>NC_083349.1:65328062-65975562 GCF_030254825.1 Meriones unguiculatus | reverse complement strand
GTTGTTTTGATTTGCATTTCCCTAATGGCTAATGAGGTTGAGCATTTGGAGTTAGTCAATTGGCATGGAGCACGTCTCGCCCCTGGGGGCAATGGTCTCCTGAACCTACTCAGACCTCGGACACCACCACTGCTAGTTCTAGAACTGACGCAGGATGTTCCAACGAGGGGTTAAGGCTTCTCATAATATTTCCTATAAGCCCACACCTGTTTGTCTATATCCCCCATTTTTATTCATTATTAGCCAGATAGAGCCAAGTAATTGTGGTAATGATACTTGCTTTTTTGCCCAATGCTGGAATGCTAGTAAAGTTAGGTATGCCCTGGTTACTCGCATGCCTCACTGGGTGCCTATGCCCATTGATGCCCCTCACGCTATGACTCTCTTCAGACAGAAAAGGGATCTTGGAACTACAGCCACCATTGTTACTACCATCTCATTGACGGCTGTTGGAGCTACCACCAGGGCATTAGCCATGAGTCATACTGGACAGACTGCTCAGACCCTGAATAATCATTTAGCCAATGTTGTGCATAAAGGAATTAATGCTCAACTAAAAGGAAGCTTGATGGTGTTCAATCAGAGGATTGACCTCTTGCAGGAGCAAATTGATACCCTATGGCAAATCGCTCAACCTGGCTGTCAATGAAAGTATGCTGGACTTTGTGTCACTAGCATACAACATGAGAATTTTTCCTGCGCTGCAAATCTGTCTAAACAATTGTCGAGCTATATTTTAGGTAATTGGACTGGAGAATTCGATACTACGATGGAGCAGCTGAGAGTGGCCATTGTCACAGTAAATTCTACCAGAGTGGACGCAGGACTAGCCACAGGATTATCATCATGGATTGCTGCAGCCATGAATCATCTGAAGGAATGGGCGGGCATGGAGTGTTAGCAGGCCTTCTGGTGTTGGTCTCCTTGGTTTGCCTGTGGTATATATGCAAGATTAGAGTCTCACAACAGTGTGATGCAGCCATGATCATTCAGGCCTTTACAGCCATTGAAGCAGGACATTCTCCCCAAGCATGGTTGGATACCATAAAAAGCTAAAATGATACGCTCAGGATGCGAGGCTAAGCACTGCACTCAGGGTCAGCCGCTTTGGACCCAGAGAAGAGCATGTCTGATTGCATGCGGGTTGATGCCCCAGGTCCCGCCTCTGAGAAAAAGGTATCGGACTGGTCTGATGCTCTTTGGGTGGATGACACCTAAATGAACATCAGTACAAAGTCCCAATTTATTTCTAATATCAGAGATCAGACCTCTACTCTTGCCTGATGCGTCTAAAACAAAAAGGGGGAACTGTAGAGAGCTGCGGAATGCTATGCCTTAAAGATGGAGCTGGTTTCCGCCTTCCACCTTCCAGATGGTGAGTGCTCTCTGTCACGAACAACTCCACATTTGGCTAAGGCCGAGGATCTGGCTTGCTTCCATGTATGTGGACCTATCTGCATTGCCCCCGTGGCATGCCTGGGTTGGCTACCCAGAGGCTATTTAAGCTGTGGGCTGGCTTTCCCCGGGGTCCGAGGATTGTTCAATGTTCCTGAATAAACTGCATTGAAAAAAAAAAAAAAAAAGAAGAAACACAAAAATAATATAAAAAATCTTCTTAAAGAGAAAAGTCATTAAAATGATTTCTTATTTTCTGTGAACTTTCAAGTAAAATTTGAGTTTTTAATCTATGTGTTACATTAAGATATGTTTGAGAACCTCATAGCATACATGTTCGGTAATAGAACATCATGTTGGCTTTTCTTGTATTTAAAACACTAAAATTCATTCGCATAATTTGAAAACCTGGCAATACTTGGCCTATGTCTATCTTATCCTTATCAACACTTGGGAATCTGAGGCAGGAGGATTCAGTGTTAGAGATGAGATCAGGTTACATATTGATATTCAGGTCATATTGGAACATGTTACAAATCACATTTAAAAGTTATATATATATATGTGACTATAATTATATATGAATATAATTTTAAATATATATAATATATCAAATATAATGTACAGCTATATAATGTATATTACACATATGTACAACTGTAATACCATTTACCCATGCCATCTGTCAAACCACAACATCTACAGGTTGAAACTTACTCAAGAACTACTTCATATCCACTGGCCAGGAAAGACCATTCCAATAGTTCCCAGTTATCTAAGTGTCCCAGTGTCTGAAGCACCAAAAACATTTCTTCATCTGATAGTCATTTTGATTAGACAACATCCAAGCTTCTACAACAGTGAATCATGTTGACTATCATGTTTTATTCTTCCCAGAATAATAAAAATGAAGTTCTTTGAATACTGACAAGTAAATCACTGATGTTAATTGCCAATATTTTTTCTGAGCTTTCTCTAATTCATTTTTAATGAGGGATATCTGCCACTTCATTCCCTGTATTTGGAATTTATCTCAGCTATGATTGGTCACATTTTTTGTCAATATCTGCATTTTGTTTTTGTGTGTGTGTGATTCAGTAGCATCTTCTATATAAAATAGCATTTTTTTTTTATTTAGACATTGTTGCAATTAATCCATCTGTCATTTCTGGGTATAGAAGGTCAGCAATGAACTTTTAATTAATTTCAATGTCTTCTTTTCTTTTGACTGTTTCTCCGAGAGGAAGACAATGCAACCAGTCCTGATGAGATCTGATAGGCTAGGGTCAGAGGAAAGGGGAGGAGAAACCCCCTATCAGTGGATTTGTGGAGGGGTATGGGAGGAGATGAGGGAGCCAGTGTGAGATTGATAGGGGAAGAGAGAGGGTGACACAGCTGGGTACAAAGTGAATAAACTATAACTAATTAAAAATAAATTAATTAAAATTACAACAGTTCCCTGAACTGCCTATTCTTAAGAGGGATCAATTTGAAATAAAACTCTATTGTGCATAGTTCAGGAAAAAAAAAAAGATTTGCATTTCCATAATAACTGAAGATGTTGAACATTTCTTTAACTGCTTCTCAGCCATTAGAGATTCCTCTGTTGAGAATTGTATGTTTAGCTCTGTACATCGTTTTTAAATTGGCTTATTTAGTTTTACTGGTGTCTAATTTATTGAGTGCTTAATATATATATATATTTTTTCAGGTGCCTTTTTTTGTTTTGTTTTGTTTTTATTTTTTTATCAGTTACATTTTATTAACTCTGTATCCCAGCCGTGTCCCGATCCCTCATTCCCTCCCAGTCCCTCCCTCCCTCCCTCATCTCCACCGTGCCCCTTTCCAAGTCCACTGATAGGGGGGACCTCCTCCCCATTCATCTGATCCTGTTTTATCAGGTATCTTCAGGACTGGCTGCAAAGCCCTCCTCTGTGGCCTAATAGGACTGCTCCTCCCTTCGTGGGTGGGGAGACCAAAGAGCCTACAGATTGGGAAAGAATCTTCACTAACCCTTTATCTGACAGAGGACTAATATCCAGTATATACAAAGAACTAAAGAAGCTGAAAAGCAGCAATCCAAGTAATCCAATTAAAAAATGGGGAAGAGAGCTAAACAGAGAATTCTCGACAGAGGAATATCGAATGGCAGAAAAACACTTAAAGAAATGCTCATCCTCATTAGCCATCAGGGAAATGCAAATTAATATATTTTTATATCAGTCCTCAGTCTAATAAAGGTCGGTGAGGATCTTTTCCCATTCTGTAGGCTTCCATTTTGTCCCATTGACAGTGTTCTTTGCCTTGCAGGAGCTTCTCAGTTTCACTAGATCCCATTTATTAATTGCTGATCTTTCTGCCTGAGTTGTTGGTGTTCTGTTCAGGAAGTTGTCTCCTGTGACAATGTGTTCGAAGCTATTCCCCAATTTCTCTTCTACCCAATTTAGTATATTTGGCTTTATATTGAGGTATTTGATCCACTTGGACTTGATTTTTATGCAGCATGGTAAGTGCGGATCTATTTGGATTACTCTGCATGCAAGAGTCCAATTAAGCCAATAGCATTTGTTGAATATGATTTTTTCCTTTGCAGGTATTTGACATATTTTTTGTCAAAAATCAACTGTTCATTGGAATGTTAACTCATTTCTGATTCTTAAATTCTATCCCATTGATCAATCTTCTTCTTCCTCTTCCTCCTCCTCTTCTTTTTTTATTTTGCACAACATATTTATTTATTTATTTTAATTATTTTTATTTTTCTTAATTACAGTTAATTCACTTTGTATCCCCCTGTAGCTCCCTCCCCCTTCCTCCCAACCCCATCCTCCCTCTCCTCCACCTGTGCCCCTCCCCCAGTCCACTGATAAGGGAGGTCTTCCTCCCCTTTCCTCTGATCCTACTCTATCAGGTCTCATCAAGAGTAGCAGCATTGTCTAACTTTGTGGGCTGGTAAGGCTGCTCCTTCATCACGGGGAGGTGATCAAAGAGAAGGCCAATAAGTTCTTGTCAGAGACAGTCCCTGTCCCCATTACTATGGAACCCACTTGGACACTGAACTTCCATGGGCTACCTCTGTGAAGGGGTTCCAGGCAATCTCCATGAGTGGTCCCTGGTTGGAGTGTCAGTCTCAGAAAAGACCGCTGTGCCCAGATTTTTTGGATCTGTTGCTCTCTGTGGAGCTCCTGTCCTCTCCAGGTCTTACTCTCTCCCACTTCTTTCATAAGATTCCCTGCACTCTGCCCAAAGTTTGGTTTTAAGTCTCGGCATCTACTTTGATACCCTGCAGGGTAGAGCATATATAATATATGACATATAATATATAATATATGACATATATTATATGTCATATATTAGACATATAATATAGGATAAACATACTAAAATCTATAAAATATATATATATATATACTATAAAAAATATATATATGTATATATATTATATGTCTAATATACTCACTTATGAGTGAGTATAAACCCTGTATGTCTTTCTGAGTCTGGGATAACTCAGGATGATATTTTCCAGTTCCCTCCATTTACCTGCAAATTTCATGATTTCCTCATTTTTTATTGCTGAGTGATATTCCATTGTGTAGATGTAAAACAATTTCTGAATCCATTCCTCAACTGAGGAGCATCTGGGCTGTTTCCAACTTCTGGCTATTAAAAATAAAGCTGCTACAAACATGGTTGAGCAAATGTCCTTATTGTGTACTTGAGCCTCTTTTGGATATATGCCTGGGAGTGGTATAGCTGGATGTTGAGGAAGTGCTATTCCTAATTGTCTGAAAAAGCACCAGATTGATTTCCAAGGTGGTTGTACAAGGTTACATTCCCACCAGCAGTGGAGGAGGGTTCCCCTTTCTCCACATCCTCTCCAGCATGTGTTGTCACTTGAGTTATTCATCTTAGCCATTCTGATGGGTGTAAGGTGAAATCTCAGGGTTGTTTTGATTTTCATTTCCCTAATGACTAAGGACCTTGAACTTTTCTTTAAGTGTTTCTCTGCCATTTGATATTCCTCTATTGAGAATTCTCTGTTTAGCTCTGTACCCCATTTTTTTCACTAGCCAAGTGGCCTCCATAGTATTGGGAACAGGGAGTGTCTCTGACATGAACTGATTGGCCTGCTGTTTGATCACCTCCCGCTGAGGGGGTAGCAGCCTTAAGATGACACTCCCATGATAGAAGGAGAGGAGGACCTCCCTTTTCAGTGGACTGGAAGAGAGACATGGATTGGGAGGGGAGGAGGGAGGTACAGTGGGGATACAAAGTGAATAAACTGTAATTAATAAAAATTAAAAAAAACAGAAAAAAGAAAATAAAATTAAAAAAGAAAAAATGAGTTAAAGAGCTTAACAAGCAATAGCTCTTAGCTCAGTGCTTTCCATTGTTCTTTTATTTAACAACATTACAGATCTTGTTACAATTTGAATTTAGATACATGACACAGAAAAAAAAATAGCCCGAGTCTCTAAAAATATATTATTGGCCACAACCAAGGAACAGAAGAAAAGACATTTTAAAATGTTTACAGAAAAATGTAATGAGCTGTTAGCAAGAAATAATAAGAAATTATCATATTTCCATATTTCCACTGTTTTCTTCCTACTATTACTTGAAGTGCTTTGTGAGTATTGCCAAAATGTTATTTCAAAATAATTTATTTTGATTCCTTGTTCATATTATCTATTATGTTACATCTGACATTCGGTAAATAAAGAAGGTCCTTTTGTGATCATCTGATTTTCTGGACAGGGAGATTTTTCCTGCCATGACACAGAAAAAAAAATGTCTTTTCTTTAAAAGTTGTTACACTTTGCGTTGTTATGCTAAGCAGTAGTTGGCCAAATAAGATAGAATTGTCAGCGACACAAATTAGGTGATTCTAATTGAATACTTTCAAATATCAACGAGTCGTCTCTTTGTATATTTGGGACTGTTTCCTACTGTCATATTATTTATACACAGGCAGAAAGAGAGAGAGAGAGAAAGAGAGAGAGTTTTCAAGAGGAGGGGATAATGACAAATGGCAGAATCACAGATATTGTTTATTATTTTATTTGGGTGGTAAGTGACTAAAAAAAAAAAAAACTCTAACAATTTGAATGTCTGTGTAATTCCTATCAGGGTTCATCTCACATATCTCTGGATATTTAAGAATCAGTTTTGTCATGTTGAGTGATTCCTTGGATAAAAGATATTCTTCTAATATAAGATCACTGTAATGAGCCTGGGTATAAGCAGGCATCTGCACACTCATAGACACAGATAATTTAAGCACTACTACCATCATAGTTATGCTATATTTGTATTTAATTACCAAGGCGGGAACCTGGGCTTTGATGATTTTTTAATTGAGGTTGGAACATTTTTCTAAAACAGAAATTTCTATTTAAAATTCTCATTAATCACAATAGGACACATTTAAAAAAATCATCCAAGTGAGATAAGATCAAAGATAAAGAAGCTATATTTTTCAATAAAAGCCATTATGAGAATTTACTGCATCAATCTTAATATTTCTCTTGTCCAGTAGAAAGTTCTGATGCCAGTGATGCAGTCTTTAGAAGAATTAGAACAGTGATTGTATAGCAGGATTCAGATAAGTTTGATACTAGCATTCTTCTATTTACCAGCAACTCAGAGATGAAAATCAAACTTAGATAAAAACCTTGGAGGAACTAGGTATGTCTTTGCTTCTAAAACTTTAGGTCTTTTGAATTTGATATAATGACCTAAGTCAAAATGATATAGTGCTGTGTAAAAGTCCTATAGCTTTGGTCCGTTCAATATTTTTATGTGTATAGTGTCGTATGTGTGTGTGTGTGGAGAGAGAGAGAGTGAACGAGAAAGAGAGAAGTTTAGAATATGATGCTGATTTTGAAAAAAAGAAAAACAGGAAGTACCTCTGGCATTGCATATAAAAAGCAGAAGCACAAGTTTCTGTCAAGAGAAGTACAGCAAGAAGAGTGTCAGAAAGAGGAGGGAGAAATAGGGGAAGGTGTTTAACAGAAAGATAAGGTGGCCACTCCAGCATCTCCAGAAGCACTGCCAACTGTCTCCATTAATCTGCTGCTGACTGCCCAGATGACATCATGGGAAACACTGAACAGCAAAATGGCAGTCTACACTGTTTTGTTGTCAACATTGCTACAGTAATTATATATTGGAAAGAAAAATATAGGACTATTTTATTGGAGTTCTTTGAATAGTTCATATATATATATATATATATTCTTTGAATATTTTATTATGAAAATGAGTCAATACTTCTTGAGAATATTTTTCCAAAAAGAAAGGCCATATTTATAGTTTATAATTACAATATCTCTCTGTGTTAGAGGCAATATTTATTTCTTTATATTTGAGAATTGTATGCATATATACAAAGAATATATTGCCTCCATTTTCATCCTTCAATTACTACATATCCTCCAACAGACTTTGCCCACTAAATTCATGTCTCTAAAAAATAATTCACTAAGTTTAGTTAGAGCTGTCCATCATGGACGAGTGGGTGCATACAACGGCATATGGCAAATATCCCAGTAGCCTTTAAGAATAATAACAATTAGACTTTAATGGAAATATATTTGGAAACATATCTACATGTCTTACGTTTAAATGACCAGATTCAAAGTGGTTATAACAGCGGCAGTTGTAAAGTGGATGAAATCAGAGCTCATTTCTGATAGTGCTTTGTTTTTTGTAGTCGTTGCTGCTGTTTGTTAATTTATTTTCTAACTTAACGAAGGTAAAGAACTCATACATCATTGTAGAAAAACTCACTACAGTAAAATCTGGTTTGGGTGAGACTGGTTTGCACTTGATATTCTACGAAGGCACAAAGATCTCAGTGCTTCATCTTTCTAACCAATCTTCGATATGACTTACTCTCTGCAGCAATGACCACTTTGTTTTCCTTTTCTTTGTCCATTGAAGAAAAAGAAAAAAAAAGATGAATAGGAAGAATATAGTTTTCAATTCTCTTTGGGTTCTAAACCTAGTACCCAATTTCACAGGAAGAACTCACCAATAAACATCTATATTAGTGACCATAAATTGAATGGATGATTTTGTGTATTTATATACCACCACTGTCAGTGAGAACCTCTTGTGGATGACAGTGTAAAAACTATCCCCACTCAAACTGTGTCTACCTTTATTCTACATGTATTTGCTGGTGAAAGTGTTCTACATAGTGGTCTTCAACTTAAGGAAGTGAGATTGGGTTGAGCGACCAGTGCTAGAAACAAATGTAGACAGTGTTCTCTGCATTTTGAAAGCACTCTTGTAAAACCATCACTTATTATAATTTTCTTGTAATTATTTCATCCTGAAGGGAACTCTATATGGTCGGGAAATAAATTCATTTCTATGAATTCTAGATCCAAATATCAGTAGGTCACGAAAGACATTCTTTGAAATGTTTTTGGTAAAAGTTGGTTTGGTAAAAATTGATATTTATTCAATTTAGGAAAGCCTAAACACTGTGACAGAACTGAATTACCCAAAATCAGGAAAAAAAATGTTTAATCCATTTTTCTGATTTTTTAAGCTCTTTAGGCCAAAACATTTTTTAAATATTTGTTTGAATAATTTTAACTAAGTTGAAAAGTTGATATAAATGCATGCTTGTTTTCTCAGAGAGCACATAGAATACAGAGCAAAAGCCTTCCTATCACAGAACTACTCATAAGTTACTTATTCCTCTTAAGCAGCTGAAGACCAAAAGTGAAATAAATACTCCTTAAACCTACACTGCCCTCTTCCAAGAAAATAAAATAAAATTTTGTTCAGGACAAATATATTCCTCAGTTTCTTTTCTGAATCTTTTTTATTTACTTACTTACTTACTTAATTAATTAACCTTACATTTGATCACAGCTTCCTCTCCTTCCTCTCCTCCCATTTCCCCATCCTCTCCCTTACCCTCATTTCTGCCTTCCTTTCCTTAGGAAAGGAGAGGCCTGACATTTATATCAACCTTGCTTGGCACATCATGATGCAGTAGAACTAGGCACAACTTCTTATTTTTAAGCTAGACAGGACAGTCTACTTAGAGGAAGGGGATCCAAAGGCAGGCAAGATTCAGACACAGCCTCTTCTCCTCTTGTTAGGGGATCCATGTGAAGACCACGCTGCATATCTGTTACATATGAGAACAGGGCCTACCTAGTTCTATCCCATGCATGCTCTTTGGTGGGTGGTTAGGTCTCTGTGAGCCCCTATGTGCTAAGGTGAGTTGATTCTGTAGACAAGTGATATCTGTAAAGAAAATCATCCATTTCACTAGATTTTGCATTTTTTGGTTTTTTTAATTTTTATTTATTTATTTATTTATTTATTATTTTTTTTTATCAGTTACATTTTTATTAACTCTGTATCCCAGCTGTGTCCCGATCCCTCATTCCCTCCCAGTAACTCCTTCCCTCCCTCATCTCCACTTTGCCCCTTTCCAAGTCCACTGATGGGGGGACCTCCTCCCCATTCATCTGATCCTGTTTTATCAGGTATCTTCAGGACTGGCTGCAAAGTCCTCCTCTGTGGCCTAACAGGACTGCTCCTCCCTTCGGGGGTGGGGAGACCAAAGATCCAGTCATTGAGTTCCTGTTAGAAATAGTCCTTGTAGCCCTCACTTTGGGAAACCAATTGGTTACTGAGCTACCACAGGCTACATCTGAGTGGAGGTTCCAGGTTATATCAATACATGGTCCTTGGTTGAATGTCAGTCTCAGAAAAGACCCTGTGCCCAGATATATTTGGTCCTTGTGGAGCTCCTATCCTTTCCCTATCAGACTAACTCTTTTGAATTAAGAACTTATGATTCTTTGGATTTGGACAGTATTTGTTTTTATGTCCACCTTTCATTTCTGATTTTGTAAATTTGGATTTGATCTCTGCCTTTTAGTTAGTTTGGCTAAGGGTTTGTCTATCTTTATTTTTCAAAGAACCAGCTCTTGGTTTTGTTGATTCTTTGTATTTTTTCTGTTGGTTTCTATTTTGCTGATTTCATTCCTGTGTTTGATTATTTCCTGCCATCTATTCCTCTTGGGTGTGATTGAATCTTTTTGTTCTAGATCTTTAAGGTTTACTGTTAATCTGCTAGTATGAGCTCTCTCCAATTTCTATATGCAGATACTTAGGACTACTATGAACTTTCCTCTTTGCACTGATTTCATGTGTCCCATAAGTTTTGATATTTTCATTGGATTCTAGAAAGTCTTCAATTTCTCTCTCTCTCTCTCTCTCTCTCTCTCTCTCTCTCTCTCTCTCTTTCTTACTGGACACACTGGTCATTAAGTAGAGAATTGTTTAGTTTCCTTGAGTTAACTGAAGGCTTTCTATTGTAAGTTTTCTGTTGTTGTTGAAGTCTAGCTTTAATCCACGGTGGTCTGATAAGACACAAGGGGTCATTACAATTCTTTTTGTATCTGTTGAAGCTTTCTTTGTGAGTGAGTATTTGGTCAATTTTGGAGAAATTTCTGTAAGGTGCTGAGAAAAATATATATTCTTTGTGTTTTGGTGAAATAATCTGTAGATATATATTACATCCATTTGTTTCATAATGTCTTTTAGTTTCATTATCTCTGTTTGGTTTCGATCTCAAGACCTGTGTGTAGGTCTGTAGGCCTTTGACACACTGATCCAAAATCCAATCATGTTAAAAGTCTTAGAAAGATTAGGGAAAAAAGCACATACCTAAACACAATAAAGGCAATATGTAGCAAGTCAATAACTAACATCAAATTAAATAAAGAAAAATTTAAAGCAAATCAAGTGAAAGCAGGGTCAAGACAAGGCATCTGTCTCTCTGTATCTATTCAATATAGTACTTGAAGTTTTATCTAAAGCATTGAGATGACTAAAGAAGATTGGGAGATACAAATCTCCCAATCTCTGAAAAGAAGTCAAAGTATTACTATTTGCATATGACTTGATAGTATACATAAGTGACCACAAAAGTTCTACCAGAAACTTCTACAGCTGTTCAACATCTTAAGGAAAAGAGCTGGTTAAAAAATTTTCTCCAAAAAAAAAAAAAATCAGTATCCCTCCTGTATACAAGCAATAAAGGGGCTGAGAAAAAAATTAATAAAAGTACAACCTTCATAATATTCAGAAATAATAATGCATAATCTTTTTTCTTCTTTATTTTTGGTTCAATTTTTTTCTTTATTAATTACACTTTATTCACTTTGTATCCCCCCTTGTGGTTCTCTTCCTCCTCCTGTCCCAATCCCTCCCTTCCTCCACCCTCTGCATGCATGCTCCTCCCCAAGTCACTGATAGGGGACGACTTCTTTTCCTTCCTTCTGATCCTAGTCAATTAGGTTTCCTCAGGAGTGGTGCATTGTCATCTTCTGTGGCTTGGTAATGCTGTTTCCCCCTCAGAGGGAGGTAATTAAAGAGCAGGCTAATCAGTTCATGTCAGAGACAGTCCCTGTTCCTATTACAATGGAACCCACTTGGATACTGAACTGCCATGGGCTACATCTGTGCAGGGGTCTTAGGATATCTCCATGCATAGTCCTTGGTTGGAGTATCAGTCTCAGGAAAGACCCCTGTGCTCAGATTTTTTGGTTCTGTTGCTCTCCTTGTGGAGTTCCTGTTCTCTCCAGATCTTACTGTTTCCAACTTCTTTCCTAAGATTCCCTGCACTCTGGCCAAAGGTTGCCCATAAGTCTCAACATCTACATTGATAGTCTGCAGGGTAGAGCTTTTCAGAGGTCCTCTGTGTCAGGCTCCTGACTTGTTCCCTCTTTTCTCCTTCCTCTGATGTCCATTCTCTTTGACTTTGTGGATAAGGATTGAGCATTTTAGCAAGAGTCCTCCCTCTTGATTATTTTCTTTAGGTGTACAGATTTTATTGTTGTAACTCCACCCAGGCAAATGAAAGACAAGTACAGTAAGAATGTCAAATCTTTGAAGAAAAGAAACTGAAAAAGATATTAAAGGATGGAAAGACCTCCCATGCTAATGGACTGGTAGGATGAACAAAGTAAAAATTGCCATCTTACCAAAGCAATCTACAGATTCAATGCAATTCTTATAAAAATTCCAACACAATTCTGTACAGATCCTGAAAGAACAATACTAAATATCATATTAAAAAATCCAGGATAGATAAAACAATCTTGCACAGCTTAATGCACTGGCACAAGCCTGTAATCCCAGAATTCAGGCAGGCAGAAGACGGTGGATCTCTGTTAATTCAAAGCCATGCTGGGCTACAAAGCAAATTCATGATAGTCAAGACTACATAGAGAAATCCTGTCTTGAAAAGTTAAAACAACAACAACAAAAAAAGAAACCATCTTTTAGAGTGAAAGTATTTCTGGAGGCATCACTCCCTGATTTCAAGCTATACTACAGAGCGATAAGTAATAAAATATGTGCAATATTAGCATTAAAGAAGAAAAGGAAAACTGCATGGCACTGGCATAGAAACAGACTGGTGGATCAATGGAATCAGATACAAGACCCAGAAATAAACCCACACACTTACAGATACCTGATTTTTGACAAAGATGCCAAAACCATACAGTGGGAAAAAAAGATAGCATCTTCAACAAATGGTGGTGGTCTAACTGGATATCTACATGTAGAAAAATGCAAATAGATTCATACTTATCACCCTGCACAAAAATAAAGTCCAAGTGGATCAAAGATCTCAATATAAAACCAGACACACTAAACTGTTAGAAGAAAAACTGGGGAAGAGCCTGGAACTTATTGGCACAGAAGATAATTTCCTGAACAGAACACCAACAGCACAGGCTCTAAGAGCAACAATCAATAACTGGGACCTCATGAAACTGAAAAGCTTCTGTAAAGCAAAGGACACTATTTTCAAAACAAAATGACTGCCTACAGATTGGGAAAGGATCTTCACCAACCCTTTATCGGATAGAAGCCTAATATCCAGTAGATATAAAGAAGTCAAGATGATAGACAGCAACAAATCAAGTAATCCAATTTAAAGATGGGATACAGAGCTAAACAGAGAATTCTCAATAGAGGAATATCAAATGGCAGAGAAACACTTAAAGACATGTTCAAGGTCCTTAGTCATCAGGGAAATGCAAATCAAAACAACCCTGAGATTTCACCTTACACCCATCAGAATGGCTAAGATGAATAACTCAAGTGACAACACATGCTGGAGAGGATGTGGAGAAAGGGAACCCTCCTCCACTACTGATGGGAATGTAAACTTATACAATCATGTTGGAAATCAATATGGCATTTTCTCAGACAATTAGGAATAGTGTTTCTTCAAGATCCAGCTATACCACTCCTACGCATATATCCAAAATATGCTCAAGTATAAAAAAGGACATCTGCTCAACCATGTTTGTATACCCCATTTTTTTTATTGGATTGCTTAGTTTGTTGGTGTTTAACTTTTGAATTTTTATATAAATTCTGGATATTAGTCCTCTATCAGATATAGGATTGGTGAAGGTCCTTTCCAAATCTGTAGGCTGCCATTTTGTTCTGATGACAGTGTCTTTTGCTTTACATAAGTTTTTCAGTTTCATGAGGTCCCATTTATTGCCTGTTGATCTTAGAGCCTGTGCTGTTGGTGTTCTGTTTAGAAAATTGTCTTCTGTGCCAAAGCATTCAAGGATCTTCCCCATTCTTTCTTCTAAGATATTTAGTGTATCTGGTTTACTGTTGAGGTCTTTGATCCACCTGGACTTTATACGAGGGACAAGTGGTAGGGAAGCGGTCCTCTTCCATCAGTGGACTAGGAGAGGGATCATGGGGCTGAACAGGAAGGGATGGTGGGACTGGGAGGAAATGAAGGGGGCTAGTGCGGGATACAATTGAATAAATTGTAATAAATGATAATAATAATTTAAATTTAAATTAAATAAATAAAACTAATCACAAAAGAGCTATTGTTTGGATCCAAGCTGCCTTTCCATTCCTATATTCACACATCTTTATTGAACAGCCTGAAAGTCAAATGAGCATTAAGCCAACATCTCAGTGTTTAGTATTTTTTACTATGTGCAAGATGTAAATAGTAATTATCTCATAACTTTAACATGTGATATACATAAGAAAAGTACTAAGAATTCTTACTTAAGTTTACATATGTGTATGGGTTCATATAGATATGTAATTTAAGATTCTCTGAGATAATTAAATTCTCTCCTCTCTGCTAATGACAATGCTGAGTTTATTCCCTGATTCACAAGGTGTTGAAGAGTGATATTATTCTGTATTGTGCTTCTCTCTAATTGTCTGAATTGTCCCTGAAGGAAGCCATTAGCACAGCAAAATTGGAGAACATGAAATGCACCATTAGCTGCTAATAATGCATGTAGATGCAGTTTTAGGACTCACTGAGGGGATGAGTACCTTTTGAATTGTTTCCACCTTTTATCCACAGAGCTTTATAGCTTTACAACACTGAAACTTATTAACTGGAGAGAAGATTGTCTTAAATAGAAAGAAAGAAAGGAAAATGCACTCATCTCTGTCCATCACCACCCCACAAAACCTGCCAAGATGGATGCTAACAATATCAAATAATTTCTAGCAGTAATACATATGTCATTGCTGTATTCACATCTGGCTCTTGGCTCATTTGGGTTGTACAGCAGATTCTATTCAGTGACAACTATGGAAGAGGAGTAGTGTTAAATAATAAGATATTACACTGCAAAAGTAACTTTTTTTTGCCTGATATAAGAGTCATCTCAGAGGCTTACTGCTGAATAAGCTCACCCTTTCTAGCTCTTTCTGAATTCTAGCTAGATGGTTCAAATCAGCTTTTCTCACCCAAACTCCTCTCCTACCCTCTTAGTCACACCCTTCCTTTCTCGTCCTTCTTTCTCCCCCCCCCCTTTTTTAAAGGGGTGTTCCCTTTCTCACCATCCCAGTTCAAGCTGCATCAGAACTGAGCAGATTATTTTCCCCTGTGTCCTGGTAAGGCAGTCCTGCAGGAGAGAGAGATCAAAAAGCTTGTAAGTGAGTCCCTGTCCCCTGCAGTTCCCATTTCGCTTACTAGAGGACCCAAGTGGGGCTTAAACTGCCCAGCTGCTACATCATTGTATAGAGCCTAGGTCTGGTTCGTGCATGGTTCTTGATTGATGCTTCAGTCTCAGCAAGCCCCTCTGGGTCCTGCTTAGTTGACTCTGTTGGTTTTCTTGTGGAGCTCCTATTACCTCCAGATCCTTACCTTTTTCTTCTTACTTTCCACGAGACTCCCTATGCATTACCCAATGTTTGGTTGTGAGTCTCAGCATCTGTTTTGAGGCAGTGGTGTATAGTGCCTCTCAGAGGACAACTCTGTCTGCAAGCTCAGCAAGCTTAGCAGAGAATCCTTCATAGTGTCAGGGGTTGGCACTCTCCAAAAGGGTGAGTCTTTGGTTGGGTGTTCCCTCAATCTCTGCTCTATCTTTATCCATGCAAATATTATAGGTAGAGTAAATTTTGGGTTGAAGTTTTTGTGGGTGTGTTAGTGTTCCCCTCCTTTGCAAGGAGACTTGTCTAATTAGTGGTGTCCTCTTCCATCTCTATGGCCTCTGTTACTATAAGTTTCTGCTTGAAGACCTCTCGTATCCTCTCAGGATCCTATCCTGACTAAGATCTCCAGTTTGATACCTCAGTTTCTCTTTGTTCTACAGGCCTTCTGGCTTCTCTCCCTTGCTCTCTCCAGGTCTTATCTTCATCCTCTTATCCCTCTGCACCACCTCTCCTACCTTGTCTCTTCAGATACCACCTCTGTCTAGTTTATCTTTCCTTCTCAGTGAGATTTATGTATCCTCCCTTGTATCCTCTATATTATATTCTTCGGATCTGTGCCTCTTAGTGTGCTTATCCTGTACAACATGCCTAAAAGCCACTTATAAGTGAATATATACCATGTGTGTGTTTCTGGTTCTGGGTTGCCTCACTCAGGATGATCTTTTCTAATTCTATCTATTTGTCTGCTAATTTCACAATTTCTTTGTTTACAATAGCTGGGTAGTATTCCATTGTGTAAATGTGCCACAGTTTCTTTATCTATTCTTTGGCTGAGGTACATTTAGGTTGTTTCCAGTTTCTGGCTATTAGGAACAGAGCTGCTATGAACATAGCTCAGCAAGTGTCCTTGTTTTATGGTGCATCTGTATTACAAGATCTTCAAATCTCTAAAGAATGAAATTGAATTATGTATCAGAAAGTGAAAAGATGCCCCATGCTCATGAATCAGTAGGAATAACACTGTAAAAATGGCCATCTTACCAAGAGCGATCGACAGAAGCAACACAGTTCCCATCAAAATGCCAGCACCTGTCTTTACTGACCTTGAAAGAACAGTTATAAACTTCATATGGAAAAATGAAAAAAATCCAAATTAGCTAAAACAATCTTATATAATCAAAGAACGTCTGAAGGTATCTCCATTCCTGAAGTCAAGCTATACTAGAGAGCAATAGTAATAAAAACTGGCATAGAGACAAACTGGTTGATCAATGGGAAAGAATCAAATCTAAGAAACAAACCCACGCCTTACCAGGCCACAGTAGAGGACAATGCAGCCACTTTTGATGAGAACTGATAGACTAAGATCAGAAAGGAGAGGAGAACATCTCATATCAGTGGACTTGGGGAGTGGCATGCATGCAGAAAGGGGAGGGAGGGTGGGATCGGAGGGGAGGAGGAAAGGGGCTTATGGGGGGGATACAAAGTGAATAAAGTGTAATTAATGAAAAAAAAGAAATAAACCCAAATACCCTTGGTCACTTGATTTTTGAAAAAGAAGCTAAAAGCATACAATGGAAAAAGACAGCATTTTTCAGCAAATGATGTGGGTCTTACTGGATGTCTACATGTAGATTTTCTACTACATGTAGAAAAATGAAAATAGATCTATATTTATCTTCCTGCACAAAACTCAAATTCATGTGGATCAAAGACTTCAACAGAACACCAGGTATACTAAATCTATTAGAAGAGAAAGTGTGGAAGAGCCTCAAACTATTTGGCACAGGAGACAATTTCCTGAACAGAACACCAACAGCTCAGGCTCTAGGATGACCAATTAGTAAATAGGACCTCTTGAAACTGAAAAACTTCTCTAAAGCAAAGGACACTGTCAATAGAATGAAATGACAGTCTTCAGATTGGGAAAAGGTCTTCACCAATCTTACATCCAACAAAGGGCTAATATCCAAAAAAAACTGTAATGATATCTAGAAGTCAAACACCAATAAAACAAAATAATCAATAAAAACTGAGCACAGAAATAAACAGAGAGCCCTCCATAGAAGAATTTCAAATGTCCAAGAAGCAATTAAACTTCCTCAGTCCTCAGGGAAATGAAAGTCAAAATGACTCTGAGATTTCATCTCAAACCAGTCAGAATGGCTAAGATCCAAATCTCAGTGACAGCACATGCTGCTGCGGGTGTGGAAATGGGGAACACTCCTCCATTGCTGCTGTGGGTGTAAACTTTTATAACACTTTGGAAATCAATCTGGTTCTTGCTCAGAAAATTGGGAATAGCTTTACCTCAAGACCCAGCTATGCCTCTCCTGGTTGTATACCCAAAAGATGCTTCACCATACAATAGTTGTTGTTGCTTTTGATTGTGTGTTTATGGAGGTTTTGCATGCCTGTATGTTTGTGTACCATGTGCATGAATTGCCCTAATGTCTGTTCTGGGAATCACACCCTGTTTCTCTCTGACGCAGCCAGTTTCTTTAAACACTGAACCATTTCTCTACTTCCAGTCTCTGTTTTTTAACTGTTATTTTAAGTTATATTCCTTCATATTTAATCTCTATGAGTGATTGCTAATACCGACATACACATAGATGCACTCACACACTAAGTGTGTGTTTGATATTGTTTGTAAGTAACTTGAGTTTTTCATATTGTTACATTATAAAATATCTACGCTGTTTCTTTCAAAATTATTATCATCTTGTTTTTCTTGCATAATTGATTGATCTGAAAATCCCATCTAGGTAGTATGGAAAAGACCAAGAGGACATCTTTTTGTTGTTGTTGTTGTTCTGTTCGTGAATTTCGGAAGATAATATTGTATTTAGTGACTAATCATGACCTTATGATATAACCCAGAAATCTGTTAGCAAGAGTAGGAGATATCAGGGTTCTCTAAAATGACAGAGCATTTATCATGATTATGGATGAAATTTCTTCAAATGTGTTGGAATATTTTTTGAGGTTATCAAAAACGTCTTCATTTTTACCATGTTTGTAGAGATTTAGAATTATATATTAAATCAAAGTTAATTATGCATAAGAAATACCACTTTACTAGATATTATAATCTTATATATATTATTGAATTAAATTAGCCAATATTAGTTCAAGTTTTAATGAGGAATATTGGAAAGTCGTCTTCTCTTCTACAACCTTTTTATCACTTCATACTTTGAAAGGCTATGTTAGAAAATAATTTAACAATCTGTCCTCTTTATTTTCTGGAAGAGCTTTATTGGATTGTTATGTGGAAGACAAGGCATGTAGGTCAAGAAGTTTACATTTTAAAAACTTATTACTGATATATTTAAATGTAATTTATGGAATATCTCTTTGTCTTTCTTTCACAGATATCAACATGGAATTAAATAGGTCTTCAAACTTGTTCTAGCAGAAACAGCAAAGTTTTAACCATTCAATAATATTTTCAATTCTTGCAATTTTTTACATTTTGAATATACAATATATTTGTAAAATTCTCTCATTGTCTTATACATTCTTATTAAGTCTGTAGTTGTCAACCCTTATGTTAACAATTTTACATACAATCATTTACATCAAGTTAAATAGACATAAGTTAAAACTACATTTTGATATCTTCCCTTTTTCTTTATTCATGTTTTATTATACATTGTTCTGTTTATTTCTAAAATTATTTAATTTTTTCTAAGAAGTTTGGTTTCTTAACTAAACTTACTTACACACACAAACACACACACATACACATGCACAACATGAAATAACTCTATGGTACAAGCAATGATATCATATGAGTTCTTTCTCCTTTCCTTTGTATGTTTTTATCTATATGTGTGCCTTTATCTCTGTTCACATGTATGCAGTCACACGTGCATCTGTGGATCACTCACACAAGAGTATGTGGAGGCTCAGGTTAACATGGGGGAACCTTCTGCAATCATGCTTACACCACATTCTTTGAGTTAGGGTTTCAAACACAGATCCTGCCAACACAGATGACCATTTTAGTCTGCTTGATCTGTGCATACCATGTCTTCGCATTTCTAAGATGGAATTAGAGGAGAACTGTCACACACAGCTCACCCTTGAACCATAGAACTTTTAATATCACAGCCTATGCCAAAAATTAGACATTTTTTGTTAAAAATAAACGTTATTTTTAATGTGTGTGTACACACATACACAGGTAAGTGACTTCTGTAGTAGGAAAGTAGATAACTTATGTCACCAGGGTTGCCAGAGCTTGCCAGCAGAATCGAACAGTACCTGAGTGGGGAGGGAGGATTTAAAATAATTAAAACAAATCACACTACACAGGGGATCGGCTTGAGAGGGCTGTCGGTATAACTGAAGCAGCATGGGCTTATTCCAGGGTTCATTTTTTATAGGTAAAAGCAAAAACAAGTCACATCAATTTAAAAAGGAAAGGTTCCTGGAAACGCCCAACTTCCTTTTCAAAAACTGTCTCCCTATAGTGGATAGTGTCCTTTTCTAAAACTATAAGGAATTTGGCGAAATGTCCTCTTTTCTCTGTCAAGGTAAAGGCCAAGGTGAAAACATAACAATGCAGCTTAAGGAGCAGCTCTCCACACAGGGCATTAAGAAAATTTATCAGGGGGAGCGTCCTTACCAGGCCACAGAGGAAGACGATGCAGCCACTCCTGATGAGACCTAACAGACTAAGATCAGAAGGAAGAAAAAAAACCCTCCCTTACCAGTGGACTTAGGGAGGGACATGCATGGAGAAGGGGGAGGAAGGAAGGGGTTGGGAGTGGAGGAGGGAGGGAACTAGAGGAGGGATAAAAAATAAATAAAGTGTAATTAAAAATAAAATAAAATTAAAATTAAATAAGGTAATTTATCAGAACTGTTTTAATTTATTAATAGAAGAAATGTATTTTCCTAAGAGCCTTCATCAAATTAATGATGTAGTGCTCATTAAAAACAAAGTGAGCATTATTTTCTAAAGCACAAAGAATCACAACTACTGAATCAGAAAGTAAATTATGTATCATGCTTATCTCCATTTTATTTATTAAGCTTATCTATTTCTTTTTCTATCCAAAATCTATTTTCAGAATAATGTTTACTATTTGAGTTAAAGTGTGTAAATCAACTTATTTGCATAGATGATCTTATCAGCAAGGCATCTGTCATTGGACAGCAACCACACAGCACAGAAGGCGAAAACGAGGAGAAAACCTTGTTTTCAGAAAGTGGCTACTGAGAATGGGAAGGGAGTGTCCATGGGAGGACTTGAGTCTTTCCTGTTACCCCAACCTTGCAAACATCCAACAAGAACTTGGTGCTGTGCTAAGCTGTCATGCGTTTGTCATCTCAGCTGAGGTCCTATCAAACCGTTCACGTGTTTCTGCTACTTCTTGGCACTCTTATCAGGATGAGACTGGGACAGCTGGTGTACCAGAGATTAGGCGTCTCAGGAACTGCAGGGAACGATCTATTTTACATATTTTTCCCTTTGGGAAATTTGGCAGAATTGATGTTTACCTATGTGTGGGTTATTAAAGCTGTCCAGAAAATAATCTTATTTACCAATGCAATTCATAAGCAAATGCTGACTATTGCTCATTTTAGAACTTAGTCCTTCACTTAGCTATATATGATAAAAATATTTCAGAAATTGCACATGAGGGGGTTGTTTTTTAATTTTTTTTTACTGTTACTCAATATATTTTTAAAACATCACATTATCCCACTAACAAATTTTTATATCAGGCAAATGCAAATCAAAATGAAATTTCTTAAATGAGCAATTCACTGATATGTTGTGTTGATCCAAATGAACAAGTCAGGATCCTAGGAGAGATAGATGGCTCAGTGGATAAAGTGGTAGCTAAATAAGCACGAGGATTGCTATCTGTATTCCTGCCACTCATAGAAAAACAGAAAAGGCATGATAGCTACCTGTATTATTCCCACTGTGTAGGCTGACAAAAGGCTTTCCAGAGCAAGCTCACTAGACAGACTTAGCCAATTGGTGATCTCTCAGGATCAGACTGATACAATGCTTAATGAATAAAATGGAAAATAATAAACAAAAGTGTCTGAAGTCAGATTCATGCCTCTTCAGACATGTGCACACATGTGTGGCTATGTTTATGTGAGCATGTACATGCACAAAAATGCCAGCACAAAAATATATTATAAATAGTATGTGTTGCCTTAAACTCTTGGAAAATTATGCTTGCTAAGATTGAGTTTCAACTTTAACTTCTTATTCTTTTTTATTTAATATACTATTTTGGGGGAAGTTCTTACTCAAGTGAGTTTGTATACATATCATTTCTACCACATAGTCTCCTCCATCCTACTCCTCTAGTTTCTCCCCTCACTCTTCCCAAAGTTATGACCTTTTCTTTTCTTTTCCTTTCCTTTCTAGTCTTTGTGCCCTTTGTCTGTGTGCCCTGGCTTTCCTGGACTAGCATTGTAGATCAGGCTGCCCTTGAACTCACAGAGATCCACCTACCTCTGCCTCCCTGAGGGCTGGGATTAGAGCTGTGTGCCACCATGCCTGGATCAGGACCTCCTCTTTAATTATTATCGTTACATAATAAGCTGCTGAGTCTATTTAATGTTGTTTACATATATCTGACTTTAAGGATAACTATTTGGGTGGGTAACTTATCAAGGGTCTTATCCTTGGGGATTATTTGATTCTTCCTCTCTTAGTAGCATTAATTGTCCACAACTTTTCATTTGGGGGTGAGGCTTTCCTTGATATTTTCCCATCCACAGTGGGTATCAACGGATATCGTTATGCAGATGGTTAGACCATATTGCTAGGATTAAATCTATGCAACTCTTTATACCTGGTACTTGTATGAGGTTAAATTAAAAATAAAAAATTCAATTGTACAGAAATGTATACTTAGGATGAATTTATTCTTAGACTTTCCTGTTTCATCACAGAGAGAAAAAACAGATATATATTTTTTCTTTTTTAATTATTATCATTGTTATTATTATTTATTGTATTATTGATTGAGAGACTATTCAATTAAATTGACTTCTTATTTGCATCACCAAAGGAGGGTTTGGTTAGAAATTGTCCATACAGAGGGTGATATTTCTGACTTGAAAATTCTATCTAAATATTTTAAGTATTTCTTCATAGAGATACTTAGCTAAATAACTACAAAATTTTAGCTATTTAGCTTCTTATCTGAGGGCACATTTGAAGCCTGGTTAATACTGTGGTGGCAAACAGTAATTCAAACCGAATATGGACTCTTAAAGTTTATCATGTGAGAAAGCACATTGTATTATGGTTTAATAAGCTCACTTAGCTCCAATGATGCATGTTCTTTCTTTGGCAATCCAAAATAATTTTCATGATTGTAGATTTGACTGAATTTTATGTTTCTTTATTGCTTTTGCTTTAGTCTCCATTATTTGAGCCACATTTTGTCAATTTTAAGCAAATCCAATTTTTCCTTAACTTCCTTGCAAAAATGAATTATGTTTTCTACTTCTCCCTCAGTTTGTAGCAGAAACCAGTCCTGATACCACGCTGTTTTAGGGCCACTCCATATTGTGATGATAAATCGTAAACGCATAGGCCATTTGTCAAAAATACATTTAGTTGAATCAAATTTACTCCACATGCAGGAGGTGCTGGATTAAAGTCATATGTAGCTTACACTCAATAACTCATCAAACTTTGATTTGTTTAAAATGTAATGAAACAATCCATAATAAAATTAAACATACACTTTTGTACCTGGAAATAGTACATTAGAAAAAATGTATTACAACACCACAGACACCACTATGCTGCTTTTCATGGGTAAGATGCTCATGGTGTAGACACACTAAATATAATTTAATATGATTGTATTAGTATCTCCTCTTTTTAAAATGGTTGGAAATTTTCTCCCAACTTTTTCAGCTTTCTGTCTCTTCCATATTTCTTTTCTATAAAAGACATGGAAAATAATAGTGAATTTGCCTTGTGATCATAAAACACTTTGCATATAGAAAATTAGTACTTGCTACTATAAAATCCAATAATGCCCTCCAATTTATAGAAAAAAATTAGTTTTACTTATAAACATGATATGCAGAGAGTGCTGTAATTCTCATGCTAGTGGTTTGCCTGTTTCCTGTCTCCAGCCAAAGATGTGTAAAGAGTTAGAGGATTCACTGCAAGATATGACTAAATATGCAGTTGCAACAATTTGGCTTTTCTAATGTGGAATCCATAAACTTCATGACCTGAGATCTGTGAATGTGGACATGCTGTTTCTTTCCCATGTTCTCATGAAATACTAATCATAGCCTTGTTTATGGCATGAAGTTAGCTGGAGAGCTAAATCACAGAACATGTATTTAACCCATACTAGTTCCCACATTGGAAGGAAACTAACTTAAGTAATTTTGTCAAAACTAACTTTTTTCTTTATTATTATTATTTACAATTTATTTGCTTTGTATCCCAGTTGTAGCCCCCTCCCTCATATTCTCCTGCTCTCACCCTAACTCCGTGTTCCTCCCCTATCCCTCTCACCTAGTCCACTGATAGGGGAAATCCTCCTCTTCTACTGTCTGACCCTAGCCTATCAGGACTCATCAGGACTGCCTGGATTCTCTTCCTCTGTGGGCTGGCTAGGTCACCCCACCAGGGAGAAATGATCAAGGAGCAGGCAACTGAATGCATGTCAGACACTGCCTCTTCTCCCCTTTCTATGGAACCCACAGAGAGACTGAGCTGTCTATGGGCTACATCTGAACACTGGGTATAGGTCCTCTTTATCCATGGTCTTTGGTTGATTCATCAGTCTCTGCAGTGCCCCCTGGGCTCGGCTATTTTTTTTTTTTTGACTTTGTTGGTCTCCTTGTGTGACTCCTGTCCCCTCCAGGTCTTTTCATATCCCCTTCTTCCATAAGACTCCCAGTGTTCTGTCCAAAGTTTGGCTGTCTCTGCATCTGCTTCAATCCCCTTCTGGTTGGAGACTTTTGGAGGATATCTAAAAGACTCAAACAACTGAATTTTTAAACAGGCTCCTAAGTCATGAGATCTATGGTGACCATGGTCATTAACTGCATTAAATGTATTTGTTCTTTGCCTTTAAAGTGACAACTTACTCAAACCTCACCTCTTACCATATTTGTTCCATCCATAGGCCTGACTGTTTTTCCTTTGGATTTCTGGCCAAGACTTGAGTTATCAGATGGGTTTCTGAAGCCTGTACAGAAAGGGGAAACTGTAATCCAGATACATTATGTGAGGAAAAAGAATTATTTTCAGTACAACAAAAAAAGTAAATCCTCATATTTGTGCCGAGCAGCTGGTGTCTTAGTTAAATCCAGATCCAGTGTATTTGGCAAACAAGATTAGTTATCATGCATGGCATCTGCATGATCTTCAGAGTGCGTCTTCTTCTGTACCATTTTCACCACAAGGCTCTGGTAGAGGCATTGTTTTCTTTCTCCTCAGTCTTGCATATGAGAAAACTGAACTTTATTCAGTGTGTAAATACTGTCAAATGATACAAAGTGGGATTTGGAAACCAAATTATAATTATCATTTCTTTCTATTGTATACTTAGGATGTATTGTTTAAGTGAATACATGTTTTCTAGACTGTTTTTAGAAGTAGTAGTTTTTAATGTTTCCCTTCAAGGAAATACTCCCTCAGATTATTCTCGCCTCACAAGTAACCATCTTTATTGATTCTAGACCCAATCAAGTGAACACTAAGATTCACCATCACTTTGTCTCCTTCTAAAGAAAAAGCTGGTTGAATAAATTATTATTAATATACTGGCTCAAAAAATGTGAGTTACAAACTAGTACAGGATCTGTATATATTCTCAAGGTAAATGTTCCAGAGATCGTATCCTGATTAAAACTATAGTTACTTAAAGTCTTTGAAGGTATATGTTGCTCTCAGTTTTTTGAGATGTTGAACTGGAGAAATGGTTCAATGGCTCAGCATACTCGCGGCTCTTTCAGGGGACCCATATTCAGCACCCACACAGACATGGTGGCTTGTGGTAATATGTAACTCTAGTTCCAGCAGATTCAATACCCTCTTTGGCTTCTATGATGACTAGAGACACACATGGTGCACATACATGCATTCAAGCAAGACATCCAAGCATATAAAATAAACAAATAAACAAATCACTCTTTAAAAGAGATACGGATAGGATTCAAACAAATCTGGCTTTGATTATTTATTTTCTCTGCTACTTGGGAACTCTGATTTTGTCAATAACTTAATATATATCTCCAACCTGAAGTTTCTTTTATTTTTTGTGTATTTGAATGATCCATCATGAGGCTCTTACTTACCTTTTAAATGAATTAATTTAACAGGTATGAGAAAATTAGTGACTGAATGTTTTTCACTTATTTTCAAAACATCTTTAGAATTAATATTTTCTTCATCACCTCTAGTTTGACAAGGGGGTCTTGTTTTCTCTAAAAATACACTGTTTTTCTCTTTGTGTAACATGACCTTATTAGAGGGACAGCATATTGAATTTAACAGTAATTAAAATTTTCTGAAGGCTTATTTTTTCTGGGCTTATAGTCTGCTTCCCTGGCCTTTATCATATATCCTCCCTCCTGGTTGTGTGTGTTTAATAGTTAGAGGCTAAAAGATGCACTTATTTGTCTTGCTGGGACTGGGTCTCTTTGGTTTATATGTTTTTCATCTCAAACCATTTTCCTTCAAATTTCTTTTGTGTTTCTTTATAACTGAGTAAACATTCACATTTTCATTCTCTACCCTTTCTGCCATGGCCCTCTAGTTGATTTCATTTCTCTCTTATTGTGTGAAGAGCAGTGAGAAACTTGATCATGAAAAGATTTTGGTCATTTTTTAAATACTCTCTTTTGAGCCTCTCTTTTGACTCTGGGAAAATGGATACTTGGCTGTGCCCTTAAAATGTGAGTTTCATTTTTGCTTTATTTTAGTTAAAGAATATGAAAAGTACCTTCCTGCTCTAAACAGCTTTCTTGTTATCACTCAAAGCTTAGGATGTAAGAAATTTCAAAATGAAAAACAGTTTTCATGTATCAGAGAAGGAAAACAGCAGGAGCAGTGAAAGAGAAGCAGTAACTGTCTTTTAGTCTTATTTTCTCCATTTCATGGACTTCCCATATATAAAACAAACCTAAAAAAAAAAATAGTAATATTACCAGTCACCACTAATAAACATTCTACTTTGGTAATGGGCCTTATGAAAGACATAAACCCTATAAAAACAGGGTCTGTTCCTCCTGATGACATAGGAAGGAAGTGTATTTCAAGAGACTTAGTAACTGAAATGATCTTGTATGCCACAGACCAGCAGCATCCAGCACCTACAATCTTAACCCCATGGGGTCTAGGCATTTCCTCTAACTCTCACATGATGCTAAGAATGACGTCAAATTTTCATGTGCAGATATGTAGCGAGTGCAGATTAGTGAAACTCCTGAGTTTAAGGAGGTTGCTTTCCTGCACATTTCCGTTTAACGTAAGCAAACTTTGCATGTGTCTCCTCAGCAGGGGTAGAACTGTATACTTGTACAAGTCTGAGCCAAATCAAAGCTGATGAAATCATCAGCTTCCTGCTATGTGTACGGTTGGAGCTTCCTGTTTTGTGAGTGGATGGCACATTTGTTTTCTTAAAAGGACCATAGTGCACAGGCCATAGACTCTCCAGGCTCCCCAAAACATCAGCCTCTGTTTCTGTAGGACTGAGCTCTAGCTGAATTTTGCTTTAGGTAATGGAGAAAACTTCTGCTTGAATGTTCTTTTCTCTTGGAATTCACTGTTTCTGGATATATTATTTCTCACATATTGTGCCTTTTTTCTCAGTTCTTTAAGATTTTAAAATTGCCTAATACATTTTCTTTCAATGTGCCAAGATATTTTGGTTAATTCTTGGCTGTATACTGAGTCTTCTGGAACAATGGTAACAGAACCTGGCTGATGTGGGTGCTGGATATAACTAAACTATTGTGAGGCAATGTCTGTCAAGTCGATTTGCTGCTTCATGTGTTACTATGCTAGTATTAGGTACAAAGTGCCAGTTTTATCTAAAAAGATGCCTAAATAAAATTCCACAGATTTTATTTGTTTATTACATAATTCTACAAAGTCAGTTTTAATCTCACATTTTCCACCTGCACTTCAAGGAGTCAAAAACTTTGCCTACTGTCACACTGGTAAGCAGTGCTCATAGAGTGTCCACAATCAAGAAATTATTTCTAAAATATACTTCTGAGTATATTTCTAATAAACTAAAATGTCATAAAATTCACATTTTAGAAAATTCATCATTCATTAGGGTTTCATCTTTGCTTTTGGCTTAGTCTCTTTTATTTTTATATTTAATATGATTTTTATTGCTTATGTATTTATTCCTTTCTCGGTTTTCAGACAAGGTCTTGTGAATGATATGCTGGTCTTAAACTCACTGTTTATCCCAGGTAACCATTAAATGATCTTGTTCCTTTCACCTTCAAACCACTGGGACTATAATTGTGCCTTACTGAGTTTGAAAGTTTTTATTGTTTTTGGTAAGCTATTTAAAAAATCTGAGTAATGTCAAAATTTCATTGTAAGTACAAATGCTACAATATTTACTAATTTTAATTTATGTTTCTTTTTTTTTTTTTCAATGCAGTTTATTCAGGAACCTTGAACAATCATCTGACCCTGGGGAAAGCCAGCCCACAGCTTAAATAGCCTCTGGGTAGCCAACCCAGGCGTGCCACGTGGGCAATGCAGATAGGTCCACATACATGGAAGCAAGCCAGATCCTCAGCCTTAGCCAAATGTGGAGTTGTTCGTGACAGAGAGCACTCACCATCGGGAAGGTTGAAACCAGCTCCATCTTTCAGGCGCGGCACTACGCAGCTCTCTACAGTTCCCCCTTTTTGTTTTGGACGCGTCAGGCAGGAGTAGAGGTCTGATCTCTGATATTAGAAATAAATTGGGACTTTGTACTGATGTTCATTTAGGTGTCATCCACCCAAAGAGCATCAGACCGGTCCAATGCCTTAGATGTACAAAAAGGAATTAATGCTCAACTAAAAGGAGGTTTGATGGTGTTCAATCAAAGGATTGACCTCGTGCAGGAGCAAATTGATACCCTATGGCAAATCGCTCAACTTGGCTGTCAATGAAAATATGCTGGACTTTGAGTCACTAGCACACAACATGAGAATTTTCCCTGTGCTGCAAATCTGTCTAAACAATTGTCTAGCTATATTTTAGGTAATTGGACTGGAGAATTCGATACTACAATGGAGCAGCTGAGAGTGGCCATTGTCACGGTAAATTCTACCAGAGTGGATGCAGGACTAGCCACAGGATTATCATCATGGATTGTTTCAGCCATGTTTCTTTAATTCTCTTATATTTTCATTAAAATTTGTGCTAAATTCTTTGTAAAATATTGATTTAAAAATGTTTTAGTGTATATTTTTTTATATTATTTTGCTATGAGTTTTAGCCATTTGGCCTCAAGAAATTAGACTTCAACAAACCATATAACCCAGTTAAAATGGGATACAGATCTAAAGAAAAAATTCTCTACAGAGGAATCTCTAATGGCCAAGTAGCACTTTTAAAAATATTCATAGCAATCAGGGAAATGCAAATCAAAACAACTCTGAGATTCTGTCTTACACTTGTCAGAATGGTTAAAATAAAAACTCAAGTGACAGCACATGCTGGTGAGGATGTGCAGCAAGGGGAACACTCCTCCATCTCTGGTGGGAGTGCAAACTTGTACAACCATTCTGGAAATCCGTTTAGAGGTAGCTCAGAAAATTGGAGATAGTTCTAACTCAAGAACCAGCTATACCTCCCATGTGCATATACCCAAAAGATGATCTACCATACCACATGGACATTTGTTCAACTATGCTCAAAACAGCTTTATTAGGAATAGCCAGAATCTGGAAAAAACTTAGATGTTCCTCAACTGAAAAACGAATAAAGAAAATGTGGTACATTTACATAATGGAGTATTACTCAGTCATTAAAAACAATGATATTATGAAATTTGCAGGCAATTGAATGGAACTAGAAAAGTTCATCCAAAGGGAGATAACCCAGACTCAGAAAGACAAACACGGCCTGCACTCATTATGAATGGATATTAGCCGTAAAGTACAGGATAACCATTTTACAATCCATGGCCCAAAGAAGCTAAGCAACAAGGAGGGCCCAAGGGAGGATGCTTGAATCTCACTCAGAACAGGAAATAAAGGAGATATCATAGACAGCAGAAGTAGATGGAAGGAGAGATCTAGGTGGAGAAAAGGTGGAGAAGGGAATGGGGATTGGGATCAGATCGAGGAGAGGAGGGTGAAAGAAAATTATTTTCAACAAGATAGGAATTATTGTGCAGATTTTGTTTATCTTTAAGGACTGGACACATTTTTTTTTTTAGATATTATAATTGCCTTATTTCCATTGTGCTGGGCAGACACTTTACCTACGCTATCTCCTATCTTCCAGCCTTGTCCCATGCCGTCTGCCTTCACCATTCCTATCTAGGCTACTTTCTATCCATAATCCCAAGATACTTGCTTGTATTCTTCCTCCGGATCACTTCTTTCCATGCCAGTCTCAAAGTCCTTCCTCTTGGCCAACATGGTTCTCTCTCCACCTAACCCATGGTGGCTTCCTCCTTCCTCCTCTCTTCCTGTCTATCTTCTTTTTTTTTTTTTCAATGCAGTTTATTCAGGAACCTTGAACAATCCTTGGACCCTGGGGAAAGCCAGCCCACAGCTTAAATAGCCTCTGGGTAGCCAACTGGACACATTTTGAAATCAGTAAATTCAGCAAAAGTTAAGAAAATTTGTCACAGGAAATTATAAAAGATATGTTTCCCTTTCCTCTAACCTTTAGTCAGTAAACACATTGGGTGTTTCTCATTTGTGAAGGCAATTTACTACACTTATAATGATCAACAGGTAGCTTAATACAGCAAGATATTAGGCAAGATTTTTAATATTGCTAACCTAAAGAAATGTCCTATAAAGCATGTTTGCTTTACTCAGTGTTTATCAAACAATCAGTAGACAGATCACATGAAGAAAAAGCCTGGCTTGAATCTAGTTCAGTGACCTGAAAGGTGAGAAAGCAGAAATTCTGTATATGGATATACATTGTATATGGATATTCTGTACATTTGTCTAAGTACAAATCCTGAAATCAAGGTTCCCACTTGAAGACAATAGTCAGGGAGATGATTCATTCTTTCCTAGGCTTTTACGCTATTCAGACCTTAAAGTAATTGAACAAAACACAACCACAAGAAAACAATACACTTTGTTTTAACTAAAAATATGTCAATTTCATCTATAAATACACTTACAAAGATGCTTATAAATAATATTTAAACACATAAATGGAACACACCATGGGCCAATAAAATTTAGTTTAATCTCAGTTTATTACCAGTTATCTTTTAGTTTGCATCTATTTTGGCCAGTTTAAGCTTCACCTATTAGTTCCTATTTTACTTAAACATGAAAACACACAAACAACAGAAACACTACTGTATGCTGGACATGCTCCCTTGCTCTGTATATGACAGACCTAGTAATGAGGGCAGAACAACATAACAGGCCCAACCATTGCACTGTATTTGTGTGAAGAACACAGCATTAGATAAAATGTTTGAGTAATGATCAGCTAGTTACAAGTGCTAAACTCAGTTTATAGAAAGTTAAGTAGGCTCTCCCTAGAATACCAGAAAAAACACATTTTCCTTCCTGTGTTTGTTGGTAGTTTACTGTTAAGCACAGGACCAAGGTACTTCCTGACTTTAATCTTCTGAGGAATAATTTAGTCACTTATGGAATCTTCAGTTCTTCTTTCCCTTGGACATATTTACCACTATATACATTGATGCGCTCAGTGACAACTTCCTAGGAAGGAATAACATGGAGTACCTTATATGAGGGAAACAGGAGGAGCCCTTTCCTAGATTATCTATTTTGTGCCAGTTATTATTCTTTCAATCAAATGTAATTTCACAAAAGTACAACCTATGTTTCCTTCCCTGGGTTTAATGATTAATTACTTTTTGGAAGGATCAGTTGAATGGAAAACATACCTTTGAACATTTGGCCCACTCCATCAAAGGTTATCAGCCCAAGAGTTTGTATGACCCAAATACAACAGGGGATGTTAACAGGAAAGCCAAAGGCTTCATGGTATTCAGATGTCCTGGGAGAAGCTACCTACTCTAGCAATGAAAAAGTTCCTGTCTTGTTTTCTAGATTATGAGACTTTGTTGTTTGTTTGTTTTTCTGTGTTTTACTTTTTATTCATTCTTCTCTGATACATTACATCCTGAGCAGAATTTTCCCTCCTTTCATTCCTTCCAGATGCCCACAGCCACAGCTCCACTTTCCTTCACGTCCTTCCTCCTCCCTTTTCCTTCAGAAAATGGCAGCCCCCCCGCAGAGTTATCAACCCAAAAGGACATATCAAGATACAAAAAGACAAGGTACATTTTCTCATATTAAGACGAGATAAGGCAACCCTGATGATGGTTCTAAACCCAATTTCATGCCATATACCAAGTTACAGTTTGTAAGTGTTAAGGTGATTGTCCACCTGCCCTATAAATTGGGTGACCTGGTTGTGAGGTTGTGATTTTTCTGCTCCTGCCACAAAGCGAGGTCAATAAGCACGGTGTCCCTGAGGTGTTCTCAGTTTGTGATGAGCACTGTGTTGCTTTGCTGTTGTAAAAACTGGACTCCTTATGTTAAAGCAGGTACAGAAAATTTCTCATTCATTTCTAATTCATATGTAGGACCCTGTGGTTAAAAGCTTTCCAGTGTAAAAATCCCACGAAGGGGTTAGTATGTCACCTTCTATGCCACAGCAGCTCAGAACTTCAGTCTTCACTGATTGCACAGTGAGTCAAATTTAATGTTCCTTCCTGACAGATTTAACATCCAAAAGGACCCTGGGAAAGAGCATCTGCCAAGCTCGAGGATTAACTGTGTTCTGAGAGAAGTGAGGAACAAGGTTTCAGCAGGAATGCTTAACAGGCTGAGACACATAAACTTATTAGGAAACTTTACTCTGGTGTACAAGAAATCAGCCAAGGCTTTTAGTGCCATTTTGAATTATATGCTTTGCAATATAGATACATCAGCTATTGCTCATTTGCTAGGTAGCCATTTGGGTGACAAACATGGACTACATTTTTGTGTCAATCTGATGCAGCGTTCCTGTTTCAGTCTTAGGGTGACATATTGCCAGCCATTATGTTAAACACATACCTTAAGTGCAAACTATCTTCCGTTATGTGCAAGGCAATGCAATTTATTCTATTGACAACATTCTACATTGTGTTGATATTTTTTCCTTCAACTCCGAATCTGTAGCATGTTTCCCCCAGCTCAGTCTAGTGGATATGTTACAGTAAACTGTCAAGTAGATGTAAGCCAATTACACGTTCCTTGTAGGTACCCATGTTGCACTGTGCAAGTGATTACCTTGAGCACAAATTTCCTAACCTGAAAACAACCTGAAATATCCAACGCCATTTGAAATTCATAACCTTAATGAAGTGTTTCAAATTATTTCTAACATAATTTATATGTGTCTGTTGGCATGAGTGTTTCATGTGTGCTAGTACATGCCATGACATGGGTGTGGTAACCAGAGGACAACTTACAGGATTCCTCCTGATGCCTTGTGGTTTCTAGGGTTGAAGTGCGATAACAAGTACCTTTACCCACTCAGCCATCTCACTGGCCTAACTCATTTAACTACTAATATTATCTTTATCTTGAAGATGGTCAAATTAATTTTCTTTTTTAAATTTATTTTATTAATTACACTTTATTCACTTTGTATCCCCCCATAAACTCCTCCCAAATCCCCTCCTAATCCCACCTTCCCTCCCCCTTCTCACTCATGCCCCTCCCCAAGTTCACTGATAGGGGAGGTCCCCCTCTACCTCCTTCTGATCTTAGTCTATCAAATCTCATCAGAAGTGGCTGCATTGTCATCTTCTGTGGCCTGGTAAGGCTGCTCCTCCCTCAGGGGGAGGTGATCAAAGAGCAGGCCAATCAGATTATGTCAGAGGCAGTCCCTCTTCCCATTACTATGTAACCCAATTGGACTCTGAACTAACTGCCATGGGCTACACCTGTGCAGGGGTTCTAGGTTATCTCCATGCATGGTACTTGGTTGGAGTATGAGTCTCTGGGAAGACACATGTATTCAAAATTTCTGGTTCTGTTGTTCTCCTTGTGGATCTAATGTCCTATTTCCCACTTTTTTCATAAGATTCCATGAACTCTGCTGAACAGTTGGCCATAAGTCTCAGCATCTGCTTTGATAATCTGCAGGGCAGAGGTTTTCAGAGGCCCTCTGTGGCAGGTTCCTAACTTGTTGCCTGTTTTCTTCTTCTTCTGATGTCCATCCTCTTTGCCTTTCGTGATGGGGATTGAGCATTTTAGTCAGGGTCATCCCTCTTGATTAGTTTCTTCAGATGTAAAGACTTTAGTAGGTTTATCCTATACTATATGTCTATATGAGTGAGTATATACTGTGTGTGTCTTTCTGCTTCTGGGACAGCTCACTGAGGATGATCCTTTCCAGGTCCTATCATTTACCTGCAAATTTTGTGATTTCTTTATTTTTCATTGCTGAGTAATATTTCATTGTGTAAATGTACCACATTTCTGCATCCATTCTTCAGTTGAGGGGCATCTGAGCTGTTTCCAGCTTCTGGCTATTACAAATAAAGCTGCTACAAACATGGTTGAGCAAATGTCCTTATTGTGTACTTGAGCCTCGTTTGGATATGCTCCTAGGAGTGGTATGGCTGGATCTTGAGGAAGAGCTATTCCTAGTTGTCTGAGAAAGCGCCAGATTGATTTCCAGAGTGATTGTACAAGTTTACATTCCCACCAGCAGTGGAGGAGGGTTCCCCTTTCTCCACATGCTCTCCAGCATGTGTTGTCACTTGAGTTTTCATCTTGGCCATTCTGCTGGGTGTAAGGTGAAATCTTAGGGTTGTTTTGATTTGCATTTCCCTAATGGCTAATGATGTGGAGCATTTCTTTAAGTGTTTCTCTGCCATTCCATATTCCTCTACAGAGACTTCTGTTTAGCTCTGTTCCCCATTTTTTAATTGGATTACTTGGTTAAAAATGGCCATCTTGCCAAGAGCAACCTACAGATTCAATGCAATTCCCATCAAATTACCAACCCAATTCTTTACAGACCTGAAAAGAAAAATTCTCAACTTCATATGGGATTACAAGAAACCCAGAATTGCTAAAATAATCCTCTACAATAAAAGATCTTCTGGAGGTATCTCCATCCCTGATCTTAAGCTGTACTATAGAGCAATAGATATAAAAACTGCATGGTACTGGCATAGAGACAGAATGGTGGATCAATGGAATGGAACAGAAGACCCAGAAATAACCCTCCACACTTATGGACACCTGATCTTTGACAAAGGTGCCAAAAACACACAATGGAAAAAAAGATAGCATCTTCAACAAATGGTGCTGGTTCAAATGGATGTCTACATGTAGAAAAATGAAAATAGATCCATACTTATCACCCTGCACAAAACTGAAATCCAACTGGATCAAAGACCTCAACATAAAACCAGACACATTAAATATGTTAGAAGAAAAAGTGGGGAAAACCCTAGAACTCATTGGTACAGGAGACAACTTCCTGAACAGAATACCAACAGCACAGGCTCTAAGAGAAACAATCAATAACTGGGACCTCATGAAACTGAAAAGCTTCTGTAAAGCAAAGGACACTGTCATCAAAACAAAACGACTGCCTACAGATTGGGAAAGAATCTTCACCAACCCTTTATCTTATAGAGGGCTAATATCCAATATATACAAATTAATTTTCATAGTTATTAATAGCAAATAGGAGGTAGCTCAGCTGAGCGAAAACCACAGAGCAATGCAAACACTTTTGTATCTGGTTGTACAACCAATATTCTTAAGCAAGCAGTATTCTTGCCAGGGACAGAAGTCAGGCCTTTACCTTGCACCCTGGTTACATTTCCCAGCAAGCCAATAGCCAATCTCTCCAGCTACTATAAGTATCTAAGGCTTCCTAGATTGTAAATTTATATGAATGGGGGTTTTATGAGTGCTATTTATTTCATATATCACAGCCAACATTAATACTTGATTGTTTGAAGGACCTATACTTGCTATCTTTAAAAAGCCCTTCTTGACATAAGCAGGAGACATAAGAGCAGTGTGGAAGAAAACTCATAAAACCCCCATTCATATAAATTTACAATCTAGGAAGCCTTAGTCCCATTTGTTTCTTTGTGAAAAAACTCTTTCCTTTTCCCTGAGTTCCTTTATTCCTTTTAGAAAGTCCTGCCCAGCTATAGGCTCTCAGTAACTTTGATTATCCAGTCAGGAATAATTTGGAAGGCATGGTTTACACACAGTCATCTTGTATAGGTGAGGATTTGCTCAGAAAGCAGCAAGGATCTTGCGATAACCCCAACACAATCTGTTGAAAGCAAACTTGGAGAGATTTTCTTTATGATTGGTTGAGTAAAAGCTAAGGGAGTCAGTCCATTGTCTTCTCTTCTTATACCATGCCTCTTTTAACAAAATGTGATGTATGGCCCCATTAGTACACTTAGACACAGCTTGACTTTTTATAAAAGGCATTGTCTTCCTTTTTCTTTCTAGGAAAAAAAATTACTGATCCTATAAATGTATTGTCCTGTTTTAATACCTTATTAAGCACCAAGAAACCTAAACTTATCTCTATGCTACTTGACTTATCTGCCAATGGAACAGTCAGCAATTTTCTGTCTTGGCCCATGACATAACACACAGAAATTGGTTTTAAAAGACTGGCTTCAAGAAGATTTTATGCTGTATATGTCACTGAAACAATATGATGGTTTTGCCTATTCTGCTAATGAAGAACAGGGGTTCCCTGTCAATATTTTCTATTCACACTAAACTGTGTTGGTGAGACATACCAGGTGTCTAGACCTTGAGTGAGACTAGGAGTTTTGATTCAGGCACAGTTGGACTTAAAGTCTGAAATCCATGCTAAAAAGCCATTTGGCTCTAGGAAATCACTTTGCCATTTGAATATATTCATTGACAACAAAATACACAAAGGAGATGTTTATAACTCTCATAGGATAATAATGAGATTTAAGTGATATGCATGTTCATCTTGGGGCTACATACAGAAAAACTGTCCAAAATGGAGGTATTGTCAAATAATTCATTTGAATGAGTATTGTTGATTTAAGTGTGTTTATCTAAAACATATGGTTAGCCCCATATATTTTCTAGCTTTGTATAATTCATGCCCTACATTGAATTTTCCCTGAATGATTCAATGGACTTGAGATTCTTTTACAGTGGTCCTTTGGACAGTCTCTACCCTGAAGAGCTGCCTTCATCAATTAGGCTCAGCACGGTGAATTGTTAATTGAATTAGATTATTGCCTAGGTTGAGAAAGTCATATTTGGATGTCAGCTAAGTCAGAATGTTTATGGCTGCAGACAAAGAAACTTAGCTAGCTGACCTTTGGCTTCAGAAGCTGCATCTTGTTGTCTTAAAGGACGTCATTTATAATTCATTGGAACTGAAAACATCTCTATCTACCACCTTAATTTAATAAAATATCTTGTTAACAAAAACAGCAGTGCCTGAAATAGCTATTGATTTCATCTTTCACTTAGGGGCAAGCTCATTTCCTATGGCCAAGAGTGAGGAGGGGTTGGAAAAAGACTGACAAATTGAGATATATTTTAAGCACTAGATCTCCTGATCCTTCCCAAAGCTAGATGCCACCATTAATCAAAGAAGTCAGCTACTGGCATCACAGATATTAACAAGCAAGGAAGCAGATGCTGTAAAACCTATAAGAAAAAAACTAGGTAGCCCCCAAAGCCTGCGGGTCCTTAAAAGAAAACAAAACTAAACAAGACTAAACAAAACACCTCATATCCTCTGACAAATTATTGCTGTTCATGAAAAGTAAATAGTAGGAGCTATTTGCATTCCTTCAACAATATTTACAAGGCTATCTGGCATATCAGAGGAGACAGAGCATTACATTAAGTGCACATATCCAGACCACCTGGAGGGGACTTAAAGGAAGATCCACTGAGCAGTGAGTCATACAAGCTTTGTAGAGACCCCTCTCAAAGTGTCATCTGCAAACTTCTACTCTACCTTCCCAATGTCTTCAACATGGATGACTACATTAAATAAGATGCTTCAGCTTATCTAAGGAGTATATCAGGTTTCAAGGGTAAATTTCATAATATATCAGTAAGTAGATGGGTTTGTACAGCATTAGGAGAAAGGAATTCTGACATCATGACATAGGTGGATAGAATCATGTTGAGGTAACTAAGGAGGAAATTTTCCCAAGAGTCTCCTGATTCCTTTCTTTTAAAAAGGTGTTTTATTTAATATTCATAAATGCATAGAGGTGTACTTTCATATTCCTTTCCAATCCACCCCACCTCTGTCTCTCTTTCTCTCTGTATATCACTAAAACCAACTAAGCTGATTTAGTGCTGCCTATGTGCACATGAATATGGGCCTATCTACTGGAATGCAGGTAAGCCTTTGTGTGCAAACCCCTGAAAAGAAAATGGATTCTCTTTCTTCTAGTAGCCATCATTGCCAATAACTTGTCAGACAGAGGTTATATTCTGTGAGCCTCTCCTTAGGCCGTGCTGGGATTTCTGCTGGCGTGATCTCATGCATATTTTGTGCATGTAGTCCCAGCTTCTATGGGTTCTGGTGTGCGCTTGTGCTATCATGCCAAGCAAACAGTATCTCTGCAGTCCTCATCCATTCTGGCTCTATCAATCTCTTCTAGTGATCCTTGATACCTTTGGAGGAGAAACTATGATATGTGTCCCATTTAGAGATGTGCATTCATGGTCTCTTTTTCTACACATAGGTTGGTTTTTGGTCTCTATGTTAATTGTCATCTAGTGCAAAAATACATATTTTCTGATGGGGGTTGATAGATGCTTTAAGCTATTGGCATAAAAAAACTAATGGGAAATTCATCACTATGTTCATTTGGCAGACTAATAGTAGGAGGTACTCTTTCTAGGTCTCATGGCTCAGCCAGCTGTGATGTTTGTCCCAGTTCACAGCTATCACAGAGAGCCTCTGAAAGACTCTACCCAGCAGGACATCAAAGCAGATACTGAGACTCATATACAAACTTCGGGCAGAGTGCAAGGAATCTTAGGAAAGAAGAGGGAGATAGTAAGACCTGGAGAGGACAGAAGCTCCACAAGGAGAGCAACAGAACCAAAATATCTGGGCACAGGAGTTTTTTCTAAGACTGATACTCCAAACAAGGACCATGCATGAAGATAATCTAGAACCCCTGCTCAGATGTAGCCCATGGCAGCTCTGTGTACAAATGGGTTCCCTATTAAGGGGAACAGGGACTGTCTCTGACATGAACTCAGTAGCTCTTTGACTGCCTTCCCCGGATGCTGGAGGAGTCTTGCCAGGCCACAGAGGAGGACACTGCAGCCAGTTCTGATGAGACCAGAAAAGCTAGGGTCAGATTGAAGGGGAGGAGGACTTCCCCTATCTGTGGACTTGGAGAGGGCCATAGGAGGAGATGAGAGAGGGAGGGTGGGTTTGGGAGGGGAAGAGGGAGGGGACTACAACTGGGATACAAAGTGAATAAACTGTAATTAATATAAAAATAAAAATTTAATTAAAAAAATAAAAAATAGTACCAAGCTTGTTCTTGTGAAGTCAGCTTTAAATCCAATTGGAAATTATTTGGATATTCTCATAGCATTCATGGAGTTAATTCTTTGTTCTCTGGCATGTAAAGTTGCTATTTCAGCTTTTACCTACATATTCACCTGATTTTTCCTCCCTGTGTCTCTGTGAACATTAACTTCAGCTTCAAACTCTGCTCAGACTGATGCATCCTAATAATGTCACATTAATCTGATGGAGTTAATGTCACAATAATCTGATGCAGAAGATCTGTTTTCAAATAAGGTTACTTTCAGAGGTATCAGGAGTGAAGTAATTAACTTCTAGTTGAAGGAGACAAATCACATCTGATTTGAAGGATTCATAAGGCAGCCATTACATAGAACATATTCAACTAAAGTTTCACAAACCTAATAAAAACAAAGGTTGTTCCTCATAAGCATATAATTAAATGGTAAATAGAATATGAGCATAATAGTAATTTGAAGAAGAGGGGTAGTAGATGAAAATAGGACATCACTTCTGAAAGTAGTGGCCACAGATCAGATACTTCAAGGTGGATTCCATAGACATACATACATATATGTTATAGCCACTCCAAATTTCCTTGAAAAAACAGTCAATCAGTTTTACTCTTTTTCTTAGAATCTAGTTGCCTCCATCCATTCAAACTTGTATAACCATTTTGGGAATCAATCTGGTGCTTTTTCAGAAAGCTAGGAATAGCCGTACCTCAAGACCCAGTTATACAACTCCTGGGCATATACCCAAAGGATGCTCCACCATACAGCCAGGACATTAGCTCAACCATGTTCACAATAGCTTTATTCATAATAGGCAGAAACCTTAAACAAGCCAGTTGTCCCTCAGCTGAAGAATGGATACAGAAATTGTGGTACACTTACACAATGGAATACTACTCAGCCATTAAAAAAAAAATTGGGGATTCGGCAAGATGGTGGCGCCGGGATGACTCTTGTTCTGACCAGCAGCACTGCAGGATCAGCACAGTGACCAGCAGTCAGAACTCGAGGCCCAAAAACACAAGTGATTGTGTTTCCCAGGTGAAAGGATACCCCACGGTGGAGGATTCAATCAGCTTTAACTCACCCAGCTAAGCCACAGAAAAGATCCCAGTTCCACCAGGTGCTTGGTAGCCAGCCCAGAGCCACAGGCCAGCATGCTCTGATCACTGTCCCAGACTGAACTGTGGGCACCACAATATCAGAGATTGGGATTTCCAGTCTAGAGATAACCCCACAGTGCAGGAAACGATTGGGACCAACCTTAGGTCACTTAGACATCCCCTGGAAAAGACTCTGGGTTCTGCGGGCACCCAGGAGCCAGCCAGAGCCAGAACTGGGACCCAGGCACCAGCATAGAGCCCTGCCTGCAATCCTGACTCACTGCCTCAGATAGAATGGTGGGCCCCAGGGCACCAGAGACTGAGTTTCTCTGTCGGGTGCAAACCCACAGGGAGGAGAATGGCTGGTCTTATCTCAGAGCACTCAGGTGATACCACCACATTGAGAAGGTCTCGGGAAAAGTTACCCAGTTCTGGCAGACACCCAGGCACCCAATCCCCAGAAAGGCAGAAAGGCTAAACCACATAAGTCTGTGCCTGCGGTTTCTACTCGCCATCACAGACAGAACGCCTGTCCCCAATGCAAAGACTGGGTGTCCCTGTCAGGAAGAAACCCCACAGTGGGGAGATCATCAGGTCCAATGCTCAGGACACCCAGCTCCAAAAGACTTTCTGGATTCACCCAGACCCTAGGCTCTAGCCTTCTACTGCAGGCATGAACACTATGCTCACTGGCCATTATTGAGTACCACTAGGGCACTGGGGCACACAGCTGCATCCTCAGACCTGTAAAAGCCAGAGAACCATTACAGCAGCCCTCAGATACTGCTCCAAGGATCAACCAGTTATCACTAGCTAAACTAACAAAACTGTGGGAATCCCTGGTTCTTCCAGAGGGCTGCACCTAACAATTACACCTTAAGAGCAACAGCTGCTGCTCAATAAATTCAGAGTAAGAAACCCAGCAGCAGGGCACCCATCACCAGGACCTCTCCTGAGGAGAGGAGAACCTTCTCAAACACCACAGTTACCACACAGGTCCATACACCTGAAGTGAACTGTGATAATTCCTGAGAAGCACCGCCATTCAGTTGACCATACCCAAAAAGCAGAGGAGAACTTCAGAACCCCGCCAAGTGGATTCTCCTCTCCCCACAGCCCAGCAGACACCACAAATTAACAGACAACACCTGAGACAGAGAGATGGGCAGAGGCCAGCAAAAAAGCACAACCAACAAAAGGCAAAACAAAATGGTATCCCCAGAACCCAGTTATCCAGGGGCAAGTAGCCCTGGACACCCTAACATAAGTGAAATTCAAGAAAATGACCTTAAATCTATGCTTATGAACAGGTTAATGAAGGAAGCAAATAAAATGCATAAAGAATTAGGGGAAGATATAATAAAAAAGATTATGGTCGTCTGTAAAGAAATACAGGAAGATGCAGCCAGTTTGTGGCATTCACAGAGGAAATGATTAAATCACTGAAAGAAATAAAAGAAACAGAGGAATGTTCAAACAAACAATTGAAGGAAAATACAGTCAGACAGGTGAAGGAAATCAAGAAAATGTTTCAAGATCTGAAGATAGAATTGGAAGAATTAAAGAAAACACAAATGGAGGAAATATGGAGAGGGAGAATCTAAGAAAGAAAACAGGAATTACAGAGGTAAGCATAACCAACAGACTACAAGAGATGGAAGAAAGAATCTCAGGTGTGGAAGATACAATGGAAGAAATTGATGTATCCTTCAAAGAAAATAATAAATCTAAAAAATTCCTGACACAAACCATCCAAGAAATCCAAGACAACATAAAAAGACAAAACCTAAGAATAATAGAAGAGAGGAAAAAGAAGATTCCCTCTTCCAAGGCCCAGAAAATAATTTCAAGAAAATCATTGAAGAAAATTTCCCCAAATTAAAGGGAGGCCTATAAGAATACAAGAGGCCCACAGAACACCTAATAAATTAGACCAGAAAAGAAAATCCTCCCGTCACATAATAATCAAAACAATATGTATACAGAAAAAAGAAAAAAAATACTAAAAGCTGCAAGGGAAAAGGCCAAGTAACATATAATGACAAACCCATCAGAATCACACCTGACTTCTCAACAAAAAGCACTGCACTCAGGGTCAGCCGCTTTGGACCCAGAGAAGAGCATGTCTGATTGCATGCGGGTTGATGCTCCAGGTCCCGCCTCTGAGAAAAAGGTATCAGACGGGTCTGATGCTCTTTGGGTGAATGACACCTAAATGAATATTGGTACAAAGTCCCAATTTATTTCTAATATCAGAGATCAGACCTCTACTCTTGCCTGATGCGTCTAAAACAAAAAGGGGGAACTGTAGAGAGCTGCGGAATGCTGTGCCTTAAAGATGGAGCTGGTTTCCGCCTTCCACCTTCCCGATGGTGAGTGCTCTCTGTCACAAACAACTCCATATTTGGCTAAGGCTGAGGATCTGGCTTGCTTCCATGTATGTGGACCTATCTACATTGCCCACGAGGCACGCTGGGGTTGGCTACCCAGAGGCTATTTAAGCTGTGGGCTGGCTTTCCCCAGGGTCAGAAGATTGTTCAAGGTTCCTGAATAAACTGCATTGAGAAGAACAACAACAACAAAAAAAAAAAAATCAGAAAAAAGGAGAGGAGAACCTCCCCTATCAGTGGACTTGGGGAGAGGCATGCATGCAGAAAGGGAGGGAGGGTGGGACCGGGAGGAAAAGAGGGAGGGGCTTATGGGGGGGATACAAAAGGAATAAAGTGTAATTAATAAAAAAATTAATAAAAAAAGAAATGTCAGAAAAGATTAAAAAAAAAAAAAGCAGAAGAGCCTGGATGGATATCATGCAGACCTTAAGAGAACACAAATGTCAGCCTAGGCTACTGTACCCAGCAAAAGTCTAAGTCCTCATAGACAAAGAAAACAAGATATTCAACAACAAAAACAAATTTCAACAATACCTACAAACAAATCCAGCATTACAGAAGATACTAGAAGAAAGAATACAACCCAAGAAAACTAACTACATTCAAGAAAACACAGGAAATAAATAACCTCACTACAGCAAACCCAATAGTAGCCAAGTACACTAACATGGCCAACATCAATATCAAAGGATCTAACAGCCACTGGTCATTAATCTCCCTCCACATCAATGGACTCAATTCTCCAATTAAAAGACAGAGACTATCAGAATGGATGTATAAACAAGACCCAACAATCTGTTGCATACAAGAAACATACCTAAATCACAAAGATAGACATTACCTGAGAGAAAAGGGCTGGAAAGCAGTTTTCCAAGCAAATGGACCCAAGAATCAAGCAGGAGTAGCCATTCTAATATCCAATAAAATAGATTTTCAACCAAAATTAATCAAAAGAGATAGAGAAGGACACTTCATACTCATCAAGGAAAAAAATCCACCAGGAAAATATCACAATCCTGAACAACTATGCCCCAAATACAAGGGAACCGATATTTGTAAAAGAAACTTTAATAAAACTTAAACCACACATAGACTCACACACATTAATAGTGGGAGACTTCAATACTCCACTCTCAAAAAAGGACCAGCCAAAAAAACAGAAATTAAACAAAGAAACAATAACTCTGACAGAGGTCATGAATCAAATGGACCTCCTGGGCATCTACAGAACCTTTCATCCAAACACAAAAGAATTTACCTTCTTCTCAGCACCTCATGGAACCTTTTCCAAAATAGACCATATAGTTGGTCACAAAGCAAGACTCAACAGATACAAGAAGATTGAAATAATCCCTTGTATCCTGTCTGATTACCATGGACTAAAGCTGGACCTCAATGACAAAAATAGCAAAAGGCCTACACACACTTGGAAACTGAACAACTTGCTACTAAATGACAGCTGGGTCAGAGAAGAAATAAAGAAAGAAATTAAAGACTTCCTAAAAATCAATGAAAATGAAGGCACAACATACCCAAACTTGTGGGACACAATGAAAGCAATGCTAAGAGGAAAGTTCATAGCACTAAGTGCCTTCAAGGAGAAATTCAAAACATCTCATGCAAGCAACTTAATGGTTCACTTACAAGCCCTAGGGAAAAAAAAGAAGCAGACACGCCAAAGAGGAGTAGAAGGCTGGAAATAATCAAACTCAGGGCTGAAATCAATCAATTAGAAACAATAAAACAATTCAAAGAATCAATGAAATCAAGAGCTGGTTCTTTAAGAAAATCAACAAGATAGACAAAACCTTAGCCAAACTAACTAAAAGGCAGAGAGAAACTATCCAAATCAACAAAATCAGAAATGGAAAAGGCAACATAACCACAGACACTGAAGAAATCCAAACAATAATTAGGTCTTACTTCCAAAGTCTATATGCCACAAAATTTGAAAATCTAAATGAAATGGACAATTTTCTTGACTGATTCCACATGCCAAAGCTGAATCAAGACCAGGTAAACTAGCTAAATAGTCCTATATCCCCTAAGGAAATAAAAGCTGTCATCAAAAGTATACCATGCCAAACAAGCCCAGGGCCAGATGGTTACAGCGCAGAATTCTACCAAGACCTTCAAAGAAGAGTTAATACCAATACTCTTCAAACTATTCCACAAAGTAGAAACAGAAGGAACATTACTAAACTCATTCTATGGAGCTACAGTCACCTTGGTACCTAATCTCATGAAGGCGCAACAAAGAGAGAAAATTTCAGGCCAATCTCCCTTATGAACATTGATGCAAAAATACTCAACAAAATACTTGCAAACCGAATCCAAGAACACACATGAAAGATATCATCCACTATGACCAAAATGGCTTCATCCCAGGCATACAGAGGTGGTTCGATATACAGAAATCCATAAATGTGATCCACCACGTAAACAAACTGAAGGAGAAAAACCACATGATCATCTCCTTAGATGCTGAAAAGGCATTTGACAAAATGCAATATCCATTCATGTTTAAAGGCTTGGAGAGATCAGGGATATATGGCACATACCTGAACATAGTAAAGGCAATATACACCAAGCCTATAGCCAATATCAAACTCAATGGAGAGAAACTTAAATCATTCCCAATGAAATCAGGGACAAGGCAAGGCTGCCCAATCTCTCCATTTCTCTTTAATATTGTTCTTGAAGTCCTTGCTAGAGCAATAAGACAATTGAAGGAGATAAAGGGGATACAAATTGGAAAGGAAGAAGTCAAAGTATCTCTATTTGCAGATATGATAGTATACCTGAGTGACCCCAAAAATTCCACCAGGGAACTTCTACAGCTGACTAACACCTTCAGCAAAGTGGCTGGATAAAAAATTAACTGAAAAAAAAAATCAGTAGCCCTCATGTATACAAAAGAAAAAAGGGCGGAGAAAGAAATTAAGGAAACAACACCCTTCACAATAGCTACAAAGGACATAAAGTACTTTGGTGTGAACCTAACAAAACAAGTCAAAGAACTGTATGAAAAAAATTTCCAATCTCTGAAGAAAGAATTAGAAGAAGATATCAGAAGATGGAAAGATCTCCCATGCTCATGGCTTGGTGGGATTAATATAGTAAAAATGGCCATCTTACCAAAAGCTATCTATAGATTCAATGCAATTTCTATCAAATTACCAACATAATTCTTTACAGACCTTGAAAGAAAAATTCTCACCTTCATATGGAACAACAACAACAACAACAACAACAACAACAAAAAACAGAATTGCTAAAACAATTCTCCAAAGTAAAAGATCTTCAGGAGGTATCTCCATCCCTGATCTCAAGCTGTAATATAAAGCAACAATACTAAAAAAATGCATGGTACTGGCATAGAAACAGAATGGTGGATCATTGGAATAGAATAGAAGACCCTGACATAAATCCACACACTTATGGACACCTGATTTTTGACAAAGATGCCAAACCCATTCAATGGAAAAAAAGACAGCATCTTCAACAAATGGTGCTGGTCTAACTGGATGTCTACATGTAGAAAAATGCAAATAGATCCATACTTATCACCCTGCACAAAACTAAGATCCAAGTGGATCAAAGAACTCAACATAAAACCAGACACACTAAACCACTTAGAAGAAAAAGTGGGGAAGAGCCTTGAATTCATTGGCACAGGAGACAACTTCCTGAACATAACAGCAACAGCACAGGCTCTAAGAGCAACAATCATAAGTAGAACCTCATGAAACTGAAAAGCTTCTGTAAAGCAAAGGACACTGTTGTCAGAACAAAACGACTGCCTACAGATTGGAAAAAGGTTCTTCACCAACCCTATATCTGACAGAGGACTAATATCCAGTATATATAAAGAACTAAAGACGTTAAACAGCAAAAAAATCAAGTAATCCAATTAAAAAATGGAGTACATAGCTAAACAGAGAATTCTCAATAGAGGAATATCAAATGGCAGAGAAACACTTAAAGAAATGCTCAACCTCATTAGCCGTCAGGGAAATGCAAATCAAAATGACCCTAAGATTACACCTTCCACCATCTGAATGGCTAAGATCAAAAACTCAAGTGACAATACATGCTGGAGAGGTTGTGAAGAAAGAGGAACCCTCCTCCACTGCTGGTGGGAATGCAAACTTGTACAACCACTCTGGAAATCAATCTGGTGCTTTTTCAGACAACTAGGAATAGCACTTCCTCAAGATCCAGCTATACCACTCCTCAGCATATACCCAAAAGTCTCAAGTACACAATAAGGACATTTGCTCAACCATGTTTGCAGCAGCCTTATTTGTAATAGCCAGAATCTGGAAACATCCCAGATGCCCCTCAGTGGAGGAATGGATGCACAAATTGTGTTATATCTATACAATGGATCATTTCTCAGCAATAAAAAACAAGGAAATCATGAAATTTGCACGTAAATGGTGGGATCTGGAAAAGATCATCCTGCGTGAGCTATCCCAGAAGGAGAAAGATGCACATGGTATATACTCACTCATATAGACATATAATATAAGATAAACCTACTAAAATCTGTACACCTAAAGATACTAATCAAGAGGGAGGAATCTTGCTAAAATGCTCAATTCTTATCCAGAAAGGCAAAGAATATGGACATCAGAAGAAGGAGAAAAGAGGGAACAAGTCAGGAGCCTGACACAGACTACCTCTGAAAGGCTCTGCCCTGCAGACTATCAATGCAGATGCTGAGACTTATGGGCAACCTTTGGGCAGAGTGCAGGTAATCTTATGAAAGAAGTTGGAAACAGTAAGATCTGGAAAGGACAGGAACTCCACAAGGAGAGCAAAGTACCAATAAATCTGAGCACAGGGGTCTTTCCTGAGACAGATACTCCAACCAAGGACTATGCATGGAGATAACCTAAGACCCCTGCACACATGGCAGTTCAGTATCCAAGTGGGTTCCATAGTAATAGGAACAGGGACTGTCTCTGACATGGACTGATTGGCCTGCTCTTTAATTACCTCCCCATGAGGGGGAAGTAGTATTACAAGGCCACAGAAGAAGACAATGCAGCCACTCCTGATGAGACCTAATTGACTAGGATTAGAAGGAAGGAAAAGAAGATCTCCCTTATCAGTGGACTTGGGGAGGGGCATGCATGCATAGGGTGGAGGAAGGGAGGGATTGAGATGGGAGGAGGGAAGGAACCTCAGGGGGGGGGATACAAAGTGAATAAAGTGTAATTAATAAGGAATTTTAAAAAATAAAGAAATAAGTACTGCTGGGTATAAGGCAAAAAAAAAAAAAAAAAAAAAACAATAAATTATGAAATTTGCAGGTAAATGGATGGAACTACAAAAAAAAATCATTCTGAGTGAGGTAACACATACCCAGAAAGACACACATGGTATATACTCACTTATAAGTGGACTTTAGTCATATAGTACTGGATAGACATACTGCAATGCACAGACTGCAAGAAGATAAGCCTGAGGAGCATCTTAGGATACATGTGTGTTCTCTAATTAGGGGAATGGGGGATATCTCTGACTTGGACTATGTTTTCTGCTTTTTGATCACTTCCACCTGATGGAACTTCCCTACCATGCCACAGGGGAAGAAGATGTCCATATGAGAATGTTGAGCCAGTGTGTCTGGGTAGGAGACTCCCCAGTATGAATAATAGGGGAGAGGGGATGCAAGAGGGAGGGTAGGATTGGGAAGATAAAAGAGAGGGGCCTATGTCTAAGATGTAAATTGAAGTAATTAATTACATACATCTGTACTACATATATATGTAAAAGAACTACTAAATCTTATCCTGAAGAATTTTGTTTGAGTTTTGGATATTCGGAAATTTTTGCTTACTTATTTACTTACTTTATAATGTCAGTGAATAAACTGTTCCCTCCCTCCCTCCCTCCCTCCCTCCCTCCATCCCTCCCTCCCTCCCTCCCTCTTTCTTCTCCTCTTCTCTGTCTCTCTCATAAGGAAATTTTTGAGAAATCCCTTACCGATTCTCCATCCATCTGCTAAAGCCTGCCTTTTCAATCCTGTTTTTCCTTCTTTTATCTTTGGTCAGCATTTATTATTTAGACATTTAATTACTTCTCACATAGGCAAACCTGTTTATTTTTTAACCAGGGATGTATTTTCTTTCTTTTTTCATATCCTTTAATTTACTGATCAAAGAATAGAAATCACAGTTTCACTCACTACCCACTCAAGAGGTCTTCAGCTTGTTGTGTTGCCCTGAGGAACAGAGTGGGATTATTGTGAAGGCTGAGCAGACCTTGGTGGGATTTCCACAAAAGTTGTCTCTTCGTTTTGGCTACATGAATAATTATTTCCTGTATTTGGTCTATGGGTTAATAGGTCTATAAGCAGTTAGTTTTCTTCTGCCTTGAGGAAGCACTTGCTTGTTGTAGTCGCTGTTTGCTTGTTGTTTTTATATCAGTTATTAAATTTGGTTTGTTTGTTTGTTTTTTCAAAGGATGTATGTACTTTGAAAACTGCTTTGTTTATTGCAGAGTCTATTGTTGTCATGATATTTATGCATTGAGGGACTACTGGAACGATTTTTAACACTATTAAATCTGGAAATATTGACACTTAAGGTAAAAAGTGTACTAGATTCATAATCAAACCTCTCATTTTGTTTTTTAAATCAAGAAATGGCTCACAACCAGAAACCAGAGGCTAGGTAACCCAGAGAACTAGAACACAACAAAACATGCCTGGCCAAGGAATAAGAAGGCAAGGAAATTCTTGCTAATGATATTCTTCTATACTCATAGCTGGGAGCCTAGCCCAATCATCATCAAAGAGGTTTCATCAAGAAACTGATGAGACCCACAACCAAACATTAGCTGGAGCTGTTAGGGAACCTTACAGAAGAATAGAGGAAGGATTATAGAAGCAAGGGGATTTTAGGATGCCATAAGAACACACAGCCCGGAGAATCAACAAAGCAGGGCTCATAGCGGTTAACAGAGATGGATGCAACATTAAGGGAGCCTGTGAGCCTGTATGGGTCTTAGCTAGGTCCGCTGGATATATGTATGTATGTATGTATGTATTTGTGTATGTATATATACATGTGTGTGTATATGCAGTTAAATAAATATGTATGATATATATATATTTGTATGATATATATATATATTTCATATAAACATATATATATATATATGTATATGATGTGTGTAGCTTGGTGTTCTTGTGTGATTCCTTGTGGGAGTGGGGGTTATCTCTGACTGTTTTGCCTGTTCCTGAGACCCTTTCACTCCACTGAGTTCCTTCACCCAGCCTTGAAGTGGGAGGAGGTGACTATGTGCCTAGTCTTATTGTAACTTGTTATGAGGTGTTTGAATGATATCTCTGGGAGACCTGTTTTTTTCTGAAGGCAAACGGAAGAGAAAGGAGATGGCAAGGAGGAACTGGGAAGAGTGAAGTGAGGGGGAACTGCATTTAGGATGTAATATATGGGAGAAAAATAATTTTAAGTCCTCTAAACTATTTTTTTAAGTTTTCCTTACTTCTGCATGTTATCTCAATTTTAAGTCATCACTGTTTTGAGGGGGTAACAGCTTCATATAATAAGTACTGCATGTAGGTCACTTCCACCCTTCCCCTCTCCCACTCCTTTCATTCTTTCCGCTTCTTCCTCCCAAATTTATGACCTCCCCCTCAATTATTATTAAAATTTATTATTTTGTCATTTCACATATCATATTTAGAATATTTACATCCTACTACTCCCAACTTTATGTCGTCTTTATTTGCTCATTTTGAATCTGTTTTTAACCACTGAGTACAGTTGGTAATTTCTGTATGTACACAGGTATACAGCTCTTACGACCCATTCCAAAACCATTACAGAAAATATCCTCTCAGCGGCGAGTGGCATGTCATTCATTTTCCAGTGGACTTCCGTGGTATTTAGCTATTAGGATTTCTCTTTCAATTCCTCCAAGATGTTTCCTGGGCCATTCAAGGGAGAGGATGTAATATAGATATTCCATTTAAGGATAAACACGCCACAGTCATGTATTCTCTGTCTTTTGACCAGTTATGAGTCTCTGCATTAACTGCCAACCTCTGCAAAAAGAAGCTTCTCTGATGACAATTTATGGGAAAACTAAACCAGTCAATGGACACAAGCGTGAGTATTTATATGGCAATAATATACAGCATCCGTTCAACAAAATAACAGCAGTAGGTTCTCCCCCAGGGCCGTCCGCAGGGCCGTCAGTCCTCCCAGCCACCAGGGAGTGAGGCTGAGTCACCAAGCCTGAAGTGCCCTCTGTACAGTGGGCTTGACATCCAAGTCAAGAGCTATTGCTCAGTCTCATAATGCTTACGCCATTATTGTTCCAATCACAGCTGAGTGAGACTGTTTATGGCTTATCCCTCCCAGCAGCCTTCAGAGCAACTTCTACCATCACGGAAGGTAGAGAGCAGGGAGGACATCTTCAGGAACCAGTGCGTTGCTCCATAGGCTGTGAACAAAGTGTGTACTGTCTTAGCAGCTGGGTCCTCAGTCAAGTTTCAATAGACAACCAAGAGCAATGGCAATGGACTGTACTGTTTGACAGATCGCTGTGATGCGTCTAGCCAAGAAGTCACAGTGGAATCCCCTAAGACGGGCACTGCTCTTTTTCCTCCTTCTTGATCAATTTCTTTAGGTGTACAGATTTCGGAACGTTCATCATATATTATATTTCATCCCCACCCATTTACCTTGAAATATTTTCCTTCATACCTGAATAAGTTCCATTGTGCATATGTTTCACAATTGATTTTCTTTATCAGTTGATGAACATTTAGGTTCTTTTTCTTTCCTGGCTATTGTGAATGAAGCAGCAAGAAATGTAAATGAGGAAATGTCACTGTTGTGGAATATAGAATCTTTTGGGTGTATGCCCAGGAATGGAATAACTTGGTTACATCATAAATCTTTTTCTAGAGTTTAAGAAACCTCCACCTAGATTGCCAGAGTATCTGTACCAGTTCATACTCCCACCCATATATCCCTGCCAGAATTTTTTGTCTTTTGCTATTTCATCTTATCTAATATAATACGATAACATGAATCCTCAAAGTAGCCAAGTGGTGCTGGAAAGATGGATCAGTGGTTAAGAAATGTACTGTTCCTCCAGAGGACCTGTGTTATGCTCCTAGAACCTGTATCAGGTGGCTCATGATTTGCAATTTCAGCTCCTTACCTCATATTCTGGCCTCTTCAAGTCTCTTGAAACCATGGGCGCGCGCGCGCGCGCGCGCACACACACACACACACACACACACACACACACACACACAGACACACACAGCACAGCACAATTAAGAATAAAATAAATCTTTAAGGTTAATAGTAATTATCAAATTCTATATACAATTCAATATATATTAAAATACTAATATTATTCAAACACGAACTCTGTGGAATCAAACACACAAAATATAATCATTTTTTTTAGCTGAAATTTGCAAGATCTCTCATCCTCTTTGTTATTTATTGATGTGAAGTTTAAATCCCATTGAATAAATGGTATTTAATAAATTAAATTTATATAAATCCCAACAAAGTAAATACTGTTGAAAAATACAAGGTAGAAGTCAGAAGGAAATGTTTATAAACAGCTTTGTAAATATTTTTAAGTCAAACACTGAAAAATAATGTTTTACAGTTCAAAGGACCAAAGTAGTTTAGAGTGACCATCTGTGATGCCTATTACATAAAGTAAATGACTGCGAAGTCAGAAGTTAAAAGGCATTCCAGACATAAAAGCTCATTGATAATGACAATAATACATACCATTTTAATGTCTATATTATTCTTCATTACATGAATGCAATGACCACTTTATTGCTTCCTGTAAATAACATTTTGAAGTTGCTTTTTTGTCTCTTCTTTTTTCTATCTTTTTTATTCTTTTGTCTGTTAGTTTCTTTCTTCATGTAGTTGTTTTTAAAAGTTTCTTAAACTGTGTTACCACAGATACTAATCCTGAGTGAAAGATCACTATCTAATTCTGTTGGTAAGTATGAACAGCAGCTTTTTCCTCATTTCCTCAAACTCAAAATAAGAGGATATTAATCATAAACTCAAATATATACTTGTGTAAGCTATTTTTGCAAAAAAATAAGAATTAAAAATAAAGATGAAAATTAGAAAGACGTTGCACTATCACTAAGTGTATGCTCTACATTGTTAAAAAAATACAAGCCCCCAAGAGCGTGGAGAAAAAGTACAGAGACTGGAGGCCAACCATTGCTTCAAAATGAGTGTGCAAAGCTAATCTGTCTAGGGTATATTTTATGTTACAAGCACAAAGCACCACCTATTCAACAATGCCTATGCCCATATGGACAGAATATTTTTTAATGAATAGCAAATCTCCTCAACGACTCCTGTGGCCTTTATCAAGAATTCCAGTGATGATGATATAAAGGATACCTCCCTTTGCTTCCTTTAAGAACCACAGCCTATTTTTTTGAAGCCTAGCTGTGGGAAGATCTGGGAACGATTATAGTCCATCCTGGATTTTCAGGCATCAAGAAACTAGTGATTAAAGATCTTTGCTCTTTCAGATGCGCTCAGTAGACTCCTGTCATACGTTCAATGCACATCCCATCTGTCTTTCTAAATGAGGATTGATCATCTTACCCCATGTCCGCTCAATTGTGTTTTCAAAGCAAAGACTCATGACTAAACCTTTGGCAGAGTACAGGGAATCATAAGAAAGAAGGGGAGTTAGTCTGATGGGGAGAGGATAGGAGCTCCACAAGGACCAAATATATCTGGGCACAGGGTCTTTTCTGAGACTGACATTCAACCAAGGACCATGTATGGATATAACCTAGAACCTCCACTCAGATGTAGCCTGTGGTAGCTCAGTAACCAATTGGTTTCCCAAAGTGAGGGGAACAGGGACTATTTCTAACAGGAACTCAATGACTGGCTCTTTGGTCTCCCCACCCCCGAAGGGAGGAGCAGTCCTGTTAGGCCACAGAGGAGGGCTTTGCAGCCAGTCCTGAAGATACCTGATAAAACAGGATCAGATGAATGGGGAGGAGGTCCCCCCTATCAGTGGACTTGGAAAGGGGCACGGTGGAGATGAGGGAGGGAGGGAGGGAGGGACTGGGAGGGAATGAGGGATCGGGACACGGCTGGGATACAGAGTTAATAAAATGTAACTGATAAAAAATAAAAAAAAAAAAAAAGATCTTTGCTCTTTCTGCCCAGAATTTCCATCTGCTTACATCTTCCTATACCAAATTCATGCTTCTTTCCCAGCTGTGGCGTGTGTACATCAAATTTCTGCTTCTTACCCAGTTCTGTGCATGTGCACACCTGTGCTCATCTTCTGTAGTCTGTTCCCTGCTTCTATTCTTTATGCTCTCTAAAAGTCTTTCCAAACTTTGTTTAATTCCTGAATTTGAATTTACAACCTTTATTATTTAGAGAGGCTGTGATATATATAAGCTTCAACTAACTTAGCCTTGACATTGGCCCATAGTTTAACTGCAGATGGAAACATTTTTTTTCTAATCTTTGCCTCAGTTTTCTCATAGTAAAATCAGCGAATATGGAAACATTTTCTCTTAGGTTTTCGTAGAGAGTAATTTAATTCAGTGCAACACTTGGCGAGTAATTTCTTTTTGTTTTGTGTGTGTGTGTGTGTTTTACATTACACTCTTTTACTATATTGTCATTATTATTAGTTTATTATTATTACTATTATTGTTGTTATTGTCGCTAGTATTATTATTGAATTAGAGTCTCACTTTGATAGGTTTGTCAGTAACTCACTGTGTAGTCCAGGATGGCTTGGCACTTGAGATGATACTCATGCCTCAGGCTCCTGAATTCTGGGGTTACATGAGTGAGTTACCATGACTGGCATTATTCTTTAAAGTTCTGTAATCAGAAATTCTGTTGCTGGTATTATCTGCTGTTAAGAATTCTTGCAGAATTAGTTCATTAAGTGAATAATACATATGAGCATTAGGTGATTAATATAAGTAGCTGAATTGATATACTTTTCTCTGTATTTTTATTTTCTCCATTTAGTTAAATAAAATTCAGGATGTTACATATGACAACATAAATGAGGTCATTTGCCTGGAGCAGACACTCAAAAGAAAAGAACAATGAACAGATGTGAGAAACAGTGTTGCAAGAGGGATGAATATGTACTTCAGGCATGGGAGTTCAAATAAGAAACACCTGTCCTACCTAAGCCTGGCAACAGTGTATACCAAGAGGAGCCAAACTCACCGCTGGTGGAGCAACCTATTAGCAGACATCTAACAAGACAGAGACAGAATGAGAATCTTGGATGATGGACTGTTTTCCTTGAAAACATGATCAGAATTACCATTCTAAAGTGAACACTAAGATAAAAATGTTGTTTTTAAATTTCCTTATCCAACACAGTCCTATATTACATTTCTTGCTTACTTATATACAAACAGCAAGAATGAAGAAATAACAAAACTCATCCTTTCATTTGTGGTTATTATACTCAACCAATAGAGCTCCCATCGGGAGACAGTGACTGCATATGGAAGTGAATTCATGACCATATTAGCTAAGTTAATGGCTTTTATTTGTTCCCCACTTAACAAAGAGCCAAGCATTGAAAAGGTATTGAGCAATTACATCATATGAAAGAGCAGCAATTTAATTGCAATTAATGTTAAAATAATTTGTTTAGAATAGACTAAGATATGTGTTTATATTCTACCATTCATTTACTTCCAGTACTGTGAGCCACATTAAATTGTAAAATACAAAGTCATCAACCTGAAATTCTTCTTGCAGTCACATCACTGGAGTGTGTTCCGTTCCTCTCTGTTTGGAATAACATCACTAAGCCCTGTTGGGTCATTTATCTATAGTTATTCAGTTCCTTTGTGGTCATTTAAAGACTCTTTTCAGTTCTAATTTTGCAGTGTGACTTGGGAAGAAAATAATGTGGATTTCCTTGAACTGGTGAGGAAGCAAAATTGAACCAGACTCTTAGCTCTCCCCAGTTGTTCACACTTGACTTTCATTATTAGCAATTCAAGAAGTGCAACATATTATTTCAAGTTCTAGAACATCAAATGTGGAGGAGCTTATCAAAGAGTATACTTACCACTGAATAAAGTGTGTGAAAAGTCACAATCAATACCCAGATTATGAAACTTAGAAATTGCTGGACCACCTATATGTTCTAGTTCACTGGTTGAAAGAGGTCAACACGGTAGGTATCTGACTACCAATCAAATAACTCAAGTCCCAGAAGAGGAAAGAAATGTTACTCAATTGAGTTATTTCTGAATATACAGTAGAAAATATTTAGCTTCAGATTTCATAGCCAAATTTCTACTAATTGTGTTTTGTTTTACAGACAGATTAGCTTCAACGCCTAGACTTTATGTGAGGTACATTTTAAGATGAGATTTAAATACAACTGTACCAGGCTACAAAGCTCCCTAAAATATTCCATTCTCCAGGTCCTGTAGCATTGCTACAGAAAGGACTTTAGAGGATTAATTTGATTATGTGGAACTTATTTTAATGTGTAGTTTAAGAATTTTGCCTTTATTCCTCTCCTGCTTCTAATGGTCTAGTATTAACCATTTTTATTGGTAAAATCACCCATACATTGCTATTTGCAGATGGTATGATAGTATACATGGGTAACCCCAAAAATTGAACCAGAGAACTCTTTCAGAGGATAAACACCTTCATCAAAGTTGCTGGATACAAAATTAACTCAAAAAAATCAGTAGCCCTCTTGTGTACCAAAGACTAAAGGGCTGAGAAAGAAATTAAGGAAACTACAACATTCACAATAGCCACAAATAACATAAAGTACCTTGGTGTGACTCTAATCAAGCAAGTGAAAGACCTCTTTGAAAAAAAAAAAAAAAAACTTCAAGTCTCTGAAGAAAGAAAATAAAGAATATATCAGAAAATGAAAAGATCTCCCATGCTCCTGGATTGGTAGGATTAACATTGTTAAAATGGCCATCCTGCCAAAAGAAATCTATAGATTCAATGCAATTCCCACTTGAAACTTCTTAATATTTCCATTTCACTACTGACTGTGTCTGTATGTGTGCTTCTGTATGAGTATATAAACATGGGTGCAGGTCCCCACAGAGTCCAGAAAAGGGCATCAGATCACCTCAAGCTGGCTAATGTGGGTGCTCAGAACTGAATACTAGCAAGAGTAATGTCAAGTCATGCTCCAAACTGCTGATGTGTCTCTTCACTTCCCCAGACTTTATTCTTAAAGTCTATTTATTGTACACATGTGATACACTTCAGTTTTGTAGTTATTAAGTTAATGATAGGGTTGGTATAAATTAAGCATTTGATTAGGATTTAACAAGATAGAAAATGAAGTTTATTACTCCCTGTCACATTAGAGACAAATGATTAATTAACTGCATTCTGTGAAAGTGCAATGGAATAGTAGTTTGATTCCAAAAAACAACACTTGAAACATATATATGAAAACTATTTTATAGCTACTTGGAGCCTATCTAATCTGCTGCCTAAGGATGAAGTCATCTTATTTATCCAAGTATAACAGTCACAGAGACTGGTAGTTTCTTAAGTCATGGCATGACTGAGCCTTTGAAAAACACTTATAGTCTCTTATGAAGAATACTTCAGGCTATCTTTTTCTTGTTATGCTTATCCCAGCATTCTCTTCCTGTGCCTCTCATATACTGGATTTCGTATATGTTTATGTCTTTCTCTTCTACCAAACCTCGGAGGACAACCAAGGCTGAACCTGTGCTGTGGTTTCCTCGTTTCCATCTGCTCAGGGCTTCCGGCTCTGGCACTCAGTAGCAGTCTACAAATACCTCCCATGCTCTACAAAAAATGTGTCTCTAAACATAGATCGGGATGACTGAAATGTCACAATAATCGTGATCGGTCATTTTTGTGAATACAGGCATGTCTAACTCCATTGTTAATGACCGACATGGTATGAAATTTAGATAGAAATCAAGAATGACTTCACAATTAAAGATTTTATGTGATTGTAGGCTTTCTATAAGATTGAAGAGTTAGTTTATTTCTGAATAAGAAATAATCACTAGTGATAAATATATTTATAGCAAGAAAGTGTACAATATAAGAATAAGGTACATTTTAGTAGCATAAGGCACAGACCATTCAGGTTAAGGAAATGGTATCAGATGAGTTTGAAAATCCAGAGTTGAAGAAAAGGTCATTTTTCAATACAAAATAAGATCACCATTCTTTTGGAAGTAGGAATTCTTAGAAAGATGCAAATTATATTTGCCATATACTATATGACATTACTTAATAATACTAACACTAACTCTGTGTTTTCACATCTGGATCACATTCTGTTTGCCCAGGGCAAGTACTACATCTGTCCAGATATGTTAGGAGAAAACTGAGCACACAATTCTGAAGAAAATTTTAAGGTAGCTTTCTCAATACAGCTGTCTAACAAACATGGGTCTTTGGTGATTGAAAGCATGAAGAATGGGTCTTTGGATTGTAGCATGGTTATCATGCACTTTATGGCTAATATTCACTTATAGGTAAGTACATATCATGGGCATCTTTCTGGGTCTGGGTTACCTTACTTAGGATGATCTTCTCTAGTTCCATTATTTGCCTTCAAATTACATAATGTGTTTGTTTTCAATATCTGAATAGTATTCCATTATGTAAATGTACCTTATTTTCTTTATCCATTCTTCAATTGAGGGACAACTAGGTTGTTTCTGCTTTCTGGGTTTTACAAATAAATCTGCTATGAACATAGTTGAACAAGTAAGTGTCCTTGTGGTATGGTAGAGTATCTTCTGGGTAAATGCGAAGGAGTGGTATAGCTGGGTCTGGAGGTAGATCTATTGCCAGTTTTCTGAGAAACCTCTAGATTAATTTTCACAGGGGTTGTAAAAGTTTGTACTCCCACCAGAAATGAAAGAGTGTTTCCCTTGCTCCACATCCTTTCCAGCATGTGCTGTCACTTGAAATTTTTATCCTAACCATTCTGACAAATATAAGATGTAATCTCAGGGTAGTTTTGATTTTCATTACCCTGATGACTAAGGTCATTGAACATTTCTTTTCTATTGAATTTGTATTTTATTATATTAATTACTGTTTATTCACTTTGTATCTCAGCTGTAGCTCCCTTCCCTCATTTCCTCCCAATCCCACTCTCCCTCCCTCATCTCCTCTCATAACTCTCTCCAAGTCTACTGATAGGGGAGGTCCTCCTCCCCTTCCATCTGATCCTAGCTTATCAGGTTTCATCAGGACTGGTTGGTTGCATTGTCCTCCTCTGTGGCCTAGTAAAGGCTGCTCCCCCTCAAGGGGAGCTGATCAGAGAGTCAGCCACTGATTTCATGTCAGAGACAGTCACTTTTCTTTTCAGTACTTCTTTGCCATTAGATTTCACTGTTGAGAATTTCTCTGTTTAGCGCTGTATCCCCCCCCTTTTAACATCAGATGCTTTGGTTTCTTGGTGTTTAATTTCTTGAGCTCTTTATATACTTTGAATATTATCCCTCTGTCAGATGTGGGGTTGGGAAATATGTTTTTCCATTCTGAAGGCTGCCATTTGGAGGGCCCAAGGGAGAATTCTTGGATCTAAATCAGAAGAGAAAATAAAATGGACATCTGAAGTAGATGAAGAGAGGAAACTGGGTGGGAGAGTGGTAGGGAGGGTGACAGGGGTGGGACAGGGGTGGGGAGAGCAGGGGTAAGGGAAAGTAATGGGAGAGAGGATGGAAAATGAGTTGGTCACAGTGTTTTATTACTGGAATAAGAAAGTAAGCAATACAGGGCCAGTGACATTATCTATCCAGGGAGGGTTGAGCCTAAGTTCTGAGTGTCTGTGAGTGGCTGAGTGTAGAAATTAAATTTGGATAATGGCTATTTTAGTGATTTAGTCAGAATGTACAATTTTACTTTCTGTAACGTAGCAGGTTAAGTAGTTGTAACCTGCTGCTGAAGGCTGCTTACAGTACAGCTGAAAGTGATGGCCTGTGCAGAGTGAAATAATGATTTTGGGGTGTTTATGACAGGTGGTAGAAGAAAGAATGAAAGCTTTAGAAGAATATTCTTCCCTAAAATAGTAAGGCCATAAAATTACAATATGGCCATGTTCTCCAGGAGGACTTAGAGACTGTTGCCAAGGCAATGATGAATAGGTTGGAGAGTTGGGTAGTAGCATCATCTGAAATTGCAAACTGTCCTTTCTGGTAAAAAGAAGGTGATATACTCCCAAAATAGTAGGAAAAATGTAGCTGCATTAAAGCATAGAAAAAAAGTCAAAAGAAATTTCTATGAGTATTAAGATAAGAGTTATAGCCAGAGGATTCTGAGTGGCAGACATAATGGTTAAGAGGATATGGTAATTTTTGGAAAATTCAGATTGTCAGTAGCAATATATTTAATATTTTATACAATAATTAAAAATAAGACTGAATCATGATAGACTGGGAGCAACTGTCTCCCCCTTCAACAGTCATAATTTCCCATTTGGCTTTTTGTTGACATTTACCCAGGGAACCCACACTAAGAATTCAGGGGTTTTCAAACACTGAAAATCAATGTACTCCTCCCAAGTGCCACATTTATTACTTGTATTTTGAAAAATGACTATTATTGTGGGAAATCCTAGAAACGGTTCCTTCAGCTGACCCTAAATTTCATCACGACACAGAAAGAGTACAAAATGCAGACTGAACTGGCATAGTTAGGTCCAACCTTCAGGATTTAAAAGGCTCAGTCATGGAGACTCCCATTATATATCTGGATGATTACGGTCTAGTTAATACATAAATCCTATGTTATCCGAAGAGTCCAATACCTAGAGTCTAGATTCCATTTGTGGTGGTTATCCTTGTTTGTGCACCTCAACATAAGTAAGTGTATATGGAGTCAATTTTCAGATTGTACCTTGTCCTATCTCAATCAGAAAGAAAACCCAGACACTATATTTTTGTATTACAGCACATGATTTTCTTTATATGGTGACATGTTACTATGGCATGATATTCTCACTGAACAAAAGAAAATAAAAAATTGTCATTTTTAAAATGGTTAAATGTAAAAAAAGATGTATAAATTAAAAGGATGAGTAAATAGTGGGTGCAAATCCAATTATTTTTAATGCAAATCAGTTAAGAATTCACTGTTCTTAATAGGGAAAACGCCAGAACTAAAAATGACTCCTAATTCTTAGACTTTCCCACTTTGTCCAATCAGCAAAATGAAAGTGATAGCTGATTGGGGGTTCTTTGCTAGCCGTGAGAAAACTTGAAATCCTCAGTACCCTGACCAGATCTTTGCATGGTGTTCACACAGATCACCTGGCTGGGTTTTACCTTCTGCAGTGGTCTCTCTTCAACTAGTAAGTGATTAATTACAAGGACCTAGGATTTAAATCAGGATAGGCAAAAAGGAAAGTTCATTTAAACATAAGGTCAAATATCAGTTAAGAAATCCAGTGTTCCAGTGTTGACATCAGATTCAAACTTCAAGGACAAGTTTCTTTTCAGAGGCTTATGGTCTTATGATGGTAGCACAGTGTTCCAGGGCAAGATGAAACTTCAGAATCAGTTCATGAAAGAGATGTCTGACAACCTGTTCAATTCTTCAGTCCATCTAGAAGCCTGGGTGACTGAGAGGCCTGACTTATACTCACACTTGCAGTGCCAAATCTGAAAGAGGTCGCACAGTGAAACCAAGATGGATCTGCCAGTCCAGACTGAGTATTTGTGCTACAGGGGAAAGTGATGACTATCCTTCACTATGGCTGTGATCCCCTGCATCCTGTCAGCAATGGCTGGGTACATGTGGTGCCAGCAGACAGTGCTGTGTTGACATACATGTTCTCACAGATATCTACAACAGACTTCAGAAAAGGGTTGAAGATTGCTCCATGGATGCCACAATCAGACCGGCTTGAAGAATGCTCAAGGACACTTTACCAGTGGTGTTGTACGTGGTGATTAATATGTACTATTTATAATCTTTTAATAATGCTGCTGTTAATCCTAAACAGCTGTATAACCAAATCACCACACAGAGACTATGATTTATTTAGTTAACCTAGAACACAATGGTGGGCAATAGTTACTCCATCCTAAACCTCCAAGCCTCATTGTTTCCTAACATTTAGATTCACCCATTATACTTGCTTTTTGTGAAATCTTAGGTCTAGTTCATTCTCCATTTCGTTCCAAGACCTCTCCTCCAACTTCTCTCTCCCAGCTCTCTCCACTCTCTTCTTCTGCTTCCCACTCCTTCCTATCTTCTGGCTCCTCCCTTCTCCCTCCTACTCCTTCCTCTCCTTTGCTCAACATTGTGGCTGGTTGTTTTATTTTGGTATGCTTACAGAAACTTGAGACAGGTGATGCTTGGAATAAGTATCACAATGCAATGTCTGGATTGAAACCAGAGAGTGGGAGAGAGAAATCAGCATTTGAATGAACAAGGGTAAAGCGTATACATTCAAAAGAACATTATACCAACAACATGGTGACCCCTATATATTGGGAAGCTCAGAGCTCATTCTTACTGAATGAGGAGGAGTATGTAGAAGTGGCAGTTCAGAATCCAGAACAACAGAGATCATCTTTCTCCTTGATGCTACCTGCAAACTCATCCTTAGCTATGATGCTGAAGTTGAAACATAGCTTAGTCAAGTTCTTCATTGTTAGTTTCTCCCATTCTGGCCAATGACATCCAGATGTGCCATGGGTAAGATTATAACCCTTGTAGATGGACAATGAATATACTCTGCCCACCGGGTCCATAGCAATGCCAGCGTTGGCCTAAGGCAGACTGGGAGGTACCACCTGAGTGACCACATACATGGTGTTGATGCTGGAGGTCTCAACCATTATCTGTGTCATCTCTCTGTTATCCTTGAGACATAAGGGGCCTTGCACAGACACACCTGGTATATGTCTGGCTCCAAGATCTGTTCCTTAGAGAAGAGATGTATCAGCTTCTTCACGAATTCCAGCTGGTGAAAATGCCAAATCGTATGGGCTACTTCAATGGATATCTTACTTGTTCAGGGCCTCATCATCCACATAGAAGTCTTTTAGGCTTCCCACACCATGGTGTCATAGTGTGGTAAAGCCTTACAATGGATTGGAACATGGCCCTGGATCTCTGCCACTGGTAAAGTCAGATCTGTGCGGGCAAGAGCCATTTTCAATGAAAAGAATGTCAATTTCTTTTCCCATTAGATCAGTGAAGAACTGGGCAACAGAGCAGCTAGAGGACTTGGAATGCAGACCAGAGCAAGAATTGGGCACATAAACTCTTTTCATTTATGTAAAATTAATAATGAATTTGGTTCACAATCATCCTCCGGGGTATGTTACCCTTTTGGTTCCTTGTCATAATAGAGTCCAAAAGTACATAGAGTGTCTAACCCTACTGACCATTTTATGATGATTGTATTGATGATATTACATTATCATATCACAGGTATATATGGTCACAGTATGTATGGATCTCAGTAATTCATCAATACACCAGGAGAAATGAAATAAACAACTGACTGTGATGGGTATTCCATATCAAGGACATTATAGAAGCTCAAAACTTTGACATAGGCTAAGCCATTCCTTCCAAATAAAAGAACATACTATTTTACCTCTAACTTCCATCCAGACTGAAGTAGAGAAAGTGCTTGGTAAAACTTTTCAAGTTTTGAAATGAGTAAATGCAATTCCTTCAAAAATTACACCTGCCCATATTCCAGAAGACCTAAAAGGTTTCTGGCTTTAAAAGAGTTCCAAAACGTTAAAGTCTGTTATTCTGATTTAGCTATAATAAAAACAGTCTTGACATTTGTCCTATGTGACCAGAAAGCACCTGTGGTCATGTTTGAAAAAGGTTTGACAAGATATCATTTACAGTTAATGACAAGTTCTGAAGGATTCTCACAATTTGGGTCTCTAGACTTTTGGAGCAAGGACATTCTGACAATAGAATAGAAGTATAAATTTTATTCAAAGATAGTATTGGAGCCTTGATAAAATAGGCCATCATTCGATGGAGTCTGCCTACCCTCTGATCCATAGGCAAAGGAAGACCCAACAGAATACACTTTCATTGAGTGTGTCACATACAGAACTAGCCTAAGTAAGCTAACAAATAAGAGACTGGCAGTTAAACTGTCACATCTTACTGTCACCTTTCTTGTATCTTATATCTTAGGTTCCACAGGCAACAACCCTCAACACAAGTATAGATAAAGGAAATGTGATACATATACACAATAGAATAATACACAACCATTAAAAATAAAATTATAACATTTTCAGGTAAATGGACAGAACTAGAAAAAACAATATCCTGAGTGAAGTAACCAAGATCCAGAAAAATAACATTATGCATTTACCTAATGTGGATATTATTCATTAAGTCAATGATAACCAACCAACAATTTGTATGAGCATAAAGCTTAGATATAGAGTAAGGAAATATGCAGAATGTAGATCTTTCTAGGAAAGGAAAATGAAATCGATATTTATTAATTAATTGAAGGGAACTGGAATGAAAGGATCAAGTAGGGAGAGAAGGAAAGAAAAGGCAAAGGGAGGGAATATACAGAGACACAGCTAAAATCAAGGGTCATTTGAGCTATAATATAAAAACTAAATACAATAACAGTTTCCTAAAATATATACAAATATGACCGTGATCTGAATGAATTGACCAAACAATGAAGAAGACTGAGCCCAAGGTGAACATATTTTGTCACCAAATTATTCCAGTACCAGGAATGGGTTACATCTAATTGAGCCATTGTTCAAAGAGGTCCCATGGAAATCCCCCTAACAACTCAGGCTGTTGCCAAGGCGATAGGTTGCTCTCCACAACATGATGGCAAGACAACAACTGCACAACTCATTGAACATGGAGAAGTTGAGCTGGTGCCTAGATAGAGCCTTCTCCTTACTGGTTAGTTCTTACCAGAAGGACTCTGTATGTTACCAAAGGAGACATATATACACCAACCCAGTTACAAGTTTGTGTAAACAAGCTACCACTTGTTCTCTGTATTGCCAATAAAAACAACCAGCCAGGGCTGAATAATGGAGAGAATAGGGTGGGACATCCTGATCTAGAGGGGAGGAGAAAGAAAGAGTGGGAAGAAAGATCCTATAGGAGAGGACTGGGAAAAAATCAGGGGAAATGAACCTGACCTAGGATAGGACTAAAAAGCAAGTATAATGTGGGACATCTGAATGGGAGGAAAGCACATGGGCTTAGAGATTTAAGAAGGCCTAACTATTGTCAGCATTGTGTGCTCAGTTAATTAAATAAATCCTAGTCTCTATGTGGTGATTTGGGTATACAGCTGGCTTAGGAATAACTGCTGTTTAACTAAAACATAAATCAACATTAAATATTAATAGTCATCAACACCCTGCAAAAGAGAAGAAAGAAAAAGTGTAAGATCCAGAGGGGATAGAGAACACCAAAGAAGCAAGGCCCGGTAAAACAGCATGATGAAAGCACATACAAACTACAGAGCCTGAGGCAGCATGCACAGGGTCCTAGAGATGAAAGAAATGAACACAGGCTTACATCTCTACCATACAGGCACTTGGCAATTGATAACTACGTGTAAATGAAAATTAAGCTTTCTCCAGTGATTTGTCTCACCAGGGAAACAAATCATTCTTAAGGGTAGGCTGCTCCTACATCCAAAGTCCACCCCATTTGTCTTTCAAAGTGAGGATTGATCATCATACCCTGGGTCCTCTTTCTTGTTTATCTTCTTTAGGTGGATAGATTTTAGTATATTTATCCTATCTTATAGGTTTATATAAGTGAGCATATACCATGTGTGTCTTTCTGCTTTTGGGATACCTCACTCAGTATGATCATTTCTAGGTCCCACCATTTGCCTGCAAATTTCATGATTTCCTCATTTTTAATTGCTGAGTAGTATTCCATTGTGTAAAAGCACCACAATTTCTGTATCCATTCCTCAACTGAGGGACATCTGGGTTGTTTCCAGGTTCTGGCTATTACGAATAAAGCTGCTACAAACATGGTTGAGCAAATGTCCTTGTTGTGTACTTGAGCCTCTTTTGGATATATGCCTAGGAGTGGTATAGCTGGATCTTGAGGAAGCACTATTCCTAATTGTCTGAGAAAGTACCAGAAATATTTCCAAAGTGGTTGTACAAGTTTGCATTCCCATCAGCAATGGAGGAGGGTTCCCATTTCTCCACAACCTCTCCAGCATGTGTTGGATGTAGGAGCAAACAAGTAACAGGACAGGAGCTTACCACCGAGGGCCTCTGAAAGACTCTGCCTAGCAGTGTATCAAAACAGATATTAAGACTCATAACCAAACCTCTGGCAGAGTGCAGGGAACCAAAAAAAAAAAGGGGGGGGGGGAGGAGGTTGATAGGACCTGGAGAGTACAGGAGTTCCACAAGGACCAAATATATCTGGGCACAGGGGTCTTTTATGAGACTGTTTCTCCAAACAAGGACCACATATGGATGCAACCTAGAGCCCCTGCTCAGATGTAGCCCTTGGTAGCTCAGTATCCAAGTGGGTACCCTAATAAGGGGAACAGGGACTGTTTCTGACATGAACTCGATGGCAGGTTCTTTGACACCCCCCCCCCTCCAGGGAGGAGCAGCCTTGCTAGGCCACAGAGGAGGACTTTGCAGCCAGTCCTAAAGACACCTGATAAACTAGTATCAGATGAAAGGGGAGGAGGCTCTCCCTTATCAGTGGACTTGGAAAGGGGCAGGGGGGAGATGAGGGTGGGAGGGTGGGATTGGGAGGGAAAGAGGGAGTGGGATACAGCTGGGATACAAAGTTAACCAACTGTAACTAATATTAAAAAAATTAAAATAAAAAAGGGGGGTATTCTGCACACCAGGATTCGATGTCCAACAGTAAGAAAACTCATCTTTGGAGGCCCCTTGTCTCATCATGTAATATCTGGGCTCAGTTTTCCTTTTCTTCATACACAGCCTCTGAGTATATATTATTGCTTCTGGTTTTGTGGTTTTATGGAATTAATGAGTGTGCAAATGAGTGCGTCTCTAACTATATAAGCTTCTTGTGCCACTTCCTGGGGCCCCTTTTTTTTCTGCTTTTTTGTTTTGTCCTATTCTGGTTTATATGTGTGTTTTTATGAAATGTTACTTTATTTCATTATTATGCCTTAGAAGCCTGCTTGTTTACTAATGAGAGGCAGAAAGGGGGAGGATCGAGATGGGAGTCAAGGCAGGGTAGGCATGGGAGGAGTAGGATAAAGAACATTTCAATCAGGGTATATTAGCTAAAAAATATATTTTCAGTAAGAGAAAAAAATAAATCACTGAGAAATGCCCACCTTCCAACTGAAAATAAATCACTGTTATGTATGTAACATAGAGACAGCAAAACAGTGAAAGTTCAATGAACATAAACTATTAGTGGTTTTAGTGGTTAGGACCAAACTGAGTTTCCTAGACCATGCCATAGACAAATGTTACAAAGTGAGGCTTTATGTAATTATAGCATTCCCCCCCCACACACATATCCGGCAACACACACAGCTCTCATGACTTCCATTGCAAAATTTTATATTCCTGGAGAATTTACCCTTGTATTCCTCAAGCTATTTCTTTAAAAATAAATGAAAGCACTCATTAGTATGGTAATTAGTAACATATTTCCTTTTCAAAGCAATGAAATCAATTTTTGCATGAAACATGGTATCTTTATATGCTCATTTGATTTTCCTTTTTCCTATCTTGCAACAAATGGCTTTTAATGAGGTTTATATTTTCTATTGAAAGACCATAGCTTGACATTGATTCCTGTTGTGGTTTGTTCATTATTGATTGACTGTTACCAGCTTTCAGAAGACTTTTGGATTGTGTCATTGTTTATCTCAATAGAGAATAGTGTGTTGAGAGATTTTCAGCATTATCATTACGTTAGAAACAGTATGACAGACGCTGATCTCATGAATCCTTTTGCACTTTTCACATAAATGTCTTCAGACTATCCAAAATTAATGAGCTAAAATATAATTAATCTCCATTTCCCAGAGAGCTATAGTATTTGTATTTATTGGCTCACTCAGCAAATTCATCAGTTCTTAAGCATATTGAAAGGAAGGATCAAATACACTTTCACTTCTCTGTATCTCCAGAATAGCTAAGTGAAAGCTATGGCTTCATCTCCAGCAACATCAGACACTCCCCCTAGAGCTGGAAGAGCAAGAAGCATGGGAGGTCGTGAACTCAGGGAAAGAATCAATTGAACCCACAGCGGCTGCACTTGTCACAGATCAGTTTTCACAGGACAGAAGAGTTCCTAGTGTGTGCCAGGTAAAGAGCTTCAGCAGAGACTGCTGCCAAATTCTTTGTGTCAGAAAGTAACTAATTGGCACCCACACCCATGTGCTGGGATACTATATTTAGAGAAATGGTTATTTCTCTCTCCATCCAAAATTCCCACTTGGCTTGTTTTATTTTGCTTTAATTTTGATACTTAATATTCTTTCTGCCTTTAGTTTCTGTAGGAAATTTGTGAATTTATTAACCTGGACTATATACACACACACACACATACATACACATATATTCAAAATAGTTTTTAATGAGGAACAATTAATTAATTCATGTCAAAAAATTCTTTGTAAATACCTTGACAAAATACAGAGAAAACAGAGTAAAGTACTATTTGTAATGCAACAAGTCAGCGTTCACAAATTGAACAATTAAGCAGATATTTATAGTAGAGATAAAAGTCTTGAAATGTTTAGCATCAAGGATATGTCTGGGAAGATCTGGCAAGGTTCTAGAAGGAAATTAATTTGGAATCACCATAAAAAAATTGATAAAAATGAAAGCAAAACTGAACTGGGGTCCGTTGCAGTTGGAGATGAGCAGAGAGAGGTAAGAAGCGATTTGACAGTGGGAAACAGCAAATAGCTTCGGGGAAAGTGCAAGTGTTAGTGACGGCACCAATGTAGAGAAGTTGTGTTTATGAGGTGCAGAGCAGCTGACCTTGACACTGGGGCCGTCAACATTGACCAACATTGCCTCTCACAGAACATCTAGAAATAATTATGGAACATTAAGAAGAATGAATCTTTCATTTACCCACTTTCTTGTAAAAATAATGTCCAAAGATCAAGTGCTAGGAAAAGAAGTTAACTTTATGCTGAACTTTCTTTAGTTTCTTTAATGTGTCAAAGAATTGATTTTTTTTATTTTTAATGTAGGAAGCACAAGTGAAGTGCTTTGCCACCATACCTCATTAAAGCAAGCTTTCTTCACTGCTTATTGTTGCTTTTTGTAGAGTTGAGATAATTTTCACTTTTAACAAGCCAAACAATGTCAAAGCCCAGTGAGAGGCAGAAGCACAGCTAGGTGACAGGAAACAGAAAAAAAAAAATGTAGGTGAGTCAGGTTGTACTGCCGTGCTTCCCGTGGTTCTCAGATTTGGTTCCTTTTGGACCAATATTGTTGCTCCTGCTGACATCCTATTACAGGTTGTGGCAGCAACTTCTTCACCTCACCTTATACTACACCTACAGCTGTGGAAGCTGTTGGAGCTGTCAATCAAGCAGTGACAACTTTGGTACCACTGGATGAAACGCTCACATTCTCCAAATGTCTAGAACCCAGCAGAAAAGATGTGGCTGCAGACCAAAGGGTCCCCATGAGACTTTTCTACAGTCTCACTTTTGCAACTGTTCAGAAAACTGCTGTTTCTCTTAAAAAGCCACTCCTCGCATTTGGAGACTCCTCTTCTTTCATGGCTATGTAAGATGGTTCATAGTGACTTCAAGAGACCTTGCTTCAGCTACAAACAATTCTGGATAAAACTCACCTAACCACATCACAGCCATATCAGAGGTCCTTAGCTCCTGATATCATCAGGGTCTCCTCCCTCACCAGTGAGGGTGAGAGGCGTGTAGCCAGGCATTTTGGGAACACTGGTATGGGTATATAGAAAAATCTATGCTTAATAAAGAATAACCCTTAGACATGTGTAGCTCCACCCTTCTTTGGCTATGCAATTTGTCTCTGTATTTTCCATCCATCCAGCCAGAAACTTGCCACAGTGTACCCACTGTTTGTGCTGAGGCACAGATCCCAATAATATATCCTCTTTCATATGGATTATCACCAGGTAGGGAGGTTCTCTTGGATGGAGATGGCTAAGCTCATTGTACTAAGGGTAGATAATATGAACTGAAACTAACCCTGTGCACTCTTAGCAATTAAAAAGTTATGAAAGCATTCCAAGCAATGGTGAGGAGAAACAAAACAACACAACAACCTGTTGTATGTGGATAGTTACAGAACTGCTGTAGGAGAGCAGTTGAAAGCTGCTAGCTCCAGCTAGTGGAAGAGATTCAGACAGTTGCCTAGAGATATTTTTCACAGCTGCTAATATGTTGCCAACAGTATCCATGAGAACTGATAAATATATCAGGCAAACAGGAGCTGTGCTGCACTCAGGGCGCAGGTTTGAGCTGCGACAAGAGCTGAGAGTCACTAGAACCACCACCTGCTGCTGCTAAGACTCAGGGAGTCCCAATCTGTCTCTTCATGGTTTCTGTTCAAATTGAGAGCATGAACCATCAGTGAGTTGATTAAATATACCATTACATAGACAATATCATTTAAACAATAGTCAATGTGCCCAGGGTCCATCTCCTGCCAAAGTGAAGAAGCAGCCAGTTGCTCCACACCTAACCTTTCCTGCAATGAAGAGCCTTCCAACCCAAGAAGAAGGAATTAGGATTAAATTCAGGATCACCAAAGGTTGAAGCATTAAGGTTCATATTCTGCTCTCACATTTTAAATACTATATGACCTGGGGTATCTACGCTTTGTATATTAAAACTTAAATTTATTAAATACACATGGAAATAACAAGAAAATAATCTTATGCAAAGTCCCAAGATGCAGGGTACAATAGGAAAAAGAGGATCTCTAACATTTTGAGTGGATGGTTAATGCTCCTGAGGCCTGTATATTTAGAATTAATGGGATAGAATAAACTTTAGTTTATAAAAAAAATAACGTGTGGAGGAGACATTGACACATGGTATATGTATATGTTGTATGTTTCAGGACGTTAGTTCTTTAATAGTCACCCAGAAAATGTTTGTTTCTCTAAAAAACTATCCACTTTGTTTTCAGAATGGCCTTATAAGCATTAGTTATTAGAAATATAAATAAGAAACCCATAAATTGTACAAAAATGTGATGGGATCTTCTCATTCTAGGTAACAACATACTCTTCATGAAGAGGAATTGTATAAGATGTCATGACCACAGAGTTCATAATATTCTCTTGAGACTTATCTTTTATTTTATTCCATTTGCCCAGAAAAAAGTTAAGAAATCCTTTCTACATGAGGATATCGAATATCAAAGCCCAAATAATCATTTTTGTCTCTTAGCAAACACAGCAATGGATGCAATAACACCTCCTATTTGGGTCTGACTGGCACAAGAAAGGCCAGGAGTGGAGAAAGCGTGCTGGCTGCTTCCCTCCTCAACTTCAGCTTCCTCTCCACACCACAAGTGTTGATCAAGAATATCAGCATGGCCACACAAAAGCAATCCCCGGATCAACCATTTCTCCAAGCTATTCTTAATTAAGTCTCTCAAATCTTTAGACCCTCATTAGCTTTTCCTAAGAATGTTGCTTTTCACTCTTTCAGTAATGGCTAACTTCTCACTAGATGGATCTGGAATTTCAGTTGTTAAGACATCTGAAAGAGGAGATAGAGGAGTCAGTAGTACAGTGAAAGCACAGAGTACATACCCTTCCCATGTAAATGGGAAGAAAAGAGGAAGTTGTGAAAATGGATTAAAAAATGGCTAACCAGAATAAGACTTTACAAACAAAACAGTATAGTGAACAGTTTTTTTTTTTTTCAGCTTTGAGGTTCAAAGGCTTAGTCAATATTTGTCTGCTCTACTTACATTTATTTGCTATTACAATTGTTTTTAAAATTCAGTTTCTTTATGAAGTAACTCTCTTAATCAATGGCTCATATTTGAGATCTACTATAATACAGGACTCTACAAATGGTGGTATGTTTCCTATTGTTATGAGAATTGATGTTTTAAATTTAGCAGAGCTGTTATAAAAACAATCGTACCTTCTGATACAATGCTGCTTTGCTGAGGTAAGTTAAATCACCCTGAATTACAAGGTGACTGGGGAAAGGTCTGGGACAAAGTAAATCTGTTCAAAAAGGTAGCAGGCAGTTATCCAATCAATGATACATCTAATCAATTTTGTCTGCCGTTCAAGAGAAAAGGGGTGATTTCTCTGAGAAATATTTCTATGTTGGAATATGTAATATTGCCTGGCATCAAGCACCCAGCCCTCTTCAAGTCTAAGTGGTGGCTGTACATAAGATGTGTGAATGTTGTTGTTATATAGAGATTTTGGTAACAGAAACAGTGTTGTTACTAACTAGGCAAGATTACTCCACAGTTCTCCTCTTCCTTCAGGAACTACATTAAAGTGATTCAGACTGTTTGTGTAAAGTATATTTAGCAAAACAAAGTACATTCCACGGAAAAATTGTAGTGGGATTACATAGATAGATAGATAGACAGACAGAGTGACAGACAGACATACAGACAGACAGACAGACAGACAGACAGACAGATAGATAGATAGATAGATAGATAGATAGATAGATAAAGAAACAAACAAGCAAACAAACAAAGAAAAAGGATAAATTCCTATTGGGACCTACACTATTAGTTTTAAAGAAAGTCTTAAGAATATTTATGAGGTGAGTATAGATTCAAAGTGAGAAGGTGATTTTTTTTTTCCCTCCAAATCTTGGTGAACCAGATCTTTCTTTTAGGATATTTTCTCCCATGATCCTCTTGAAAAATCCACGGGATTAAAAGTGTAATACAAAGAATACAAACTTAGGATCGTCTCAGGATTCAGGCCCCCTTTTATTGCGCATGTGTACAAACTGGGAAAGGCCACTGAAAAACTGCTCTGGTACAATCTGTGAAAAAATAAATCTGACTTAAAAGATATTTCACCAAAAAGGTCCATTAAATGATATAGTCACTAAGATGCTGCTGAAGTATTTCTTGATAAACTTGTGTCTAACTCTAAGTCTAAGCATAACATATGGTTACCAAGATGATGCAAAAACTTTCCTTCACTAAGACAGGTGTAAATTCTTTCTTACCCTGTCTTAGCGGTACTGCGTCACAAAAGCAGAAATCATAGCAGTAATGACATTTGAGTTTCAGTTAGATGCAGGTCCTACAGTGAAGGGTTTATATTTATAAGATCCTTTTATGCTTATTTATTTATTTATCTATATATCTATCTATTTATTTATTACAATTTAGTCACTTTTTATATAGGCTGTAGGCCCCTCCATCGTCTCCTCCCAATCTCACCCTCCCTCTCTCTTCTCCCCAATTCCACTGATAGGGGAGGTCCTCCTTCCCTATATCTAACTCTAGCCTTTATGTAAATGATAGAATAACATTATTATTAATAAATGGAATACATTTATTTGAATAGAAATTTGAATTTATTTGAATAGAAATAAACAAGCATTCATATTATATCTAAACACAGAGAATATCTCAGAGTTTCAGAGCTACATGGAATTGGCAGGGTCATTAAACATGTCTGCCTTTATTTCCTACTTGATTCGCTAACATGTTTGCAATCATGGTTTTTTATGAAATAAAATTTTGTTAATTTCATTTTAATGGAACAATGCTGGTTTTGAGCAATGGAGAACAGAATGAGCTACATTAATACTGTTGTGATTTATGGTTCCAGCTAACTATCCTCTCTCTAATCATCTATGTCTATTACTTTTAATTTTGTCTTGTAGTTTGTGAGCAATTCACTTCCACCCACTTTGGTTCACAAACTCACAATTTACATAGGACACATAACCCAGGTTTTAACTTTGAGTCTCAGAGAGCTCTAAGAACCAGTGAATTGACATCACAAGAGGTGATGTCATCACAAGAGGTGGCAGAATTTTTTAACAAGCCCATCTGAAATCGATGTGTGTTTCCTAGACTTACCCCTCTCAATTATCCTAGATGATTCATACTTTGCTAATCTTCAGAATAATGATCAATACGAAATTTTTTAGTACCACTATGATACTAAGACAAATCTTAATAATTTTCACACATATACACATACACACACCACAAATAATTCCCATGAAGATATCTTGACTATGGTCTTTGATGAAGATACTCTCATATGAAAGGAGTAAGCTAAGACCCAGCTTCTGAGTCCTGAATTACAATCATCAGTGCTTGAGTTTCCAGCATCTTCAGCTCGCTCTTTTTGTTGAACATTAGAGAACATGAGCTCTGAGGGATTTTTGATGTGATGTTACAAACATGCTTACATAGGCAAAGACTTCTACTGCTTTGCCTAACCCTGGCAGCCCTGAGGAGCACAGTTTAGGTGCTTGTAAATTGTAATGTGTGTTTTCTTCCTTTTTAATAAAAGGGAATATAGGTATTTTAGGTAACTTTGAAACACCTGTATTATAAGCTTCACTTTATTATACTTAGGATTTTGATACACCAGGATTTTTGGCAACTGTGTTGCATTTTACTTAAAATATAGGTATATTACTTTATATTTTGATACATTTATAATAATTACCTTAATGAATATACCCTTCTCAAATATTTTGTGTTGCATTTTAACAATGGAACTTAGAAAATAAACTGATAATCTTTCAAATTCAGAAATATACAGATAAAAGTATCTTTTCACATGTTCGTATTTCTTAGTTTTATTCAAACACAAAATGTTATGTACATATCAAATATTAAAGTATTGAATTCTTTTTAGTAATTTTGGTAAATTTTGATAAATAAATCCATTAAAACACTTAAAAGTGATAACTTAAAGTATTTAATGGTAACTTGACTACATCTGGAATTAATAAAAATGCAAGGGTACATCTGTGGGTTTTTTTTTTCTTAATTAAATCTTTTTTTTTTTTTTCAATGCAGTTTATTCAGGAACCTTGAACAATCCTCGGACCCCGGGGAAAGCCAGCCCACAGCTTAAATAGCTTCTGGGTAGCCAACCCAGGCGTGCCACGTGGGCAATGCAGATAGGTCCACATACATGGAAGCAAGCTAGATCCTCAGCCTTAGCCAAATGTGGAATTGTTCGTGACAGAGAGCACTCACCATCGGGAAGGTGGAAGGCAGAAACCAGCTCCATCTTTAAGGCATAGCATTCCGCAGCTCTCTACAGTTCCCCCTTTTTGTTTTAGACGCATCAGGCAAGAGTAGAAGTGCATGCGGGTTGATGCCCCAGGTCCCGCCTCTGAGAAAAAGGTATCGGACGGGTCTGATGCTCTTTGGGTGGATGACACCTAAATGAACATCGGTAAAAAGTCCCAATTTATTTCTAATATCAGAAATCTTTTGAAGTGGAAGACCCACATTTAATCTAGATCTTTTGAGGTGAGAAGATCCACTCACACCTGGACCACACCTTTTATTGACAACCTATATAAAGGATATAGAAGTAGCAAGTTTCCTGTTTGCTCTCACTCTTTCTGGCAAGTCCATTCCTTCCCTGGCGTTAGAGCCTACTTCTTTAGGATTTCAGCATATAATGAAGTCCAGCTAAGACATCCAGCCTCTTGAACTGAACTACTACTGGAATTCTTAGACCTTGTATTGGTAGACAGCCATTTTTGGACTACATAGAACTCAAAAATAATATATATGATATATATCCATAATATATATCATGTGAGATAGACTTATAGATATAGATACATTATAACAGTTCCGTTTCTCTAAGAAATCATGACTAATGCAGAATCTATAAAATAGACTTAAATTTGGTAAGTCAAATATATCAAATCTTTGTTTTAACTGGCTTACATCCTTAAAAATTTCTTTCTAGTTTTGTTTTGTTGTTCATTTGTAGACATACACGCATTATGTTGACATATTCATAGAATATTCTGATTGAACAGATGAATGAGTGTTAATATTTTCATATTATATACAAGCTACCTAAATGGATGGTTATTTTATAGGATGTAGTAAGTCTTGATCCACAGTCCCTGGGCAAATGTGTTCACTTACATGATACTAAGGTTTCTACTCCCCCAACCATGGGTCTGACCTTGCTCACTGTAGGATTTCTTCACTGCTTTTCTTCTTGTGTCTTTTCTGGTTGAGAGCAGGCAAGAGGAAAATGTAGCTCCCAAATTAGACATCTCTGAGCAGCAGCCTGTAGTAGAAAAATCTTCTGACTGGGAATTCAGGAGGAAAGGATTACTGTTCTGCCCTGCTGCTAACACTGAAACAAGGGGAGCAGAGCCTATCTCTGACATGAACTCAGTCACTTACTCTTTGATCACCTGTGCCTTGTGGGGTGCAGCCTAGTCAGGCTCCAGAGGAAAATGATGCGGCCAGCCCTGAGGAGACCTGATAGGATAGGGTCAGAGGGAAGGGAAGAAGGTCTGCCCCTATCAGGGGATTATGGAAGGGGCATAAGGGGGGAAAAGGGAGGGAGGCTGGTACTTGGAGGAGACAAGGGAGGGGGCTACAACTGGATGCAAAGTGAATAAGTAGTAATAAATAAACAAACAAAAATTAAATCAGTAGCTTCCAACAGAAAGAAAAGGGACTAAAATGTATATTTTCCTGAAATGGTAGCTTTATTTTGAAGAAAAATTTTTCTCCATTTAACTATATATGTTACCTCCATTGGAAAATAAAAATCTTCCTCAAGTCCTTCCATTAAAATAAACTATTAAGCTCCTGGTATGTGACTATCAAAAGCCTCAGTTTTATCATCCCTGTGACATACTTTCCTCTTTTCTTATAATAATTCAATCATCTACTTTAAAAAAAAGATCACTATTTTTGTCAGCCATTGTGCAACAGCAGATATTGTGACTCCACGCTCTAGAACATTTTCTGGATTCTTTGACATAAAAAGTAAAGAAAATCTCTTATAAGCAAAAATCTTTGAGATGCACAATACAGGAAAATTTGTGATATATTTAGAGTCTGAATAACTCATGTTTCGTGGGAAATATTTTCATAGTAAAAGCTAATTTATGTTTACATTTAAAGAAAAATACAATGAATTAATATTTCAAAGAAGAGACTAAAACATAACTAAAATGAAGATTAACAACAGATATCTGCCTTGTTTTTTATTGTTGTTTGTTTTTCTTTTGAAATATAGGAACTTTAAACAAATGAGTAATAATTCAATTTCCTCCATTGTAAAATAATGAAGATGGATATAAAGCCTTTTGTAGCTTTGACATATGATTCTCATGATTCTCAAATGTCATTTTCAAATCCTTAATGTAGATTGTAATTAATTCCTGAGTCAGTACAGACTTGAATCTAAATCACCATGAATTATTGACCTGTGGCCAGGTTTTTTCTTGTTTATTATATCAGCTAGTGGCCACCTTTTCAGGACTCTGTTCAAAGGATACCAGAGTAGGCACATTGTACTCCAGAATCTAGAAACTAGTGCTTTCACTGCTTGCTTTTTTTCCCCCTTCAGGGGAAGATACTGTTTTTTATGCTTTTCTGTCAATTGCACCTAAATATTTGAGTATTCATTGGAAACCAGTGAAGAATGATAATGTATAAGCACAGATAAAACCAAAAAAAATGATGAGAGAGTTTATTCTGGAGTGAATTATAGGTAACTATGACTCAGAAACACTGGTTTAGGTTACCTCTTTCTCTGTGTTCTAGTACAGTGACAGTTTAGAAAGTTTTTGTCGTCACAGAAGAAAAAGCACTTTTCAAACACATGGTTTGTTGCACTAGTTAGGTCTGTTACAACAAGGCAAATATCTGCAATAGCTTCATATATGTTCATGACATTCTTAGCTTTGGGCTCAGTGGAAGCTAGTGATTAACTAAGTGATGATCTGAACATTCCGTGTCATGGTGATGAGTGTCAGGTGTGATGCAAAAGTGAGCAATGGAAAACCACTAAGGGAAATACAAGGGCTCGAGAAAAATTGCTATTGGCTCTGGACCTGTAACAGTTCCAGCTTCCATCATTATTTATGTTTTATTCAGTTAATCAGGTATTTACAGAAGAAAAATTTAAGGTGCCCATACACAATACTTTCCAGAACTTTAGTTTATATCAGCAAGATTCAAAAGTAAAACTACATGACCAAAGCGAAGGGTTAGCAGAAACAAACAAATAAAACCATTCTTCTTATATCAAGAATTTTTTTTAATCATTTAATAGTTTATTAGAGATCACATTCCTCGTAAGACACTTAGTTATTCTAATTACTCTTGTTCATCAAACTCAGCACATGGACATGAACAATTTAGCCTTCAAATGTAATCTTGATATTACTAAAAAAAAATCGTGAAATACTGACAGTCTCTTCTATTCACTCCCACTTTTTTTTTTTTTTTTTTCAATGCAGTTTATTCAGGAACCTTGAACAATCCTCGGACCCTGGGGAAAGCCAGCCCACAGCTTAAATAGCCTCTGGGTAGCCAACCCAGGCATGCCACGTGGGCAATGCAGATAGGTCCACATACATGGAAGCAAGCCAGATCCTCAGCCTTAGCCAAATGTGGAATTGTTCGTGACAGAGAGCACTCACCATCGATTTAGCTGTACAATGATAAGTTCTCTGGAGTACAGAATCTATATTCTGAAAAAGAGAATAAGGAGAATTTTAAAATACATGAACACAATATTTAAAAGTATTCTACAATATTTAAAAGTATTTGTCAGTCTAGCCAGGTGGTGGTGACATTCACCTTAAATTTCAGAAATCAGAAGGCAGAGGCAGTCAGACTTCTATGAGTAGCCTTGTCTACAGAGTAACTTTCAGAACAGCCAAAGAAATATATATAATCAACCTATTTCAAAGGAATAAAAACAAAGGCATTTGCCAATCTATTCATAAGTAGAAATGGGTCGTCTTTCTTCTGGAGTGAAGATCTAGTGGCCTGAGGGAAGGAAAGAGAGGAAAACCATTGCAGTAGGCAGAAAAATCTGAAGCTGACAAATCTACCACGTCATTGGATTACAGCAGGTGGGTTTTCCCTTTCCACTCTTACCACAGTTGACATGTGGAAGGAGAAGAGCTATCCAGAGAGAACTGGGCAAGAGTGCAATGAGTAGCTGTGCGGCTCACAGTGAAGGTACAAAAATAATTATGTGACTATAGAAAGGTGGAAAGCCAGAAAGGAAACTCAAGTCCTGATGCAACCACACCCTGAACATCTGTATACCACTGGGCCTGAACTATGGAGATAATAAGCTAATTAGAATAGAATTTCTGTCACCTGTAAAAACAAATAAAAAGTAACCCTAAAATAACCACTCATTACTAGGAATGGTTTCTGAAAGTAGAACTCAAAATGCAAATATATTCAATCCCTTTACTGACCAAGATAGCCTCAAAGTCTCCCTTGGCTTAACAAAATATTAGAATTCTTCCTAACCTCTTTTCTTGGAACATTTACTTATGGTAACTTATAATTGTAAATTTTCTTGCTCCTTTGAGATGTAAATCTTCTATCACCCAAGACTGACTCTTTCTGAAAGACCTGGGAAGCATTCTTTTGAAATATAATTATGAAGAAAAAGAGCATCCCTGTCCCCAATCTCCAGAGGGCAGAAGAGCCCAAGTTGATAAACGTCAATTACTCAATAAAGATGACCTCATCACTTTGACCAGCCTCCCATTTCTAGCCCACAGGTATTTTTCCACAGGTTCACTTCTTGTTTAGCTGTGCCCATATAAATCCATAATTAAAATGATTCTAAATAAAAAGGAAAAAGAAACTTTCCAAACTTTGTACTAGCTGAGCTGAATACAAAGACTCTTACATCTTATAATAGCCTTGAAAAAAGCCTTTCTTGGGCATTTACCTGCCCAGGCACAATTTTTCTTTTAGAACAGTACTTGACCTCTGTGGCCAGAATAGTCAAGTAAGAGAAAAGAATTTAGCCAGGAGACTTGGATTGCTGTCCACACCCTGGGAATTGTTTCTTGAAACAGCTCAATTAGCTTCACTGTTCATTTTCTCACCATAAAACAAGATCTGTGAAGATCCTTGAGGAGATTATAAAAGAATAAAAATGAAGAAGCGTTGTAAACATTGAAGAACTACATTTAAATACAAACTCCAAAGAAAGGGGCTAGAGAGGTGGTTCGGTGCTTAAGAACAATTGTTGTTCTTACAGAGGACCTGAGTTTGGTTCTACTGTAATTGAACCACCTGTAACTCCAGTTCCAAAGCATCTAATACCCTTTACTGACATACACGGGCAACTCCCCACCCCACATACTCATAAACAGAAACAAATATATGAACAAAAAATCAGGGGAATATTTTAACATAGGCATAGGCACAAAAATGTATATTTCAAAAGTACTGTTCTAATTTGCTTTCTCCTGCTTTGGTAAAGCACCATGGCCAGAAGCACATTATGGAAGAAAGTCTACAGTTATACAAAGTTCATGATTATAGAGGGAGAGTCCTTAATGGCAAGGGAGCCTTGGAAGCAAATGACCTTACCAGAAAACAGAAATCAGATCTTTTAAAAAAATATTTTATTTTTATTAATTACAGTTTATTCACTTTGTATCCCAGCTGTAGTGCCCTCCCCATCCCCTCCCAGCCTCCCTCCTTCTCCTCCTATACTCCTCCCCCAGTCCAATGATAGGGGAGGCCCTCCTCCTCTTCCAACTGACCCTAGTCTATCAGGTCTCATCAGGACTGGCTGCATTGTCTTCCTCTGTGGACAGGTAAGGATGCTCCTCCCTCAGGTGGAGGTGATCAAAGAGCCAGCCCGTGAGTTCATGTCAGAGACAAGCCCTGTTCCTATTAGATCTTTAAATGTTTACCAGTGGTTCTCAGCCTGTGAGTCTTGAGAACTTTGGGGAGTTTGCATATCAGATATCTTGCATATGAGATATTTACATTACAGTTCATCAAAGTAGCAAAATTACAATTGTAAAGTAGCAACTAAATAATTTTATGGTTGAGTTTACCACATGAGAAGCTGTATTAAAGGGCCGCAGCATTAGGAAGGTTGAGATCCACTCGTTTAGAGGGATATGACTGAAACTGTCAAAACCAGTCTACACTGGCCTATTCCCCTAGGAAGATTCAACCTCCTAAAGGTTCCACAACTTTGCAAAACAGGGACATCATTGGGGAGCAAGTGTTCAAACATGTGGGCCTGTGGGCACATCTCATTCTAACCACCACAGGCACTGCAAAACAAACAGTGATTGTTTACTCTAGAGTATGCAGTAAATTATTATACAGCAACCCAAGTTAACTGCAAGTTGGAATAGAGAATAAAGTATGTAGGTATAGAAATGGTAAAGAATAATGCACAACTAAAAATGTGTTCCCCCGCTTCATACAGAATAAGAGTAACTGAAAATAATATAAAAATAAATTATTGTTTACAGTGTCATGAAAGCATGGAAATTTAACAATCCTAAATTTATTATTTAGCATAAAAATATCCACTCCTCCCTGTTTATCTTACAATGTTGTGTTAAAGGTCTTAAGATCAGTTTGAAAATATGTGGATGATATAGCAAAGGAAAGTGCTGAACTTAAAAACAGTAATACCAACAATAGAAACAAAATTCAAAAATGTGAGTATTGAAAGATAATATTTATTTTGAATGTTTTGTTTGTATTTTAAGTATATATCTGTAATCAATATGTTCTTCTTAAATTACTATAAAATGATTGAGCCTTACTATAAAAAAATGGTGTCAAGCTAATAATGAAGATATTGATCACATCTCTAGCCAACTACTATACACATGTGTAATCAAAATGTAATAGTATGTTAAAGAGCTACCTCTAATATGTTCATTATAAACTTATTTCAAAAATCTAAAATATTCAAATGAGCTAAGCATCTGTACATGGTATAATGGCTAACAACACATAGCTCACATATACATATGTGCATAGGCATGTGTATACTCAATTGACTTCCAAACTAATAAAAAAGCAGAAAAAGCATCATTTGCAACATTACTAATGATCCTTCGGAAGAGTGTACTTAAATATAAAAACAGTTAATATACACATACTGTGATTGTATTTCCGTGTGGAATCTGAAAATGTTTGACCCATGTAAGAAGAGAGAGAAGTTTAAGGAACTGAGAAACAATTAGTAACAATAATAAACTTTTAATTATATTATAAGTACACTCTGGATATATAAGGTGCAGCATGAGAGGTGATAGATGGTTAATTTCATATTGAAAATCATTCACAATGGACATGTATATAAAATCATTAAATTGCTCACCTTTACTATATAGAATATATTTTAATTCATAATGAAAAGATAATAGAAAAATAGAAATGTGCCATCACATAATAATAAATGAGGAATTGCATACTGTTTCTTCATATAAAGCACAGCAATCATTCTTCCAATTTTCTTCATGACTTCTCATCATTGTAGACTGCACTAGTATTTAGATACATTTCTTTAATTTAAATAAGTTTTAAAAAAGGAATATTTTATCAAATCCACTCTAATTGCTTCCTAAAATAATTCAGTGACCCCATTTTACCTGTGTCGTTAGAGGAGTTAATTAGACCTGCAGTCACCAGCTAAATATAGTGGTTTATGCAAACAGTGAATCCAACTTCCTCTATAAACATACTTCTCCAGGATTAGTACAGACCAAAAAAAAAAAAAAAAAAAAAAAAAAAAAAAAAACAGAGGATGCTAAATGCAACCTCAACCTATCAATTATGACTAATTACCTCCTTTCATTTAAAGAAGAGAGATGATATTGTTACCTAAACAAGTCTGAATAATGGTGTATACATGGTAAAAAATGAATCACACATTGTATTTATATTTGATAAAGCCAGAACTGTGCAGGAATAATCACATACACAAGTTCTATATGCATACGAATCTACCTATAGACATGATTAATCATATATTACTAATTTTGTCAAAATCATCATAGTGTACTTTAGCCTATGCCTCATATACATTGCTCTTAAATGTATGGGTTAGTGTAAGAGACACTTTGTCTGATGTCTGCTGCTCCAACAGAGTACAGATAAAATAATTTATACACAACAGACTTTTGCTTGACTCATCATTTTAGAGGTGGGTAATTCTACACCCAGGGTCTGTATAGATTAAGGCTGTTCTTGCTGCACCCTGGCTCAAGGTATCTCATGAAAAAAGGACACAAAACTGAAATAAAGAATAACATTGCTTTTGTAATAAGCTCCCTATTAAAATAACTATGGAGCAGCATCAATCCATTCATGAAGGCAGCAATATAAATACCTATTCAAGTAAGGTAAGAGCAGCAGCGGTGGAAACCTGGCCTAACAGTGTCATGTCAAGAAGGAGAGGAAAGAGAGAAAGACAGTATAAAAACCCCCTACTTTTTAAAACTGTTGCTTTTGAAAGTAAGCCTCTATAATATTAATTTTGGGGAAGAGGCACATTGCAAATACAAATCCAAACCAAGGTAGAGTAAGAAGAAAGTGGGAATTGCTGCCTTCTGTTGGTCTTTTTTTTTTTTTTTTTTTTTTTTAACGAAATTGGTCTTTGTTTTATTTATTTGTGACATAAAGCATAAAGGGGTAGTTCTTTTTTTTTTTTTTTTTAACGAAATTGGTCTTTGTTTTATTTATTTGTGACATAAAGCATAAAGGGGTAGTTCTTTTTTTTTTTTTTTTTTTTTCAATGCAGTTTATTCAGGAACCTTGAACAATCATTTGACCCTGGGGAAAGCCAGCCCACAGCTTAAATAGCTTCTGGGTAGCCAACCCCAGCGTGCCTCGTGGGCAATGCAGATAGGTCCACATACATGGAAGCAAGCCAGATCCTCAGCCTTAGCCAAATATGGAGTTGTTTGTGACAGAGAGCACTCACCATCGGGAAGGTGGAAGGTGGAAACCAGCTCCATCTTTAAGGCGCGGCATTCCGCAGCTCTCTACAGTTCCCCCTTTTTGTTTTAGACGCATCAGGGAAGAGTAGAGGTCTGATCTCTGATATTAGAAATAAATTGGGACTTTGTACTGATGTTCATTTAGGTGTCATCCACCCAAAGAGCATCAGACCGGTATATATGCAAGATTAGAGTCTCACAACAGTGTGATGCAGCCATGACCATTCAGGCCTTTACAGCCATTGAAGCAGGACAGTCTCCCCAAGCATGGTTGGCTACCATAAAAAGCTAAAATGTTATGCTCAGGATGCGAGGCTAAGCACTGCACTCAGGGTCAGCCGCTTTCGACCCAGAGAAGAGCATGTCTGATTGCATGCAGGTTGATGCCCCAGGTCCCGCCTCTGAGAAAAAGGTATCAGTCGGGTCTGATGCTCTTTTTTTTTTTTTTTTTTTTTTTTTTTTTAACTGTTACACTTTTCTTACATTGTACCAGCATGTGTCACTAAAGTAAATGCACTATGTTGTGATGTCACTATTTCAGCAACTAATACAGGTTAGTGGTGACTTGATGTAACAATTTTTTTCAGAGACTGTCACCGGCCAGCAGTGACACCTAAATACCACCTGAGAGAGGGCTGAGAGAGAGAGAGACAGAGAGACAGAGAGAGAGAGAGAGAGAGAGAGAGAGAGAGAGAGAGAGAGAGAGAGAGAGAGAGAGAGAGACAGGGCAACACAGAGAAGGACACCAAGTCTACATGCTGATCCAGGTGTCAATTTAATGGATGTCAGGTTAACACTTAAGTAGGCAAAAAAGTAGAAGCAGTTTCTCACGTAGGAGCTTTACTTGGTCAAAACATAGGAGAGCTCACTCAAGGTTACACAGAGCCTGCTGTCTGGTTACTATGGTTGCACAGAGTTTCTCAGGGTCAGAGCAATCTGCTGTAGGACCACCAAGGTCAGTTTATGAGAAACTGGACTTTGGAAAATAGCCAAAGCCAAGAGGCCGAATTCCACTGCTCAGATGCCATTAACTCCAAATTTGCCATTAACTCCAAAAAGGCTGCCACAGAGACCATGTAGAAAGACCAGCAAAACACCATTAGAACTCCTGGAATGTGGCTCACAGGTTAACACAGCCATGGTGAATGAGCCTCGGAGAGGCAGAGCACTGAGGACTGTGTGTCCTGAGGACTCCATGCTGTATGGAGCATTGCTTGGCTTGTTGTCCCTGCAGTCACCACATCCCTCATAATATATGAGTTGTAGGAAAGCTCTAAGTGTTTCCACCTCCTCACTGGGCAGTATCACCGTCACTCGCAATAACAACTCTTCAACTCTTTCAGGCATTGCTGCTGGAACAGATTAATGATTCAGTCACCACCCTCAGAAAGAATTTAGAGGTGCAGATTGTTAGCAATGACCACTACTCTTAAAATTTTGGGGGAAAAAAAGCAGATTGTTTACTAAGTTTAGGTTAAGATGCTTTTGCTAGCTGTTCTGATGTAGAAAATCAAAGGGAACTACTTGAAGTTCAGGAAAATACACTCTTAATGGCTGCACTGGGACTTTTGAGGTTGATGAGCAAGAACAATAGCTTGAGAGCACTAGCAGATATGACTCGCTGGCTGAAGCTGGGCTTCACTGTGAGTGATTTCTTTTACCTACCTTTGCCCTCAGCTTCTGGATATAATTTAATAGAAATTGTTGGTGAGTGGATGTGCACGTTGAGGATTTAATGTTGAAGTGGTTGGTTGTTTTTACATAAAAGTTTAGATTTGTGAATCTTTAATATTTTTATAAGACTGCTTTTAAAGATAATTGTTTCTTTCTTTGTAACCCCAAACTGCAGCCTGCCAGTACAGAGAAACTGAGAAAATTGCTTGCTTGCCTACCCTTTGTTATCTATAACAAGTTGCTTAGTTACAAATGTATATGGGTTCTCATTTCATATTTCTCATCTAAAACACACAAAATGGTTGATCATATGAGGGTATTTGAGAACATGTTTTTCTTACGCATACTCATTGTAATTGTTCCATTAAAGAAAAACAGAATGTAATCACCTTGTGATTTTTGTACTGCTTGAAAATTTATACTGTGATGTATAAACTGTGGGAGAAAAAAATACAATTGCTGGAGGCCAGGTCTTTGAAGTTTGCTCTACCCATTCAATAAATGGTTGAAGCTTGGTAGAACTTGTTTGATGGAGCTTGTCTTGCTTCATCCATTTGTGTGTGTGTGTGTGTGTGTGTGTGTGTGTGTGTGTGTGTGTGTTGGGGTCTCTTTACTCCTTTTTTTCCTTTTTTCTAGTCACTGGCTACATCAGTAGCAGCCCAGGAAAGAAGCCATCAGCTCTGGACCTTTGCCGGTTGCAATCAGTTCTGCTCTACTCTGGCCACCATCAGAGGAAGCCCCAGTAAATTACAAACACTTCTGGCAACAGTCAGTTCCGGCGTGGAGAATCAGGTGTCTTACCCTCAGAGAAAGTTTGATGGGTGATCAGTCAGCTGCCTAGCTGCACCCCTCCTCAGTTTACCTTGCGGTGTCGAAGTTGGTCTCCAACATGATTTGATTCTAAACCATCTGTCAAATGCTGCCACACTAAAGGCTATGTTCTCAGATGAGTCTATGGGGAGGTGGTGCGATATTAGGAGAGTGAATCCAATAGAAGAAAGTATATCATTGAAGTGTGACCTTGAAGGGTGTATTAGCACCCGGGCTTACTCTGCTCTCCTCCTTCCTTCTTTTAGATACCACGAGGTTCACAGCATTCCTCCAGGGTGACTTTTCTGTGATGCTGCTGCCAGAAACAAAGTAATCCCTTCCCATCTGTCAACATCTCCTCACCCGTGAACCAATCATGATAGGTCTGTGCTTCACAAAGGTGATTTCTCAGGCATTTCAGAAGAGCAACGGGATGGTAGGGTCACAGTACATATAGGAGAGAAAACCTGAGTCTTTTGTGACCTGATTCCTGATGACCACTCAGTCATTTTAGATCTTGAAAAAGTTATGACACATTCTATTTTTCAGAATCAGACAACTGTGCTTTATTCATCTCTTGTAATGTATGCTTTAAATAAGAAGTTAGTTTTGAACTGTGAAGTATTACTCACAAAAAAATGTATCATTTTGAGTTAAGCTTACATATAATTAATACAATGAAATGAAAGAAATCATTATTTTTACTTTAGAGAAAAAAAACTATTTTCCAGCAGTCGGGAAACATAGTTTACACCTTAATAATAAATATGCTAATGACAAATCATGAAGTGTTCACAAAACAAGGTGCTCCCTATAAGAGATCTTACCATATCATTTTGTTAATCGGATTCCAGTTATTGTGCTTTCTAAATATGCTCCCCAAATTTGTGTTTTCTCCGATTAAAAATGATTGTCAGTTTAGTTGTTCCAAAGAGGCAAGCTCCTATCTCATAATTTCACAGCCTGACTTAACAAGAGTCACCTCTAGAACTCTAGACTGAATAAAAGACTTCTCTGGTTTCTGGAACAACGCCCCCAGCCTCCCAACCCCCTATCCCCATTCCCATCCTCCACCCTTACTCCTAATCCCCAGTTACTTATCTTTGACATTTCTTAGCTTCATGATTCTCTGAAATGTTACTTTATGCAGCAAATGGGACAAATAGAATGGTAAGCATTTACTTCAATGATTTATAATCACCTAAGGTTGGCACAAGGCCTAGGCACAGACACTGCCCACAGTCTTGTATCTGATCCACATTGAAGTAATTGTCCATCATGAATTTAAGTGGTGAGCCTATAAGAGGAGAAAGCTTTGTGGTTAGTTTTAGGGTCACTTTGACTGAATCAAGGAAGATATAGATAGCGAATGTGATGGCTACTCTTGATTGTCAGCTTGACCTGATGTGGAATCAACTTGACTTCAAGCTGCTGTGCACTCCCATGAAGAATGTTCTTGAGATGGCAATTTCAAGCAGAAGACATAACAAACAAGTGAGTAGCACCTTCTGGTGGCACCATAGATAAAGGAAGAAGAAATTTTATTTTTTGTTTATTTATTTATCCATACTCTAATTGGAAGTTTTGTCTGTTCTATTGCTTAGGTATCCCTCCATCAATACAAAAAACAGCTTCTTTGGGATTACAATGTAATACCAAACACCACTAGCTCTCTGGGACTTTTCCAGGCCTTCAGCATCAGTTGGGCTGCTGAAAAATCAGGCTTGTAGAGCACAAGATTCTTATTAGACAATCTTATCTATCTATCTATCTATCTATCCATCCATCTATCTATGATATCAGTTCTGATATACACATTATATTAATTATTTTACTTTAGAGAATTCTGAATAATACATTCATTTTTGACCATGAATGAAGCTAATGGAAAAAAGCTGCCATTGTAAAGATTCCTGTAGCTGAGTTCCAGGTACAAAACTGCTCTCAGAGTCTGCTGTTCTCATAGACAATGCCTTTTCTAAATGAATAAACTCATGTTTTGTTGGTTATCAATATTACTTTTAACAAGAAATTGTACTGATCCATTTTCAATTTAATAATAATAAATTTATTAAAAATTCTTGTTCTAATTTATATAGCTCTCTTTAAAACCTTGTGTGAATTAGAAAATGAATCTTACGGTGGCCAGTGAAATCCTATGGCTCTCTCTCACCTCAATTTATCTCTCGCTCTGTGTGTGTGTGTGTGTGTTTGTGTGTGTGTGTGTGCGGCACAGTCTCACAGTTTTGATTCCAGCCTCTGGTCAAAGTAACCTGTTCAGTGTCAGGCAGGAATAGAGCAGAAACTGTAATCTTTACTGCCATTTAAAGCTACTCTGGGTTTTTACCTTGGTGCATCCTATGTTGTACCAACATAAAGTTTCCTTGAATGCTTACAATAAAAATCTTATGGTGATGACCTCCATAAAAGTCCATACACCATGCCATCTACCATGGAACTTTGGGCATGAGAAAAGGGCACAGCCTTATAAGGGTAACAAGAAGCTATAAGTCTTTTATGTTGGTATTTGAACCACTTGAATACTAAACACTCCTGGCTCATTACACTTTTCTTAAATTTTTATTGAGTTGAGGAAGAAAATAATGTTACCAGGCAAATGCTAATTGTTCTGTACCAATTGTATTACTGAAGTCATGAAGCCATAATGCAAAACACTCACAGCAGAAGTTACGCTCCAGCAAGCTGGCCTTTTTTTATTTTAACTATGGAGAGTGCTCTGCCTTTGACCAGGTATGAGTTTCTGAGGACTACAAATACTAGGACTGAAATTCAATGTAAGTTTTCCACAATTTTTCTAAAAGCAAGAACTTATTCCATTTTACTATTAAGAATCTTGACAATTAAGGATATTTGACATTGATATATAATGACCTTTGCAAATGATACTTAGAGAAAGATGCAAATTAGGTTATCCATTAAGAGAAGGAAGAATGATTTAACTCTCCGAAGACACCATTGCTCAGTTTTCCATGAGAACTGAGAATAGTGGTAGATCTTTTACTTTAAGGACCTGTGAATTACTGGACTTGTGTATGAGACAATACTGGATTGATAATTAATATCTTTAAGTCTCACGGTGATACCCGGACAGTGTTCACAGTGTTAATGAATAACAGTGAAGTTCTCTAAAGAAGTGCATAACTAAGTCTGGGCTCACTTACTTGCAAAAAGGGAGATGGCTCAGTAGATGTTGAGAAGACAAGTAAAAGCAGGATGATTGCATGATGGAACAGGGATTCCAGGAATAGCCATGATCGCAGGTCTGGCTGGGTTCAGCTGAGGACTCAGCCTCAGCACATTAGGTACGGAACAATACGGAAGGATAGTCAGCATCAACCTTGGATTTGTGTGTGAACTGGAACCCACACATGGAACCCCATACGTGAGAGTACACATAGATACATGCACACAAGCAACACTGACATATGTATACCAAACCAGAATAGCAAGAAAACTTCAGTAATTTGCATATTTAAGTAGATTCTTTTTACTTTTCTATATTGTTGTCCTGCTTCTCTCTCTTTCCTCAAAACACACACACACATTCAGACACACACACATCTACTTGACCTCAAAACACATGTGTGTATGTGTATGAGTTTATTTATGTATGTATACATATATATTTTGAAAACAAGTACAGATATATACCTATATATACATATATGTATGTTTGTATTTAGAAAGGCCTATTCATGTAGCATATTCCCCAATTACGCATGTAGTTTAAAGGTGACAACAATTGCTTCCTCTTTGAAGGCTCTGACTTCCTAATGGTGCCAACTTATATGAACCCCTGAGTCTTCTCAAAGCTCAGTTCATCTGGTTAGGTGCTGAGTGGCGCAGAAAGAAGCACTAAGCACTGTAAATTTACTCTTGTTGTTAAAATCAGCCTTTGGAGGCCAATTGAAAATATTTTGTGCTGATTTTATTTCTTGAATCTAAGAGACTTTTGTCACTCTTCTATGTCCTTTAACTGTGAGCAGTGATCCATCTTTGTGTCAGCCAAGGCCTAAGATTCTGCAAAGGTTGTCCAATCAGTGGTTTCTATTCATTTTGTTGAGATTTACTGCAAGCAAATTTTGCTGAAATCTGCTTAATGTTTTAGGTAAAACATCTGTGGACCTGTGCTAGATTTATACCCATGTTGAAAGTGGCTTTCCTCCTCTCTGACCTGGCTGACTGTAAAACTAATGTGATGACTAGGGAAGTGGGTCTTATAGAGGTCTCTCAGGACTTTCATGGTGCCAGTAATTCAGTTTGTTTATGAATATTCCTAGTTTCTGGCTCTTTTTTCTGTGTGCTTTCTTCTTGGTGACTAGGCCTAGGACAGCAGTAAAGCTGCAAGGCTGCAAAGCTGCGGGAAATAAAAGCAAGTCTGAGCACTAACGGGGACATCCTCTCGTGCACTAATCAAATAACTCTTCTGGGTAAATGCTATTACCTTGAAAATATTATATTGGAAGATAGATTTTGAAAAATGAGGCTGCTCTAGGAATATGAGCAGTGAAATGAACTTTAGGTAATACAGGAAAATTAGAGGAGAGAGCAACCACCCCAGGGACTGAGGAGCCTATATTGGTAACTGTCAAGAGGCAGTGCTATCCATCTTAGTATATTATGCAGAATTGTAAATACTGAGACATTCTTGAAGGCGAGGAAGCAGAAATACAACCTAGGGCTCTTGTTTGCATGTACACTACTCTAATCAGATAAAGGGAGAAGTATTGATGGATAAACACAAAGACAAATTTTCTCTGCTTTTTTTTTGTATTGGTAAAATTTCACTTGAAATATAAATATCAGACAACCATTGAATATTTTGCATATGTGCAGTCTATTGAGAAAGTTTGAGACCAGGCACATTCTTGATCTGAGTTTACTGGAGTTTCCATCTTTCATAAATGAAACTGTATGGACTCTTTCTGCACATCACTGAGTGTCTTGGTGCTTATTTAATCTTGAAAGGATTGAAATCATTCAGAGTAGGTAACTGGATCAAGTTAATCATTAAACTGGTCATCTCTAATCTCCAGGGTATTTTTGAGCTAATAGTTTGACTCAGGACTATGGGAGAGAAGAAAAGCTAATAACTTGATAAGTTAAGGGTCAAAGGTATCAGCCTGCATAAATATCGGATGGATTTCCTATGTATTGTGAAGTTGTTTAAACTAACTTTCAAGTTAAATATGGAAAAATGGCCTAAGCAGATTCCTGAAGTATAATAATAAAGTGCAGAAGTTAAAAAAGAAAAACATTTTACATCACTATTGGCACTTAGTAACCTTGATTAAAGAAGACTCCTTGACTGAGAAAAACGTTTGGGTTTGATTTAGAGAAGTCTCATTGCCTAATGGACTCATTATTTCTTTGCCCCAAAATGAGGGGGATCTATGTTTCTTTGTCAGTGTTCTGTGCATTTAAGAAACATGTTGTTCGTTGTCCCCTGTAAGGTAGGTACAAGATCCAATCAGCATCCTGCTTTTTCCACAATGTCATCTTTGATTGCACCTCAGTCTGTGGTCAAAGCTTCTATTTTGGAGATTTTAGCCGAATGCAGTTTTGACACTGTTTGCACTTGCTTAGACCTAGCAGCCTGTATTTCCTGGTCAGAGTGTTTCTGCGATTTTTCCAGGTATCTTTGTCTCCCTTATTAGCATTTTGCATCAGGCTATAGTAAAGATCTCACTAATATCTGACTTATAGTCAAGTCACAGCATTTTAGGCTTGGATATAATGAACCTGGTAAGCTTAGCCCAGCATGTTGCTATAAATTCTACCAAAGACATAGCTTTTTCCCTTTTGTACTTATTATGAAACAATCTGAGAACAGAAATTGCAGCCCAGATATCACAAGGGCATCACCCTATGTAATTTTTTCTTTCCTTCTTTCTTTCATTTTTTTGTTAGTTTATGGTAGAGTAATAAATGATACAAACTCAGGAGTGTACAATCGTGTAGTTACACAACTTACACAGAAATTTAATGCTCAAAAGCTGCAGTCTTTGTATAGTCTATGACTTTCAGCTGGAGACATCATTGAGAAAATTACTGACGATGCTCCTTTCCCTCACATTCAGCGTTACTGTTATCTAACAAGGCATGGGTGAGTTCTGTTGTAAGGTGTCTATTCTGCTGATTGAGTGAATGCCTCACTATGTGTGCTGTACTGACAGCCTGCCATCAAAACCACTAAGGGCCCAAAGCCTTGCTGCTGTGGTGAAAATTCTTTTAAGTGTTTATTTTTCTCCTAATCATCTTAATTGTATTGATACTTGCTTCTAACATTCAATTTAACCATAACGACACCCAATTATATGAAAAATGACTAGTTTTATTACACTGGCTTTTTAACTTTGGCTCTCTTTCATAACTCTTTTCTTAATAATACAGACCACAAAAAGATATGTCTGTATAAAGGCTTCACGGTGATATTGGCAAAGATAGTTGGATTTTTGTGAAAATTTTTATACTGACAACAGACATGCATTAAATGAGAGAACAAGCATTAGGGGCTTGGATACAATGGGCCCTGAAAGAGTGGTGACACTTATGTTTCATAGGTACTCAGAGCAACATATAGTGTATGCAGGAAATTTATTCTATGCCGCTATGTCATGGGGTAATATGACCAAACTGAAAACTGGAGGATTGCTTGGAATTGTCTAGAATGGTCAAAACCTGTCATTTAAAAGACCACAATGTAACACCAAATACATTAAATCTATTAGAACAGAAAGTAGGGAAAAGCCTTGAACACAATGCCACAGGACAAAACATTAACTGCTCAGGCTCTAAGATCAACAATTAATAAATAGGACCTCTTAAAATTGAAGTTTCTGTAAGGCAAAGAACACTGTCAATCCAAAAAAAAAAAAAACAGTCTACAGACTGGGAAAATGGGAAAAGATCTTCACCAATCTGACATTTGATAAAGGGCCAATATCCAAAATATATAATGAACTCAAGAAAACAAACACCAATAAACAACTAACCCAATTTAAAAATGGGGCCATCCAGAACTAAACAGAGTTCGCAACAGAGGATTCTTTTTTTCTTAATAAATGTAAAAAGAAATTTATTTTTAATACAGAATAAAAATATGGTTAATAAATGTGTCAAGTATTTCAGTGTGCAGCTAGGGATTAACCAACCATCAATGCCATACAAAAGTAAGCACCCTTCATAAGATTTCCTGAACTCTGCCCAACAGTTGGCCATAAGTCTCAGCATCTGCTTTGATAGTCTGCAGGACAGAGCCTTTCAGAAGCCCTCTGTTTCCGGTTTTCTTCTTCTTCTTCTTCTGATGTCCATCCTCTTTGCCTTTTGGGATGGGGATTGAGCAACAGAGGATTCTTAATTGGCAGAGAAGCACTTAAAGAAATGTTCAACTTTCTTAGTCTTCAGGCAAATGCAAATCAAAAGGACTCTGAGAGTCTGTCTCACACCAGTCAGAATGGCTAAGATCAAAACCACAAGTGACAGCACATGCTGAGGAGGATGTGGAGAAAGGAGAACAATCCTCCATTGCTGGGGGGAGTATAAACTTATACAATTTATTGTATAAGTTTATTTTGGAAATCAATTATTTATTTATTTTGGAAATCAATCTGGCACTTTCTCAGAAATTTGGGGATAGCTTTATCTCTAGACCCAGCTATACCACTCCTGGATATATACCCAAAAGACATGCTACCATACAACAAGGACACTTGGTTAGCTATGTTCATAGCAACTTTATTCATAACAGCCAGAAGCTGGAAACAACCCAGATGTTCCTCAACCCAAGAATGAATACAGAAAATGTGGTACATTTACACAATGTAATACTACTCAGCTATTTAAAACAAAGAAATCATGAAATTTTCAGGCAAATAAATGGAACTAGAAAATATCCTGAGGTAACCCAGTCTCAGAAAAACACACATGGTATATACTCACTTATAAGGGGATTTTAGCAATATAGTACAGGCTAAACATACTGTGAGGCATAGACCCAAAGAACATACATAACAAGGAGGATCCAAGGGAGGATGCATAAATTTCAATTGGAAAGGGAGAAAGAATATACAGAGGTAGTGGCTGAAGAGAGGGAAATAAGTAGGAGACAGGGCACAGAGAGTTAAGAGGGTGGAGAAAAGATATGGTGAGAGAGAGGACAAGAGGACATAAGGTCTGCAGAGAAAAGAAAAATGGAGGGTGGGGTCATCTCTGTGACAAGCTGGAGACCTAAGTCAGGGTAGGTCCCTGGGAGGATATGAGCGGTATTCAAACAGAGACTCCTAGTAGCAGAGGCCACAGAGACTGAAGAGGACACCTTCTAACTAGATTAGCCTCCTAGTAGAAGGAGGAGAACGCCAACCCACCACAAAACTTCAGCCCAAATTTACCCTGCCTAGAAGATGTGCAGGGATAAACATAGGGCAAATAGAGCAGAGACTGAGGGAATGCCCTACCAATAATTAGCACAACCAGTGACCTACCATATGAGAGAGTGCTAACCCCTGACACTATGAATGATACTCTGCTTTGCATGCAGAGAGGAACCTGACAGAGTTGTCCTCTACCCAGCAGCACCTCAAAACAGATGCTGAGAATCACAGTCAATCGCTGGGAGATGCTTAAGGAGTCTTGTGGAAAAGTGGAAGGAAAGAGATAAGGACCTGGAGGTGACAGGAGCTCCCCAAGAAAAACAACAGAACCAACTAACCAGGGCCCAGAGCGGATGGCTGAGACTGAGGCATCAACCAAGAACCATGCGTGAACTGGACCTAGGCTCCCTACAAAGATGTTGCATATTGACAGCTTGTGGGGACTGCACTGGATCAGACTCACTTGCCAGCTTTTTGATCACTGCCCCCTGGCAGGACTGCCTTGCCAGGCCACCGGCGAACATGACATGCTCAGTCTTGATGCATGGGAAAGGGGGCTCCCCTTTTCTGAGGAAGAGAAGGGTCAAGGAGGAAGAGGAGAGGGAGAGTGGGTATGAGAGGGGAGGAGGGGTGGGAAGACAACAAGGATGTAAAGTGAATAAAAAATACATAGTAATTGGAAGAGGGACGGCCTCTGACATAATCTGATTGGCCTGCTCTTTGATCACCTCCCCCTGAGGGGGGAGCAGCCTTAACAGGCCACAGAAAATGACAATGCAGCCACTTCTGATGAAAACTTATAGTCTAAGATCAGAAAGAAGGAGAGGAAGACCTCCCCTATCAGTGGACTTGGGGGGAGGAGGGAGGGGCTTATGGGGGGATGGAGAATGAATAAAGTGTAATTAATAATAAAAATAATAAATAATAATTTTTGAAAAACACACTAAAATATATTTTATTTCATTAGACAACTGACAATTAGATATTAGAAAAAACTGAGAAAAGCTTTGTATTCATTATGTCATTTATTTATTTTGCACTATTATTCTATAGCTAAGTAAGACATTAAAAAAGCTAATGATGCTTCATGATTATTGTATTGTTATCAATACCCACTTTCTTATCAATTACCCAATAAAGAAGATGAAAAGAAAGAGATAAGGAAAAAATTGCTGAAATGTTGCTATTTTCCTGACTAAAATCAGGTTCACAGGAAATCTTATTTATACACAGTAAGTTTTGTACTGGTCTCTTTCAAGGAAACATCATCATATAGCAGTTATTAAAATATCAGGAGTTTTGCTACATTAGTTAATAGAGGAAATTGGCTAAATTATGTAAGCAGGTTTTATTTGTGTAGAGAAAAAAACTAAGAAAATAGATATATTGCCATTATTAGAAACTCATTAATAATTGATTGTTTCAATGACTAGCAAAAAAATGCAAAATTTGTTTGAAAGTGTAAGGATGAAAAGAGTATTTATTTGATATAGCTGTATTGTCACCACAGTAAATTTCACTAAGAATAATGAAAATTATAACAACTGGATAACAGAAAACATGCTCAAAAAAAAGAAAGATAAATTTTCTAGTAATAATATGTCATGCACACCATGACACTAGGAGAAGCACATGCCCTAATGAGGAGAAAACATCAAACTGTCACAAAGTAAGGCAATTTTATAGAGTACATGTCCATTTCAATAGACATGTCCTGACTTATAAGAAATGAATGAGAAAATGCCCCAGATTGAAAGGGGTAAAGGAAAACATGATGACAAAATGAAATGGGAGATACTGTGTTCTTGAGGTAGGAAAAGCCTGAGTCTCGAGGCTGCTACATGAGAATTCATATCCTGACAGGTAAATGCATACTTCATAGCTTATGTGGCATCCAGCACTGCTTTCTTCCATGTTCCTACCTGAGTGGTCTGTTAAGTCCTTTTATAGTGTTGAATCTCTTTCATAGTCCAAAGTACTAATATCTTCCAAATTCCTCAGGAAAACAGCATGGTCAGACCTCATAGCAACAGATCATTCTCATATATACATCTGTGTATATACGTCTGTATCTCCTAGTCCACCCCTGGTGACATACGTTCCCGAATAAGGTCACACTTCCTAATGTTTCCCACGCAGTTCCACCAAATGGAAACCAAGTATTCAAACATTTAAATCCATGGAGACCATTCTCAATTAAACTACCACAATTATTGAGTAACTAATTTTGGCTTTTTTTTATTTTTTCTACAACTATTTGACAAGTATATATGTGAAAAATCATTTAACAAAATTTCAACATATCCGCATCCATTTATAAATTTTTAAAGGAATGAGACAGAAAAGCTGTACCTTGCAAGATATTCAACAGTAAGTTTTTGAATAAGATTGAAAAATTTGGAGGAAAGCCTATGTTCCCAGTAGGCAAAACATTACTGACATATTTAATAATAATGAAATACAAGCCTCAAGTAGGGTAAAACAAAAATGCATTTTGTATGACAAAGACATATATGAAACAAACTTGTTTATGTTAGTTAGGTGTTTGTGTCTGGGAGAAATTTAGAAGCTGGAAAAGACATATCTGTGAATGATCTTGTGGAAGCCAATATTTCTGCCCACCCCTATTCTGAAAGATTGCAATTGTTCTCTTCTCCATCAGGAGTGTGCTTACTTCCTTGTTTACTTTAAAGGCAAAACCGTTCAGTTTGCTTTTACATAATCTCGTCTTCCAGTTTTGCCTACGTTTCTAGAGACAGACTCTCATTATGAGTTTCCCATTTGACACATAATTGACCATTCCTTAGGAAACTTAAACAGTAATTTAAGAAACTTAATATTGAATGTATGGTAATTTAATAAAAAGCTACTAAACTCTCCCACTTAGGAAATAGATAAAGAAAGGCTTAACACAAAATAGATTTTTTCAGGTCAGGGATTATAGTTGAAAAACACATTAATTGTGTTTTAGTTGGCTTGTGATCATATAATTTAAAGGTATTTTTAAGTATGATGAAATATTAATCTTTATACATATTTCTGAGTATTTAATACAAATTATAATACTTGAATCTCTTCTGAAAAAATATAAAATAGAGAAAAATATTTTCAATGCTTTCTCTTAATTTCTTTTTTTCTTTATTAATTACACTTTATTCACTTTGTATCCCCCCCTGTGGTTCTCTCCCTCCTCCTGTCCCAATCCCTCCCTTCCTCCACCCTCTGCATGCATGCCCTTCCCCAAGTCCACTGATAGGGGAGGACTTCTTTTCCTTCCTTCTGATCCTAGTCAATTAGGTCTCATCAGGAGTGGCTGCATTGTCTTCTTCTGTGTCCTGCTAAGGTTGCTTTCCCCTCAGAAGGAGGTAATTAAAGAGCAGGCCAATCAGTTCATGTCAGAGACAGTCCCTGTTCCTATTACAATGGAACCCACTTGGATACTGAACTGCCATGAGCTACATCTGTGCAGGGGTCTTAGGTTATCTCCATGCATAGTCCTTGGTTGGAATATCAGTCTTGGAAAGACCCCTGTGCTCAGACTTTTTGGTTCTGTTGCTCTCCTTGTGGAGTTCCTGTCCTCTCCAGATCTTACTGTTTTCCACTTATTTCCTAAGATTCCCTGCTTTCTGCCCAAAGGTTGCCCCTAAGACTCAGCATCTACATTGATAGTCTGCAGGGCAGCTTTTCAGAGGTCCTCTGTGTCAGGCTCCTGACTTGTTCCCTCTTTTCTCCTTCTTCTGATGTAATACTCTTTGCCTTTCTGGATAGGAATTGAGCATTTTAGCAAGATTCCTCCCTCTTGATTAGTTTCTTTAGGTGTACAGATTTTAGTAGGTTTATCCTATTAGCCATCAGGGAAATGCAAATCAAATGGACCCTAAGATTTTGCCTTATACCCATCAGAATGGCTAAGATCAAAAACTCAAGAGACAACACATGCTGGAGAGGTTGTGGAGAAAGGGGAACCCTCCTCCACTGCTGGTGGGAATGTAAATTTGTACAACCACTCTGCAAATCAATCTGGTGCTTTCTAAGACAACTAGAAATAGCGCTTCCTCAAGATCCAGCTATACCACTCCTAGGCATATATCCAAAAGATTCTCAAGTACACAATAAGGACATTTGCTCAACCATGTTTGTATCAGCGTTATTTGTAATATCCAGAAGCTGGAAACATCCCAGATGCCCCTCAGTGTAGGAATGGATGCACAAATTGTGGTATATCTACACAATGGAATATTACTCAGAAATAAAAAACAAGGAATTCATGAAATTTGCAGGTAAATGGTGGGATCTGGAAAAGATCATCCTGAATGAGCTATCCCACAAGCAGAAAGATGTATATACTCACTCATATAGACATATAGTATAGGATAAACCTGCTTTCTCTTAATTTCAATTTAAAGATATTTGAGTGAAATATAAATGATTTTAAAATATCATTTCTATTAATAAGAAAGTTTTGGTTCCTTTAAGAAAATAATTCAATTAGCTGTGATATCCATAAGAAGAGAAAACTGATTTTCATGAGCATGTACCTCAAAATTTAATCTCTACAAATTGATTATATAAACAGCCATGTCCACAAATCAGAAAAATCACTCAATAAGTCCATGTCACATAATGTTTAAAATCACTATATCCCTGAAAATCAACCTATGTTTTGATTGTGTATATCTTAAACCTGGGATTGCAGCATATATTTTTATTGACTCATGACTGAGTTCATTTAAAATGGTGATATAGTAGTAAATTTTCTCATAGTAAATTCAGATAAGATTTAAGTTCATATTTTTTTCATTTACAGCGTTTCTGTATCTTTTATAAAACTCTGTTTTACAATTTCTATTCCCCACTTCTGTCTTCTGTCTGGGTCCTAGCTGTGTTTTTGCCTTCAGTAACTTACCTCAGGGAAATATCTGACCTACTAATATAAAAAGAGAGAATATCTTGGCTCAAACTTAAGCAATCAAACTGAATAACTACTCCAAGAGCTTCACTTAAAGAGAGGTATAGACTAACTTTCCAGCTGTTGCAAATCTTTTCTGAAATGTGCTTCTGTAGGAAGAATTAGGGTGTAGGTAACCTAATGCTAAACATAAGTTCTTCAGGAGATAAAATGGCACACTCTATGCGCACTTATTCTTTTTAACTCTTTTGTTGGATATAAAAACATCTTAATTTTTAGTGGACTTATGAGATCACTTTCATTTGCATAGTGCTTTTTGTAATTTGAATTTTGGACAGAGCAATATATGAGGCCACACATTTTGTTTTATTTGATCACTAGAGCACTGGAAAATGAAAAAGAAAGATAATGCTCTAAAAAATAATTACAAAAAAAGCTCATAGAATAAAACAAAACTAGAAAAAAAAAGACTTCTATTAATCCAAGCCTAAGTCACTGTTAGTTATCATATTTACTGAACAGAAAAATTTAAAAGCCCTTATAGAATTTCAGTAGAATTATTATATAATTAAAGAGTCAAGGTTTGTCTCAGATTTAGAATAGCTTCAGTATTGCCTGAAGTGTCCAATATACATTAAAAGGAAGATTAGTAACACTAAATATGAAATGAGATGAAATGATTAAATATTAAAGTTTGGATTTACTTTAAAATTTGAAATTAATGTGTGACAAATGACTCACAATTTTCTATGTTCTTACATATGCCTCCTGCCTAGAATTTAATATATACCCAAAAATACAAGAAAGAATAAATACAGATTACTCAACTTCATATCGTCAGAAAAAACTAGCATGAGATGATGGCTAGCTAAATCGAGTATGTAATTGAGTATAAAATTGCTCTCAATTATTTTCAGAAAGCACGTGAAGTACAAAAGCAGTGCACTTTGAAGATTAGATATTTGCATAGAATGATTGAGTTATATGCTACTGTAATGCTGAAGTATTTTCTGGTTTAATATAATTACTAAATTCTTTTTTTTTAATTTTTCATCAATTACACTTTATTCATTCTGCATCCCCCCATAATCCCCTCCCTCCTCCCCTCCCAATCCCACCCTCCCTCCTCCCCTCCCAATCCCACCCTCCCTTTATAGTTTATAGATTTGAATAATAGTCTCTTCACATGTTACAGGTAGTGGTGTGTTTAAAACTGAGGTGTTCAAAGAAAGCTGGTAGCACTCTGGCCCTTTTCACTGGCCCCATTCTATCTATTATGCTCACTCCCAGAATGTTGCCCATTATAAAACCATGTTTCTTACCAGCCCTGCTGTTCTTTCTTCTTTCACAGATAGCCCTAGCTATGCCCACTCTACTTCTTTTTCTTTCTGCTCTTGACTCTTCTAGATGCCTGTGACTGCTCTCTCTCTAATACACAATAAAATGCCTACCTCCCCAATCATGGGACAACTGTTTTGGTAATTTCTTTACTGGCGCCTTGCACGTATCTGGTGCTGAGAACCTAGGAAGAGGACAAATGGGCCCACATTCCCAGGCCCAGCCAGTCCTGACTAACCAAATTGATTATTTGACCCTCCTAAAGTATAGATTAGTTGTTTCTGATGGCTTCTGCCATCTATGATATTAGTCTCCAAATTTTAGAGTCTGTCTCTACAACTGTTTCTCCACCACCTGCTCAAAATGCCAGAAATCATGTAGTCCAGCTTGAGCTAAGCTCTGTCTGTCATTTCTGGAAATATGAACTTCCTAAAACCTAGTACTATTGATTTAACAATCAATCCATAAAGCCATTGACGGTTGGGATCATACAATATACTATTTCAGGTAAATAAATGCATTGCATTATATTAATTTTGTTTTAAGTAGCAATTGGAGGTATTTCCATACAGTCTTTCAAAGATTTGCACTATCTGATATGATAACAGAGGGATTTAGGTTTTTTAGAAGCAGACGCTATGGAGAGTTGTTACAGTTAGATGTAGGACATATAGGATACTCAAAATTATATACTAAGTAAATTAAGGAATGAATGAACTTAGTGCTTTTAATATGAAAAAAATGGGATACCTCAAACAATAGATAACTTTGTCAAATATATAAATTTTATTCTCAAGAATACCAATTAAATTTGAGGTGTTAGCAACTATGGCATAAAACAGAAAAACGTGTGTAGAAATCATAAGCAATAAACATGGAAATAAGGATGAGTATTTTAGTTTTATTGCTGCTTAATATTATTATTAACTTCTTAGCTCTTTATGTTGTGGATCAATAGAAGACATACGCAATTACAAAACTCTTCCTTCTGTGCAAAATGAAGAAATGAGTAATTATTTACTGAATAATAATCTACTGTCTTCAGCAGGTTGCACATGAATGCAAATCTTCAAGGAACCCATTATATTTGATATAGTTTTCTCTATGCAGTAATGCATCTTTGCATAGATATAAAGAAGTTTTTTTCTGCTGAAATCTATAAGGAAATTAGAAAAAAATTCATGTCTTTTTGAATAATGCCTTGTTCCTATAATCAGAATAAGAAACTAGGGATTTCTAAAATCTGAAGAATTATGTATTCATTTAGTTTTCAAAATTAGCCTTCTCTTCACTTTCCCCATTTTCACTTAACTTAAAGCTGCAATTTCTCATTGTCTGTGGTTAGATACCTTCCCTGTAGAAACACTGATCAATGAGCTGTTGCTACTGGATTGTAAGCATTATAAACTATTTAGATAGTATATCAGAAGGCTCAGTACATTTATCAGTAGATTTTAAGTTAATGTGGAAGCAATGCTATGGTGGGTTTAGTTGTCAACCTTATGCATCTGTGAATCTCATGGAAAGAATACCCCAATGAGAGACTGTCTGGATAATCTGGCCTGTGGGTGTGTTTGTAGGGTATTGTCTTAGAGGCATTTACTGAGATGAAAACGTTTGCTATTGATTGTAGCACCATGGTTGGTCCTGAAGTGCAGAAGTATAGGGAGAAGGCTTGTGCACATTCCAGTAGTTTGGCTGTGAGACAAAATTATATCATCTTGATTGTCCAGTGGGACCAAACAGTTTCTCCATTTTATACCTACATATACCATTCAGCCTTGGCTTTTGAAAATGAGATGTGAGTGAGCAGAGTCATTATCAGTGCATATCGAAGAATGTTAATCCAGCAATATGGCTACACTGTCAAGGAATCACATTCAAAGACCTAGGTCTGTGTAATGCAGACATACCATTGCTAGATACCTCTAATTCCTCTGGATGGAGTACAGACACACCTTTAGTATACATTCTTAATTCCAAACAATGTCTAACTGGAAGATGAACAAAGTGATGGATCAGAAAAAGATTTGACAGAATGAGTCAGAGATAGGATATGTCCAACTCTCACAAAAACAGACAGGAAAGAGAAACTGCTAAAGAGCAGCTCAGAGAAAGAGAGTTAATGGAGACAGTGCAGTAAAGTTTGGGAATACAGAAAAATTTGGTACAGTTCATGATTTCAGTTGAGTGCAATTAAGTTCATGCAGTTCAGTTTGCAGCCTTCAGAGGCAGTTTTTCCAAGCAGAACAATGCAGTCAGAAGTTTGAATCAGGCAGCTTGGGAAGAAATTGAGCCATAACAACTGAGTTGAACCAGCCAGACAAAGTTCAGAAAGAACTAGACATGTTGATCTTATTCAGCAGCTAAGTCTAGGAGGCTGAAAACATTCTAGAACTAGGTTAACAAATGGAAGCTGGAAGCTGAGGTCTTCAAAGTCTGGCCTTGCAAAAAAGTACAGAAGCTTCCAGGCCTACGCCAGGGATATTTTAGACAGAAACACTCTAAGCTCAGCCCAAGACATGTATTAGTAAAGCCTGGGTAAGGCTCTCATCTAATTCCCTCATCTGAGGAAGAAAAACTATATTTACAAGTGAACATGATAATTATATTGGTTTCTGTCCTTTTTAAGTCATATACTATAAAATATAGAAATATATGTAAAGTGTTGAAAGTGTACACTTTCATAGAAATCATATTCCAGAAAATGAATATTTCCTTCACCTTACAAAGTTTTATTGTACCAATTTAATATTCATATCCATGTACCCAGAGGCAAACATAGTTGGCTTCACTCACTTTACATTAATTTTGTAAGTTCTTCAAATTCCTTCACACACAAATTGAGAATTTCTTTATGAACACGTTTGAGAATTTTTTTTTTACTGTAGTGATTTGACATGCAAAAATAAGTTTGTTTGCTCATCTTTTGAGGCATTTGGATATTAAAGTGTGTGATGATTTTTTTAAAATTGAAAGCTGTCATGCACATCTTTTAAACACCATAAACTGTCATTTATCTGTACTAAACTAATAAAGGTCACAAAAAGAGTTATAATTAAAATAAGGAAAAAGATGAAAAATAATCTAAAGGTGTTTTAATATTTTATATACAGCCTCACTAGCTCCACGTACTAATGAACCAGCCAGACAAAGCTTTGGTCAAGTTAATTTCCTCATGTGAAATCATCTCTCTTGAATTTGGGGAATATCATTAATTGGATTTGGCATTTTATTTTTAGTCTATAAGTATTTCACAAATTCTATTCATAAGGTTTTAAACAGGTACATGCATTATAAGAAATTTCCAATAATGTATCTTAATTTTTTATTTACTATTTTTTAAATATTTATTTTAATTTTATTGATTGTTTTGCCTACATGCATGGACCTGTGCACCTGGTGCCTAAAGAGCCCTGGTCCCTTAGAGCTTGTGTGACAAATGAATGAAAGTCAGAAAGTGAATGCTGGGAATCTAACCCAGATTCTGCAAGAGCAGAATTGAGCCATCTCTTCAGCCTCTAAAGCTGAGGAAGCCTGTGGAAGAGAGGTAGGGAGATTGTAGGGGCAGAGGGGATGGAGGACACCAGGATAACATGGCCTGCTGAATCAGCTAAGCAGGGCTCATGTGGGCTCAGAGAGACTGAAGTGGAAACCACGCCTCCTGAAGGGTTTCTGCCATATTTTATGGCTGTTAGCTCAGTGTTTGCAGGGGGAGGACTTCTAACAATAGGAACTTGTGTATCTCTGACTCTTCTGCATGTTCTTGGGACTCTTTTCCCCCTATTGGGTTGCCTTGTCTAGTTTTGATACGAAGGCTTTTGCCTAGTCCTACTGTTATCTTCTATTGTCCTGTTTGTTTGTAGTCTCTTGGTGGCCTGCTCTTTTCTGAAGGGTAACAGTGAATCTAGGAGAGAGAGGAGTAGAAGGAAACTGGGAGAAGTGGAAGGGAAACTCTGGTCTGGATGTATTCTATGAGAGAAGAAACTATTTTAAGTTTAAAAAAAGTATTTTTTCTCACATAATATATTCTGATTAATGTCTGTTCTCCTCTAAGTTCCTCCTGTCCCCCAGCCCATCTAGATTCACTATCTTTATCTGTCATTAGAAAACAGGCTTCTGGGGGATAACAATAGAAAGAAAAGAAGAAAAGAAAAGAAAAGAAAAGAAAAGAAAAGAAAAGAAAAGAAAAGAAAAGAAAAGAAAAGAAAAGAAAAGCAATACTAACACATGTGATTTGGACAAAACAAACAAAGAAGGCACAAGAAACCAAAACCCACTCTTCACACACTGAGGAATCCCACAAAAGTACTAAGCTGGAATCTTAACAGATACAGAAAGGACCTCGTGAGACACATGCAGGCTGTTCATGCTGCCTCGGTCTGTCTCTGTGAGTTCAAACATGGATTGATGCTGTTGCTTTGGAGGGGTCTGTTGTTGACAAGGTGTTCTTCCTTACTCTTTGGCTTTTACAATTTTTCTGACTTCACTTTTGAGGTCTTCACTGAACTCCAGGGGTCAGGGTGTTTACAGTGTTCCAAGATCTCCAAAACTTTATGTAATGTTTGGCTGTGGGTCATTGTATTTTTTTTTCCAGTAGGCTGCAGGAGGGAGTTTTTTTTTTTTTTTTTGGATGGTTAAATAAGGCACCAATCTATGAGTACAGCAGAATATCATTAGGAGTCACATTAATTGCTGTGATTTGTTGTTCTGTCTTGTTTCTAGAACAGTAGTATTTGGTTTTACTTAGTTGTCTGGGCTGTTTAGGCTCAGGTTCTTGGTGACCTGAGAAGTATCCAGTGGGGCTCCATCAAGCAGAATGGGCCTTGAGATATTGGTTGGTTACTCATACAAGCTCTGTCACACCATTACAGGAACATATCTTTCAGGCAGGAAATCATTGCAAATCAAAGCCTTTTGTGGCTTGGTGGAGTCTATATTTTACTTTTGGTAGTGTGTCTGATACCTTCTGGTACCAAAGATACTAGAACATAGTGGTGAAAGCCCTAGGTTTTTGGAAATAAATGGTGTCATGCTAAATATATTTATTATTGGCCCCATGATTATCATGGCAGTTTTATTTAACCTGCTATCATAATCAAAATGACACAGACACCTGTTAGATTTCATAATTGCCTTATTTATTATGGGCTGGGTATATAGTTGCAACTTTCCTATTTAAATAACCTCACTATCCACCTCCCAGTCCCCATCCAGTGTCATCTGCCTTAACCCTTCTTATCTGGGCTACCTTCTACCCCTAAACTTGTAAATACTTGCTTATCCTTCATCTGGATAAATCCTTTCCACACTGCTTTTGGAGTCCTTTATCCCAACCAATGTGGTTCCTTTTCCAGGCTAACCCATGCTGATTTCCTCCTTTCTCCTCTTTTTTCATCTCTCTTTAAATCCTGTCAGCTGGTTTCTGCTCTGCCTCTTGACCTATGGTTAACTTTGTTAAATCCTATGTACAGAAATCTCTTGGATAAAAGCTGTGTGCTAGAGTTGTGAACCATATCATAATCACCTGTTTACAAAGAAACAAACAAAACAGAAAGTTCTTAGATTAAAGGTGTGGGATAAGGCTCAACCACATCAAGAAACAGTGTTTTCTGTTCATAATTTGGGGTTCACAAAGGGATCAACTCTCCTGCAACATTAGGTAGGTGACAGTGTACTCTTCCCTATTCAATGAGATGCATATGTGTTATTTTCACAGTAAGGTTTGCTGCCAGCCTGTGAAGAGCAACCTTTAGCCTTTGCAGTAGACTGGGTTGTTTGTTCCTGCAGGATGCCTTTGCTCAACAACTCAATTAGATGTAACCCACTGCTGGCACTAGAAGCTCTTTTTGGAGAAAAGAGATGTCTAGTTCACTCTTCTTCGTTATTTGGTGCTCACATTTAGATCACATTGATATATGTTTATTATTTTAAGAAGCTGCTAATGTATTGGGTTTCCATACAACCTCTTAAATGGATCTTAATGTTAGCAGTCTTTCCTTGTATCACCTTTCTTGTCCCCCTGTACTTCTTCTGTCCTATTAAGGCTTCTCTCTATCTATCCTGTTGTAGTCTATTTCCTTTTCCTAGGGAGGACTATCTGTCTACCCTAGTACCCTACTCTACACCTAACCTCTAATTTCTAGGGATTGTAGTTTGGTTATTACTGATTTAACAGCTAGTACCTACATCTAAGAAAATTAACCTTTGTGGCTATTCTGGCTTACCTCATTCAAGATATTTTTTTCTATTTCTCCCCATTTGCCTGTGAATTTCAGGATGTTATTTATTTATTTGTTTATTTGTTTGTTTTCACTTTACATCCCGGTCACACTAACCTTACTCCTCAGTAAAGGAGAGCCCCTGCTACACACAAACCAACCCACCCAAGTTCATCAAGTTGTACTAGGACTGAGCACATCCTCTTCTTCTGTTGTCAGGAATGGCAGCCCTGTCAGGGAGAAATGATCAAAAAGCAGGCAACAGAGTTCATGTCAGAGACACTCCCTGATCTCCTTACTAGGGAACCCAAATGAAGCCAAAGCTGCCCATCAGCCTCATCTGTGCAGAGGCCTAGGTCCAATCCATGCATTGTCCTTGGTTAGTGCTTCAGTCTCTATATGCCCTCCTGGGCCCTGGATAGTTTGCTCTGTTGGTCTTCTTGTGGAGCTTCTTTCCCCTCCCTTCTGCCCAGTGTTTGGCTGTGAGTCTCAGCATCTGCTTCAATTGCTGCTGGGTGTAGCCTCTCAGGGGACAGTTATGCTAGGCTCCTATCTACAAGCATAGCAGAGTATCATTAATAGTGTCAGAAGGTGGTTATCTCCCATGGGGTGGGTCTTGAGTGGGGCCAGTCATTGGTTGGATATTTCCTCAATCTCTGTTTTTTTTTAATTTATTGTTATTATTTTTTTATCTTTGCACATTTTGTAGGCAGCATAAATTTTGAGTCAAAGTTTTTGTGGATGGGTTGATGTTCCCCTCCCTCCATTAGGAGTCCTGTCTAGTCAGAGGGTGGACTCTACATGAATGGTATACACTTACTTATAAGAGGTTTTTAGCCATATAGTACAGAATAAACATAATAAAATTCACAGACCCAAAGACAGTAAGTAACAAGGAGGACCCAAGCAAGGATGCTTAAATCTCACTCAAGAGGAGAAATAGAGTAGACTATAGCAGAAGTGGCAGAACAGAAGGAAGTGGGTAGGAGAGAGAGTGATGAGAAAATGGAGGCTAGAATTCAGACCTGGATAGAGAGAAGGCCATATGACTGAGGCTGGCAGAGAGAAGAAAAAATGTGAGTGGGGTCATATCTGTGACAAGCTGGAGAGCAAAGACAGGGTAAGTTCCTCAGAAGATATAGGGGTGAATGTAGCTATAAATTCTAGTAGGAGGGGTCATGAAGACTGAAGACTTAATTTATTTCAATGGCTGAGTGATGCTCTGTTGTACAACTATACCACATTTTCTTTATCCATTCTGTTGAATGACATCTAGGTTGTTTCCAATTTGTAGATATTATGAATGGAGCAGCAATGAACATGGTTGATCAAGTGTCTCTCTTGTAAGAAGAATCACCCTTTGGGATAAGCCCAATAGTGCTATAGCTGGATCTTGAGGTGTATCATAATTCTAGCGTTGATATCTGGTCTTGTCTTTGTTTGGGTGTGTGTTTTGGGCCTTGGTTTCTGTTTCCTTCTCTGGTTTTTAGAAAAACGTAGTGGCTGTGTTTTCTGATAGGAAATTGGGGGCTCCTGATTGATAGTTGTGGCTGCTGGAGTCTTCTGGTAAACGTGTCTCTAGGTGAATCTAAGGAATGGGATAAGGTAAAAAAAAGTGTTGTGGTGTCAACAGGAGGAAGGGGAGCAGGGGCTTCCACCAGGATGTGCTTAGTGCCTTGGAAATGGGGGCAGAGAGTGGGGAGATGTTGTAACATGTTTGCTACAAATCTCCAAAGGAAACTAAGACACTGACTTTGGAGAAATGGAGGGAAAGGTGAAGATCTGCAAAACTATCTACTTTGGGGCCAGAGTGGCCAGACTCCCCAGGGAGTACCTAGTGGAGCTGGAGGCTGGGATACTGAGATGTTGGGGGAAGGGAAGTTAGGAGGGGATTTTCCCTGTGATCCAGAGAGGGGAGGGACAGCAACAGGTGTCTGCTCCATTGCTAAGGATGAGTCTCAGGGATTGGTCTTGTTGAAGGTCTGTAGCTAACTAACTAGCTCCCTGCTAGAGTCACCTGAGTCTATTGTTTTAATTAAGTTATTTATTTACTTTACAGATCACAGCTTCCCCTCCTTCCTTTACTCCCAGTCTTTTCCTCTCAACTCCCCTTCCCCCATCCACCTGTTCTTTCCTTCTCTTCAGAAAAGGGGAGACCTCCAATGGATATCAACCAGCCTTGACACATCAAGTTGCAGTAAGATTAAGTGTGTCTTCGATTGAGGGTAGAGAAGGCAGTCCAGTTAAGGGAAAGTGTAGTCGGAGATAGCCCCTGTGTCTGTGTTAGGAGTCAGACATGAAGATTCAGCTGCACAACTATTGCATGTGTGCAGAGGGCCTAGGTCTGTCCCATGCAGGATCTCTGATTGGCAGTTCAGTCTCTATGAGCCTTTATGGACCCAGTTATTTGTTTCTGTAGGTTTTCTTGTGGTGACCTTTGAAAAATATGAACAGGTATGTTGTGTAATGTAGTCTTTCTTACAATGATCTCATATTTTTTATTGTTATCTCTCTAATCAATCTATCATCTGTCTACCTATCTATCTATCATCTGTTTATCATGTATCTGTAAGCATGTTTTCATTATACACCCTTCACTGATCTGGAGCTCACTATGTAGATCATGTTGGCCTGGAATTCACAGAGATCTACCTGTTCTGCCTCCTAAGTGCTGGCATTAACAAGTACCCTCACACACACTTACCAATATTCTCTTTTGGAGTGGATATTTTGTGTTTAGACATTATTTTCTATAGTGATCTCTGCCCTAAGACACAGTGCTTTACCGTAGCATTTCTAGCCCCTGAACCAACTGTGTGCTCTATCTGCCGTGGACATCTCCATTATTCCATCAGTAAAATTTCTCCAAGAGTTGCATAGACTTTAATGTCATTAACCAGGTTTCAGTCTCTGTCAAAATTTCTGCTGGAAATCACAGTTTTGTGTTTCTATAGTAGGTTAATACCTAGGTTAGTATCAGGAGTGCAGGAGAGTTTATAAAAACTAAAAATAAAGTTATCCACTCATATTTTATTTTTATAATATCAATATTTAATGACTCTTGGATAATATTTATTTTTCATAAGCCTTCTGAAAGCAGTGTATGCTCACTTTTAACGGAAACACAGACCATACTGCCCAACACGGAAATGCCTGTCCAGAGATATTTTTCATTAAATGAATGTTTTATTATTTTACTAAAGGTTTGTATTTATTCTTTTGCTGAATTTAAAAATATACTCTAGGCAGTGGGAAGACATTGTAATTTGCTAGTATTTTGTCTATCTATTCTCTAATATTAAACAATGGTTTTTAATACTTTTGAAATCATAGAATTATAAACCTAACTGTGTAACATAAAAAGTTCTTATCTTGGGTTTGTCTTCAGTCTAATTCCTTCTCTAGCCTCTGTTTGTTATTTAATCTCTATTTTAAGCAACAGAACTGTGCCATAAATTCTACAAATTAATTTTGAGATATTTAAGACATATTGAGATATGTAAGACATACTGTTTTCTGTATTAAATTTAGATATTAAAGATGTATATACAAAGGGGCTTATGTCTGTAAGTTCCATGAGAACACAAAACTAAAACCTGACAGGATTCATTACAGCAACACATGTAATACATAAACAAGATATGCCATTAGAGGTTTTCTCTTCAGGTGTTTGATGAATTGTCAAAGACTAATAAAGGGGAAGCTTAGTAGATTTTCCTATTGGCTTTGATCATTTATAAACTTTGTAGCTTGAGCAAGGTATTCTGAGTATAATTTTTCTACATCAGGTGATTGTGCAAATAATACTAAATTAGAGGGATTTCCAGCCATAAGAATTAATAGAATACAAAGGAAATATTCAAGCAATGTTTCTAATTTCAAGTGAAACATCTCATTTCATTTTTATTCTTTTCACTAGTCTTTTTTGGACTGTTCATGGAATTGTGCAGGAGATATGAAGAGCCTCAGAGGAAGTTTCATAAATAAAGTTAATGTGGATTACAAGTGGCAGCATCATCAAAATGATCCATGTGCCAATAACATGAGTTGAATTTTACATAATTTCTCTCAGACTTTACTGTTGGATAATTTACAAAAAAAATTCTTGAACAGAGATTAAAATAAAATCTTTGAAATATGGAAAATAATTATTGCTAGCTTTTATTGTAGTGCCATATGTTGTCACAATGTGAGATAATTATAACTAGTCATGAGGGAAATTTTGTACAATTATGCTTAATTAGTTTTAAAGGATACTGTCTATTTCATAGTTTATCTCCAAATAACACTGGGACAGAGATGTTTATCTGGGATGTACCTACCTGTCTTTATTTTTTCCACTCTTTATAAATAGTGACACGCTAAGATTGCTCCTAATCTTATGACATGTAATATTTCAGTAGTGAATGTCTGTCAAATGCTAATAAAACTGAACCTCAATACCATAAGCAAGATAAAATTAGAACTGTTAATGAAGGCAGAAAGCTCACCAGTACGTGTTATAGCTTGTATTAGAAGGCCTGTCATGGTGAAATGTTTGTTAATGAGTAAATAGTGTTTTTAATGCCTTCTGTTTCCAATTTAAAAACATCAACAAAAACAGTGGAGGTAACAAAGAACAGACGTTTCTCTCATTCTGTTTAATAGCTACAAAAGCATTAACATACAGAAATTTGAAAATAACTTATTAGGAACACTTATCAATAGTTTTTACTGTCAAGTTAATTAATAATTGAGGGATACTTTCACGAGAGAAAACAATAATGAAATTGAATAGAAAACCACCTGCACTCTGTTTGAGGTCAGTGGAAACCAACTGTGTGCAGCTGAAGATTGACTTGCATGCTTGGAGGCTGTAAACACAAGATCCAGTCAAAAGGAGATCAGCGTTGTTTCCATTAATCTGGGGGCAGATCTCTTCTCAGACCATCTGCTATTAATAGTGAAACATTTAGTATTCAATGTTTCCCAACAATGTGTGTATCACATATTGAACATACACACACACACACACACACACACACACACACACACGTATGCATCAAAAGTTAATAAACAAAGAGAACAATTAGGGTTATATAAAGGCTTTGGGGGATAAAAGCAAACCGGAAGTGTTCTAATTATAATCTCAATATATAAAATGAATAATAAAATTATTCTTTCATATAGAAATGCATAGCAATGTTTATCACTTGAATTGCCAAGTCTGTCTGAAATTAGCAGTCATAGGAGCTGGAAGGTTAATCAATTCCAAGCTCTGGAACTATTTCTACAATCTTTTTTTTAATTAAATTTTTATTTTTTTAATACTAGTTACAGTTTATTAACTTTGTATCCCAGCTGTATCCCACTCCCTCATTCCCTCCCATTTCCACTTTCGCTCTTTCATCTTCTCCCTACCCCTTTCCAAGTCCCCTGATAGGGGAGGACCTCCTCTCATTTCATCTAACCATAGCTTATCAGGTATCTTCAGTACTGCAAAGTCCTCCTCTGTGGCCTAGCAGGGATTCTCCTCCCTTGGGGTTTGGGAGGTCAAAGAGCCAGCCATTGAGTTCATGTCAGAAATAGTCCCTGTTCCCCTTACTAGGATACCCACTTGGATACTGAGCAACCAATGGCTATATCCGAGCAGGGGTTCTAGGTTATAGCCACACATGGTCCTTGGTTGGAGATACAGTCTTACAAAAGACCCCTGTGCCCAGATATATTTGGTCCTTGTGGAGGTCCTTTCTTCTCCAGGTCATACTAACTCCTCCTTCTTTCATATGATTTCCTGACTCTGCCGAAGGTTTGGTTATGAATCTCAGCAACTGCTTTGATACTCGGCTGGGCAGAGACTTTCAGAGGCTGTCAGTGGTAGGCTCCTGTCCTGTTACTTGTTTTCTCCAATGTCCTTGGCCATCAGAGAGATGCAAATAAAAACAACCCTGAGATTTCACCTTAGGCCCATCAGAATGGCTAAGATCAAAAACTCAAGTGACAACACATGCTGAAAAGGTTGTGGAGAAAGGGGAAACCTCCTCCATTGCTGGTGGGAATGCAAACTTGTACAACCACTTTGGAAATCAATCTGGTGCTTTCTCAGACAATTAAAAATAGCGCTTCCTCAAGATCCAGCTATACCACTTCTAGGCATATATTCAAAAGATGCTCAAGTACACAACAAGGACATTTGTTCAGCCATGTTTGTAGCAGCTTTATTTGTAATAGCCAAAACCTGGAAACAACCCAGATGTCCCTCAATGGAGGAGTGGATACAGAAATTGTGGTACATTTACACAATGTAATGTACAGCAATGTAATGTACACAATGTAATTTTCAGCAATGAAAAACAAGGAAATAATAACTTTGGAGGCAAATGGTGGGATCTATAAAAGATCATTCTGATTGAGGTATCCCAGAAGCAGAAAGACACACATGCTATATATTCACTTATAAGTGGGTACTAGACCTATAAGATAGGATAAACATACTGAAATCTGTACACCTAAAGAAGATAAACAAGAAAGAGGATCCTGGGTAAGATGATCAACCCTATTTCTATAATCTTAATGCCAGAACTTGGGGAATGAGAAATGGGCTTTCATTCTTAGCAAACCCTCAACATAGCCAGCCTCCTTTCCATACCAATGGTAGGTTGCAGTCCTATTTCAAAAACATAGCTCTGGGGCCAGTGGGATGACTCGGCAGGTAAACACACATGCTCCCAAGCTGGACAACCTGACTTTGTTCCCCAGGACTCATTTGATAGAAGTAGAGAACCAAATCCTGCAGGTTTCCTTTGAACTCCATGTGAGCCAAGGAACGTGTGCATCACACCCACACCTATAACAACACATACACACACATACATACATATATACATACATACATACATACATACATACATACATATATACAAGCAAAAGGAAAGGAATAAGATTGTAAAATGTAAAACCAAATTCCTTGTTTCTGGCTCTCTGTAATTTACCTTCATAACTCTCTTGGCTGGTCGACAGCTAGTATTTCCATTATAGTAAATCCTTCTTTCTTTTTCCTTCTATTTATCTTCCTCCCCTCTATATGATTCTCTTTTATTCAAGAGCTATTTCTTTCTTGTAGCGTTCAGTACTCTCTCTTCTTTAGTTCATTTAGTGATGTAAGAAGTTCGTTATCTGTTCTTGCCTGTTTCGTTAACCAACAGCCTGTGAGCATCCTGGTAGTTATATCTTTGTTAGTATTTTAAATTTTATAAAATTAGAGCCAGTAGGTAGGATTACAAATTTATTTTAGTTTCAAATTTACCTAAACACTAACGATGAAAAATACTAGTGTGTATTTTGTTGAACAAGTGAGTAAATGATAAATGTCAGGTAAAAAAAAAAAAATGTTTAAATGAAAGAAGGTAGGACTGGTACACATGGATTGTGCATCATTTCTTTGAGAATGAATTATCTTTATTTTTAAACATTTTTTATATTTTATTTTTAGTAATTACAGTTTATTCACTTTGTATCCCCCGATAAGCCCCTCCCTCCTTCCCTCATAGCCCCACCCTCCCTCCCCCTTCTTCTCGATTGCCCCTCCCAAGCCACTGATAGGGGAGGTCCTCCTCTCCTTCCTTCTGATCTTAGTCTATCAGATACCATCAGGAATGGCTGCATTGTCATCTTCTGTGGGCTGGTAGGGCTGCTCTCCCCTCAGGGGGAGGTGATCAAAGAACAGGCCTATCAGATTATGTCAGAGGCAGTCCCTCTTCCCATTACTATGGAACCCACTTGGATACCAAACTGCCATGGGCTACATCTGTGCAGGGGTTCTAGGTTATCTCCATGCATGTTCCTTGGTTGGAATATGAGTCACTGGGGAGACCCCTGTGTTCAAATTTTCTGGTTATGTTGCTCTCCTTGTGGGGTTCCTGTCCTCTCCAGATCTTACTATTTCCCACTTCTTACATAAGATTCCATGCACTTTGCCCATCAGTTGGCATTAAGTCTCAGCTTTGATAGTTTGCAGGGCAGAGCCTTTCAGAAGCCCTCTGTGGCAGGTTCCTAGATTGTTTCCTGTTTTCTTCTTCTTCTGATGTCTATCCTCTTTGCCTTTCAGGATGGGGATTGAGCATTTTAGTCAGGGCCTGCTCTCTTGATTAGTTTCTTTAGATGTTCAGGGTTTTAGTAGGCTTATTCTATGTTATATGTCTATATAAGTGAGTATATTCTGTGTGTGTCTTTCTGCTTCTGGGACAGCTCATTCAGGATGATCCTTTCCAAGTCCCACCATTTACCTGAAAATTTCATGATTTCCTTATTTTTCATTGCAGAGTAATACTCCATCGTGTAGATGTACCACAAGTTCTGCATCCATTCTTCAGGTGAGGGGCATCTGGGCTGTTTCCAGCTTCTGGCTATTATAAATAAAGCTGCTACAAACATGGTTGAGCCAATGTCTTTATTGTGTACTTGAGCCCCTTTTGGATATATGCCTAGGAGTGGTATGGCCGGATCTTGAGGAAGTGTTATTCCTAGTTGTCTGAGAAAACACTAGATTGATTTCCGGAGTGGTTGTACAAGTTTACATTCCCACAAGCAGTGGAGGAGGGTTCTGCGTTCTCCACAACCTCTCCAGCATGTGTTGTCTCTTGAGTTTTTCATCTTGGCCATTCTGATGGGTGTAAGGTGAAATCTTAGTGTCATTTTGATTTGCATTTCCCTGATGGCTAATAGGATAAACCTACTGTATAGATTGTATTAGAACAAAATCATTTCTTCTTGTGTTTAGCTAGTAAAAATGATTGATGTAATGCTTGGGTAGAGTCACACCAAGGTACTTCATGCTATTAGTGGCTATTGTAAAGGGTGTAGTTTCCCTGATTTCTTTCTCAGCCCTTTTGTCTTTTGTATACAAGAGTGCTACTGACTTATTTTTTGAGTTAATTTTGTATACAGCCACTTTGCTGATGGTGTTTATCAGCTGAAGGAGTTCTCTGGTTGAATTTTTGGGTTCACTTGTGTATACTATCATATTATCTGCAAATAGTGAAACTTTCACCTTTTCCTTTCAGATTTGTATCCCATTGATCTCCTTTAGACCTATAACATAAGATAAACATACTAAAATCCGTACACCTAAAGAAGCTAAGCAAGAAGGAGGACCCTGGGTATGATGATCAATCCTCATTCAGAAAGGCAAACAGGATGGACATCAAAAGAGGGGGTGGCAGGGAATATGACAGGAGCCTGCCACAGAGGGCCTCTGAAAGATTCTACCCAGTAGGGTATCAAAGCAGATGCTGAGACTCATAGCCAAACTTTGGGCAGAGTGCAGGAAATCTTATGAAAGAAGGGGGAGATAGAAAGATGAAGAGGAGACAGGAGTTCCACAAGGAGAGCAACAGAACCAAAAAATCTGGGCCCAGCGGTCTTTTCTGAGACTGAAACTCCAACCAAGAACCATGCATGGAGATAATCTAGAACCCTTGCACAGATATAGCCCATGGCAGCTCAGTATCCAATGGATTCCCTAGTAAGGGGAACATGGGCTGTCTCTAAGATGAATTCAGTGGCTGGTTCTTTGATCACCTCCCCCTGAGGGGGGAACAACCTTAACAGGCCACAGAGGAAGGCAATGCAGTCCTGATGAGATGTGATAAGCTAGGGTCAGATGGAAGCAGAGGAGCATGGCCCCTATCAGTGACCTGGGGAACAGGCAAGAAAGGAGAAGAGGGAAGTATGTTGGGTTCAGTAGGACACGAGGGAGGGGGCTACAGTTGGGATACAAAGTGAATAAATTATAATTAATAAAAAATAAATTAATTTTTAAAAAGAAAAAAAATTATGTAATGCTGCCCTTTCCTTGCTTCACACCTGATTAAATCATTGTTACCTGGTTGCTTTTCTTATAAAAGGCTTGCCTTAGAAACAGACAAGCCAAAGGGAGAGAGGATGCAGGAGGAAGGGTGGGTTAGTGAGGAGAGGTGGGAGGGGCCTATGACTGAGATACCAACTGAATTAATTAACAAAAAAGAAAAAAAGTAAAGAAACAGACAAGCATCACAGTCTGACTCCTGAGCCCAGACTGTGTCCCTGACTGGTCAGTCTCTGATCAGTGTTCAATAAATTTCCATCAACCTGAGCCTGGTGTCCCTGTGGGTAGTATGCAGCTGTTGCTGAACCCTGACACTTTGATCCTTTCACTTATTTTTAGCTCTTTCCAAATTCTGGCTATATTTTAGAATGTTTATAAAGCATCTAATTACCAACTTTTGTAAGGTATTCAAATATTCAGAGTAAAAGAGTTTACTCTATTTTCTGTAAGTCCATTTCTTGAACAGCATTTTAGAGGCATTCTCATAACTATACTCTGAAACCTGCAATGAGAGTTTTTGTTTCTTTAAAAACTCAGTTATGCTAAGTGACTATGTTTTTGTTTTAATCCCAGGTGTGGGATATGGGGCTGCTTCAGATTATCCACAGAAGCAAACTCTAATGTGTCTCATGGCCTGATGGAGGTGTGATTTGTGCCAGCTGCAGATAATTCATTTCTGGAACTCTTCAGAGGGTATAAATGGGAGGTCCCTAAGAGGGCCTGTGGATGCTACTCTTCTTGCCCCCCAACCCTTCCCCTCATGACCCATGCTGGCTCTTTCTGCTGTGGCTTTTGCTGGTTTGCTGGTTTGCTGAATAGCCTGAGGACCAAAGATAGGACTTGCCCAGAATAGTGCAGAGCTTAATCAGCAGGAATTCCTCTAAAGAGTCTTTGCTCCTTTGCCCTCTCTACTTCTGTCTCTCCTACTTGGTGTTGGAAGGGATGGGGTGGAGAAGGATAGCAGATATAGGAACTCAAAAACAGTAGCATAAAAAAGTATACCAACAAAAACATTTAATAATTTTCTAGTGTTTCTTTTTAAAGGTATATTTATTATTATTATTTACAATTAATTCACATTGTATCCCAATTCCCTCATCTCCCAGTCTCACCATACCTCCTCCCCCCCCCATCCCTCTTCCCTAGTCTACTGATAGGGAAAGTCCTTCTCTTCCCTCTGAGTCCTTTTATATCTCCTGTCTTCCTTAAGACTCCCTGAGCTCTGTCCAAAATTTGACTGTGAGTCTTTGCATCTTCTTTGATCCCCTGCTGGTTGGAGTCTTTTAGAGGATATCTGTGGTAGTCTCCATTTCTTTTATCTCTCTTCTACCACCTCCAGTGTCTCTCCTTCTGAATGAGAATCATCTTCCCTAAGCTTTTCCTTTTCATTTAGCTTCCTTAGGTCTGCAGATTTTAATCTGTTTATCCTATATAATGTGGCTAATATCCTCTTATAAGTGAGTAGATACCATTTATGTCTCTCTGTTTTTGGGGTACCACACTCAGGGTGATCTTTTCTAGTTCCATCCATTTGCTTGCCAATGTCATGATTTCCTTGTTTTAAATAGCTGAGTAATATTCCATTGTGTAAATGCACCACAATTTCTGTATCCATTCTTTGGTTGAGGGACATCTAGGTTGTTTCCAGATTCTGGATGTTACAAATAAAGCTGCTATGAATATAGTTGTGCAACTGTCCTTGTTGTCTGGTTGAGCATCTTTCAGAGATGCCTAGGAGTGGTATAGCTGGGTCTTGAGGTAGCACTATTCCAAGCTTTCTAAGAAAGTGCCATATTGATTTCCAAAGTGGTTGTACAAGTTTACATTCCCATCAGCAACAGAGGAGGGTTCCCCTTTCTCCACATCCTCTCCAGCATCTGTTGTCCTTTGAGTTTTTTATCTATTCTGATGGGTGTGAGATCCAACTCTCTACACAATGAGAGCTGGATCAGGGAAGAAATAAAGAAATTAAAGGCTTCCTAGAATTCCATGAAAATGAAGGCTCAGCTTACTGAAACTTATGGGATGCAATGAAAGCAGAGCTAAGAGGAAAGTTCATAGCACTAAGTACATTCATAAAGAAATTCGAGACATCTCATATAAGCAACTTAATGGCACACCTGAAAGCACTAGGGAAAAAAAGAAGAAAAAGAGGAAGAAGATACACCCAAGATGGGTAGAGAGCTGGAGATGATCAATAAATTAGAAACAAAGAGAACAATTCAAAGAATCAATGAAACCAAGAGCTTGTTCTTTTAGGAAATCAACAAGATAGACAAAATCTTAGCCAAACTAATTAAAAGGCAGAGACACTATCCAAATCAACAAAATCAGAAATGAAAAGAGGGGCATAATGATAGATACTAATGCAGTCCAAGGAATCCTTAGTTTCTACTTCAAAAGCCTATATGCCACAAAATTTGAAAATCTAAATGAAAATAAACAATTTTCTTCATAGATTACGTTTACCAAAACTGAATCAAGATTGGGTAAATAAATTAAACAGGTATATATCCCCTAAGGAAATAGAAGCTGTCATCAAAAGTTTCCCATCCAAAAACAGCCCAGGGCCAGACAGTTTCTAGTGTTTCTTATTAAAGGGTTACAGCATTAGGAAGGTTGAGAATCACTGCTTGGTAGTTATGACCCATCATCTTTTCCTTCATTTGTTGCAGATACCCTAACTTGATTGCTTCTATTTTTCTGATTTCTATTTTTAATTTTTGTCAAATATATTTTATTTCCTTCCATATGTTTAGTTGTCTCAAATTTGCTTACTTTAATGTTATTCAGATCCAATATTAAAACATTAACTTGGGATGTTTTTGTTTTAAAATGAACATATTTTAAAAGGTTTTCAATATAGCTAATTGAGTTAATAAAGTTACTTCTTCCAAATTTCTACTAGTGTGGTCCTTTGTATTTCCCAAGTTGTTTTTTGTTTTTTTTTCCAGTTTGGAAACTTGATGAACATGATACAACACTGATATCAGACTAGAATAAATGCAGTTATGATAAATCCAGTTATTTTATATTCCAGTATAATGTCTTTTCTTGGTAAATTGATCTGTACTTGAAAGTAATGTGTTATGAGAAAGGTGATTGATGATGTTCCTCAAATATGTACATTGGTTTTCCTTCTGTAATATTTTAGTCATTTCAGGTTGGGGGTATTATTTTAATTATTAAAATATACCTAACATTTTGTTGTGTTTTTTTTTTTTTTTCAATGCAGTTTATTCAGGAACATTGAACAATCCTCGGACCCCAGGGAAAGCCAGCCCACAGCTTAAATAGCCTCTGGGTAGCCAACCCAGGCGTGCCACGGGGGCAATGCAGATAGGTCTACATACATGGAAGCAAGCCAGATCCTCAGCCTTAGCCAAATGTGGAGTTGTTCATGACAGAGAGCACTCACCATCGGGAAGGTGGAAGGCAGAAACCAGCTCCATCTTTAAGGCATAGCATTCCGCAGCTCTCTACAGTTCCCCCTTTTTGTTTTAGACGCATCAGGCAAGAGTAGAGGTCTGATCATTTTTAAAGTAGTGATTGTCTTTTCTTGTTAGTAATATGTTTCAATAGCACAGTATCTCCTCATTTTACACATTGTTTTATTTTCTCTGTGAAGAGATGTCCCCCGTTCCCCCCGCCTGTCCCCCCCCCCCAGCGAAATTTAGGAGTACTATTAAGTGCATTGGGATGTCAAAGAGACTGTAACCTTGTAATTGTGGGGTAGTGCATTTGTAGTAAGGACTGTTTTGCTTATAGCTGATAGTCTGAGACTCAAGCAAATTCTTATCAAGATTTCTTTTTTTATATATATAAGGCATATATCTCTCCGAATGACTGGGAACATAAATTATCATTTGGAAATTTTTTAGTTTCTAAGTTGTGACAAAGTATTCTGAGAACAGAAAGATTACTTCTTTGTAAGAGCTACTTATAAAAGTTTGCAAATTTGGATGACTATAATGTTCATAAAGAAGCCTTTTTAAAAATGTGTATGGGCATTTTCCTGGCATGAAGCATTTTTTTTCTCCCTTTGCTATAAAAAGAAAATAACAAAGCCTACTCTAAGAATCATACCTTGAAAACTATTCTGAGCTCTTATTTATTTAAAATATGCCATGAGGAGAACTGACTTTGCTGATCAGAATATGTGTGTGTGTGTATGTGTGTGTGTGTGTGTGTGTGTGTGTGTGTGTGTGTGTAATTGGTGCTCATGTGTACTTTCCATGAGCAATGGCAGCAATCGTAGGTGGGCGGAGAGATCCCACATCCTCTAAATTAATGGGTTGCTCCTGACTGTTTGCAGTTTCTTCCCCGTACAGTAATTATTTGAATTTTACATATAATGATAAAATGGAGAAATTTTTAACAGAGTTTTTTTTTTTTCTTTTTTCAGACATAGGTTATAATTGCAGAATTTCTTGTTGACAATCCTGGGCAGGAGAATCCTGACATTGAACAATAAAATAGAAATTAAAGAATAATTTTGTTTTATATAAGGCATATTTCATATTTCCTATAGTTAGAGTTTAGAAGTAGCTAACTATGTCCTTACAAGAACACAGAGAAAGATGAGACTGTTGAATATTTATCTTTAAGGTGAACATGTGGTACTTAAAGCTAAGGAAAAACAAGTTATTTGTTACCAAGGATAAAACTTGAGCTGAAGTAGGAAGCTCCTTGCTTCCTTTATAATCTTCCTTTTTGCTATCAATACTCAGTTGAAACGGGTAGATATAATCTTGAATATTTATATTATCATATTATTAAAGGGTAAATATTGATTACACTTAGACACTTTTTTAAAGTCATGACTAAAAACTGTTACATTTTGCAAATGACAGTAATTTCCTTCAAAAAGATGGAAAAACATTCTTAATTTTTCCTAACTTTTTCTGACTAATTCTTTTTAGGTCCCTAAGGTTTTAGTTGAAGGGCCAGTCTAAAACAGTTTGTAATTGTACAGTTCTTTTCTCCTTTAAGGAATATGCATAGAATCCTTCGGTGACACATGCATTACTAACTATTGTTTTATATATGGCTGTGTGTAATAACATGCAAGTGTAATGGGTAAAGAAAATCACTCTACTCATAGTCTTAGTAGCTGCAATCTGGTGAGCCTGCTCTAAGGACCAAACAACTTCTGTTGCCACTTCTGTAGTGCAAGGATACTATGCTATGGATATGCTATGGATACACTTGCTAAGGATACAATTTTTATTTTCAGCCTTACAAGACTGCTTTCTTTCATCTTGTTTATAATCATATTCTCTACCTAAAGAAAATAAGGGTCAAAGAGAATGGGGCATGCTTTCAATATATATATATATATATATATATATATATATATATATATATATATGAAGGCACATCCAGAAACACACATATAATTACAAATTATATAGTTTTGAGGATTGGCCAATACTGCCCAAATAACATAAAGTTTCCCTTAATAGGGAAATACAGGAGGACATATTCTGCATAGGCAATAAATAGTACCTAGCTGAATTTTTCTGACATGCTTACTATAAACTCTATGCTAATGGGCTCTGCTGAGGAGAAGATTTAATTCGTGAAACAATAAGCATTCATCCACATCTATTTATCTATTCTTCCAGAAAACATGAACTGGGTAGAAGGAACAGGGGAGTTGCAGAGCAGAGTAAGATTGTGCTACCTTTGACTATGCCATGGTTAAGTAAAGGTAAATGAATGGTTAGTTAGCAATGAGAAGCAGGCTATGAGAGGGCTAAGCTTCTGCTAAGGGGCACGGAGGAGAGTCAGCAACAGGGAAGGCTTTCCAGACGAGCTGACACTCTAGAAAGGTAACTTTAAAGGTCATGTCTGCCCAATTTATTCTAGAAAATTACAGAGTGATGTGAGGCCATTCATTCACTGCATAACCACGAGCAAACTGCTTTTTGTTTCTAAGCCTTATCTCTTCTCATTTATAAAATGCTAATAAATTAACAGTGCTGTTATGGAGCTAAATGCCTAATAGAAATAAGGCTGCTGGACAATGTGCGGCACATAATGGCAAATAATGGGTATTTCATGAATTTTTTTTTTTTACTGAATTATTGAATGCAGGTCACAGATGCTATTATCCTTATTTTATGAGGGTACAAATTGAAGCACAAAAATTGCATAGCCATTGTGTGACAGATACAGGTTTCTGATTGTAAGCATCTGAATATAGACCCAGAAAGCATGATACCTTTTTCTGCTTTGAGCATTTGAAATATTAAAACACCTGAGCATTGGTTATCCTACACTGTTTCTATGCCAAGGTACATGTTCTTTACCCTCTAGCCTTCTTGTATGAAGAGTATATTTCTCTGTGTAGCAAGGTCATTAGACACTGTCTGTCTGAAAGACACCATAGTAGACAGTAGGAAATACGTAACTAATTAAACAGTATTATCTTTTAATCATGAACTACATGATGTGTAGTTCACATACTACTTCTACAATGTATGATTCTTTCTATAGGTATATAGGTATCTATTAAAAATATTTGTATCTTGTGAATTTTCACAAAGAATTCGAAGAAATATAAGTAAAATAAGCCAAAAGCAAAACAGAGTTTCTCAAATCAAAACTATAAAAAAATACCTGAACAAGGAGCTGGTTAGAAGGCCCAGTAAATAAACTGATTACTGCACAGCCATGAGGACCTGAAATTATAATGCCAGGTTTACAGGACTCTCAGAGACCACCAGGAGACAACTTGGTGCAATAGCAAGAGAGCTTTATTATGAGAGCAATCAAACTCAGGACCCAAGTCTCACTGACGCAGCAGTAGAGAAGTGAGACCCTGAGCTCTGAGTGACCAGGATTTTTAAAGAAAGAGTCTGTGATCAGGGGGTTTCCATGGCAGCAAGTAGTGGGGGGGGCAAAAGGCTTGGCATTACAAAATTGGGTGAAGTTTAGCAGGGCGGGGTGACCTTTTCTGAGGCACAAAATTCCAATGGCTAAGGCATATAATCACAATGGCTATTTTTCTAAACCATATCTGAAACATTGGAGAGAATTTTCCCACCCGATTTCCAACCGATTCCCATTGATTATTGCCAGGAAGTTTGTCTCTATTTTCTATGAAGCATTTATTCTGTATTATTTCCTTAAGGCTGTTGCTAGGAGAGTTAACTTTGTTTTCTGCCAAGTGTACGTTCTGTGATATTTCCTGGTACCTTAATTCAGCTCCCAGTCAAGATGGCTCTTTACTCAGACTAACTATACTCAGGCTAACTTAAACTCTTCAACATGATACCAAGAATCCATGTAAAACAATGGGCATGCTGGTAGCTGATGGCAGGGCACTGACTGGGAGAGGCATATGCACATGCCTGGGACACACTGGCCAGTCAACCTCATAAAACTAGAAAGCTCCATGCCAGTAACAGACAAAACAAGAAACACGGCTCCAAGAAATGACACCAAAACTTTATTTCTTGTCCCCAAATACATAGGTGTAGACTAATACACCTGCTCATGGCACCTATACAGACATGAAAATGTATGCAAACAAGTGAACAAAAATTAAACCAATGATATTATAGAAACTAAGAAAAAGAGAAAATAAGAGAAAAATCAGGAGTTACTGCAGTCTTACACCATTTTTAGCTAGTGCAAAAGTGGCACTTTGGATTGGATTTGACGTGGAACCCATACCTGATACTACTAAAGTTATCGATAATCTAAGAAATGATAGGTAGTGGACCTTGGGGAAAGTCTGTAGATGAAGTTTAATTTTTCAGCATGGCTCCTCTGGCAAGTAATCACACCCAAAGACGTTCTAGTTCTATGTGATCTGGCTCGGATACAGATGGAACCTTAGTACACTCCTTTAATACTAAGCAATGAAGTTCTAGCTAGAATACAGACATGCTTTTGTACACCCCTTTAATCCCAAACTATGATATGATTAGTTTACAGAAGGAAGCATCAATGTTTGAAAGTGACATCTAATTGAGGGGCAGAGAAAGTTTTGACCGAATGAGTCAGAGATAAGATACCCCAGCTCTCATGAGAACAGCACAAGAAAGAGAGGCCACTTAAGAGCAGCACAAAGAGAGAAGAAGGTAATAGTAGTAATAGTACTACCACTACAAGCAGTAGTAGAAAATGTGTGGAGTGAGTATGTGTGTATGTGTATGTGTTTATGTGTATGTATGTGTGTACATGCCTGTGTGGCAGTTTTACCAGGACAATTTTCCAGAGACAAGCTAGACATAAGCAAGGATAGAATGAGCCAGAGAGTAAGAAGGAGCCAGAAGATGAGAACATATTGTCAAAGATAGTTAGGTCCCGAAGAACAATTCAGTCAGAAGCTGAGAGAGGCTGGTTTGAATCAGTCAGCTTGGAGAGGAGTCTGGGCCAAAAAAGCTGAGTTAAACCAACCAGCCAGAGTTCAGAAAGAACTAGAAATGGTGAGCAAATTCAGCAGCAATTCTCAGAAGCTGAAACAGTCTAGGCTTAGGTTAAGAGAAAGAGGCTGGAAGCTGAAGCCTTGAAGGTTCTGGTTACAGAATTTAGATTTTTATGGAGGCTAGAAGATTGTAGACCTAGGCCTAACAATAGCTAGAACAGAGAAAGAAAAAGAAACACTGTGGGCTCAGCCAAAGCCTTACATTGGTACAGTTTGGGTAGACCCCTCGTCTTATTCCTCCATTGAGGAAATAAAAATTACATTTACATCTGGCCGCCAACATTTACAAAATCCTACTACAATTATTCTGTCAAAGGAAGATACCAGCCAAAACATTTCTTATGCCATGTTGTACCTAGATCAGTGCATCATTCAATCCTTATCAGAGAAGCTTCCTGCAATAGACAGTAATTAACACAGAGATCTGCAACTGGACAATGTGGAAAGAGTAAGAGGCTTTGGAGTAATCAGCCCTAAATGAGATGTCCTTATCAAAGTCCTTCCTTCAAGGTTCAGAGATATATGAGGGAAGATAAAGCAGAAAGATTGGTCAAGGCCCATGTTGAGTGATAACACCAAGGAAACAGTGTCTTTAGGACACAATAAGACTGAGGCTCATAGGAGTTCATAGACAATGGCAGCATGCACAAGTTCAAACCAGAAAAAAATCTCAGCACTGAGAAGTGTAAGTGAATATCAGGTCCCACTCTTAACCAAGATGATATTGCCGTTGATACCTGCTTAGAAAGAGAAAATTAGTCAGGGTAGAGTAACCACACTGCATGGCAGGCCCTGTGGCCAACAATACATGGCAAACAGAAAACAGGTTAAGTTTTAAAACAGTCCTGGGTGTTTTGGATGTGTTTCTTAGTTAGATGTGTATTCCTGCCTAAAGTTCTGAATAGGGTGGCAAAACTGCCACACCCATATTTGGAAAGGGCTGGAGTGTTTTAAAAGCAATCTCATTTGAGAACCCATGACCAAGAAAAGATTCAGAGGATGCCTATTTACATCAAAACACAGAAAACCAACAATCTTTAGGTGCTGTACAGACTCTAGCTTCATTTACTTGCTTACTTACTTACATATTTTGACCTTGAGACCTTCGTTTAAGATCACTTTCCCCTGGTATGGCTGCCTTGCTAGGCCAGAGAGAAAGAACATGCACTCAGCCCTGATCAGACTTGAGATGCTGGGATGGGTTGGTGGTGGTGATGGGACTCCCCTTTTCTGAGGAGTAGGGAAGGGGGAGGGGCAATAATGGAGGAAGGTGGGACTAGGAGGAGAGTGGGAGGAGTCAGGATCCAGATGTAAAGTGAATGAATAAATACACAAACAGATACCATTGGCAGTCTCCTAGCAGCCACTGGCCTGGTGATCTGCATGTGAATGACAGTCAACCTGGTTTAGGAAAAGAAAAATGGCAGTGGAAGGTCATAGTGAAACTGGTGTGTTGCTGTGGGTACCCAGAGTGAGTGATGTTGAAACTGGAAACCATCTTTAAATTGAAGAGGGACTGAGGAGAGCTTGTAATTCATCTACAGGGTTGATCCCATTGCCCTCCTTCACTCCATTCCAGCCTTCATTTTGTCTACCCACCATTTCTTGGATCTCTATCTCCTCACTTAAATGTTCTCTTAACTTTAATCACCTTTCCTAAGTGCCTTTGGTTTAGTGTAGTTTTCCAAGTAGGTAAATCTTTACATTCCTGCTCTAAGACAGCCCTGACAATCCCATCACAACATGCCTCTGTTCAAAGAAGTGCATCAATAGTGAACTTTTTTTGTGTGTGGCTCCTCAAATACAGGTAGCTCCCTCCCTATCCAAATCTTACTCTTTCCTCTATGCACAACATCCATATATTCTGGTGGGCCATCATTTTGGTGTAGACCTCAGTACTGTGATTATTTCCTCAAATCACAGCATAGATAGTAATGCTATTTTGGTAAACCTCATTAACTTATTTGTATGTTTGTGACTTTATAAATGCCCACCTGTTCTATTTAGATACATATAAATTGGAAAATTCCCAAATTAACATCCATGAAGACAAAAAACCATCTCTGAACTGACAAATACATCTCCATAATGTAACAATTCAATATGTGCCTTAATGAATAATTTCTGAGACAGGGATATACAAAAGACAATGACAGTAACAATCACTTTTCGACCATGTTTTTTTCCTATACTTTTCACTTACCATGTTTTAGTTAAATGCAGGAATGATATCATGTGGGGGCTCTCTAACACTCATGGTTGTATAACTCCATACAGAAATAAACTGTGTTTAACAGTGGTTTCACTGCTTGTTAGAGTAGTAGAAAATAAAATACAATCTCCTTTCTTGAACATGCTGTAGTCTTTTGGAATCATACAGAGAAACTAGATGTAGCATGATACAGCACAACACAAAACACCTAACCTAAGTAGTACTGTACTCATAAAGTATAAGCAAATTGTTGTGGCGTAGATGTCAATGTGACGATTAATTACTGCCGAGTGTGAACTGCAATATTACCAGGTAGATCCCATTTTCAGAACACTGCAGGATGAGTTGGCATTTGCTGGGTGAACAAACAGGAGCAGACATCACACATCAAAGGAACAGTAAGTTCAGAAAGACAGGGAGTCATAAAAAGGTAATATTACATGCTCTGAGAAAGGTGAAAATTACAGCTTGCCCAAAGCCCAGAGGCCTGTGGGAAATTACAATATAAGGAAATGAAGCTAGAGAAGTAGTTTTGGGCCAAGTGGTAAAAAGATTTATGCCTCAAATAAAGACGATGATCTTGTACAAGTCAGTTTGTGTTACCAGGGGAGCCACATAACCAATTTTTTTTAAGGTAATGGAAGCAGAGTTGCCAGTCATTGAGTGCTTCCTAAATCCCCTATCCTTTCTTCATAGGCGCTACACTGTTGTAATCTCATAAAATTAATTCTCCAGAACCGCACTATGAAGTAGAGAACATGAATTTCATTTTACAAGTGACCAATCTAAGCCCGATAGAAGTTAGGAAAGTTACTCCTTTTCCCAGGTCTCATAGGCACTGAGTTATCCTCTGGGTAAGAGTGCTAAATTTTCATCAGGGGACAGAAGCAAGTCTTCAGAAGCAGAGTGACTGGGCTATAAAATTTGAAGATTTAAAGAAATACTCATTGTCAAGGTCTTTCAAGCATGAACCCTAAACTCACACTACCTCATATACCTAGTTCTCTCTATGCCATCTTATCAGCTAATGACAAACTTGATTCATAATATTTTTACTTTTTAAAAGTTTCGTCAAATGATTTTTCTCTAATCCCAGATATTTTCAATTTTCACCCCTTGACTCTCAGATCTTTATAGTCTTACAAAGGTTCTTCTCATTTTCTACCAGAAACGTAATGATTTTCACATTTTAATGGGTCTGTCAATCTTAAAATCCAAGTCCAAATGTGGTGAAGTTGTAAGTAGGTGGAAACTTTATGTTGCTCTGAAACAAGGCTTTTGAGGTGAGATTAAGATGAGATAAGGTCACATGGAGGCAGCAGGAATGAATATTGATGCTTTTAAGATTAGAGGAAGACTAGAGGTTTCACGTGGCCTCCCTACATCTTGTCTATGTTGTTCTTCACTGACGAGGGCCTTCACGGCCTGGAGTTCCATGACTTTAGACAAGATTCAGAGCCAAAATACGCCCCTGTTATTCAGCACTCTCACAGCTGGGACACTGCATTATTAGCAATGGAAAGTGAGATAATCCAATGGAATTTCACTGAAAATAAAATTTTGTTAAACTGATCAACTGCACATATTAAATATAGAAGGAATATTGTGTCTGAGAGGAAAGATTTTAAAACTAGCATACAGTCTCAGGTCTGTCTGCAAGGCTGAGACTAAAAAATAAATAAATAGTATCTGTAGCAAACTATTTCAACTATGAGGAAAAATTGTGAAGTATAATTATATAATCTTAGATATTTAAATGTTTTTTAAATTTAATCATATATATTTATTACAGTTATTCACTCTGTATCCCTGCTCTATCCCCTTCCATCATCTCTTCCCAATCCCACCAAACTTCCTTCTTCTACTATGTCCTTTCCTTAGTACCCTGATAGAAGATTTCCTCCCCTTCTATCTGACTCTAGCTTATCAGGTCTCATCAAGGCTGGCTGCATCATCTTCCTCTGTGGACTGGCAAGGCTGCACCCCCCAGGGGGAGATGATCAAAGAGCCAGCCACTGAGTTCATGTCAGAGACAGCCCCTGTCCCCCTTACTAGGAAACCCACTTGGAAAGTGAGCAGCCAATGGGCTTCCTCTGAACAGGGGGTCTAGGTCCTCTCCATGCATGGTCCTTGGTTGATTCATCAGTATCTGAAGGACCTCAGGGCCCAGGTTTTTGTTTCTGTTGGTCTTGTGGAGCACTAGTCTTCTCCAGGTCTTTCTATAACCCCTTTCTTTCATCAGATCCTCTGCACTCTGCAGAAAGTTTAGTTATGAATCTCAGCATCTGATTCCATACCCTGATGGGTAGAGTCTTTCAGAGGCAGTCTGTGGTAGGCTGCTGTCCTGTTCCCTGTCTTCTGCTTCTAATGTCTATCCTGTTCGCCCTTCTGAATGAGGATTAAGCCTCTTCCCTAGGGTCTTCCTTGTTGTTTAGCTTGTTTAGGACTATAAATTTTAGTATGTTCATCCTATATTAATTAGCTAATATCCACTTATAAGTGAGTGTAAACCACATATGTCTTCCTGCTTCTGGATTGTCTTTCTCAGGATTATCTTTTCTAGTTCTATCCATTTGCCTGCAAATTTGATGGTTTCCTTGTTTTTAATTGCTGAGTAGTATTCCATTGTGTAAATGAACCAAACTCTCTGTATCCATTCCTCTATTGAGGGACATCTGGTTTATTTCCAGATTCTGGCTAGTACAAATAAAGCTGCTATGAATATAGTTGAGCAAATGTCCTTATTGTATGGTGGGACATCTTTGGGAACATGCCTTGAAGTGGTATAGCTGAATCTTGAGGTAGAACTATTCCTAATTTTCTTGAGGGAGCACAAGATTGATTTCCAAAGTGGAAACACAAGTTTACATTCCCACCACGAATGAAAGAGGGCTCCCCTTTCTCCACATCCTCTCCAGCATGCATCATCCCTTGAGTTTTTGATCTCAGCATTCTGAGGGATGTGAGGTAAAGTCTCAAGGTCATTTTGATTTGCATTTCCCAAATGACTAAAGATGCTGAACATTTTTTTAAGTGTTCTACTGCCATTTGATATTCCTCTGTTGAGAATTCTCTGTTTAACTCTGTACCTCATTTTTTAATTGGATTACTTGGTTTGTTGGTGTTTAAACTCTTCAGGTTTTTTTTAGAGTTTATTTTTTAATTTTTATTATTAGTTACATTTTATTAACTCTGTATCTCAGCTGAATCCTGCTCCCTCATTCCCTCCTAATCTCACCCTCCCTCCCTCATCTCCTCCCTGCCCCTTTCCAAATCCACTGATTGGGACGGACCTCCTCCCCTTTTGTCTGGCCCTGTTTTATCAGAGGAGGACCTCCTCTCATTTCATCTAACCATAGCTTATCAGGTATCTTCAAGACTGGCTGCAAAGTCCTCTTCTATGGCCTAGCAGGACTGCTCCTCCCTTTGGGATGGGGAGGTCAAAGAGCCTGCCATTGAGTTCCTGTCAGAAAGAGTTCCTTTTCCCCCTACTATGGGAAACCAATTAGTTACTGAGCTACCATGGGCTATATCTGAACAGAGGTTCTAGGTTATATCCATACATGGTCCTTCTGGATATTAGCCTTCTGTTGGATGTAGGGTTGGTGAAGATCTTTTCTCAGTCTGTAGGCTGTCGTTTTATTCTGATGACAGTGTCCTTTGCTGTTCAGAATCTTCACAGTCTCATGAGGTCCAGTTTATTGTTGATCTTGGAGCCTATGCTGTTGGTATTTTGTTCAGGAAGTTGTCTCCTGTGACAATGAGGTCAACGCTCTTCCCTACTTTTTCTTCTAAAATATTTAGTGTGTCTGGTTTTATGTTGAGGTCTTTGATCCACTTGAACTTTAACACAGGTTGATAAATATGGGTCTATTTGCATTTTTCTACATGTAGGCATCCAGTTAGACCAGCACCATTTGTTGAAGATCCTGTCTTTTCTCCATTGTATGGTTTTGGTGTCTTTGTCAAAAATTAAGTTTCCGTAAGTGTGTGGGTTTATTTCTGGGTCTTCTATTCAATTCAATTGATCCACCATTCTGCTTCTATGCCAGTACCATGCTGTTTTTATAACTTTTTCTCTATAGTACAGCTTGAGATTGGGATGGAGATGCCTCCAGAAGATGCTTTATTGTACAAGATTGGTTTAGCTAGCTATTCTGTTTTTTTTTTTTTTTTCCATATGAAATTGAAAATTGTTCTGTCAATGTCTGTAAAAAACTGTGTTGGTGTTTGATTAGAATTGCATTGAATCTGAATAGATTGCTTTTGGTAGGATAGCCATTTTCACTGTTTTAATCCTACCGATCCATAAGCATGGAAGATCCTTCCATCTTTTGATATCTTCTTTGATTTCCTTCTTCAGAGACTTGAAGTTTTTTCAAACAGGTCTTTCACTTGCTTGGTTAGAGTCACACTAAGGTACTTTATGTTATTAGTGGCTATTGTGAAGGGTGTTGTTTCCCTAATTTCTTTCTTTTTTTTTTTTTGTTAGTTAGTTTTGTATCCAGCCACTTTGCTGAAGGTGTTTATCAGCTGAAGGTGTTCTCTGGTAGAATTCTTAGGGTCGCTCTTGTATACTATCATATCATCTGCCAATAGTGATTTGTCACAAATTCTCAAAGTGAAAAACAAGCTTTCAAAAAGCCCAGGTTGGATTAAAATAATCCTCATTTCCTTACCTCAGGTAACTTCCAGGAGAAAGAAAGCCCTCAGGTGTTTAAATTCTCCTTCTTTGGATTACAAATTTTCATGCTAATTTAGAAACTATATGTTTCCAATTTTCAGTTAGGGTACATAGCTAAAGGACAGAAGTCAACACAGAGGGTATCAACTGAATTTTGAAAGTTAAAGTGGTACTTGATTCAGGGATAAAGTAGTATAATAATGAAAATTTAGTGAAGACTTTCCATAAATTTGAAGGAGAGCAGGGAGTGGGAAATGGATGGACTTAAAAGGAAGAAATGGTGTAATTATTCTACAATATAAAAAATAATGTCAGTAATTTCTGAATAAAAACACTACAAGAGGGCTATCAACCTGATAGTGGGGCCTTACTATCTGTGGGGTTTCAGGAGGTTATCTCGGATGGGCTAGGGGAGGGAAGGAAGGAAGAAAGTGAAGTAATTTTATTTCAATTAAAAATAAAAATACTTTTAAATCAAAGTAAGAGTCTGACTCTTCACAATCCTAAATTATGTGTAGAAGAATAAATTATAAGCAGTACATCATCAGATTACTTTGCTATCATCTGATCCATCAGCTAGGATCCAGAAAGATACACGAACAATAATTTACCTGCCAAATAGAGTTGCCTCTTTATGGCTTTTTCTATAAAGTTGCAAAGGGGCTATCTTCCATTGTCTCTACTGAATGTAACCAAAATCTCGGTGACACATATGAATAAAAATGAAGTTAACATGGTTAACTGACATCCCAGGAAGATTATATATTATTGGAATTATAAAAATGATTTTTAAGAACAAAGTCATTTTTAATTATCTCAATAGAATTCATAAAACACGAGTTTTAGAGACAGGACTGATCTTGTCTGTGCCAGGGTCCTGGAAAATATTGTCAGATTTGCAGTTCACTTGAACTGTTCTTCTCGTGGTTATAGTATATGACATAAGAATCAGGTCAGAGAAATGAGAAGAAAATGAGGGCAGAGCAATGGTGTAGCAGGAAAGCACTGATCACGCAAGCATGAGGACTGGAATAGGGTTTATCAAAGCCCACAGAAAGGCATGCCCTGCATTGTATCTGCAACCCAGTGCTCTCATCAGGACACAGGAAGTGAGACAAGAAAGTTTCTCTGGAAGCTTGTGGGCCAGCTAACCTGATGTACACAGAGTGGAATAGCTAAAGACCCAGAAGTTGCCTCATGCAAACTTCCTGGTGCCCAATCTTCATATGCCTACAGAAAAACTACTTTCTTTGTCTAATGATATTTTGACATCTGTGTTAACTATCCCAGAGGAGTATAGTTCACCTGATTTTTGCTGTCCAGAGTTTTCAATAAGATCTCTTGGGTAGGTATGTTCTACTACCTTTCCAGCCTTGATGGCCGAAGGAATGTCCATACACTCCACATAACTAATATTTTTAATATAAATTGCCTTATGAAAGTGGTACGGTGTGCCTCAAGGCCACAGATATACCTTAACTACAGGCAGACCAGTCATGGTTCCCAGAGCTCAGTTGTGAGGAAGGAGGCAATAGCCACTTTGTCAACCAGCTTTTATTGTTAGGTGTGCAGACTTGAGGGTAGTATGAAGCCAGCTTTTCCTTCATAATCTTGATGTATTTTGGTTACCCAGTTATGTTATTAACATTCCTAATATGTTAACTAGAATGCCTGGAAACCACATGACTGTTTCTTTGTGTCTGTAAGAGAGAAAATAATATTTAGAACCCTTCTCCATCTCTGTGTCTCCCAGTCTATTTCTCCCATGCCCGTCCCTCTGTAGCTTCAGAACTCTGTGGGTAGCCTTCACTGGCCATTTCTTTGGCCTGGCCTGTTTGATTTTAAAAATTGAATTTATTCTCAAAAACAGCTATTAAAAATCATTTTTAGAAAGAGCTATTAGTATTTCTATTTTACAGGCAAGAAATGAAAGTAAAATAATTTGTAGTCAAATTTCCAATAGCACATTTTTTTTTTAAGTGTGGAGATGGGAATAGACTGTAAGCCAAGGCAGAGACTAAAGTTGTACTTAACCACAGAGTTTGCTGGTCCATTAATGATAGTTTATATCTACAGTGCCATCATGGAAAATAATTCGTTTACCTATTACTCCATCTTGTTCCACACTGAAAAATATTGTTGGCTTTTGATTACCATAGTGTCTATGTGAGGTGTGTGTGTGTGTGTGTGTGTGTGTGTGTGTTTGTGCGTGCGCATGCGCATGTATGATATCTTTACACTCTGTTGTTTGTTGAAGGGCAGGGTCATAATATTTAATGAACAACATATCAAGATACCTCTTTGATGAAACTAAGCTTTGGTTTTAAAATACAATTTAAGATCTTTCAAAGAAAAATGAATACCTTATGCATAGGAAGAGACATGAAAATATATTTGATGTAAACCCATGATAAAAGAAGAGTAATGTGGATAGTGTGGAAGACAGATGCCACCAGGAACCAAGACTGACCGAGGATGCTAGTCAGGATGGGGGGAGAACTAGCATCAGGGAATAGCTGCTGTAGTGAGTGGTGTGCTTAATATTCAGAGGCTGGGGAGGCTTGACCGATTCACCCTTGGGAGGAATGCACTAAAATGTTTTCTTCTGAAACAACTCAGGGCTCAGCAGTCGTTCATAAGATGACCAAATTTTATTCATGAATTATAGCCCACCCTTTCGGGGAAAATTTCAAAGAAGGTTGTTGCAAAAGAATATGAAAGAGATGAAATCAAAATGTTCCTTAGAGAAGGTCAGATAAGTGCTTGTAAATCTTCCTGAACTTCCCACATGAAAGAATATTTCAAACAATCTTTCTCCAAGTTTTCTTGTTCAAGGCAATATTGTTCTTTGTGAAAGAAAGGCTTGTGGGGATACAGAAGTTGGTTTTTCAATATCTAGTTTTCAAGCCCTGTACAAAAACTGCCAGTGAGTTTATTCAGACTTGGTATTTCTGTGCATCAGGTTTCATAAGCAAGGAAAGGGATCCATGTGAGACAATATATCATTATATAGTAGGCACTCATCTACCCAGGGTAAAAATACAATCTGAGAATTTTAGCACATATAAGTGGCGATCTCTCTTCCTGGAGCTTTTTTTGCAAAGAAACCCCATTATTCTTTGGGACACCCAGGACACTTCAATTGCCTCTGCCTGAGAAAGAAAGAAAGAAAGAAAGAAAGAAAGAAAGAAAGAAAGAAAGAAAGAAAGAAAGAAAGAGGAAGGAAGGAAGGAAGGAAGGAAGGAAGGAAGGAAGGAAGGAAGGGAAGAAATGAAGAAAAGAGGAAGATAGAAAGAGAAAAAAGAAAAAGAAAAAAAATGCCCCCAAACAGTCTTTGAATTACTTTCACTATCTTTTTCATCATTTCATTTTATAAATTTTATATTAGGGATTGTATGCTTTGGAGTGACCAAGTACTTGAATCGGGCCGGCCTTTTGATGGTGTCCCTTTCTAGAAATAAATGAGAACTTTGATTTACTGTTCACACTCATTACTCATGCACATTGGGTGTTTGTAGGTCAGCAAAATTCCACTTCCCTGACTCCAAGCATGAGTGCTGAGGGTTAGGATCATTTCAAAATCTAGAATGTGGCTCTATTAAGGAATTTACTAAAACTGTTTTATTCATTTCTTTAGAAAGTGGAAAATATTCTTCAGAATTTCAGACAAAAAGTATTTTCAAGGCCCAGTGAAATGTAACCCTTGGAAGCAATAAAAAGGCTTTACTTTGGGGGTGGCAATGAAGCTTTCAAACTACGGCTTCCTTAATCCTGACAGATAAGAAGAGCTAAAATCTGTCAGCAGTGTGGGACAACCTTTCCTTCATCAATCTCCTGCACATATCATGCTTGTAGTCACCTACCTGGGAGCCCTATCCTAGATCTTATAATCTCATCCTAGATCTTAAAATCTCATATGATTTTAGTTTCCTTCTCCTAGTTTTCCAGGAGAAGGAAAATAGCAGTAAATTTTTGAGCCTTTGTATGAATCATTGTGATAGCTAGTGTACATGTGTTATCTAATTAAACTTTATAGCAAACTTATGGCATGAACATTGTATTTTTTATATTTAATAATCTATTCTATATAACTATACTAGTTTGTCAAGACTCATATGAATTAATTTTGCTCCAATCATCCATATATTTGAATGTATATATTTGAAGCCATTTATTTGAAAAGTTTCAACAACTCCTCAGCTTCCAGATACTCATGGCAAGTCAGCCATGACTTGAAAAGTATTTGTAGATTTAGAATTAGGGGGACTGAGAGCAAATATCAGTTCACCAACGTAATTTTCTGATGCTGAGCCTGTAAGTTATCTAAACAGGAACCTCTGTTTTTTGAGGATAAGGAATGCGTCAGATTACAATGACTTTAAACTCTGGAGCTACCTGAGCTGTCCAACAACAAGCTATGCTTGCTAAAATATATCAGATCATTTGGCAACAATGAAACAGATTTTGTGAGGTGCTTAAACGCCTTCTAATTAACTGTACGACCCTGCTCACTGCTGGAGAGAGAGAGCTCTCTTCTAGCAACTGAGGTATGTGGGGAAACAAGCATCTAGAACGATAATCATATGGACCAAGACAAAATTTCAAAGAGGGCTGGACTGAAAGAAAATACCTGAATTTGTAGCGCAGAGACAGGTGTGCACATAACCTATTATAATAGTCACTCTGTTTCTTTTACTACCTAAATAATTTTTTAAGTCACAGTCATAAAATAAAATATGGGATGCTACAACATTTGGTTTGACTCCAGATATTTCACAAAGAAACCCATGCTGGGAGAAAGCCATTATGTCTGCAGACAGTGGTCTTCTTCTGTGTCATTGCATCTGGAGTCACAATGAGTTCTCCCTCTGGATCAGGAGAAGACAAGTTGTATAGGGCCACACCATTTTCTTCACATCACAAAAATATTTCAGAACGGAAGATACTGAAACACTGCAAGAGTCTGGCAACCCCTGTTCAATTTTAATCACAGATTCTCTATGCCAAAGACCTATTTGTAGACCAGTTACTTTGTTCATTAGGAGGTATTATAAATTCAAGCTGCTACAGCTAAAGACTTAAGAGCTTCTCTGGTTTCAAGGTTAAACATTGAGGTTAATTAAATTTGGATGAAAAACTGGTTAGAGGGCATCCCTAGAGACACCAGCTGACCCACATCAGCATCAATTCTTAATGTATTTACAGTCACTCAGGTTTACCAGGTACCATACTCTGTGTTCCGAGATGCACATTGTTATTTAAAATCGTGAGTAATAAAATGTAATATGATTTAAATGAGCTGATCAAGGCACAGAGCTGGTACGTGGCCTAGACAAAGTTTATGTTAAACTCATTGTCAGATCATCTGACATTTAATAACATATTTGTGGTATCTATAATTAATCATCTAATTATGAGATACAGTCTCCATAAAATAACTAGTAGGGGTTAAGAAACTGTCTTAGCAGTAAAGGTAAAGCCTTTAAAACACATAAGCATAAAAACCTGAGGTCCAAATCCCAGCAGCCAACTAAACACCAGACATAGAGAGTGGCATATATCTCTAACACAGCACAGAAGAAATGCATGAAATTCCAAATCCATATTATCTACCAAAGTCAAAACCACAAGATATGGATAACCAATGAAAGTGAACCTGCAGTTAAAACTCTTCACATAAACGCAATCTCTGGATCAGATATGTTCACAGTTGAAATCTACTAAACTTTCAAGGAAGATCCAATGTATACTTTTTAAGTTGTCCCACAAAAGAGAAAGGGATTGAACACCACCAAATTCAGAAGCCAGTATTATCCTGATACGTGATACTCACAATATGAAAGGAAAAAGAGTTTCCCTGCTGAACATCGATGCAAATTTTCTCAACAAAATACTTACAAACTGAATTCAAGAACATATAAAGATTGTGGAAAGTTGGACCATCAGTAAGTATAATATACCATGTAAGCAGACTTAAGAGCAGAAGTCACATTATCAGCTTAAAGAGTACCGAAAAGTCATTTAACGAAGTTCAACATGACTTGACATTAAACATCACTCAGACATTAAGGATGGAGCATACCTCAAAAGAATGTAAGTTATGGAAAACAAAACTATAGAGAACATCACACTAAGCATAGGTAAAACGAGAATTTCCTTTAAAATCATGAATGAGACAAAGATGCTGACGTTGGCCTCCGTTGTTCAGGATAATCCTCATATATTAGCTATAATGATCAGACAAAAGACATAAACATGTGAAAAATAGAAAGGAAGAAATCAAACTTTCCTTGTTTCAGATGATATGGTTCTAAGCTTAAAAGTTCATACAAACCACTAGTAAATTCTGAGATCTAATAAACACATTCAGTAAATCTGCAGAATGCAAATATCAATTTAAAAAACAGAAAAGAACCTTTCAGAGACCCTCTGTGGCAGGTTCCTAGGTTGTTTCCTGAATTCTTCTTCTGATGTTCATCCTCTTTGCCTTTAGGGATGGGAATTGAGCATCTTAGTCAGGCTCTTCTCTCTTGATTAGTTTCTTCAGATGTAGAGATTTTAGTAGGTTTATCCTATATTATATGTCTATATGAGTGAGTATATACTGTGTGTGTCTTTCTACTTCTGGGACAGCTCACTCAGCATGGTCCTTTCCAGGTCCCACAATTTACCTGCAAATTTCATGATTTCCTCATTTTTCATTGCAGAGTAATACTCTATTGTGTCAGTGTACCACAATTTCTGCCCTGCAGACTATCAAAGCAGACGCTGAGACTTATGGCCAACTGTTGGGCAGAGTGCATGGAATTTTATGTAAGAAGTGGGAAATAGCAAGAGATGGAGAGGACAGGAACTCCACAATGAGAGCAACAGAACAAGAAATTTGAACACAGGGGTCTTCCCAGACACTCATACTCCAACCAAGTACCATGCATGGAGATAACCTAGAACCCCTGCACAGATGTAGCCCATGGCAGTTCAGTGTCCAAGTGGGTTCCATAGTAATGGGAAGAGGGACTGCCTCTGACATAATCTGATTGGCCTGCTCTTTGATCACCTGCCCCTGAGGGTGGAGCAGCCTTACCAGGCCACAGAAGATGATAATGCAACCACTTCTGATGAGATCTGATAGACTAAGAGCAGAAGGAAGGAGAAGAGGACCTCCCTTATCAGTGGACTTAGGGAGAGGCATATGTGAAGAAGGGGGAGGAAGGATGGTACCAGGAAGGGAGGAGGGAGGGGCTCATGGGGGAATTAATGCTCAACTAAAAGGAGGCTTGATGGTGTTCAATCAGAGGATTGACCTCGTGCAGGAGCAAATTGATACCCTATGGCAAATCGCTCCACTTGGCTGTCAATGAAAGTATGCTGGACTTTGAGTCACTAGCATACAACATGAAAATTTTCCCTGTGCTGCAAATATGTCTAAACAATTGTCTAGCTATATTTTAGGTAATTGGACTGGAGAATTCGATACTACGATGGAGCAGCTGAGAGTGGCCATTGTCATGGTAAATTCTACCAGAGTGGACGCAGGACTAGCCACAGGATTATCATCATGGATTGCTGCAGCCATGAATCATCTGAAGGAATGGGCGGACATGGGAGCGTTAGCAGGCCTTCTGGTGTTGGTCACCTTGGTTTGCCTGTGGTATATATGCAAGATTAGAGTCTCACAACAGCGTAATGCAGCCATGACCATTCAGGCCTTTACAGCCATTGAAGCAGGACAGTCTCCCCAAGCATGGTTGGCTACCATAAAAAGCCAAAATGTTACGCTCAGGATGCGAGGCTAAGCACTGCACTCAGGGTCAGCCGCTTTGGACCCAGAGAAGAGCATGCCTGATTGCATGCGGGTTGATGCCCCAGGTCCCGCCTCTGAGAAAAAGGTATCGGATGGGTCTGATGCTCTTTGGGTGGATGACACCTAAATGAACATCAGTACAAAGTCCCAATTTATTTCTAATATCAGAGATCAGACCTCTACTCTTGCCTGATGCGTCTAAAACAAAAAGGGGGAACTGTAGAGAGCTGCATAATGCAGTGCCTTAAAGATGGAGCTGGTTTCCGCCTTCCACCTTCCCGATGGTGAGTGCTCTCTGTCACAAACAACTCCACATTTGGCTAAGGCTGAGGATCTGGCTTGCTTCCATGTATGTGGACCTATCTGCATTGCCCACGTGGCATGCTGGGGTTGGCTACCCAGAGGCTATTTAAAGTGGGCTGGCTTTCCCCGGGGTCAGATGATTGTTCAAGGTTCCTGAATAAACTGCATTGAAAAAAAAAAAAAAAGGAGAAAAAGAAAAAAAAAAAAAAACAAAAAAAACCCAAAACCCAAACCATAAAAACAAAAACAAAGGCAAACTTCATTTTGTTAACAAAAGTAACTATTGTTATAATTAATGTTCTTGGAGTATTGTCATGAAAACTTGTAAACGTAGTATTGGTTGTTATTTCACGTACAGCATCACAGTTCAGTGATTAGAACAGAGATTAGACAGCGTGCAAAGCATGAGATTTGTGATACAACAGAATCAGTGATAGAGTTTACATGACTTTCATTCTGCCATAAACAGAGGATGGATTTTCCATTTTGTACACTTGTCTAATTCTTTATTTCACACAAACTCTTAGAATTGGAGTTTCTAGTTCAAAGAGCATACATATGTCTTTCTCTAGAATATTGAAAGTGTTTTTGCTCTAAAAGAAGAGGTAATTAAACAAGCTCAATTCTTTAAAAAATACTAAGCCAAGCAAAATATGACATAATTTTTGAAACCAGTTGGTAAGAAATGCTGATGTCTTCAGTAAAATGTTTTTTTTGTTTTGTTTTGTTTGTTTGTTTGTTTGTTTGTTTTGCCTTCACATCTGTGTGCCTTCACAAATGTGCCTCAGTCTCAAGGCCAAGATTTAGATAGAGACACTATAGCCAGTAGCCTGACTGACGGAAGGTAAGGTAGGCTTTGAAAGGAACTTTAGCACATGCCTGAGACTGGTTCCGACTGTGTTACAACACAGCGGGGTCAGGACCAGCACCACTAGGAAGGCTTGCACAGTGCTCAAGGGAGGAGACCCCTCCTACTGTCAATTTTAGGGGGAGGCAGTCAACCTTCTCATTTAAAATGTCAGGAAGGATCACGAGTAATTCTTTGGGTTTTTATCCTTCCCTAGCCACTCTTGTTTGTTTCCCCTTCTTTTCTGTTAAAAAATGGCATTTTTTTTGTGTTGATTTGCATCATACTTGTCCTATCTAGATTGCATTTTACATGGTTTAATCATTGATTCTTTAGGTGACTAACATTTCTGTTATTTGAAGTTGTCTTCAATATTTTAAACAGGCTCCAAATACCACTGACTAATGCAGGCTGTGTTGCATGGCAGGGAGAATGTCATCGACTGTGCTATCATTATCCAGACCATTATAATTTAACACACTACCGACTCTAATGACGATTTAAAATATTGTCACATGATAAAAACCTCTAACTTTTGGAATAACCCACCATTTATATTCAAGATGTAAGCATACAGTCTGTTATCTATTTTTAAACACTCTGATAATTACATTGCTCTTGAACTCTCAGTGAGAGCTGCCTATACTTTTAAACCAACAATCACATTCCATGGGATGCATCTTCATAATTCTCAACTCTCCTCCCATGCAGAATTAAGGGGCTTGAATTTACTACTTCTGCTTATTTTCTTCATCTTAATCATTGATGATTCTGCAAATTCTTATGTAACCATGACCAAGACTGATACAATTGTGAATCAACCTCAAACTGAAATTCAGAATAGGTCTTTAAAGAATTTCTGTTTCCCCCGCCAGCTATATTTTTATTTAAAAACAAAAGAAAAATGAGGTTATAGAAACACAGGACAGAAATGTAAGGTGCTTAGTTCTGGAGAAAGGGAAGGCTTTGAAAGGTTTAGGAAAAAAGGAGTTGAGTCAACAAAAATTCATACTCTGTCTATACTGAAAACATAAATTATATATATTTTTTCTTTTTAATTAATTAATTAATTAATTTTTATTATTAGTTACATTTTATTAACTCTGTATCGCAGCTGTATCCCACTCCCTCATTCCCTTCCAATTTCACCCTCCCTCCCTCATCTCCTCCTTGCCCCTTTCCAAGTCCCTGATTGGGGAGGACCTCCTGCCCTTTCGTCTGACCCTGTTTTATCAGATGTCTTCAGGACTGGCTGCAAAGTCCTCCTCTGTGGCCTAGCAGGGCTGCTCCTCCTTTGGGGGGTGGGGAGGTCAAAGAGCCTGCTATTGAGTTCCTGTCAGAAATAGTCCCTGTTTCCCTTACTATGGGAAACCAATTGGTTACTGAGCTACCATGGGCAACATCTGAGCAGAGGTTCTAAATTATATTTTTATACACCCTTTAAGAAAAAAACAATTACAACAACAAGTTATAAAGACAAGGAGATTTAAGTACTTTGGTTAATGGAAAATGAACTACCTTTTGGTTACTGAATAATTCCATTCCCAATCGCAATTCACCATTTCCATAGCACAAGAGACTCATTTTCTCTTTCTCTTCAGCACAATTCTGAGTCCGTCCAAGTGGGTTGTGCATGAGCTATTTACATCAAGATCATGAAAGAACAACCATCTCCACTGGTATTTACTAACAAAAAGTGATTTTGTAAAATTCATGAGTATCATATTAACAATTTATTTAATTCTTACTTTTCAAACATTTTATTGATATTCTACCGTTATGTATGTTACTTAAGTACAATATAGCCATTTTATTATTTTCCTCTTCTTTTCTTTGTTTTGAATGGGTATCTAAATATAAATTCACCACCACATTTAGTAATGCTTGATTTTTTATTTTTTATTTTAAATAGATTTTTATATGAGAGTTTAATATCATAGTAAAATAATAAAAGTTTCATATTCCCCTTAAGATAATTTTAAATCATTTTAATGTATTAAAATAATTTACATTATTTAAAGCATTAAATAATTTAATACTTGAATAATGTAAAGTATTTTAAATTATTTTAATTGATATTCTTATATTCTTGTTAATTTGATGAAGGAAATGATGTTTAGACACTGAACTTAATTCTTAGTTTCTTAAAACATAGTAAAGCAGGTGATGTTATAAGAGGAGTTTTTGAAGACTGGCATAAAACAACTAGAAAAATGCCTCTTACTCTAACGTTTATAAATAAAGAAAAGAATGGGACCACCTACAGACAAATACTCCAATTAGTTTGTTATTAGGAGAATGGTATGTATTCTGAAATACAGGATAGGTGAGCTAAAAAAAAAAAAAAAAAAAAAAAAAAACAGAAGAAAACGTAAAATGAGTACTTTGAAAGAATTTCTAGAGTTTTTCTTCTTGCATAGACATGATATCTAGGTTGCATACAAAACATAGGTGAAAACAAATGTGAATTATGGGATTTAAGCATTAAATTAAGTAAACATTTAAATGATTGTAAAAATTATATTCATTTTTATTCCTTAGAGATTTAACTACAGAGAATTACTTGTAAAAAAGATAAAGTAGGCATGATATATTTTCTAACACATTATTTAAAAGTTGTTTTTCAGTAGACACTGATAGCTTAGCACGTGTTTGGCATGCCGTTTTGAAAAACAGGTATGTTTCCAGTGAACTTCCAAATATTGGCATGCATGGAGTTGCTTCTGACATTGCAAATGCAAAACTTTCCACACTCACAAATTTATGCCAAGGCTTTTAATTTGTCACATTTTTAGTAGTTATTTAATATTTTTGTGTAAGTCTTGTTCCACCTAACCCTCTCAAAAGCCTAGATAAGGACAAAAGATTTAAAACTTCTCCAAGGACATAATAGGAAAACGGAATCTTGTTTTGTTTCTTCTCTGAGTTCCTTTTTTTAGAATATTTATTTTCTAAGACCTTATAGATATTCTAAAATCCCAAAGCTCTCTACAATCATGATAAATTGAATTTTATACAACACTAAGATTTTATTATCACTGTTTCAAAAATATGAAGAAATCATAAAGGAAAAGTTCTTTAAAAAGATCCAGATCCATCTTATTTCGGTGAAAATTTTAATGAAATAAAATTACAATTCTTTTTGAAAAAAAAAAAAAACAAAACTAGATTGTTGAAAATAAGATTAAGTCTGATTCTAACATAAACAGGTTTGTTCCTAATCAGATAATACAGTTCAAGAAAATATCCAGTTTCTCTGTATAAATTATTAATACAGTTCTTTTCCATAATACTGTTTATATTAAAAAAGTAGTGGTTAGCATTACATGTAACCTCTGTAGTTGGCATACTATCAAAGAATGAAATTGTTGTATGTTGGAGTAAAACATATTTGCATAAGTAGCTTATAACACAAAAAAATATTTTAATTCAAGGATTCTTGGTTTTCAGAGCATGGCAAATGAGAATGTTTCAGTAACCCATCTTTTCATATGTTTTTAAGTTTCTCAAATAACTAGTTTTTGTGTTTGATAAACTGAAATGTATTTTAAAAATGAGTTTAATACACATCTATGAATTGATCTGGCTCTACTGAATAACAACTGGAAAAATATAGGCTTGTATTTGTAGATGTTCAATACCATAGAACTGGGGAATATATATATATATATATATATTTAATCTCAAACACACACACACACACACACAGATACGAGTCCAAGAATAGCACAAAATTAATATTATTGAAAGACTTCAATCACACAGAAAAATGAACAACAGAATTCAGGGTGATAACAGTTGTCCTTTGTATTGGATGGGTGAACTCACTCACCCTATATCTTACCTGTTGGATTATATATACCTGTTCATCTCTCCCATAGATTAGTTATTGATTCTCCAAATTACTATGCAGGGAGATAAAAGATAAAAATGACTAGTTAGACATAATAATTTTGCATCAGAGTTCAGATGAGTTCTTCATCAAGAGAATTTGAATAACAACAAAATAATTCTCACATAGCTCGAAGAAACCAAAACCCCTTTAACTAATAAGAATTAACTTCCAAAATATTTTAAAAAATGGATACCCACAACACCTCTTTAGAGTTAAGTCTCTGAAGACATACAGGTGGTGTTAATTTGAATCTTTTTTTTCTGGAAAAAAAGTAATTAACACCTGTATTTGCTAATAGGGATTGAAGCACTCCATACATGATGTTCTGCATAAAACCCTGCCCAGATGTCAACCATCGGGTGTCGTTCCCATTGGTGTTAGTCACATGAGGTTAAATGGGAATGGATTTCCCAATCCATAATATGACATTTTTAATTAATGATATGTATATCATTTTCCTCTGTGTAAGCAAACCAATCCTTCTTGAGATGATCATCAAGTGCCATGCAGACACCCACAGGTGATATCCTTTATATCAGTGGATTGCTAACACTGTAGTCACATAACTGTCTCATTATCTGCTACTTCAGGTTGTCTTTATAGACCTGATTCCAAATCACTTTTCAATCTGAAAAAAACAAGTACAATTTTATAATTTTAAAATTTTTACAATTTTATAATGCACTATTGTCTTGCTTCACTCCTGTCTTTTTGTTGGCATTTGCACTCTAATTCTCACTGGGATGTTCCTAACTTCCTAAATAGAACATTTTAAACTTCCCTTGCTAAAAACATGGATTTCTCATGTGGGTCTACAAAATGACTGACGGGAGGGTGAGAGCCTGTGTCTCCGCCTTCATTTTGTGTGTGTTGCTTTTACTTTGGGTCCAGTTTCTGCCAGACGATGCACAGGCATACCCATTCACTTGCAAAGCAGTTTTCTCTGACTCAGGTCATCACTGTTTACTGAAAAATATAGAGCTAAATCACTGCCTTAAATCTAAAGTTGGCACATATTCCATGAACAGCAAAACTCTCCCAGGAGAGAACACACCCTACGTGATCATTATCATCAGTGAGGCCAAAACCAAAGTCCTCACCTCAAAGGGGAGAAGCAAGAGTTTATTCTGGAGCCAAATATGGGAAACATAAGAGTTTCATAAAATTTTTATAGGAACAGAAAAAGTCATAAAGAAATGTGTTTTTCAAATACATCCTAGAAAATACCCAGGTAGGTTGGTGAAAGAAAACCATGGATATACCCACCTGTTGCTATCTGATGGCATTCTTTTTTTAAAATTATTTTTATTGTTATCATTTATTATAGTTTATTCTATTTGGATCCTAACTGAAGCCCCCCTCCCTCATCCCCTTCCAACCCCACCCTCCTTTCCTCTTCTCCACCCATGCTGGTCCCCCAGTCTGATGAGGGTGGTCCTCCTCCCCTTCCATCTGATCCTAGTTCTTAATCCAACAATAGTATGGCCAGGGCAATCATATATTTTTAGAAGAAAAAGGACCATTTAAGATCACAATTAAGGCTGAACAATGGTGGCACATGACTTAAATCCTATCAGTAGGGAGGCAGAGGGAAGTGGATATCTGAATTCAAGGCAGTCTGATCTACAGGTCTAGTATAGAACTGCCAGGGCTACATAGAAAACTCTCTTTCAAAAAACAAACAAACAATTAAAGAAGAAAAGATGTAAGGTATGTTTTTGTAGGTTTTCCTTAATTTGGTTCCAAAATTTTTGAACCTTCAGTTCAGTCATGAAGCTCATGACAAAGGGATGAAAGGGTAGGCAAGGATGCTTCTGAGTAGTGTCAGATTTAAAAAAACAAAACACAAAAAACAAAAAGCAAAAAACAAAAAACAAAACAAACAAAAAAAACCCAAAAAACATGTAGCTAAAACTAAATGAAACAAGGCACTTCAGGAACACCTTAGAAAATAGTTTGCCTAACTCATTTAGCTGCTAATGCAACATTTTGATGTAAATTTTTACTTATTTTTCCTATAACTATGAATAACATAAAGAATAACAAAAGTTTTTGTTCACGGCTTCTCTAGCCAACATAATATTCCAAAGCCACAAATGACTAATGGGCATTTAATACATGAAATTAACTGATTTTTAGTGAAACAGACAACATTTCAAGTATTTAAATTTATGTGTTGATATTGTGTGTGGTATATATGGTTCAAAATGAAAATACAAATTACCTGATTATTTTTGCTCTTCTCAATATGGCCATTAAAGAAATATAAATTAATGCAAAGTTTATTGTATGTTTTAATGAAATTGTTTTCTAGAGTCAATCACGCATTAAGAAGTCTACTGAGTTTCTGTCTCTCTGTGATTCTAGAAGCAGAAAGTGAGAATTTCTTATGATTAATGAAAGAACATGTATAGTAAAAAAGCAGCTGTCTAAACAATTGTCTAGCTATATTTTAGGTAATTGGACTGGAGAATTCGATACTACGATGGAGCAGCTGCGAGTGGCCATTGTCATGGTAAATTCTACCAGTGGACGCAGGACTAGCCACAGGATTATCATCACGGATTGCTGCAGCCATGAATCATCTGAAGGAATGGGCGGGCATAGGAGCGTTAGCAGGCCTTCTGGTGTTGGTCACCTTGGTTTGCCTGTGGTATATATGCAAGATTAGAGTCTCACAACAGCGTAATGCAGCCATAACCATTCAGGCCTTTACAGCCATTGAAGCAGGACAGTCTCCCCAAGCATGGTTGGCTACCATAAAAAGCCAAAATGTTATGCTCAGGATGCGAGGCTAAGCACTGCACTCAGGGTCAGCCGCTTTCTACCCAGAGAAGAGCATGTCTGATTGCATGCAGGTTGATGCCCCAGGTCCCGCCTCTGAGAAAAAGGTATCGGACGGGTCTGATGCTCTTTGGGTGGATGACACCTAAATGAACATCTGTACAAAGTCCCAATTTATTTCTAATATCAGAGATCAGACCTCTACTCTTGCCTGATGCGTCTAAAACAAAAAGGCGGAATGCCACGCCTGAAAGATGGAGCTGGTTTCCGCCTTCCACCTTCCTGATGGTGAGTGCTCTCTGTCACAAACAACTCCATATTTGGCTAAGGCTGAGGATCTGGCTTGCTTCCATGTATGTAGACCTATCTGCATTGCCCACGTGGCATGCTGAGGTTCGCTACCCAGAGGCTATTTAAAGTGGGCTGGCTTTACCCAGGGTCAGATGATTGTTCAAGGTTCCTGAATAAACTGCATTGAAAAAAAAAAAAAAAAGAAATAATGGAAAACCTACTGTTTCATTAAAATGAACAATGTTTTCAATTCTGACTCTACCAAATCCTGCTGCCTGTGAAAATATGGACAATGTCCACCACTCAGAAATCTTCAACTTTTCTATAATTAAAATGAGACCCACACACCAACACCTTCCACCAAATTCTTTCTTTTTTTTTTCTCATTTTTATTGTTTTCTTTGTCTTGTTTTTTTTATTTTTTATATTAATCACAGGTTATTTACTTTATATCCCAGCTATATGCCGCTCCCTCATTCCCTCCCAATTCCACCCTCCCTCCCTGATCTCCTCCCTGCCCTTTCCAAGTCCACTGTTTGGAGAGGACCTCCTCCCCTTTCATATGACCCTAGCTTATCAGGTCTCTTGTGGAAAAAAGATAGTATCTTCAACAAATTGTGCTGGTCCAACTGCATGTGTATATGCAGAAAAATGAAAATAGATCCATATTTATCACCCTGCACAAAACTAAAGTCCAAGTGGATTAAAGATATCAATATAAAATCAGACACATTAAATCGGTTAGAAGAAAAAGTGGAGAAGACCCTAGAACTCATCCACACAGGAGACTATTTCTGAACTGAACGTCAACAGCACAGGCTCTATGATCAACAATAAATAAATGGGACCTCATAAAACTGAAAAGCTTCTGTAAAGCAAAAGACACTGTCATCCAAACAAAAGGACAGCCTACAGACTGGGAAAGGGTATTCACCAACCCTATTGACAGAGGGCTAATATCCAGAATATATAAAGAACCAAAGAAGATAAAAAACAACAAATTAAGTAATCCAATTAAAAAATGGGACACGGAGTTAAACAGAGAACTCTTTGTACAGGATTGTAGAATGGCAGAAAACACTTAAAGAAATGCTCAACGTCATTAGCCATTAGGAAGATGCAAATCAATAGGACCCTGAGATTTCACCTTACACCCATCAGAATGGCCAAGATCAAAAACTCAAGTGACAACACATGCTGGAGAGGTTGTGGAGAAAGGGGAACCCTCCTCTACTGCTGGTGGGAATGTAAACTTGTACACCCATTCTGAAAATCAATCTGGCATTTCTCAGACAACTAGGAATAGCGCTTCCTCAAGACCAGCCATACCACTCCTAGGCATATATCCAAAAGAGCCTCAAGTACACAATAAGGACATTTGCTCAACCATGTTTGTCACAGCTTTATTTGTAAAAGCCAGAAGCTGGAAACAGCCCAGATGCCCCTCAACTGAAGAATGGATGCAGAAATTGTGGTACATTTACACAATGGAGTATTACTCTGCAATGAAAAATAAGGAAATCATGAAATTTGCAGGCAAATAGTGGGAACTGGAAAGGATCATCCTGAGTGAGCTGTCCCAGAAGCAGAAAGACACACAGTATATGCTCACTCATGCAGACATATAACATAGGATTAACCTACTAAAATCTGTACATCTAAAGAAACTAATCAAGAGAGAGGACCCTGAATAAAATGCTTAATCCCCATCCAGAAAGGCAAACAGGATGGACATCAGAAGAAGAAGAAAACAGGAAACAGGAAACAACCTAGGAACCTGCCACAGAGGGCCTCTGACAGGCTCTGTCCTGCAGACTATCAAAGCAGAAGCTGAGACTTATGGCCAACTGTAGGGCAGAGTGCATGGAATCCTATGTAAGAAGTGGGAAGTAGTATGGGCGGGAGAAGACAGGAACTCCACAAGGAGAGCAACAGAACCAGGAAATTTGAACACAGGAGTCTTCCCAGAGACCCTGGTACTCCAACAAGTACCAGGCATGGAGGTAACCTAGAACCCCTGCACAGATGTAGCCCATGGCAGTTTAGTGTCCAATTGGGTTCCACAGTATGGGAATGGGAATTCCTTAGTAATGGGAAGAGGGACTGCCTCTGACATAATCTGATTGGCCTGCTCTTTGATCACCTGCCCCTGAGGGGGGAGCAGCCTTACCAGGCCACAGAAAATGACAATGCAGCCACTCCGGATGTAATCTGATAGACTAAGATCAGAAGGAAGGATAGGAGGACCTCCCCTATCAGTGTACTTGGGGAAGGGCATTCCTGAAGAAGGGGGAGGAAGGGTTGGATTGGAAGGGGAGGAGGGAGGGGCTTATGGGGGGATACAAAATGAATAAAGTATAATTAATAAAATTAAATTAAATTAATAAATGGGGCACGGAGTTAAACAGAGCACTCTGTGTAGAGGATTGTAGAATGGCAGAAAAACACTTAAAGAAATGCTCAGTATCCTTAGCCATCAGGGAGATGCAAGTGAAAACAACCCTGAGATTTCACCTTACACCCATCAGAATTGTTAAGATCAAAAATTCAAGTGACAACACATGCTGGAGAGGATTTGGAGAAAGGGGAACAGTCCTCCTTTGCTGGTGAGAATGCAAACTTGTACAACCACTCTGATAAACAATCCGGCGCTTTCTCAGATAATTGGGAATAGTGATTCCTCAAGATCCATCTTTACCACTCCTAGGCATATATCCAAAAGAGGCTCAAGTACACAACAAGGACATTTGCTCAACCATGTTTGTAGCAGGTTTATTTGTACTAGCCAGAACCTGGAAACAAACCAGATGTCCCTCAGTTGAGGAATGGATACAGAAATTGCGGTACATTTACACAATGGAATACTACTTAGCAATTAAAAATGAGGAAATTGTGAAATTTGCAGGCAAATGGTGGTATCTAGAAAAGATCATTCTGAGTAAGGTATCCCAGAAGGAGAAAGACACACATGGTATATACTCACTTATATAGAACTAAAATACGATAAATATATATACCTGAAATCTATACACCTAAAGAAGACAAACAAGAAAGAGGACCCAGGGTAAGATGATCAATCCTCACTTAGACAAATGGGATGGGCATTGGACAAAGGAGAAAACAAGTAACAGGACAGGAGCCTACCGCAGAGGGCCTCTGAAAGACTCCAACTAGCAATGTATCAAAGCAGATACTAAGACTCATAACCAAACCTTCAGCAGAGTGCAGGGAATCATATGAAACAAGGGGAAGTTAATATGACCTGGAGAGGACAGGAGCTCCACAAGGACCAAATATATCTGCACACAGGGGTCTTTCATGAGACTGTTTCTCCAACCAAGGACCATGTATCAATATAACCTAGAGCCCCTGCCCGGATATCGTCATGGTAGCTCAGTATCCAAGTGGGTTCTCCAGTAAGGGGAACAGGGACTATTTCTGACATGAACTCAATGGTGAGCTGTTTGATGCTCCCCCTCCCCTTGAGGGAGGAGCAGCCTTGCTAGGTTACAGAAGAGGAATTTGCAGCCAGTCCTGAAGACACCAACTTCTTAAAAAACAGCGCTTCCTCAAAATCCAGCCATACCACCCCTAGGCATATATCCAAAAGAGGCTCAAGTACACAAAAAGGACATTTGCTCAACCATGTTTGTAGCAGCTTTGTTTGTAATAGCCAGAAGCTGGAAACAACCCAGATGCCCCTCAACTGAAGAATGGATGCAGAAATTGTGGTACATCTATACAATGGAATACTACTCAGCAATGAAAAGCAAGGGAATCATGAAATTTGCAGGTAAATGGTGGAACCTGGAAAGGATCATCCTGAGTGAGTTGTCCCAGAAGCAAAAAGACACACACGGTATATACTCACTCATATAGACATACAATGTAGGACAAACCCACCAAAATCTATGCATCTAAAGAAACCAAGCAAGAGAGAGGACCCTAACTAAAATGTTCAAACCCCACCTGAAAGACAAAGAGAATGGGCATCAGAAGAAGAAGAAAATAGGAAGCAACCTAGAAACCTGCTACAGAGGGCCTCTGAAAGCCAGAAGAAGAAATCAGGAAACAAACTAGGAACATACCAGAGAGGGCGTCTGAAAGCCTCTGCCCTGCAGACTATCAAAGCAGATGCTGAGCCTGATGGCCAACTGTCAGGCAGAGTGAATAGAATTTTATGTAAGAAGTGAGAAATAGTAAGAGCTGGAGAGGACAGGGTCTCCACAACAGAGCAACAGAACAAGAAAATTTGAACACAGGGAACTTCCCAGAGACTCATACTTCAACCAAGGACTATTCATGGAGATAACCTAGAACCCCTGCACAGATGTAGCCCATGGCAGTTCAGTGTCCAAGTGGGTTACATAGTGATGGGAAGAGGGACTGCCTCTGACATAATCTGATTGGCCTGCTCTTTGATCACTTCCCCCTGAGGGGGGAGCAGCCCTACCAGGCCACAGAAGAGGACAATGCAGCCACTTTTGAAGAGAACTGATAGACTAAGATCATTAAGGAGAGGAGAACCTCCCCTATCAGTGGACTTGGGGAGGGGAATGCATGCAGAAAGGGGAGGGAGGGTGGGATCCGGAGGGGAGGACTGAGAGGCTTATGGGGGGATACAAAATTAATAAATTGTAATTAAAAAAAAGAAACAAAATGTTTAGCAGAGTGCTTGCTAACTAAATGGTATTATTCAGAAATTAATTTTCATCAAGGAGTGCATCCAAATAGGAAGATTACTAGGGTTTGGTCACAAGGGCACTACCCAGTGGCAGGGTCTCCACTTGACCTGGGAAAAAACAGCATTTACAGATTTTCTGCAAAACTTAGGTTTGGGGAGGTAGGTATTTTAATTAATCCTTACACAGGACTCCTATTGGTTAATTATGCAGGATGGGGTTTTAAGTGATTTTTTTCATATGAAATTTATTTGGGAAATTTAATTGTAACTTTGTAATTCTCATGTTAAGATGTTAATTAATGTCACATCAAGTTATTCCCAGCATTATTCAGCATAAAACTCATCAAATTATGAGCATACATAACTCTAGGCTTGGCTCCTGCAGCTGCCACCTCTCAATAGTTACTTTTTAAAATGCACGTATTATACATTTCAATGCCTCAGATGTTCCGTAGGTTGACATAAGCCAACTACAAGTGTTTTGGAGCTTGTATCACAGGACTTACGGCCCTCTGTTCCGCAAGAGAGAAGCGTTCATTCCTTTACAACTGTACCATGTTGTTAGATTAGTCACAAGGTGATGCCACCAAGTAGGTGTCTGAAACAACGAGGATTTGTTGTGTCAGCATTCTAAATAATGTGACTGGTAAATGCAGATCCATAGTGCTATTATATGACTTTCTTCCAGTCTAGTTTCTGCAATGAAATGCATGTGTGTATGGATTGGGAAGGCAGCTAAATGGTAGGGTGTTTCCTAACATGACCCATCCTCAATTCCCAGCACTGTAGAAAAAGGTATATATCTATATCTACCATCTTCTAGCATGGACTTTTGCTACTGTGGTCTAGTTATCATTTGTTTTTTTAAAGCAGGTTCTATGTTCCAGAAATATCTTAAAGCTACGTGAAGGGGAATTAAAATCTATACTTTCACAGCTAGAAGTTCTAGTTTTCTGTGATTTTGAGAATATTCTCTTGCAATCTTTGGTTTTAAATTTATTTCTATATTAAATTATCTAGAATTAATAATGTTGGACATGCATTGTGGCATTTTTAAAATTAACTAAATAAAAATACAGTTTAGCCTTAGTTACTTGAATATCAAAGAACACATTTCTAAATTTTTTATTATTTAAAACAAACAGAACTATTCCTTTCTCATTTTATACTGCATTTCTGTGGCGAACATGTAAATCTCTTTTTATAAATGTTGAATATTTTATCTCAGAACCGACTATAGAGTAAGCTATTCATGCTGCCTTCTCAGAAGTGAATGTCTGGAAGAGAGAAGAAGATCAAAGATAAAGGTCATAACTGACTCAGCCACAAAGCTAACACAGATCATCACTGGGAAAAAAAAGTATGTCTGGCTGCCAAAGTAAACCCAGATATGTAGATTTTTCAGAGAGCTAACATGGGAAGTGTTTCTGCTATGTCTGAAAGGCTGGGATCCTGGTGTTCAGCTCCGTCAGCTGTCCAGAAAGCACACTGGCCAGGCATCCAGTCATGTGATGACTGCTGTATCTGAACAAGGAGAATGCCATCTTCCATTAGCTAGCCTTCTAAGACAATAGCCAGCTTCAATGTTATTGAGATATTCCCCTCAAACACAGTAAGATATTATTAGGATCTAGTTCCCAAGAGTTGTGCTGAAAATCTCTGCAAATTTGGGTGGCTTACGGTAACAGAAAGTTATATCTTTGCAGAATTAGAAGTGCTGAATTCTTTCAGCTGCTGGAGGTCTAGGCTTTCCTTCCCTGTGATGTTAACATCACTGTTGTCATTGTCTCAGATTTTAAAGGCCCCACCCACTGTCTTTGGTTTATATTTTTATATTCTATTAAATATACTTCTATGTAAATTTATACAGACTCAGACAGTTAAAAATGGACTCATTCTGAAATTTCAAGTTATATTCACAAAAATGCCTTATGACATCTTTGTGATGTTGGAATGACACATCATTAATCTCTCTGGCTGGAAGCCAAACAGGTGCTCAATACACACCTTTAATCCCAAACAATGAAAGTAAAGTTAGTTGGTAGAAGAAGGCAGCCAAGTTATAAAGTGACATCTTATTGAGGGGTAAACAAAGCAACAAACAAGGGAAAGATTTGACAGAAAAGTCAGAAATGGGATATGCCCAACTCTCACGAGAACATCACATGAAAGAGAGGTGACTTAAGAGAGCAGCACAAACATGGTTGAGCAAATGTCCTTACTGTGTACATGCCTAGGAGTGGTATGGCTGGATCTTGAGGAAGAGCTATTCCTAGTTGTCTGAGAAAGTGCCAGATTGCTTTCCAGAGTGGTTGTACAAGTTTACATTCCCACTAGCAGTGGAGGAGGGTTCCCCTTTCTCCACAACCTCTCCAGCATGTGTTGTCACTTGAGGTTTTCATATTGGCCATTCTGATGGATGTAAGGTGAAGTCTCAGGGTCGTTTTGATTTGCATCTCCCTAATGGCGAATGGCATTGAACATTTCTTTAAGTGTTTCTCTGCCATTCAATAGTCCTCTGATAGCATATTTATTTGTAATAGCCAGAAGCTGGAAACAACCAGGATGCCCCTCAACTGAAGAACAGATGCAGAAATTGTGGTACATCTACACAATGGAGTATTCCTCTGCAATGAGAAATAAGGAAATCATGAAATTTACAGGTAAATGGTGAAACCTGGAAAGGATCATCCTGAGTGAGCTGTCCCAGAAGCAGAAAGACACACACAGGGTATATACTCACTCATATAGACATATAACATAGGATAAACCTACTAAAATCTGTACATCTAAAGAAACTAATCAAGAAAGAGGACCCTGAATAAAATGCTCAAACACCAGCCCGAAAGGCAAAGAGGATGGACATCAGAAGAAGAAGAAAACAGAAAACAGGAAACAACCTAGGAACCTGCCACAGAGGGCCTCTGAAAGGCTCTGTCCTGCAGACTATCAAAGCAGAAGCTGAGACTTATGGCCAACTGTTGGGCAGAGTGCATGGAATCTTATATAAGAAGTGGGCAATAGTAAGATCTGGAGAGAACAGGAACCCCACAAGGAGAGCAACAGAACCAGAAAATTTGAACACAGGAGTCTTCTCAGAGACCCTGGTACTCCAACAAGTACCAGGCATGGAGGTAACCTAGAACCCCTGCACAGATGTAGCCCATGGCAGTTTATTGTCCAATTGGGTTCCATAGTAATGGGAAGAGGGACTGCCTCTGACATAATCTGATTGGCCTGCTCTTTGATCACCTCCCCCTGTGTGTGTGTGGGGGGGGGGAGCAGCCTTACCAGGCCACAGAAAATGACAATGTAGCCACTCCTGGTGTGAGCTGATAGACTAAGATCAGAAGGAAGGATAGGAGGACCTCCCCTATCAGTGGACTTGGGGAGGGGCATGCATAAAGAAGGAGGAGGGAGGGTGGGACTGGGAGAGGAGGAGGGAGGGGCTTATGAGGGGATACAAAGTGAATAAATGGTAATTAATAAAAGAAAATAAAATTTAAAAAAGAGAGCAGCACAGAGAGAGGAGAGTTGAGTCGGTTCAGTCAGTTCTGGCAGTACAGCTGAGCACACAGTTCAGTTAATCTCAGTCAGCTGGGAGTCCTGTCAGTTGAGTTCAGGGAATACATCAGTGAGTTGATTTGAGGTCAGTTCACCAGTTGAATACAGTTTGAGCAATTCAGTGAGATGGTGAGTGTGGCCAGACCGAATCAGCCAGGTTGGAGAGACATTTGAGCCAGAAAAACTGTGCTGAACCAGCTAGCAAGAGTTCAGAAAGAACTAGAAATGGGACAGTTATTCAGTAGTAATCCTCGGAGATGATAAGTTGATCTGGTGAATGAAAGTTACATTTATATAAATTGGAATTGGTGCTTCTCTTCATGGAGGTGGGAGGGTGGGCCTGGGAAGAATGAGGAGCGAGAGTGATCACACTGAACACAATTCCTAACCAATAAAAAGTTCATGTTGGAGAGAAAAAGTAAAAAAAAGTTCCACTTTAGTTATCCTTCACCTTATAACCCTTCCTAAGAGTTCACCTTTAAAATAATTTTGTTATAGAGAGGAAAAATCAACTTCTTCCATCACTCTCAAGGCAGTATTCATCTAAATCATAATTTGCCCAATATGTTTTAAAATAAAAACTATTCTGTTACCATGTTTGATAAACTATAAGCTTTTAAATAAAATAGTGGGCTGTTTGTGTTACTTACTATTGTCTCTATAACAGCTTTCTAAAAATAATTTGAAGAAAATAATTTTGACTCAAAGTTTCAAAAGTTTCAGTCCATGGCTTGCAGGCTCCGTCCACTTCAAGACTGTTACAGGGCATAGACATAACTGGGGGCATGAGCAGAGGAAAGTGTCTCACCTTGTGGCAGTCATGAAATAAATAGAGAAAATGGGACCCCAAAAGTTTACCATTCCAAGTCGTGTTCTTGTGACCTTCTTCTTCAAACTGGGCCCACTTCATCCCATCCAGTTCAGCTGTGAACTTAGTAAAGCACTGATCCATTGATGATATTAATGATCTTGTAAACCAACTTCTTCTCCACGGTCTCACCAGCTGAAGTACTTTAATCTGAACCCAAGACAAGTGACTTATATCCCCTATAATATATAAAACATATAATACCTATGCAAACAAAGAGATATTACTTCCTACTGAAAGTTTCGTTTGTTTTTTTTTTAATTTTTCATCAATTACACTTTATTCATTCTGCATCCCCCATAAGCCCCTCCCTCCTCCCCTCCCAATCCCACCCTCCCTCCTCCCTCTGCTTGCATGCCAGTCCCCAAGTCCACTAATAGGGGAGGTTCTCCTCTCCTTTCTGATCTTAGTCTGTCAGTTCACATCAAAAGTGGCTGTATTGTCGTCTACTATGGCCTGGTAAGGCTGCTCCCCCCCAGAGGGAGGTGATCAAAGAGCAGGCCAATCAGATTATGTCAGAGGCATGTGAAGAAAGTTTCGTTTTTATGATTGGTCAAATGCTGGTGCCTGGAATACATATTTATTGCATTTCAATAGCAACTCACCTGGTCATGATTCAATTGCCAGTCATCCCTGAGACAACTGTGCTACTGACAGCCTTCATTTCATGATTGTCACTTCTTTCTAACATCTTGAAATGAAGACAAATCATACCCAACTATGAAGTTATCTTTTCTTTTTTACTTTTTAAAAACTGTCATGTGACAGGCATAGCAGATAGTTTTATGGAAACATTTTACTGTTTTTACATTTAGAAGTATCTTTTTTCATTGTGAACAAAATTTTTGCAATTCTGCTGAGTACAAATTTGTAAAAGTATAAAATCTTCCCCAGTGAACCAACTGTAAAAATAAAACGATGTCCACTCCGTATATTTTTGGATCCATGAGACCATGAGATCATAAATAACAAAATGGGAGAAAGATTTGTATGTCATAGAATAAAAGATAAACGTAATACATTTTATAAGACATGACTTTAGAATCTCAGGGTATTATTGTCTGGCACCACAGTCCATCTTAAATCAACACCCTGAATTCTGTGGAGCCAGCTTCTTGCAGAAATGGAGGGTGTCATTAGATCAACAAATCCTGTGAGTTTTAATCTGAAGCCATACATTGTCTTCTAAAAAAAATGAGTTTCCTGGCTACAGTCAATGATATGTAGCTTGTATGACTCTGGTTAAGGAATTCTCTTCATCTTCTGTCAAGGGCTCAGCAGAATCATTACTGTCAAAACGGCAAATTCACATCTAAAGAAAGTGTTTATTCCAATGAGAGAAAGGTATTATTGCATCTTTTCCAACAGAACGCCATAATGTGATCAGTTCATCCCTTAGTGATTTGTCATTCACTTCAGCCTCTGAGAATTTAGGAGTCAATTTTAATAAAACAATGCCCAGTGCAACTGGAACTTGATGTGACTGGGTAGCAAGGGAATGATAAAGGAACAGACGCACTTACCGAAAAGCAGGAATCAGGTGGGCTGTGCAAACGCTGATGGAGTGGCACCAAATAGCACAAACCAGAAACTCCGAACATTTGTTATGTACAGCACATAAAGGAGTTAGCTAGTACAAATAAAGCTGCTACAAACATGGTTGAGCAAATGTCCTTGTTGTGTGCTTGAGCAAATTTTGGGTATAAGCCTAGGAGTGGTATAGCTGGGTCTTGAGGAAGCTCTATTCCTAATTGTCTGAGAAAGCACCAGATTGACTTCCAAAGTGGTTGTACCAGTTTACATTACCACCAGCAAAGGAGGAGGGTTCCCCTTTCTCCACAACCTCTCCAGTATGTGTTCTAATTGAGTTTTTGATTTTAGCCATTTTGATGGGTGTAAGGTGAAATCTAGGGTCGTTTTGATTTGCATCTCTCTGATGGCAAAGGATGTTGAGCATCTCTTTAAGTATTTCTCTGCCATTCTATATTCCTCTACAGAGAATTCTCTGTTTAGCTCCATACCCGATTTTTTTAATTGGAACATTTGATTTGCTACTTTTTAACTTATTTAGTTTTTTATATATTCTGGATATCAGCCCTCTGTCAAATGTAGGGGTGGTGAAGATCCTTTCCAAGTCTGTAGGCTCTTGTTTTTGTTTTGATGACAGTGTCTTTTGCTTTACAGAAGCTTTTCAATTTTATGAGGTCCCATTTATTTATTGTTGATCTTAGAGCCTGTGCTGTTGGTGTTTTGTTTAGGAAGTTGTCTCCTGTGCCAATGAGTTCAAGGCTCTTCCCCACTTTTTCTTCTAACCGATTTAGAGTATCTGGTTTTATGTTGAGGTCTTTGATCCATTTGGACTTTAGTTTTGTGCAGGATGATAAATATGGATATATTTTCATTTTTTCCATGTAGACATCCAGTTGGACTAATAGTCAGAACCTGGAAACAACCCAGATGTCCCTCAGTTGAGGAATGGATACAGAAATTGTAGTATTTTTACACAATGGAATACTACTCAGCACTCAAAAACGAGGACATCATGAAATCTGCAAGCAAATTGTGGGATCTAGAAAAGATCATTCTGAGTGAGGTATCCCAGAAGGAGAAAGACACACATGGTATATACTCACTTATATAGACCCATAAGATATAATAAACATAATGAAGTCTATACACCTAAAGAAGATAAACAAGAAAGAAACCAGGGGTAAGAATATCAATCCTCACTTAGAAAGACAAATGGGATGGACATTGGACAAAAGAGAAAACAAGTAACAGGACAGGAGCCTACCGTAGAAGGCTTCTGAAAGACTCTTAACTAGCAATGTATCAAAGCAGATACTAAGACTCATAACCAAACCTTTGGCAGAGTGCAGGGAATAATATGAAAGAAGGAGGAGTTAGTATGATGTGGAAAGGATAGGAGCTCCACAAGGACCAAATATATCTACACACAGGGGTCTTATATGAGACTGTTTATCCGACCAAGGACCATGTATGGGTATAACTTAGAACCTTTGCTCGGATGTAGCCTGTCGTAGCTCAGTAACTAATTGGCTTTCCCTAGTAAGGGGAACAGAGATTATTTCTGACAGGAACTCAATGGCAGGCTCTTTGACCTCCCCCCCCAAGTGAGGAGCAGTCCTGCTAGGCCACAGAGGAGGACTTTGCAGCCAGTCCTGAATACACCCGATAAAACAGGGTCAGAAGAAAGGGGAGGAGGTCCTCCCCAATCATTGGGACTTGGAAAGGGCAGGGAGGAGATGAGGTAGGGAGGGTGCGATTGGGAGGGAATAAGGGAGCAGGATACAGGTGGGAGACAGAGATAATAATAATAATAATAATAATAATAAAAGAAGTTAGCTAGTGTGTGTTGGTGTTCCTCTCCAATGGAAAAGCATCCTTGAATTTGGAGCCCAGGAACCACACAGCTCTAGGTGGGACAATGCCCCAATGGAAGGGCATCTTGAGACCCAGGAGCCCTAGGACCACAGGTCTCTGAGAGGAAGCCTCCTCAGTTGCAGCCCTGAGGGCGAGTATCCCTGACTGAGCTGGAATGCTCCAGTGTAACAGGCGCCCTCACCCTCCTCCTCTTCAACCCTGTAGCCCCCAGGGAAGGTTGTCCCAAGCCGAGCAGATGTTCTCAGTAGTCTTGACCCCACCCGCTTCTTCTGGGCAGAAAATCTCATAAAAGAGTCCAGGATGTGGAGGGACACATCCAGGGGTGGCTGCCTGTTTTCCTGGAAGACCACATCAGGGACCTGAACAGTAGGCAGGGCTTATGTAGGGATGCTTAAGGGGTGGAGATTGCAATGGTGTAGATTTCCATGATGAGAATAGGTGAGATTTCAAGTCCTGATCTTGGGAGTGCTCAGGAGTTGGTAGTTTTTGTTTTTGTTCATCTGTTCAGGAATTGGTGGGGTTTTTCTTATAGAGTGGGGTCTGTATACTTTCCAGGCCCTGGGCAGGGATGACTGTTATAGTCATTAAAAAGTGACCATTAGGGCCATTAGGGAAGTCTAGTTGTTGGGGCCTGGCTGCTGGAGTGTCTCAGGTGTGTGTATATGAGGGAAGGGTAGCACTTTCCTGTCTTGAGGGTTTACAAAGTTTATACAGTAAAAAACGTTTACAAGGGGAGGACAGAGCAGGGAAGGCTTTTCCTGCTTCTGGAGTCCCTGTGAATAGTCCCTGTGAAGAGTCTGGGTAAGGGGTAGGCCAGTAATCTCAAGTGATGAACATCTGGGAGGATGAAGCTGTGATTGCTTCTTTTTACACAGACTTGTTAAGAGTGCATACATGTCAGATGTTGAAGGTCAACATTGCACTTGTTCCAGAGGAAGGCTTTAGCATCCCTCTAAGACTTACCTGAATACTTTATCATGTTCCCATAGGTCTGAGTCATTGGTTTCTTGACTTAGTTGTGCCCATGCCAGCAATACGCATTCACTCAGGACTTCATTTGCTCTCAGCACATTCACTCCTGGTTTCCTCAACTCTCCACACTTAATTCTTGGTTACAAATTAGAAGGTGCTACTTCTGTGCTGATTCCACCTTGAGCAGTGAGATCCGCCCTACTAAATCTCAGAGTGACAAACCCATTTCAATCTCTTCCTTAGTAGAATACCTTTTCATACCAGTTTCAGAATCTCTCGAATCTTTGGTCATAGAGTAGAGTATTATTGAATTCAGCAATTTATTTTAAATGATAGGCCCATAACTGAATCTGGATAATAAAACTCAGAAACAGAGGACTATAGGCAATATGATTACTATTAGCCCTGAAGGCACTGATTTAGTTTAATAAGTCAGAACTATAGTGAAACCTGCAAATCCAAGCAGCATCCACTGCTGGTAAAATGGCTGAGGCTTGAAGAGATTAAAAGGACACTGTGCTGCTATGTAAAGCTAGCACAGTAGCTTTACCTAGGTTTGTGTACTAGAAGACTTCTGTTTAAGTGAGCACCCTGGAACACAAGCCAAATGCAAAGCTCGCTGCATCTAAAGCACAATGGATGAGCTAACTTTTCTGAAATTCAAAGCCCTCGAGCTCAGCTCAACCTCCTCCTATGAAGGACAGCTTTTTCTCTTTTGGCCAAAATGAGGTTGAGATAATGTGACCAAAGGGATAAATAAATTTTCACCTAATCAATTTGACTTGAAAAATTTCAGCTCAGACAAAAAAAAAAAAATTGTTAAATAAATAATCACTGTGTATGCTGGTGTGCTCTTGTAGGTATTATTTACAACAAAACATGGTTTTCTGTGAACTATGCCTGACCTCTCATATTTCAATCAATATTCTCCTTGACATTTTTGAACACTGTTTGTATCTATTGATTGGTATATGTTTTTCTTTTAAATACCCACTAGATAACTTACAATTTTCAAGCAAAAAATTGTTGGTCCTTTATATACTATATATACAGACGATGCTGTTCTGTTTACTTAATGCTGATTCTTGATTCTTGATTTCTTTCATTAGTTTCTTTTATTTCATCCATTAAGTTGGGTACCATTCTTGGATACATTTTTGTTTGATCAATTATTATTTTTCTTGTTTTTATTAATTATTACTATTTATTAAAATTTATTCACTTTGTATCCCAGATGTGGCTTCCTTACTTGTCTCCTCCCAATCCCAACATCTGTCCCTCTTCTCTCCCTATGTCCCTCACCTAGTCCAATAATAGGGGAGGACCTCTGCCCCTTCTATCTGACAGATGATTGAGGAAAGGGATAGAGAGGAAGAATTGAGGGAGGAGGCAATGAAAGTATAAAGAGAGGTAGAGGAGACATGTCTAAAATTTTGACTTTTAAAATTGCTTATGAATTCAGTTCTGATTAACATATGATATTGTAATTTCATAGTTGTTATTGTTGTCTTTCCAGCTGCACTATTCATTACTCTACTTTCACAGTACTTAGTTTTGAGGACATGCACAAAACCAGAGAAACTGAAGGTCATTGATTGTTATAGTAAAAGAAAGTTGTGCCTCGCCCACAGTTTCTCTGAACTCAGTTCCAGGAATCTGAGTTTTTGTGCTCTGAAAGGAGAGCTGACACTTTGGCAGAGGTAAAGGAAGCAAAGGATCAAAGTTTATCTCACTGTGTGAGAAAGGAAAAGCAGAGAGAACCATCTGCAAACTCCAGCATGAAAAAAAAAAAAAAAAGAGCATAGCAGGGTGACAGATTGTTGACTCTAGAATTAGGAGGTTTTTGTTGTTGTTGTTTTCCCTTTTTATTATTATTTTTTATTAATTACACTTTATTCAGTTTGTATCCCCCCTGTACCTCCCTCCCTCTCTTCTCCCCTCCCAATCACTGCCTTCCTCCCTCCTCTGCACACATGCCCCTCCCCAAGTCCATTGCTAGGGGAGGTCTTCTTTTCCTTCTGATCCTAATCTAATAGGTCTCATCAGGAGTGGCTGCATTGTCTTCTGTGGCCTGCTAAGGCTGCTCCGCCCTCACGGGGAGGTGATTAAAGAGCAGACCAATCAGTTCATGTCAGAGACAGTCCCTGTTCCTATTACAATGGAACCCACTTGGATACTGAACTGCCCTGGGCTACATCTGTGCAGGGGTCTTAGGTTATCTCCATGTATAGTCCTTAGTTGGAGTATCAGTCTCAGAAAAGACCCCTATGCCCAGATTTTTTTGGTTCTGTTGCTTTCCCTTGTGGAGTTCCTGTCCTCACCAGGTCTTACTATTTCCCACTGCTTTCATAAAATTCTCTGTAGTCTGTCCAAAGGTTGGCCATAAGTCTCAGTATCTGCTTGGATACCCTTCAGGGTAAAGCCTTTCAGAGGCCCTCTGTGACAGGCTCCTGACTTGTTCCCTGTTTTCTGGACTTTTAAGTTCTGGTTTATCATTACTCCTCCTGTTGTCCCTCTGGAATGATGTCCTTTCCAGAATAAGTAAAGACTATGTTGGGAACAATCTTATCCACAATTTAGTCTGTTATAATTAGATGCCTTAGATAAAAGAATACATTTAAAGCTGTAACTACTCATAAATCTAAATGTACGATAGTAGAAATAACAATGACTACTTGTATGTTCTCAACAAAAGGGTTTGCTTCATGGGAGCTGGAGGCTACCTTCCTTGCTCTGCACTCTCATTTATTTCAGAGATCACTCCTTCCTCTTTTGGAGTAACCCTGGATTTCTCATTTCCATCTGCAAGTGTCCTCTTATTTACCCTCCTAAGTAATTCAACATCACTTTCTTTTTATAACTTTAATTGTCACTATATCTCTAACATTACCATTTGATTTCTCAGTTACATTACAACTTACCAATATAGTCTGCTTATTAAATAAACATAAGTTGCAATATCTTTGCTAAATTTTATTGCCTGAAATGCTGTCTTTTATAGTGAACATGAACAAAAGTTCAATTTGCTGATATGGCAGAAGACAGCTATAAATATCATTCCAGTTTGTGCTTTGTTACAGGGCCTTTTCCTGGCCCGAAGCTCACAGACCGGTTGTGCTAGCTGCCTCTCCAGAAGATTTCCCGTGTTTCCTTCTCCAGCATCAGGGCTATAAGAACACAACTCAGTCCCAGAGTTATTTTTTTGAGACAGGATTTATCTCTGTATCCTTGGCTGTACTGGACTTCTTTTCTAGACCCAGCTGGCCTCAAACATATAGATATCTATCTGCCTTTGCATCCCAGAGTGTTGGAACTACAGGTATGTGCTACAGTGCCTGGTCCATTTCTGGATTTTAAAGTACATTCTTGGGGGTTGAACAAAGGTCTACATATATCACCTCAGTCTCTTCTTGCTTGGATGGGTTATGAGTAATTGGATGTAATGTTGAAGTTCTTTAATGATAGAGACCATTTCTCTAGTTTCTTTTAATATTTTTTTATTTTATTCTATTGCACTGAAGTAAAGTAATTGTTTTAGAGAAGTTTTAAGGAATAACAGGCTAAGTGTGGAGAATGAGACATGACTTTTATGACTAGGCATTACTCGGTGTTTAAACCTGTACTTCTGAGGTGTGATATTTTCTATTCCTTCTCAGTATTTCTTTCTTTCTTCCTCCTCCCTTTCAAATCCATCTCTACCTCTTCTCATCTCCGTCTCTGTATGTTTGACCCACAATGGAAATGATGGCTACAGAGTACTGAAGTTAAATATTTTTCTTTCTTTCCTTCAAAAACTAGAATCAATTAGAGTTTATCTATTTTATTCACTAGGTACATTAAGTTCTAATGAAATTATAACTTATAGTTTCTTCTGAGGACACATTTATTTATTTATTTCAAGATATTCACTTTGTATCACTGCTGTAGCCCCTCCCTAGTCTCCTGTCTCCTCCTAGTCCCGCCCACCCTCTCTGCATTTTTCCCCAATGCACTTTCCTTAGTCCCCTGATAGGGGAGGTCCACCTTTTCCCCTTCTATTTCACCCTCACCTATGGGATCTCATCAGGACTGGCTGCATCATCTTCTTCTGTAACCTGGCAAGGCTGTAACCCCAGTGGGAGGTGAACAAAGAGCTGGCCTATGAGCAGCCTGTGGGTTTCCTCTATGCAGGAGGTCTAGGTCCTCTCCATGAATAGTCCTTGGTCGGAGTATTGGTCCATATTTATTTAAAATATGCTTAATGTTCTTTCATAGATCGAAAGAGTTACTTTTCCATTCTCTTCTAGAAAGTATATATCCAAAGAGAGTAAGTGAGCCTTTATGAAGGTTATCAATATCAGTATGTTTAATTAAACTTATATTTCCAACAGATGAATGCATAAAGAAAATATGTTATGTTGTTTGTGGCAGCATTGGTATAAATGAAGAAAACTGACATTTAATAAACCACACAGAGAAAGACAAACACTACATTTTGCCATTCACATAAAACAGGAAAATAGAATAAATACAGGTTATGAAAAGTAGAGAGTTTTGGTATAACAGATGGCTGGATAATTAGTATAAAATATTAAATTAAATATTAGAGGATAATTTAAATTAGCGATAACTGACCAACTCATTCAGTAGTGCTGGTGAACAAAGAACAAGAAAATGAAGTCTGGCACTCGGATGCTAATCATCGCCCTTCACAGAAGAATTTCCATTGCTATAGAAGAAGCTTCTAATAATGGGATGCAAAATTATTTTAAAAATTTGGTCCAAAATTCACATTGTACAATAAAAGCTTGTCAATTTACTACATGATATAGACAACTAGATACTGACCAGAATAGATATAAAAACTATCCAACATGCTTTCTGTTGTTGGATGTTAACTACCATGTGACTCTACATTGAGTGAAGCAAAAATTAATGAAAGTCACTATGGTCTATTTTCTGTCTGAGGATATTTACTGAAACTTACTGAGATAAGGAAATAAAACCCAGCATAACACTAAGGCTCTCCCTTCTAAGAAGATTGAGGAGGCAGAGGAAGCTTAAACTTATGGGCAGAGTACCAAAAGAAAGAAAAGCTATTTAGAAACTGAGCTGAGGAAAGCTGCTTAATTATTGTTGGAGTCTTTGTTGCCATAGTAATTAGCATCCCAACTTAAGCTAAAACTATATATTCTGGGTGAGGTTTGAAGATGAAGAAATATCTGCACTGAAGGAAGCAGACATCAAAAAGTTACAGGATAATGAAGTTGATACTTTGGTCTCTGATAAGCCAGAGTAAGGAGACCTGTTTGAACACCTAGAATATTGATGAGAAAACCTGAAAATCCATTGCTTTGGATTCTACAGCCAAAGAAATGTGGCCATACATAAGAAATGGCCACTTTACACTCATTTTAATCTTCAAGTGAAAAATTTGTAAATAAAAAATAGCATTTGATTTCCTTAAAAGAATATAACAGAAAAGATAGATATTCAATGATATAATCAATATCCAGACTTGTTAGAAATTACAAGACAGGCCATGAAATAAAACACATATCTCCAAATCTAAAGTCAATCAGATAATATAATGAAGAAATCAAAACCATATATTCTTATTATAAAGAACTTGTATATTTAAGGGATGTGAACATAAACATGAAGTGAGTATTCTATTTGTTTCATACAAATATGTTCATTTCCATCATTCAATTTGTACTTTGTCCAAACACACACATATATTAATTTACAGTGTGTGTGTGTGTGTGTGTGTGTGTGTGTGTGAAGATGAGTCAGTGCATAAAGTGTGATCAACAGAGTTTGGCTCTGTAGCACGCATGTGAATTCTGGGTGAGTATAATGGCCTGCTTGCAATGCCAGTATTCCAGCAGCAGAAACAAGGGACCCTCTGAGAATATTTCCTAGCTAGAATACCAAATCATTGACTTCTGTATTCAGAAAGAGAACCTATGCCAATATATAAGGCAGAGAATGATTCAAGAAGACAGCCAACATCAACTTCAAGACATGTACCCACACATGTGTAGATGAATACACACAGAGATGCAAACTCCACATGCACGTGCAAGCCAGAATACAAGAACACACACTTAGTATGGATAAATCTAATTTCAAGATAGAAATTGTAAAACAATAAACTCTATTTAAAAAGTTATTAAATATGAAAACTGCTGTGGGGTCAGGGCTGTGAGTCTCTGGTCCCAGGAAGATATAGCAGCTCCATCTCCATTGGGATTCCCTGGTAAGGGGAGCTCCTGAGCAGGGACAGTCTCTGGCATGAACCTGGTTGCCTTTTCTTTGATCACTTCCCTCTGGCAGGGTGGCCTTACTAGGCCACAGGAAAAGAGGATCCAGACAGCCCTGATGAGACCTGATAGGCTGTGGTCAGATAGTAAGGAAGGGTCCTCCCCTATCAGTGAACTAGGAGAAGGACAAAAGGGGGGAAAGAGGGAGGAAGGGTGGAACCAGGAGGAGATAAGGAAGAGGGCTATAGCTGGGATAAAAGGTGAATAAATTATACTAAATAGTAGTTATAAGAATAATAATGTGGGTGATGATAATAAATTTTCAAAAAAATATGAAAACTGTATGCTTGATAGCATATTTTAAGTTTCAGGCTATACAACTAAATCATAAAAGAAAATAGAATAGATTCTGTTTTCCTGTAGGACAATAGTTATAAAATGATGTAATTTATGTCAATATTTGATTGTATGATGTCTGATTATAAAAAAAAAGAAAAATGTTTCAAGTGACTAAATAATTTCAGTTAACTGCAGATGGAATAAAGGACAAGGAATGCACACATCAAAAAGGGCTGTTTGAATAACACAACAGTAGGGAAACACCAATACTTTGAAGCAACTGTAGGGACAGGAAACAGTGAGGGCAAGGCTGCATAGGTATTTTTGCTGAATTTTTATCTGAAAATTATTTGTTTATGTCTTTGAAGTAACTAGAAGAGGGAACAAAGGGCAACCTAGAATTCTCCATCTGTTCAAAATATTCTTCAGAAAAAAAAAGAAAAAAAAAAAACAGCATGAAAGTACTTTGAGAAAGTCAAAGCTGAGAGAATTGTGACCAACAGACCTGAGTCCCAGAAATAGCAAAAGAGATACTGCAGAGCAAAGGGCACAGCAGCCTTCTCAGAAAGGAACCTACACAAAGGGAGGAAGGTGACAACAAGAATTACAGGCAAAGCATGTAAGGTCATGCTTGCATTAAACAAATGAATAAGAATTTACCCTTAAAACTAAAGTAACATTCTGTGAGGTTCCTAACACACTATATGTTAACATATGTCAACAAGACAAAGAAAAACAATTGTAAAATATTTATATTATGTCTGGAGAGAGTGACCTTACTGAGACAGATTATCAGAATCTGGAAATTTCATCAAAATATGAAGATAAATAGTTCTAAACAATGGATTATGATCCATTAATTAGTACTAAACTGTGAATATTAAAAATCCAAAATTACTGGACTTGGAGAGGAAAGGAAATGGACCCACAGGTAGGGTAGATATTCCTTAACAGAGCACAGGAAAAGCTATTACAAAAGCACAATGATGAGCATACTTCTTTAAAACATGTTTCTGTTAGAGAAGAATGTTAAGAGAAGAAAGTTACAAGATTGGGAAGAGAATATATCTAAAATATAATTATTAAACTGCTACTTTAACAGTGTGATTATACAACCATGCAATGAAACCTAAAGTCATTCCAGAGTCACTAGAAGACAGACGTACTAAACCACTTAGAAGAAAAAGTGGGAAAGAGCCTTGAACTCACTGGCACAGGAGACAACTTCTTGAACAGAACACCAACAGTAAAGGCTCTGAGAGCAACAACCAATAAATGGTACTTCATGAAACTAAAAAGCTTATGTAAAGCAAAGGACACTGTTGTCAGAACAAAACCACTGCCTACAGATTGTGAAAGGACTTCACCAACCCTATATCTGACAGAGGACTGATATCCAGTATATATAAAGAACTCAAGAAGTTAAACAGCAACAAATCAAGTAATCCAATTTTAAAAATGGAGTACAGAGCTAAACAGAGAATTCTCAATAGAGGAATATCGAATGGTAGAGAAACACTTAAAGAAATGTTCAACATCATTAGTCATCAGGGAAATGCAAATCAAAAGGACCCTGAGATTTCACCTTATACCCACCAGAATGGCCAAGATCAAAAACTCAAGTGACAACACATGCTGGAGAGGTTGTGGAAAAAGAGGAACCCTCCTCCACTGCTGGTGGGAATGTAAACTTGTACAGCCACTCTGGAAATCAATCTGGATCTTCCTCAGACAACTAGGAATAGAGCTTCCTTAAAATCTAGCTATACCATTCCTAGGCATATACCCAAAAGAGGATCAAGTACACAAAAAGGACAATTGCTCAACCATGTTTGTCGCAGCTTTATTTGTAATAGCCAGAACCTGGAAACAACCCAGATGTCACTTGAAGGAGGAATGGATGCAGAAATTGTGGTACATCTACACAATGGAATATTACTCAGCAATAAAAAACAAGGATATCATGAAATTTGCAGGTAAATGATGGGAACTGGAAAAGATCACCCTGAGTGAGCTATCCCAGAAGCAGAGAGACACACAGTATATACTCACTCATATAAACATATAATACAGGATAAACTTACTAATACCTGTACACCTAAAGAAACTAATCAAGAGGGAGGACTCTTGCTACAATGCTCAATCTCCATCCAGACAGGCAAAGAGGATGAACATCAGAAGAAGGAAAAAAGAGGGAACAAGTCAGGAGCCTGACACAGAGGATCTCTGAAAGGTTCTGCCCTGCAGACTATCAAAGCAGATGCTGAGACTTATGGCCAACTGTTCATCAGAGTTCATGGAATCTTATGAAAAAAGTGGGAAATAGTAAGATCTGGAGAGGACAGGAACTCCACAAGGAGAGCAACAGAACCAAAAAAATCAGAGCACAGGGGTCTTTCCTTAGACTGATACTCCAACTAAGGACTATACATAGAGATAACCTAGAACCCCTGCACAGATGTAGCCCATGGCAGTTCAGTGTCCAAGTGGGTTCCATAGTATTAGGAACAGGGACTGTCTCTGACATGAAGGGATTGGCCTGCTCTTTAATCACCTCCCCCTGAGGGGGGAGCAGCCTTACTAGGCCACAGAAGACAATGCAGCCACTCCTGATGAGATCTGATAGAGTAGCATCAGAAGGAAAAGAAGACCTCCCCTAGCAGTGGACTTGGAGAGGGGCATGTGTGCAGAGGAGGGAGGAAGGTAGTGATTGGGAGGGGAGGAGGGAGGGAACCACAGGGGGATACAAAGTGAATAAAGTGTGATTAATAAAGAATTAAATAAGAATCAATTAAAAATCATGATGTAACATATGGGACTTCAGATCAGCTGATATGACCAGTGACGAAGCTGTCATTTCTACATGCTCACTTTTGAACTTTGTTTCCATCTTAGACTAAGGGCCTAAATACACTCAATCATTTCCTATTTTTCAAACTTTTCAAACTTCAAAATTTGTCTTATGTAAATGTATTTTTTTTCTTTTTTAATTCTGGAAGTTATCTTTCCTCCTATACTTGTGCTATCTGCCTTATATACACACATGGATATTGAATGTTTACTTTTTTGATGTAAGGGGCTTTGTTGGAAAGTCCTACACTTTATCCTTGGGTTTCTTAGTCTGGTGTTGTATAATACTGACTTACACGAGTGGAGGAATAATATTCTTGTGGAATGTATACAATTTACGCTTTCATATGCTGACTTCTCTTCCCCACTATCTGGGTTCAATCTGGACATTGTATTATGATGATTATTCTGAGAATCACCTGTCTCAGGTTTGCATACACAAGCTTCCATTTGCTCTCTGTATTGCCAATAAAAACAACCAGCCAATGCTGAGCAATGGAGACAATAGGGTGGGATAAGAAGGGAGGAGAAAGAAGAGAGTGGGAGGAGAGGTCTGAAAGGAAAGGACCTGCAAACATCAGGAGAGACGAACCAGACCTCAGATATGACTAAAAGCAAGTATAATGTGGGAAATCTAAATGGGAGGAAGCTATGTAGGCTTGGAGGTTTAGGATGGAGTAATTTTTGCCCAGCATTGTGCTCTTGGCTAATTAAATAAATCCTAGTGTGTATGTGGGGATTTAGGTATACAGATGGCTTAGGAATAACTTCTGTTTAACTAAAAGATAAATAAATATTGAATATTAATAATCATTAACATATGATAAGTGAAAAAAGATATTTTCACATTGTTTATGACATTAATCAGTGGACTATGTGATACATATCTCAAAAGATGATATGCAAATTAATAGGAAACACTTTTTGAAATGCTTCAATATTCATAGCCCTCAGGAAATTGCAAACTTAAAACACTTTAGGATTATATTCACACCAGTGAAAATGACCATCATCAGAATTACAATTGCAACAAATGTGGGTTGCATGTGGAAAAAGAGCAACTCAGACATAATGTTGAAGAGAGTGGAAACTGCTGCAAACTCTGGCAATAATCTGGAATGTTTCTCAAACATCAAGACATAGAACTGTCACATGAGGAAGTTGACTATTCCCGGGCAGACACCAAACATACTTTACAGACAGTTGCACATCTTCTTTACCGCTGCTGTATTCAGGTAGCTGTGGAAGGAGATGACTATCAGCAGATGAGGAAACAAGAAAAATGTCACGTCGTATATGTAGGAGAATTTAACTTAGCTCAGAAATCATGAATGTTGCAGATAAATGAATGGAACTGGAAAAAATTATACTGAGTGATAAAACTCAAGCCCAAAAAGGCAGATATCGTATGAGATTCAGATCCCATACAGATCAAAGCCTTCAAAATGAAACCTATAAATCCTAGAAGAAAATATGAACAGTATCCTAAAAGATACAAGTATTGACAAGAATTTTCTAAATAGGACTGTATTCAAGCCCTATTTAAGGCCAAATAAACAAATAGAACATCATAAAAAAGAAGATCAAGGCAGTCAAAAGTCCAATATTCATGCCCCACACCGTAAGGAAGAGCTATTGGTGGTAAATAATTCCTGGGGAAAGAGAGTCATTTCTTACTGGGATGCTGGCACTGGTTGTTTCCCATACTCTAGCTGATGAACCAATATTCATGCATCTATGTCCTGCACTAGCTGGACTTACTGATATATATATATATATATATATATATATATATATATATACATTAATTGGCATATATTATGCCAATATATATATAATATATATTATATATAACATATATATATGTTAATTGGCAGGGAGCAAGTTGAATATATGTGAAGAGACTAGGAGGATAAAAAATGGGGTAAGTTTGATTGAATGATATTCAAGGTATGTATGAAATTATTAAAAACAGAAAAACTAAAACTTTTATTAATCTTTTTGCCCTATCTTCACTGCTATTTTTCAGTGTCTTGGTTCTAGTCTGAAGAACAGCAATGATTCTCAAATATTCAATTTTTAATTCCATTTTGAACTCTGGGACTCTTTGCTCTACTATACTATGTCCTAATCTAGTTTGCATGGGAGAGAATGTAGTCTTTAAATGAATTATTCATAACAAATCAATGCCTCAGTATCTTTACTTATTATTACAGAGTGCAACCTAAACTAACCAAGCTGCTGTATGGCAAAGTTATTGTAGTAATTTTACTTCACAGACACCATTAATACTCTCCACCAAACTAACACATTTTATTGGGATGGATGATAAAATGGGGTGTTACAATACGTTGTGTCTGTTTCCTTGATTAATTGGAAATATTGGCCTGAATGTTTGTGTTTTTAGTAGCTTTGGTGTTTCCTCAGAATTCTTCACTAGATATATATTTGGGCAGATTAATAATATCTTGTATGGGTACAGGTGGCAGGTAGGAATAATATGTATTTTCTGTTCAAATAATGTTACTGTTTTTCTTTTGGTTATGTCTCCTTGCTCCTCATTTTTAAATTTCTACTCCCACATTCTGGATGTTAGGATCTATACCATTTTATGGTACACTAGAATTCATCGTTCCCAACATGGTTAATAGACCTAAATTACCAGTCTTTCTGGTCTTAAAATAGGACTAGTCCAGGAGCTCATCATGAGCACACAGTCCTTCATAGTACAAACTCTTCCTTATGTCACAGTCATTTGAGAAAATCCCTCTCATTGTTCCCCATATCACTAGGAGAGAGAATCATTTATAACTATTTTCTTTTTTTATTATTATCATTTAATACAATTTATTCAATTTGTATCCTGGCTGTGGCCCCTGTCTCATCTCCTCCCAATCCTACCCTCCCTCCCTCTTCTCCCCCTATACTCCTCTTCTAGTCCACTGATAGGGGAGGTCCTCCTTTCTTTCTATTTGACTCTAGCCTATTGGATTTCATCAGGACTGGTTGCATTGTCTTCCTCTGTGGCCTGGCAAGTCTGCACCTCCTAGGGCGAGGTGATCAGAGAGCCTGCCACTCAGTTCATGCCAGAGAAATCCTCTGCTCTCCTTACTAGGACCCCACTTGGGTACTGAGTCTATGGGCAGAATCATTTGTTGTTACAACAGTATAACTGTCTCTTTCCTATCTTGAGAGCAATACTGATTACAGTGACTGTGTGTGTGTGTGTGTGTGTGTGTGTGTGTGTGTGTGTGTGTGTAAAAGTGAGGTTCTTCTGAACAAGATTTTCATTAGATAAATGAATACCAAGGTTTTTCTGAGAGAAATATCTCTGAATTTGTAGCCTTGTCTTAAGTAGCTGCTTCAAATCTGTGCTACTTAGTTAGAAAATAAGAGATTCTGCACATAGAAAGGAGAAAGGAAAGAGAGGATTTTGAAACCTCCAAGGATTTTCACCTGATCTGGATGCTAAAACCAATTCTGTGTTCAAGCCATTATTGCTTTGATCTTTTGTCACATGTTCACCATTCCACTGTTCTAAGTTTTGCCAAAAAATGATGGAGTCTTTATTCATAACTATAAAAAAATGTCAGCTAAGGACTCCCATAGGTATTAATTCTGTGTAATTTTGACAGATCATAACGAGCCTGACTCTAACTTTAGCTTTGAACAAAGCAGAAAGCAACACTTCCTTTTCTGGAACAATAAATGACCTGAGTAGGAATCAGAACCACTCTCTGCTTTATGATGTGTGGATTAATGAAAGCATTAAACCATTCTAGTGATAGATAGGGAAATTGCAGCCAGTGTTGCTGAAAGAAATAAAACTGTTTCATCATAAATTAAAGAGGTCCAAAACACTGCAAGCTCATCAGTAGTTCATAGGCAACAAAGAGGTACAATTTTATAAGCCATTGTGGAGCACCTTAATTTATTAACATCTGTCATATTTTCAGTTTCATTACTGTCATTGTTAGTCTTACAAACTTATGGTAAAAACCTCTTTTGCAGAAAATAAGAAAAATATGGGTAAGGCTATTATCATATTTGAAAGTCGTGCCACAATTTTCCTATTTTATTAACATGCTGCACTGTTAATTTTTATCCCATTGACATTCCCATCTAGACAGCAACAGAGCCCTAAGCACGAATGGCATGATTTACTGTTCAAAGATTCAATCTGGATCTGTAATAAACGGTTAGACTGTGGATCCAGAGAATGTAATTCTTAAAATGTCAAGCAGAGGTATTGCTTTCTTGTATTGATAAAACACCAAGGAATTTGTTGATTCATCAGCACCCACTGTGGCAGCACACAGTGAGAAAATGGAGATGGAGAGCTAGCCTTCCCGGAATGTCTGTCTAACTCTTTAGGTGATGTCCCTTGAAATGGGGGTCTCTAGGCTACAACCTGAAACTACCTTGCTGTACGCCTTGTACTTGATATTATTCATTTTGCTGTACTAATATTTCTCCAGTATAAGAAATGATTTGATGCAGAAAATTACTCAATATTCAGACATACACAATTTAGAAATTAAATCTAGCTCTGTATTGATACTTGACATACAACAATGTTGTTTAACAAAGAATGGATAAGAGCTTTTGAAAATGATTTGCAAATTTAGTTCCATACATGGAATTTCTTTTAACCATTTTTAACAATGGCAAATAAAATGTTTAATAATTCATTTTTCTACCCATATGCTGCACACTCTTGGAGACTCACACAAAACAATATCCTGGGTAGGAATTAGCAGTGTATGTAGCCCTAGCCCTTTTCCCACTGTAAATGTGGACATTAGCACACAGGTGAACTTACAAATTCTCTCTTCTTTCTGTGACCATTGGATACTTGGAATAGGATGACTTATAAGAAGACTTACTGTCATGCAGGCATTACTCTCCAAAGAGCAGGCCAAAATTATGCAGTTAATTGATGACTCTATTTGCAATAATTTTGGAGAAGTGATAGGAAGTAAATCTGTGCCTCAATATAATTATAGTTATTATGAAATCATAAGAATAGGTTTTAAATATTTGAATCACAAATATTGATTTTTACAAAACTTAGGAATAAAAAACTAAAAAATGTATTTTGAAATATTCATGGCCAATGTAAGATCAACAATGTGTTCAGAGTTAACCAAGATAGGCACTCTTTATTCTAACAATCTCTTTTCAAATTTCAAAGATGTTTGGTAAAGTAAATTCAATCATCAGAAATAAATTTTGGTTAATTAAAGATGAATGACACTCATAGGTTATATTTAGTGTGTGTGTGTGTGTGTGTGTGTGTGTGTGTATGTGTGTCTTAAAGACAGCCCATGGAACTCATTCTAATCACTGTATTTCATTTACATTTTCTTCAGGGTAACAGACATCATCTTGCTTGTTGATCATTAATTTTGATGTCTGGCTCAGAGATTTGGTAGGCTCAAAATGTCTTTGTGAGACACAATCTCATTTTTGATGGACTTGAAGTTGTATTTGTCCATTTTGATTTTTAGTTTTGAAATATTTGTTTATTTATTAATTTATTTTATGGTTTGAGAATTTTATGCAGGCACATAATATGTTTTATCAAATTCACTCCCAACCCCACAGTCCATTTTCTCCCCTTCCCCTCTCCTCACATGTGGCTCAATAGATAAAATACATTAATGACTTTCTAGTTGCTTATGGTGTCATTCCTCTTAACACACATGTACTTGAGCTGTGGAACATGGAGATATCAAGCTGGTACTCACCTGGAAGTTTTGTTACTGGCTAGATTTCCTGTTGCTGGATGGCACTATAAATATGAATAAATGAAAAAAAATGTAGTTATCAATCTCACTTACTTGTCAACCCTGGAAACAGCAGCACTGTTGGGCCTGGTGCAGTGATATCACAAGCGTCATTGAAAGAGCCATTTATTATTAGACATCCTGCTCAGTCCATAAGGAGGCATTCGTACCTCATAAGAGACTGTGGTGAGAAAGTCCGTGGACTCTAAGAGAGAACGAAATGCCATGGTTCTACTGACTAGACATAGCTCAGTAACCAATTGGTTTCCCAAAGTGAGGGGAACAGGGACTATTTCTAACAGGAACTCGATGACTGGCTCTTTGGTCTCCCCACCCCCGAAGGGAGGAGCAGTCCTGTTAGGCCACAGAGGAGGGCTTTGCAGCCAGTCCTGAAGATACCTGATAAAACAGGATCAGATGAATGGGGAGGAGGTCCCCCCCATCAGTGGACTTGGAAAGGGGCACGGTGGAGATGAGGGAGGGAGGGAGGGAGGGACTGGGAGGGAATGAGGGATCGGGACACGGCTGGGATACAGAGTTAATAAAATGTAACTGATAAAAAAAATAACAAAAAAAAAAAAAGAAGTAAACTGCATTTACTTAAAAAAAAAATAAATAAAATAAAATAAAATAAAATGATCCCTAAAGAAGTATTTGTTATAACTATAGATCAGAGCATCTCAGAACCCTCATGAAGGAAACTTCTACTTAGAGTAGAGGACCACAGAGACCCTCAAGTGGCCAATATGAAAAACAAGAGGTTAGTGAATTCTCCTCTCTAAATGAGACATACATATTAAATCTCTCCCCATGGGGTCCTCAGCTTTTCTGAAGATAAAGGGATGGGTGAATGAAAGTGGGATTGAGAGAGGAGGAAGGAGGGCTTCGATGAAGCTGTAAAATGAATAAATAAATAATTAAAAATAAAACCTAGGAAGGATATAGCTGAATTTTTAGGTAGTACTATTCCTAATTTCCTGAGAAAGTGCCAGATTGATTTCCAAAGTGGTTGTACAAGGTTACATTCCCAGCAGCAATGGAGGAGGGTTCCCTTTCTCCACATCCTCTCCAGCATGTGTTGTAACTTAAGTCTTTAATCTTAGCCATTCTGATGCATCTAAGGTGAAATTTCAAGGTTGTTTTGATTTGCATCTCCCTGATGACTAAGGACTTTAAACATTTCTTTAAGTGTTTCTCTGCCAATCGATATCCCTCTATTGAGAATTCTCTGTTTAGCTCTGCACCCCATTTTTTCTGGGAGATTATGTTTTCAATTTATTATTATTATTATTATTATTATTATTATTATTATTTATTACAGTTTATTCAATTTGTATCCTGGCTGTTGCCTCCTACCTCCTCTCTTCCCAATACCACCCTCTGTCCCCTATGCTCTTTCCCTAGTCCACTCATGGAGGAGGTCCTTCTCCCCTTCTATATGACCCTAGCCTATCAGGTCTCATCAGACCTGGTTGCATTGTCTTCCTCTGGGGCCTGGCAAGGCTGCACCCCCACCCCCAAGCACGATGTGATTAAAGAGGCTGGCATTGAGTTCATAACAGAGAAAGTCTCTGCTCCCCTTAGTAAGGAACACACTTGGAGACTGAGTCTATGGACTACATCTGAGCCAGGGTTTTAGGTCCTCACCATGCATTGTCCTTGGTTTGGGTATCATTTTATTCAGGGCCCCTAGGGCTCAGGATTTTTGTGTGTTTGTTTGTTTGTTTGTTTGTTTTTGACTCTCTTGGTCTCCTTTTGGAGCTCCTGTCCCCTCCAGGTCTTCCCTGCACTTGCCCAAAGTTTGTCTATGATTCTTAGCCTCTGTTTTGATACCTCGATCAGTAGAGTTTTTCAGAGGCTGTCTCTGATAGGCTCCTTTCCTGTTCCCTGTCTTCTGCTTCTGATGTCTATCACATTTTTTAATTTTTATTTTATTTTTATTAATTACAGTTTATTTACTTTGTATCTCAGCTATAGCCCCTCCTCCATCTTCTCCTAAACCCATCCACCCTCCCTCTTCTCCTATGCCCCTCCTTCAGTCCAATGATAGGGGAGGTCCTCTTGCCCTTTCATCTGACCCTAGTCTATCAGGTCTCATCAGGACTGGCTTCACTGTCTTCTTCTGTGGCCTGGTAAGGCTGCTCTCCTCTCTCGCATTTTCAGTTGGATTAACTGGTTTTTTTGTATTTAACTTCTTAAGTTCCGTATATATTCTGGATATTAGCCCTCTGTCAGATAAAGGGTTGGTGAAGATCCTTTCTTAATATGTGGGGGAGATAGAAAGATCAGGAGGGCGACAGGTGCCCCAAAACGAGACCAAAAGACCCCAAAACAAAAATAAAAACAAAAATTAATGAACCTTGGTGACTCTGAAGAGGATGATACCCCAACAAAGGACAGTGCATGGAGAGGACCTAAAACCCTGGCTCAGATGTAGGTCATAGCCTCCGTCTCCAAGTGGGTAAGTTAAGAAGGGGAACAGGGTCTTTTTATGGCATGAACTCAGTGGCAGGTTCTCTGATCATCTCCTCCTTCCTCCTGATGGGTGTAACCTTGTCGGGCCTCAGAAGAAGACAATGCAGCCAGTCCTGATGAAATCTGATAGACTGGGGTCAGATAGAAGGGGAGGAGGGCCTCCGCTATCAGTGGACAAGGGCAGGGGCATAGGAGAAAAGGATGGTGGGTGGGGTTGGGAGGAGAGGAGAGAGGGGCCACAGAGAGGATACACATTGAAAAAAATTGTAATAAATGGTAGTAACAAAAATATATTGTTTAATTTGGAAAAAATAAAATCATAGCCAAAACAAATAGACAAAGACTACCACAACCCTTTCCCTAAATCTCAGGGATCTTTATGGAACAGGAAGTAGAAAACTGTAATAACCAGAGATGGTAGAAAACAGCAGGAAGATTTTCCAGAAACAAAAGTGTAGTTGCACATATAAATGTATATTTATAGAGGCCTCATACACAAAAATCTAAGCAAGCTGAAGCCTGACAAAAAACTCAGCCTGCATAGGAAATTGGAGTCAATGAGGAAAGAGAACTTTTTAAAAGTGCAGGAAAGGCTCTCAAGATTTAGTGAGAAGACATGGAAGGATGCAGTGTTGTTATGTGAATTGGAGGAGTTGGATAAATTCAAAAATCCACTGTAGAAAATCCTCAAAGAATTAATGAAAATATCATTAAAATACACATATGTCATATTATTTTCTGTGTTCATCTCCAATGGGAGTAATCAAAAGAGAGTACTGATACCATCAAAATTCCAACACTTCTTTAGTTCTTTATATATACTGGATATGAGTCCTCTGTCAGATAAAGGGTTGGTGAAGATTCTTTCTCAATCTGTAGGCAGTCACTTTGTTTTGATGACGGTGTCCTTTGCTTTACAGAAGTTTTTCAGTTTCAGGAGTTCCCATTCATTGATTGTTGCTCTTAGAGCCTGTGCTGTTGGTGTTCTGTTCAGGAAGCAACAAACCAAGTAATACTCTTAAAAAATGGGGAAGAGAGCTAAACAGAGAACTCTCTGTAGAGAAATATTGAATGGCAGAGAAGCACTTAAATAAATGCTCAACATCATTATCCATTAGGGAAATGCAAATCAAAACAACCCTGAGATTTCACCTTACACCCATGAGAATGGCCAAGATCAAAAACTCAAGTGACAACACATGCTGGAGAGGTTGTGGAGAAAGGGGAACCCTTCTCCACTGCTGGTGGGAATGTAAACTTGTACAACCACTCTGAAAATCAATCTGGCGCTTTCTCAGATAACTAGGAATAGCGCTTCCTCAAGATCCAGCCATACCGCTCCTAGGCATATATCCAAAAGAGCCTCAAGTACACAAAAAGGACATTTGCTCAACCATGTTTGTAGCAGCTTTATTTGTAATAGCCAGAAGTTGGAAACAGCCCAGATGCCCCTCAACTGAAGAATGGATGCAGAAACTGTGGTACATCTATACAATGAAGTATTACTCAGCAATGAAAAATAAGGAAATCATGAAATTTGCAGGTAAATGGTGGGACATGGAAAGGACCATCCTGAGTGTGTTGTCCCAGAAGCAAAAAGACACACATGGTATATACTCACTCATATAAACATACAACATAGGATAAACCCACTAAAATTGGTATATCTAAACAAACTAAGCAAAAGAGAGGACCCTAACTAAAAAGCTCAATCCCCATCCTGAAAGGCAAAGAGGATGGACATCCAAAGAAGAAAAAAACAGGAAACAACCTAGGAACCTGCCACAGAGGGCCTCTGAAAGGCTCTGCCCTACAGACTATCAAAGCAGATGCTGAGCCTGATGGCCAACTGTTGGGCAGGTGAATGGAATCTTATGTAAGAAGTGGGAAATAGTAAGAGCTGGAGAGGACAGGAACTCCACAAGGAGAGCAACAGAACAAGAAAATTTGAACACAGGGAACTTCCCAGAGACTCATACTTCAACCAAGGACTATTCATGGAGATAACCTAGAACCCCTGCACAGATGTAGCCCATGGCAGTTCAGTGTCCAAGTGGGTTACATAGTGATGGGAAGAGGGACTGCCTCTGACATAAACTGATTGGCCTGCTCTTTGATCACCTCCCCCTGAGGGGGGAGCAGCCTTACCAGGCCACAGAAGATGACAATGCAGCCATTCCTGATGAGATCTGATAGACTAAGATCAGAAGGAAGGAGAGGAGGACCTCTCCTATCAGTGGACTTGGGGAGGAGCATGCAAGCAGAAAGGGGAGGAAGGGTGGGATCGGGAGGGGAGGAGGGAGAGGCTTATGGGGGGGGGATACAAAATGAATAAAATGTAATTAACAATAAATAATAATAATAACAATAACAATAATAGAAAATTCCAACACTGTGCCTGTCTTATTAGGGGAACTCATGAGAGACCCACGTCATGGGAGAGAGACAACCCCTGACACTATTAATGATCCTCTGCTATGTTTGCAAACGGGAGCCTAGCATAACTGTCTTCTGTGAGGTTTCCTCCAGCACCTGATGGAAACAGGTGTAGAGCCCCACAGCCAAATAGGCTGAGCTGGGTGAGTTTTGTGGAAGAGCGAGAGGAAGGATGAGGGAGCAGGAGAGGTCAAGAACATCACAAGAAGACCTACAGAGTCGACTAATCTGGGCCCATGGGGGCTCACAGAGACTGAACCACCCACCAAAGGGCATGTCTGGGCTGGGCCTAGACCCCCTTACACATATTTAGCAGATGTGCAGCTTGGTCAACATTGGGGTACCCTAACATTGGGAGTAGGAGCTGTCCCTGACCCTGTTGCCTGTCTCTGGATCCCTTTCCTGTAGCTGGGCTGCCTTGTCTGCCCTCAGTGGGAGAGGTTGTACTTAGTCCTGATGCTACTGGAGGGGCCAGAGTGGGTTGGTACCCTTGGCGGCCTCCCCTTCTCTGAGAAGGAGAGGAGGTAATGAGTGAGGGGTTGTGAGGGAGTGGTGGGGACCAGACTGTAAAATGATAAGATAGATAGATAGATAGATAGATAGATAGATAGATAGATAGATAGATAGATAGATAGATAGATAGATAGATAAATGTAAAGGGCAAATATACTTTTCTGAGAGTTTCTAGTTTATAGGTAGGTGATGGGGTTGAAGATGATGGAAACATTTCAGTGAGTGAAATCAAACAAGTTCTTGGATATGCAGAACTGACTTATATTTGTTGTGAGAACATGAATACCTGTCTAGGACCTGTGAAATTTGGGGGTTGGTTTTACAGTTAAAACAAATAAATAAAACCAAATGGTCCACTGGGTAAGACTACAACCATGTAATATGTTTATACATTCATATATCCTTGATGGTCTCAGACAATTCTCCACTGACACATGCCAAAGGAACTGCAAAATTACATGTCAAGATGCTATTAAATGCTATTAAAATTAGGTTGTTCATTTCTACTTGATAGTATATGGTCTACTGGGATGAATTTAAATTGCATGCAGCCTAATTAATTTTGGTGTGTTCTCTACCCTCATAGTTTATTTCAAGTCATTGCTATTTAACTTCCTATGTATAATACTGTTAACATTAAGGTGGATGCCCTCAGAGTGCATTCTGTTCAAGAAAGGATTTTACCGCATAGAGAAAACTCTGCTAATGGAGCATGCTTTATTGAAGTTGAACTAGAAGAAAACACAGAGCATTACAAATCAGTATAGACAGCTTATTATCCTGGGTTTAGTCTTTGCGATTTACACAAATGTCTTATCATCTTCTGTGGCATAGATCCCTGAACATCAAATTATTTTTTTCTTATATCAATAATCTAGGCTTCCCCATACCCAACAAATGGATCATACCACCTTTTAAAAATGATGCTAAGGAATGTTTTATTATGTCCAGATGTAATTTGTTATATTAAACCATTATTATTATTATTTACTCACATTGTATTCTGGTTGTAGCCCTCTCCCTTATCTCTTCCGGTCCTCCCCTCCCTCTCTCTTCCTCCCCTCCCCCCTCCCTTAGTCCACTGGTAGGGTAAAGTTCCCTGCCCCTACTGGCTGACCTTATCCTATCAGGTCCTATCAGGACTGCCTGGATCCTCTTCCTCTGTGTGCTGGCTAGGTCACCCCACCTGAGAGAAGTGATCAAGAAGCAGGCAACCAAGTGTTGGAAGTTGGTCTGTTGTGTGTTATTGGCCCTCAAGATCTTGTTACACCTATCCTTGTTTTGTAAACCTGCCTAAGATATACCTGATTGTTTAATTAAATGGCCTATACCTGGACAGGGCTTAATGGGGCAAGTGTGGTTAAGGTTCCCATGGCTTTTGAGTTCAAGAAAGAATCATGGGAATCAGATGGATGGGAAAAGAGGAGGAAGGAGTATGCCATGATTGGTTAGCATAGAGAATGAACCACATGGGACTGGAGAAAGGACTCCAGTGATGGTGTGGAAAGGCCCAGATGAAGAATTAAAACAAGTACCATGGGCTAATGGATGAAAGATAGTCCAGTTGAGGAGGATTAAGATGGATGTCATTGGATGGGGGCTGGGAGATGGATGGTGAGGATATTGAGACAGTATAAGTGAAATATCTGCCTGGAGAAAGGTAAATAAGGCAATTATAAATCTAACAAGTATTTGTGCCTTATTAGTTGTGATAGAAGGTTAGATAATACCATTGTGATAATCTTATGGCTAATAATAAACATTTTATAGCCCAGCACTCATTTTTTAAATTTACAACAATAACCAAGTTTATGTCAGAGATTGTCTCTTCTCCACTTACGGGGGAAACCACATTGAGACTAAGCTGTCTATGGACTATATCTGGGCAGGGGTTCTAGCTCTTTTCTATGGATGGTCTTTGGGTGATGCATCAATCTCTCTAGTTCTCATTGGCCCAGTGTTTTGTTTTTTTTTTCTCTTTATCGGTATCATTTTTGGGGCTCCTGTTCTCTCCAGGTCCTTCTACATCCTCCTTCATTCATAATACTCATTGCATTCTGTCCAAAGTTTGGTGTGAGTTTCTGCCTCTCCAGAGGGAGGGACCTACAACCAGGATACAAAGTGAATAAAATGTTTCACTACCACTACCACTACCACTACCACTACTACTACTACTACTAATAATAATAATAATAATAATAAGAAGAAGAAGAAGAAGAAGAAGAAGAAAAGAAAAGAAAAAATCAGACTGTACAAGATAAAACAAATGTTTCTTTTACAAATGTAGGGCCCCTTGTGCTTGTGGCATAGATGTTCAGGATTGTGATGTCCTCCTGGCGGATTTTTCCTTCGACGAGAATGAAGTGTCCCTCCCCATTACGTCTGATTAATTTTGGTTGAATGTCTATTTTATTAGATATTAGGTCGGCTACTCCATCGTGCTTTTTGTGTCCGTTTGCTTCATAAACCTATTTCCAGCCCTTTATTCTGAGGTAGTGTCTATCTTTGTTGCAGAGGTGAGTTTCTTAGATGCAGCAGAATGTTGGATCCTGTTTCTGCAATCACTCTGATAGTCTGTGTTTTTTTATTGGAGAATCGAGTCCATTGATATTGATAAATATTAGTGACCAATGATTGTTTGTTCTTTTTACTGTGGAGTTGGTGGTGGTTGTGTGTTAGTGTGATTGTTTTCCTTTGCTTTTTTGTTGTTTAAGGTATCTTTATCCTGTGTTCTCTTCGATATAGTTTATTTTGTTGGATTGGAGTTTTTCTTCTCGTATCTTCTGTAGGGCTGGCTTGTAGTGTATATATTATTTAAATTTAGTTATGTCGTGGACTATTTTGTGTCTATGTTAATTAAAAATTTTACTGATTACAGTAATCTGAGTAGGCATCTGTGATCTTGTAGTGTCTGAATATCTTTCTAGGCTCCTCTGGCTTTCATAGTCTGTGCTGAAAAGTCAGGTATGATTCTGATAGGTCTGCCTTTATATATTACTTGTCCTTTTTGATTTTTAATATTTTTTTTCTTTGTTCTATAGATTTAGTGTTTTGATTATTGTGTAGAGGGAGAAATTTCTTTTCTGGCCTAGTCTATTTGGTGTTCTGTAAGGCTCTTGTATATTTAAGGACATCTCTTAAGTTTGGGGAAATTTTCTTCTATGATTTTCTTGAAAATATTTTCTGGGCCTTGGAGCCTGGAATCTTCTTTTTCTTCTGTTCATATTATTCTTAGTTTTCATCTTTTCATGGTGTCCTTGACTTCTCAGATGTTTTGTATCAGGAACTTTTCTGTTTTTCTGTTTTCTTTGAGAGATATTTTGATTTCTAGTTGTATTTTCAGTGCCTGTGATTCTCTCCTTCATCTCTTGTATTCTGTGTGTGATGCTTAACTCTGTTTCCTGTTCTCTTTAGTTCTCCATCTCCAGGGTGTTCTTGGTTTGTGTTTTCAATATTGGTTCTAATTCCATTTTCATTTCTTGAACGAGTTTATTCTTTTCCTTCACCTCTTTGATTGTAATTCTGTTCTGTCCACGATGGTCTCTGTTTGTTTGTTTCCTCTTTATATGCCTCTAGTAACCCATAATCATAGATTTGAGATTATTTTCCTGTCTTTCAGCTGTATTAAAACATCCACTGATTTGGGGAGGTTCTGGTGAAGCCATGATGTCCTGGCTTTTGTTGCTTGTAATCTTAAGCTTGCCTCTAGCCATCTGGTTGCCTGTAGCCTGTTTGTTCCTGGAGTCTGTACTATAGACTGGGCCACCTGACTCTGAAGTCTGGAGTAGTCTGCAGGAAGATGAGAGATGTCCAGGGGCTCAAGAATAGGTGCTGGAGATTCACTAAGGAAGGGAAGGAGATATGCTGAGTTCATTGTCTCTGCTGGTGTACTGTTTTGACCCAGGTAGGCCTGTCAGCCAGAGCAAATGTGGAAAGATCTCCAAGCCTAGAGCTTCTCTGCTGTCCCACAGGCTTCCTTGGGAAGGGGTACAATGGAACTTGGGTCGTGTGCCTAGCTTAGTTCCACTGTCTCTGTTGGGCTTGCTGTTTCTGACCCAAGTGGGCCATGCAGCTGGAGAGCAGGCAGAAAGATCTCCGAGACTAGAGCCGCTCCAGAGCCCCACAGGCCTCCTCAGTATGGAAGACAATGGAGCTTTGGTCCCTTGCCCATCTCAACTCCACTGGACTGACTGTTTCTGCTGGCTCACTGTTTGTGACTCAGGTAGGCCAGGCAGCTGAGGCTCAGGTGGAAAGATCCCCGAGCCTAGAGCTCCTTGGGTGCCCCAAAGGCTTCCTCAGGATGGCAGACAAGGGGCTCACTGATTCTGACCCACGTGGGTCACATAGATGTGGAGCAGGCTGAAAGGTCTCTGAGCAGGGAGATCCTCCACTGCCCCACAGGCCTCCTTGGGATGGGGGACAATGGAGCTTTGGTCCTGCAAGCATTCACCTCCTCCCCTCTGCTGGGTTCACTGTCTCTGCGGGGATCCTGTTTCTGATTTTCATAGTTAGGCCACCATGAATATGACATGTTTTGACTTTGGAACTCATTGGAAATCCCCTCCCAGCACACAGCATCTGTGCTCAGACTACATGACACCAATATTCAAGCTTGCTCAGTTACAGAGCTGAACCTGCCATAAGACTAGTTCAGTCACAAAAGGGAGTAAGTAAATTACTACCCCAAGTCTGTGTATCAAAGCATATACTAAGACTCATAACTAAACCTTCGACAGAGCACAGGGAATCATATGAAAGAAGGGGGAGTTAATACGACGTGGAAAGGATAAGAGCTCCACAAGGACCAAATATATCTGGGCACAGGGTCTTTTCTGAGACTGACACGCCACAAGGACCATGTATTGATATAAACTAGAACCTCTGCTCAGATGTAGCCCGTGGTAGCTCAGTAACCAATTGGTTTCCCAAAGTGAGGGGAACAAGGACTATTTCTAACAGGAACTCAATGACTGGCTCTTGACCTCCCCACCCCCGAAGGGAGGAGCAGTCCTGTTAGGCCACAGAGGAGGACTTTGCAGCCAGTCCTGAAGATACCTGATAAAACAGGGTCAGATGAAAGGGGAGGAGGTCCCCCCTATCAGTGGACTTGGAAAGGGGCACGGTGGAGATGAGGGAGGGAGGGAGGGACTGGGAGGGAATGAGGGAGTGGGATGCAGCTGGGATACAGAGTTAATAAAATGTAACTAATAATAAATAAAAAATTCTCTAAGAAAAAGGATGCCATGGGTTTATTTTCGTGACAAACTGTGTGTAAAGTTTAATAGACCTAGGTGAAAGAATAAGACCCTCTTTCTCACAGTAAAGTCTTTATCCAGAAGAGATCTGGGCAAACCATGTAGGATCTTCACACCATACCAATCTCCTTTTACTTTCTCTCATGCAGGATTTTCCTGATCCATTTGGATTAAAAGTATTAAACACATTTCTCAAAGATTAAGAAAAAAGAAAGAGATTAACTCTGAGTTTTTTCAGTAAGACAGAGTTTAAAGAGAACTTATTAGGAAGTCCAGAGTCGAGAATTTGGATAATCATCTCTGCAGCATTCATATTCAATAACTATAATATATCCCTTTTATTTTCTTTATTAACATTTTTATTAGTTATTTCAGAATTCCATGCAATACATTTTGATTATATTCTACTCCAGTTCCTCTAACTCCGCCCAAATCAAACCTCATATATGTATGCCTCCCAACTTTATCTATATCTTTGTATTATTTAATAATCAAAAAAATTATATATATATTACATAATATATATATTGACAGGGCAATCCCCTGGAGCCTGACTAACCTACCAAGAGACACATGTTTAAACAAAATTGATTCCCTCTCCAGTTTTAAATTTCTGTGTTAACCTCACATTCATTATCCAAAGAAAGTTCTCTGAAAATATCTGAGAGCTGCAATAAACTACAGGTAGAAAAACCCTTATGCAGAGGATCATGCTCATTCTAGAAACCATAGATCTCCAAAGTAATAGGAGTCATTGCCATTGCTTTTGGTTGCATGGTATCAAATACAATAATACAACTAGACCTTGATGTTAAGACTCTACTGCTAAGCAGACAACACATACTGGCTACAGTAGATAGAAAAGTGAAGTTGATTATAACCAGGAAGTATTTCCCTGCTGGCTAATTCTCATTCCATTGGAAGATACTATGCAAGGTATTAGGAAAAATACTCAGCAACTCCTTTTTCCCAATAGTTAACCCGAAATGCAATAATAACCAGTGTGGGAAGATACAGCTGACTCATGGATGCAATAGTGACATGAAAGGTAAAGGAGTTAAGCTGTACCTTTCTGATTGAATTCAAGACCAGCTTCACAGGGAAGCTCAGGTGCTGTGCTGTGAATCAGGTCAAGAACCCCCAGCTGAAAATATCACATGCCACAGGGTGATGTTTTTAATGGGCACCGTAACAAATTTCCTTCCAAAATCGTTGCTCCTAATAACAATATTTCTTAGTTCTATACCTGTATAAATGTATGAAATGCAGAATTCCTTTTTATAATGCTGTAAAATTTCAAAAATTTCTTCAGTTTTAGAAAGGTTTTTTTTTGTCCCTTATATTGAAAATAAATATTTTTTTCTCATAAAGTGTATTCTGGTCATGGTAGTCTCACACTCTACTTCTTCCGGTTGTTACCCATCTGCCCTTCTCTCCTGAATCTACCACTATCTGTGTCTCATTAGAAAAACAAACAAACAAGCTTTTAAGGAATAATAGTTAATACATAATAACATAACATAACATAACATAACATAACACAACACAACACAACATAACATAACATAACATAATATAATGTAATATAATATAAGCTGCCATCAGGTATTTTTTCCTTGATGTCTATCTACTTTATTTATGGGGTCAGACTCTCTCACTTGAACTTAGTGCTCACTGATTGGCAAGGCCAAGTGTCCTGGAAGCCCTGCTAAACAAAGTTCCAGTGAATGTCTTGGATTGAAACTTTACAATTCCTTACAGACCTTGAAAGAACAATTCTCAATTTCATATAGAAAAACAAAAAAAACTTGGAATAGCTAAAACAACCCTGGGCAATAAAAGATCTTCTGGAGGCATATCCTTCCTTGATTTCAAGCTGTCCTATAGAGGAACAGTAATAAAAATGACATGGTACTGGCATAGAAACAGACTTCTGGATCAATGGAATCAATTAAAGATCCAGAAATAAATCCATATACCTACAGATACTTGATTATTTTATAAAAAAGGCCAAGACCTTACAATTAAAAAAAAAAAAAGGAGAGCATCTTCAACAAATAGTGCTGGTCTAACTGGATGTCTGCAGGTAGAAAATGCAAATATATCTATATTTATCTTCCAGAAAGTCCAAGTGAATCAAAGACCTCAGCATAAAACCAGACACACTGGACCTGATAGAAGAGAAAGAGAAGGAAAAGAGCCTTGAACACATTTGCACAGGCGACAACTTTCTGAACAAAATACCAGTAGTGTAGGAATTAAGATATCAATGTTTAATAATGGAACCTCATGAAACTTAAAACCTTCTGCAAGACAAAAGACAGTGTAAATAAGTTAAAATGACATGTAAAAAAATAGGAAAAGATTTTTGCCAACTCTACATCTGACAGAGGGCAAATTTCCAACACACACACACACACACACACACACACACACACATATATATATGTATATATTAATCAAAAAAACTAGACATCAACAAACCAAATAACCCAATAAAAAATGCATACAGATCTCAACAGAGCGTTCTCAATAGAGAAATCTCAAATGGCTGAGAAACACTTAAATATTCAACATCCTTAGCTATCAGAGAATGTAAATCAACATGACTCTGAGATTTCATCTTATATATGTCAGAATGGCAAAGATTAAAAAACACAAGTGACAGCTCATGCTGGCAAGGTTGTGGAGCAAGGAAAACACTCCTCCATTGCTGATGGAAGTGCAAATTTGTACAGCTACTTTTGAAATCAATATGGTAGTTTTCAGAAAACTGGAGACTGATTCTACCTCAAGATCCAGGTTTACCACTCCTGGGCATATACCCCCAAAATGCTCCATTATATAACAAAAACACTTGCTCATCTATATTCATAGCACCTTTATTCATATTAGCCAGACACTGGAAATCACCTAGAAGTCCCTCAATGAAGAATGTGGTGATACATTTATACAATAGTGAGACTCCCAACAGAGGGGATTGGGGCTTTTGCTAATGCCTTTGCCTGCTTCAAGAACTGTTTTTCTCCTAAGTTGCCTCATCCAGTCCTAATATGAGGGGAGGGGCCTAGTCTTACTGCAACTCAGTATGCCATGTTTAGTTGGTATCCCTGGGAGGCCTGCCCGTTTCTGAAGGGAAACAGAGGAGGAGTCAATGGGGAGGGAGGTGCAGGAGAGAAAATGCAGGAGGTGGAGGAGGGGAGGGAGGAAAACTGTGGTTGTGATGTGATATGTGAGAGAATAAATTAATGAAAAAATCTTTTCCTTAACTCTATGTTGCATACACACATATGCTTAAACAGGTATGTCTATGATTTTGGTATTATATGTTTAAGATAAGGACCAAAGCCTTTACCTCTCTGTTCATTGTGGGTAAGAAAAAAATTGAAACTATGTTTTTCTAATAGCCATGGCACTAGTTGTCACTGAAATACAAAGGGCAAAAACTGAGGATCATAATCAACAAGGTGATGAAAGGCACTTGCCTGGTGTTTTCAACTCTGTTTACAAATATCAACAGTGAGACTGGAGGAAGATAGTGTGAGTTCTTTCATAAAGTTAAAAGTAGTTCATACAAACCTATGCTTTACATTAGTGAATACTCACAATCACGCATACTTTATATAACACAAAAACTATTTAATTTTTACTTATTTTTGACAATTAATTTTTCAGTTTTTTTTCATATAAAGAGAATGCAGAATGTTTATGATGTGGTGGAATTGAGGAAAGGCAATAGGAAAGATTAATAGGGATATACTTTATCCTCTTATTATAGAGAAGCAACATTTTGACTTCATCTTTCTATTTGAAAAAAAAAAAGTCTGCAGTCTTAACTCCATAAATAGTATCTTGTAAAGTTCTAAGATAAGAGAGAAATTTGAAATTCTTGAGATAAACTTAATGTAGGCAAATAAAAATGTTTATAAGTAAATTTTCAAAGTGAATGTATTCTGTAGTTCATCTAAAATGGGATGGAAACTAGAGAAAGGTGCATAGAAATGCATCTTCCAATAAGTAAGCATCATTTATTTAACATGGAATGATTTTTGTTATGCTTAGTTTCTTACATAGTGCTACTTTCAAGATAGTAGCTGTCCTTCTTCCTTTTATTTTTTGAATGAACTCTCTTCCTTCACTCTCATACATTAATTTCTGTCTTTCTTTTTAGTTAACTAGTTGGTATCTCTTTTCTCAGATTTTACTTTCTCTACAGATCTATTTTGGATCCCAAAAGAAAAAATCTTTTTACATTGAATAGACATATTACTCAGTGACCGGTAAGAAGCCTCTAAAAGATTCTTTTTTTAATTTTTATTATTTGTTTTAATTTAAATTAATTTTATTAGTTACACTTTATTCACTTTGTATCCCCCCATAAGCCCCTCCCTCCTCCTGTCCTGGTCCCACTCTCCCTCCCCTTCTTCATACATGCCCTCCTTCTGTATCCCAGCTGAGTTCCAATCCCTCATTCCCTCCCAATTCATCTCCTCCCTGCCCCTTTCCAAGTCCACTGATTGGGGAGGACCTCCTCCCCCTTCATCTGACCCTGTTTTATCAGGTATCTTCAGGACTTTCTGCAAAGACCTCCTCTGTGGTCTAGCATGACTGCTCTTCCCTTGAGGTGTGGGGAAGTCAAAGAGCCAGCCATTGAGTTCCTGTCAGAAATAGTCCCTGTTCCCCTTACTATGGAAAACCAATTGATTACTGAGCTACCATGGACTACATCTGAACAGAGGTTCTAGGTTATATCCATACACGGTCCTTGGTGGAGTGTCAGTCTCAGAAATGACCCCTGTGCCCAGATATATTTGGTCCTTGTGGAGCTCTTATCCTTTCCACGTCATACTAACTCCCCCTTCTTTCATATGACTCCCTGCACTCTGCCAAAGGTTTGGTTATGAGTCACAGTTTCTGAGCTGTGGACTTCCTCTAAAAGATTCTATTCAGCAGGGGATTGAATCAGGTGCTGAGACTCACAGCCAAACTTGGAACAGAGCACAGGGTGTCTTATGGCAAAAAGGGGATATAAAAGAACATGGAGGGGACAGGAGACACACAAGGAGACCAACAAAACTGAGGCATCAACCAAAAACCAAGCATAGAGAGGACCTAGACGCCCTGCTCAGATGTAGCCCATAGACAGCGCAGTCTCCCTGTGGGTTTCCTAGTGAGGGGCGAAGAGACAATCTCTGACATGGACTTGGTTGCCTGCTCCTTGATCACTTCTCCCTGGTGGGGCAACCTAGCCAGCCCACAGAGGACGAGGATCCAGGCAGTCAAGATGGGACCTGATAGGCTGGGGTCAGACAATAGAGGAGGAGGACTTCCCTATCAGGGGAAGACTAGGGGAGAGGGAGACAAAAGAAAGAGGAAGGGAGGGTGGGACTCAGAGGAGAAGAGGGAGTTACAACTAGGATACAAAGTGAATAAATTGTAAATAATAATAACAATAATAGAGTTTTATAAGCAAAAAAGAAAAAATAAAGGAATGTGCTATTTTTAATAGCATTGCTTTTGGTTGCCCACTAGAACTTGATGTGATGCTATTGTGGATTTGATTATGAACTTTGATTACAAAGCATGGAGAAAGAAGTTGGTACTGACCATGTAGCTTCTTCTCTGCTTGATAGTTTTCATAGTGCTGACAGGTGATACCCAGGCTGCTTGGAGGAAAGAATTATCAGATATCTAACCCAGCTGTTACTAATGAGCTACAGCAATTACAGTCTTGACAAAATATGTCCAGAGGTGCATTAGTGGTATGAATGTTATAAGAATAATTAAATAATTTATGATGGGCTTTAAGGTTTATTCCTCAGGAGGAAACATATATTTGATATGTAAACCTGCTGAGAACCCATCATGAGGGTGGGTAGGGTCTAGAGCTGAACCTACTACATTATTGTGATAAGTAGGCATAATATCAACTGCCACTTGAATTTGTATTTCTCTATCAGTAGTTTGTAGAAGCTCTCAAACCTCACCACAGAAGTTTCTTTGTGCAATGGATGAGAGCTGACAACAAACTCACAATTGATCAAAGCACTGAAAACAAATGTTTTAAGATTGATCAGCCACAAATAGAACATCAGTGTCATAAATTATAACACTCCTCACCCCTCCCCCAAAAAAGCTAAAGGACATTTGGAAGAGAAGACAGAAAGACTGTAAGAGCCAGAAGTAAGAGAATACCAAAGTGAAAGAGTATCTTTGGAGATGATAGCACTTGCCTTCAAAATTTACATCAGCTATAGTAAACTGTATAAAATCTGTATGGAATAAAGCTATCCAAGTTTCAGCATAGATTTGGGGAGAAGCTCACAAACCTCTAACTCTGGTCTGAGGAAACATTTAGGGTTGATGGTTACCGGGGAAAAGTGAGTTTTCTTTAAGGCTATGGCTCCTTGTTAGCTGCTGGTGTCTCTTACACATGAGTATGTAAATATGTCTGTATAAACAGCACAGATCAGAATTAGTCATGAGAGGTATAAAAAATATCTTGTACACAAGTTTGAAAAGAAGTAAGAAATTGGAGAGTAGATTTGGAGGAGTTAGATAGTGGTGAAGTGAATGCATTCAAAATGCATTTTATTAAAGACTTGAAGAATGAATAAAACATTATATTTAAGAATATAATCATTTAATGGCCAATTATCCACTTTTTCTGTGTATTTGTGTCAAATTCAAGATGGAAACAGTATCTCACTAAGTATTTTGCCTTTGTTCATACTGAAAATAAAACTTTCCCTTTTCAGATACAGTTTCTAATGCTTGTAATGTATAGTAATAGAACTGATACAATGAGTAGAACATAGGTCAGATGGAGTTTGTAATGGTGATGACCCTTTGTCTTTCTCAATACATTTCCACTTCTGAATGACCCATAAAAAAATAATTCTACTGTAAAATCACATAATTGAGTTTCTTACATATATCCACAGTCATTCAAAACTGTAACTGAGCTCAGATTCCTCCATTAGGATTTCTCGTTCAGAAACTAATCTAGAAAAAGAGAAATTGTTGGTTGGATAAAGGGAGATGATACTGTCAATCATGACCACCCCTATTTTCAACATCTATTGATAAATAAGGTTGGGGAGGCATAAATTTATTGAACAATAGCAAAATGAATCTATAAGGAAGATACTCTAGCATAGTTATTCAGACAAGATAAGGAATCTAGAATGGCATAGATATGATAAGATAGTTATGTGTGTGTGGCTTTATTGGATACTGTTAGCCAGTATGCAATATCTCCTCAGGAGATATTGATCTTAGGACTGATCTTAGGCTTGGCCATGCCATAAACTATATAGTGATTATAGAAGACATTTATTAAAGTTGTATTTCTCAGGGTCTTTCCTAAAATGTTGCTCACTTTGAGTTAAGAATCTATAATATACTCACAAATTGTTTTAAAATCATAGAAAGTATGATTTGAGATGTGCTTGTCATACTTGAAACAAAGCTTACTTGATTTTCCTAGCTGTATTACACAGTTTAGCAGAAGGAGGAGAAGAGGTGAGGACAGACAGAAGAGAAGCAGGGGTGGTGGGCAGAAGAGGAGGGAAGGAAGAATGGGAGAAGAGAGGGAAGGAGGAGGAGAGAAATAAAGAGAATACTTGTTATCACTTGACATTTTACATGTGAATGTTGTTCTTTGGCTTTTTATGCCCTGTTGAGATATATCCGCTTACTGGATTCAAGCACATACAGCAATCCATTAAGATTTCTAAACAGATTTATGGATGGACCACTCATTATGCAAAGGACTTATACATATAGTCTCTCTAATCTTCAGTAGAGTCTGATATATTAGGAACAATACTTAACAACCTGCTAGCTTGTAAGAAAGCTGAGTCTTGGAAAAATCAAGTAATGTACTGGCCAGGCACACCTCTTGTAACAGGTGAATCTGGGATTCAAGCCCATTTTAGTAGAATCTCCATTATAGAGAGGACAGGCCTCTCATGTACTGTTGGGCTTCACCTTGCACTGGCTTTTCTACTCATAAAGTCTTGTTTGAGTTGGAGAGAAAAATGGGTTACGTAAGTGTGTGGCTGGTTTTGCTCTAAATATTTGTTCTTTGAGGTGTCTAGACAATCTTAAAAACTCTAAATCTATAAAGCACAATGAACTTTGTATCATAAACTCTCTTTAAACAGTGTGTTTATACTCAATTAGCTGTGAACAATGTAAAAGTAGAGTCAGACTGGTAAGGTCATTATAATTTTCATTGAGTGGTAGTGCTAGTGAAAATTAAAGAAAAAAGCTAATGTGCAGGCATGTCACAGAGCTATGTTCTTCATCAGCACCATGCCCCACCCTACTGCAAATAATTAATTTCACAGTACACTTTGACTTTAATTTCATTTCTGCTTAATAAGTTATTTATTGCTTAACTTAAGGGGTTATATCATCAAACCAAAAGTCAAAAAAATTCTAGAATGTTGAGGAAAAGGCTAATCCTCACCTCGGCAGCTATGGCAATGCCCAGCCAGGAACTCAAGAGAGGCAGTACCAGGGGCAGATGTAGGTCACTTCCATTGTGGAAAAATACTAGTATATTCTTGATGTACCTAATTGCTTTTGCTGACTGCAATGTGAGACGATTTTGATGCTAAAGGAGAAGAGTAGAGAATTGCTTTAGGGACATTAATATTTAATTTTAAAACTTGAATTATTTCTGCCTTAATAGAGTTGTCTGATTCATAATTTAAATATTGAACTCAGTCATCTTTGAGCATGTAATTTGATGGGTTGAGTGTAATTTCATTGCTATATTTTAAAGACTTAAACATAGGCATTAATTTGTTTGAAAATTTACTTTTTTCATCCTTGTATTTTCTCTTGAGGGATACAGTATAATATCAAACAAAAATAAGTTGCTATAGTATTAGTCTAAATATATCATCTCTTAATTTTGTCTTCTATGATGGTTTATTCTCTCTCTTTCTCTGAAGAATCACCCAAGATATGTTTTGTTTATGTATGCATATACATGAAAGTTACACATTATGTCTGATCCACATATCCTGACGACTTTCAAGTGATAATTTAACGTGGTTTAGAGTTAATGCTTTTATCAAAAGCATTTGTTTTCATTTCTGAACTTCTGCTGCCTCGTTATAATACATTTTTTCTTACGTTTTAAAGAATATAATAGAATTATAGCATTCTCCCTTTCCTTCCCTACAACACTTCCCACATGCAACCCCAACCTAGTCTCATTCAAATTGTGTGTGTGTGTCCTCCTTAGTTTTCATAATATAATAGATATGCCTGTGTATTCAGAGATGGCCATGTGGTATTGGATAACTATTTGGTGTCCTCTCTACTGGGTAACATTTTTTTACTTTCCTCATATTCTCAGCTATTCTTGGTTGTCTTTAGTTGGTTTTTCCTCTCATGTTGAGGCCTGCTGAGATTCCTACCTTCCATGTTAGCATGTACATTGGTGTCCTTCTTGTTCTTCTCTGTCCTTTAAGTGACCACTGACACTGGAAGGGCTTCGTGGTATGACTACACTTGATGTTTTAGATAATTACCTGGTGGACTAAATGCAATCACAAGATGTTTTTAAGGAAGGCAGTAGAAAGCATTAGGATCAGAAAAGAATAATTGACCATGGAAGTACATTTCAAAATAATGAGGTGGGAAAACTGCTAAAGCCCTGGTGGTAAAAAGGGAGCAGGACAAATTTTTCCCCAGAACCCATTGTCAAAATATGTCTTACAGGCTACAGTACCCCAGAAATAGCCACAGAAAATAAGATAGAACAACAAGAACACATGGTTATTTAGTCTGAGTTTTAAAATCCATTTACAGCTATCAAAAATAATAAATAAACTTAAGAAACAGTTTGCTTGTATACCTTGAATTTTTTTTAAAAAAATTAGTTTTTATTTCAACTGTTGTCATTTCAACAACAGTATTATATTCTGATAAAATGTATGGATTTGTCCTGTTACTGATTCTCCAATTACTAAGTAGGAGCTAATGACATCATAGGGTCCTGCTAGAAATTCATGCACATCTACCCATACCTTTGCCTTCTACTTGAAAAGAAATGGTTACTCTTCCATATTTTAGTCTGCCCAAAAAGCTCAGAAGGTTAAATGAATAGTATCCCTAACACCTGCCACCGCAGTCTTAATCAGTGGGATGATTAAGAAGAACAGTCTCAGAATGTTTTGTCTCAATTGGCCATTTAAGTTTAATAATAAATGACTGGTTAATGATAACAATGCATCATAGTAAAATCATCAGAAGAAAAGGAGAATGTTTTGTGGACCATTTTCTCTCTCTCTCTGTGGCAGTTTTAAGTTATTAGTTTTCAGAATCAGTACTTTATAATGGAAACAACTTGACCAAAAAATCTGTCACAGAATTTTGAGACCCATTAAAACAAGTTTAATGAGAAAAAAAAATGTGGTATTTGATTTGTTGGTGTTTAATTTCTTCAGTTCTTTATATATTTAGATATTAGCCCTCTGTCAGATATAAGGTTGGTAAAACTCTTTTCCCATTCTTAAGGCTGCTGTTTTGTCCAATGGACAGTGGACAAAGTCCTTTGCCTTTCCGTTTTTAAGTTTAATGAGATCTCATTTATTGATTGTTGATCTTAGTGCCTGAATTGTAGGTGTTCTATTAAGGAAGTTTTCTCCTGTACCAATGAGTTTAAGGCTATTCCCCGGTTTCTCTTTTATTAGATTTAGTGTATCTAGTTTTATGCTGAGGTCTTTGATGCAATAGAACTTGAGTTTTGTACAGGGTAATAAATACAGTTCTGTTTGCATTCTTCTACATGCAGACATTCACAGTTAGACCAGCTCCATTTGTTGGAGATGCTTCCTTTTTTTTTTTCCCCCTTGTATGGGTTTGACTTCTTTGTCAAAAATCAGCTGCCTGTAGGTGTGTAGGTTTATTTCCGGGTCTTTGATTCCATTTCATTGATCAGCCTGTCTGTTTTTATGCCAGTACCATGCAGTTTTTATTACTATTGCTCTGTGCTTCAGCTTGAGATCAGGGATGGAGAAACCTCCAGAAGCACTTTTATTGTATAAGATTGTTTTCGCTATCGTGGATTTTTGTTTTTGCATATGAGGGTGAAGATTGCTCTTTCAAGGTCTGTAAAGAATTGTATTGGGATTTTTATGGGAATTGCATTGAATCTGTAGATTGTATTTGTAAGATGGCCATTTTTACTATGTTAATCCCACAAATCCATGAGCATGGGAGAATTTTCCATCTTCTGATTTCTTCTTCAATTTCTTTCTTCAAAACTGTGAAGCTTTTTTTTTTTTCCATACAAGTCTTTCACTTGCTTGGTTAGAATTACAACAAGATATTTTATATTATTTGTGGCTATTATGAAGGCTGTTGTTTCCCTAATTTCAATCCCATTCCAGTATTGCTTGTTTAAAGGAAGGCTACTCGTTTTATTTTGTTGTTTTGTTTTGTTTTTTACTTAATTTTGTATTTCACCACTTTTCTGAAGGGGTTTGTCAGCTGAAGGAGTTGTCTGGTAGATTTTTTGGGGTCATTTATGTATGCTATCATATATCTGTGAATAGCGATATTTTGACTTATTTTTCCTTAGTCCGTAGTGCCTTGATGTCCTTTAAGTTGTCTTACTGCTCTAGTTAGAACTTTAGAATACACTGAATAGATATGGAGAGAGTGAACAGCCTTGTCTTATGGTTGAATTAGCAGAATTGCTTTAAATTTCCATTCAATTTGATGTTGGCTATTGGCGTGTTGTATATTGCCTTTATTGTGTTTCAGTATATGTCTTGTATCCCTGATATCTCCAAGACTTTTAACATGAATCGGTGTTGGATTTCTACCAAAGAGTTTCAGAGAAATATCTAATGGACAAAAAGCACATCAATGCTTAACATTTGTGGACATCAGGGAAATGCAAATCTACAAACAATTCTATGTTTCCATCTAACAACCCATCAAAATGGCCAAGATCAAAACTCTAGTGACAGAACATGCCAGTGAGGATGTGGAGCAAGAGGAACACTCCTCCATTGTTGGTGGGAGTGCAAATTGGACACCCACTCTGAAATCCCATCTATAGGTTTCTCAGAAAACTGAGATAGATCTACCTAAAGACCCAGCTCTACCACTCCTGGGCATATACCCAAAAGATGCTCCACCATACTGGAGGACACTTGCTCAACAATGCTCATAGCAGCTTTATTTGTAATCGCCAGAGCCTGGCAACAACCTTGATGTCCCTCAACTGAAGAATGGATAAAGAAGTTGTGATAGAATTACACAATGGAATACTATTCAGCTATTTTAAACAAAGATATCCTGAAATTTACAGGCAAATGGATAGAACTAGAAATGATCATCCCAAGTGTAAAGGTAAAAGATAAGTCTGAGCTATCCAGCCTCACAAAGACGGTCATGGTATACTCGCTTATAAATGGATATTGGCCATAAAGAACAGGATAACCATGCTACAATCCACAAACCCAAAGAAGCTAAGGAGGACCCCGAGGAGAATGCTTGGCTCTCACTTAGAGGGGAAATAAAATAAACATCTGAAGTAGATGGAAGAAGGGACCTGGGTAGGAGAAGGGGTGGGAAGAGTAACGGGGGTGGGGTTCAGGTGTAGGAGGTGAGGAAAGAGGGAGGACCAGGGAAGAGAATGGAAATCAGTGGCAGGGGACATTTTTGGGATAGGGGAGGTTCTTGGGAGTCTATGGGTTTGACCCTACCTGAGACTCCTAGCAGCCTGGGATATGAAATTTTAAGCTGCCATCTTGTGTAGTTAGGTGGGACTTCCAGTGGAGGGAGTGAACCAACCCATAAAACCTTCGACCCCAAATCTGTCTCACCCACAAGAAGTATATGGATAAAAATGATCACAAAGGTATGATTTTATCTAGGTCTTTGAATAAATATATTTTTTAAAAGAAATGAAAATAGAACAGAGACTGAGGGAATAGCAAAGCAATGACTGAGCCTACTTAAGACACACCCCATGGTAGAGAGTCACCTCCTGACACTATTAACTATGCTCTGCAATGCTTGCAGACCAGAGCCAATGTAACTGTTTTCTGAGAGGCTTTATTCAACAGCTGATGGAATCAGATGCAGATACTCACAGCCAAACAATAGGCTCAGCTAGGGGAGTTTTGTGTATGAGTGAGAAAAATATTTGAGGGAGCTGGAGAGGACAAGGACACTACAAAAAGACCTATAGAGTTCACTAATCTTGACCCATGGAGCCTCAGAGAGGCTGAACCACTAACCAAAGAGCATGCATGGGCTGGACCTAGGCTTGCTGCACATATGCAACAGATGTGCAGCACGGTCATCATGTGCGTCCTCCAACGGGAGTAGATGCTTTCTTGACTCTGTTGCCTGCCTTTGAATCCCTTTACCCTAGGTATCTGCCCTGCTATGTCTGGCCTCAGTGGGAGAGGGTGTGCTTAGTCCTGCTGAAATTTGAGTAGCCAGGGTGGGTTGGTACCCATTAGGGGTGTGCCCTTCTTTGAGAAGAAGAAACAGTTGGGGGACAGGATCATGAGGGTGGAACTAGGAGGAGAGGAGAGAGGGGGCTGGGATCAGGCTGTAAAGCGATAAAATAAATAAATAGATTAAGAGATAAATAAATAAATAAATGGGAAAAACTGGTTACTTAAATCCCAAACATTTTAAGGCTATTATACAAGCCTTCTAATTTACTTTTACTCACCACTTTAAGGAATTCTCATAGATTGTTGTACATCTCATTGGTCACATATTTCAGTACAATTACAGCCCTCTTTCCTATTAGAATATTTGAAATTTGTGTCAGTATTTGCTCAAAATACGTCTATCTTCCCATTTTTCTTATTTATCCTCATGCTTTTTTTTTCCTTATGGTGGTGGTGATGAAGATAACTCTAGATAATTGTGGAGTGTTGAGACAAGAATCATTCTTGGAGAAATACTGTCTTATATTTCCTCAGAAATGAAAAAGGGGAAAAAAAGAAAGAAAGAAACACTGTGTCCAGTGTCTATCTGTCCACTGCATTGTGGATATCACATTGCCCCTGCATGGACAAAGGCGTGACTCAAGGTGTAGGGCAACATGCTGGGATGTGGATAAAGAACCTGACTGGCCCCAGGCACTGACATGTGCTGTCTGCTATTGGGGACCAGTAATTTTCTGTACATTATTGATTTGACGAAGAAATAGTCATCCACTTAGAAAAGCAATGAATTGTATGAGACTCCTAGAGCCATTTGAAACAGAGATCAGCTGCACTTCCACGGCCATTGATTTACCTAGTGAAGCATGAAATTTGATTAGACTCTTCTTTTTATTCTTTTTACAGTCATGGCTAATTGGACATAGGCCATCTAGTCTATCCAGGCTAATACTAAATACATGACTCAGTGCGTAGCTGCCCTCACAGGACAATCTTCAGATTTCCCCTTATAAATGTCGTAGTGGGTGGATTTCCTTAGCATAGAATGCTGAAAATGTTCAGTTGCTCATTAAAGTTTGGATATGAACACTTTCAGAATCTCTGCACTGCAAGAAACTTTTCAATTACAAAGCAGCCGAGAACAGAGACAGGTGACACATAGAGATGGTGGGTGTGAAAGAGCTGCACTGTGGGGAACATATGCACTAGCATTCAGGAGCCCTGGGAGCCAGTCCACAGCCTACAAGACATCTCAATAATGAGCCAATATTAGATACTTTGCTGTACATTTCTTTAATTTTTTCTAAATGCGCTGTCAGAGTTATTTTTTTTCAAGTGGAGAACTCTTGTCTTAGTAGTATAAGATATTTCCAGAATGCTACTTAGCTATCAAATAATGAAACTGATAATCAAAATATTTGGCTTTAGACCCTTCTCTCTCCCCCCCCAAAAAAAATAAACCCAAGCTCTTTTCTACTCCTTAATCACATAACCTCAAAGAACTAAAAGCAGATACAAATGCCCATGTAGATGCCAAACTTTCTGCATATGGTTAACCTAATTCAAAATTGTCTTAACTGTACTACACACCCAACTGTTAATTAAATTATATGACACTCTAACCAGGTGTCCCCCAAGTGTACCTTCCTATCCAAACTCCACAAGCTACAGAGAGGGGTTTTTCACTCAAAATCACAAGGTGCTTCTGAGATGATGTTGACAGAAACAAAAGTGACAGGATAGGTTTTTGTTGTGCATGGAACCCAGCAATGTGCTGGGCCTCTCAATTGTACTCAGGTAGTTATATATTAAGCCTTTTATGTCAAAAATATCTATTAAATAAAAGAGAAAGAAAGTAAACTATTGCCAAAGAGGGAGTCCTCAGCCTGCTACCATGATCTGACTGCATTGATACTGTAGAGGATCATTCCTACCAAGAGCCCCTGTATTCATAGGCAAGGGCACGTTATCTGAACTTAGAATCTATCATATCACCTAACTCTCTCAGTTGTGAAAATGTAGTCTGACAAGTTGCAGTAAGTGTTTTTTTTTTTTTCCTATCTGTTTCCTAATACACAAATTTATATTCTCATCACAAAAGCCATGGTCTTGAACTTAATTACGTGTAACTGAGTTGGTAGGAATTTCACACATTTTTTTAATCTACATGAGGAATGGGTCATTATGATAAATAAACATGAATACATGGTAAAATGTGGATAGAAAAAGCAAAAACAGGAAAGGTGAGTCAAACATTAAAGAAAAATTATGCATGAACAACTGTTATTCCTGCTTTACACTAGCATCTCCGTTATAGGATAAATTATCCCAGAAAAAGAAACTGAATAGAAACTGATTATGTTTTTTTTTTTTAAATAATTGTAAGACTTTCAAGTTGGAACCAGTGATGTTCAACACTGGCAAACTCAAGAGAACTTATGAATTAAAGGTTTAAGAGTCAGTTTGTATAATTCCCCAGGGTCAGAGGATTGTTCAAGGTTCCTGAATAAACTGCATTGAGAAGAACAACAACAAAAAAAAAAAAATCAGAAAGAAGGAGAGGAGGATCTCCCCTATCAGTGGACTTGGGGAGAGGCATGCATGCAGAAAGGGGGGGAGGGTGGGACCGGGACGGAAGGAGGGAGGGGATTATGGGGGGATACAAAAGGAATAAAGTGTAATTAATAAAAGTTAAATAAAAAATTAAAAAAAAAAGAGTCAGTTTGTTTGGTAAAATGAGGTGTTACCAGTAGAAGGATTGGTTCCAAAAGAGAATTTACCTTGCTTTGTATAACTGAGGCACCTGTCATTATCAGTGCCCTTACTGTGTCTGTGTGTTAAGGTTGTCTTTAGAATGTTTCAACTTCATTTTGATAAGTTTTACTTCACAGGGAATTCTTTTTTTTTTAATTTTATTTTTTTCTTATCAGTTACATTTTATTAACTTTGTATCCCAGCCATGTCCTGCTCCCTCATTCCCTCCCAGTCCCTCCCTCGCTCCCTCATCTCCACCTTGCCCCTTTCCAAGTCCACTGATGGGGGGGGACCTCTTCCCCATTCATCTGATCCTGTTTTATCAGGTATCTTCAGGACTGGCTGCAAAGCCCTCCTCTGTGGCCTAACAGGACTGCTCCTCCCTTGGGGGATGGGGAGGCCAAAGAGCCAGTCATTGAGTTCCTGTTAGAAATAGTCTTTGTTCCCCTCACTTTGGAAAACCAATTGGTTACTGAGCTATCACAGGATACATCTGAGCAGAGGTTCTAGGTTATATCCATACCTATATATGGATATAACTTTGGTTGAATGTCAGTCTCAGAAAAGACCCTGTGCCCAGATATATTTGGTCCTTGTGGAGCTCCTATCCTTTCCCCATCAGACTAACTCCCCTTCTTTCTTATGATTCCCTGTACTCTGCCAAAGGTTTGGTCATGAGTCTTTGCTTTGAAAACACTGCTAGTTAGAGTTTTTCAGATGCGCTCAGTAGACTCCTGTCATATGTTCAATGCACATCCCATCTGTCTTTCTAAACGAGGATTGATCATCTTACCCCATGTCCGCTCTCTTGATTATCTTTTTTAGGTGTATACATTTCATTATGTTTATCATACCTTATAGGTCTATATAAGTGAGTATATACCATGTTTGTCTTTCTCCTCCTGGGATATTTCACTCAGAATGATCTTTTCTAGATCCCACCATTCCACAGGGAATTCTTACCTGAAAAGCTTTTTCCATCATGTTGAATTCATCAGCTGTCTACTGTCCATATGAATTGCAATAATGACAATTTGTAATCTCTCTATGTATGGATATGTTTAATTTTATCCTGCTTGGAATGTATTTAACATTTAGCTCTGTATAATTTCATCAAACTTTGGAAGATTTTGTTAATCAAGTATTGTAGATAATTCTGCAAGTTTTACTTTCTACCTTCCAAGGTTTCATTTTTGTTGCCATCTTCTCTTATTGCTTCTTGTGCTCATTTTCAGTTACATATAACCATAAATCTGTTTCTTACATCATTGCCTACACTGAGAACAAACACACATGCACATAAAACTTGGTGTACATTCAGATTAAAATATATATATGAGTTTTGTAAAAAGGGAAAATCAATTGTAGCACATAGAAAGTGTGACAATTGGTAAAGATGGTTATGAGAGCTAGATGTAAAAACATTTGGGGAGAATGACAGGTATATGAGACATGCATAATTAGATACATATTATCCTCCTTTGTGTATGAGAGTATAGTATGTCCAATAGGAGAAAAACACAAGTAGATGAGATTGTAGCCTCCTGTAAATGATGTAATTGTACCAAAAATTTAAGCTTAAAAATTTCAGAAGAAAACAAGAATACTTTGATAAAGTGGTAGAAGCTAGAAAGGGGATGGGAAGACCACAGGATGTCTGTTTATATGTAATATGCAAGTTTCCTTCAATAAAATATGTAAAAAATGATTAATTTGGTGGTAACAGGAATTGGAGATACCAACTGGGAGATTCTTGATTATATCTAGAAGGTAATTGAATGGCATGGGTTAAGGGCTGGTAAAAAGTTCTCTTGTATTCTCATGACTGTTATAACAAACTGAAGCACAATGGTCAGTTCAAGAATGCAAATATACTCTCTAAACCTTCTTCCTACAATTTATATTCAAGTGAATTTAAGCCTTAAGTGTCTTTTATTGTAATCTACCAATAACAAGATATGTAACAGAACCAAAGTACCCTTTATATTATATTTTGTAACTCTTCAAAATCAGAATCATTGCAAATTCTAAAAATGCCCAGGATTGACACTAAATGTTCATTTGACTGGCTATGATGAAACATATTATTTCAATAATTTGGAAAAAAATAAAGCAACAAAAATGCCCAGACATATTCTCTTATTCTAGAAAGCATACATTTTGTTCCTGGGAAACTGTGGCTGACAGGGTACTAATACAAAAAAAATGAATATATATATATAATATTCATATATATAATTTGTTTAGCTACAAGAAATTTCTTATTTATTTTATAGGCAGTTTGTTGGCTGTAATCAACTATGTACATCATCATTCTCATTAAATGAAACTGCTTCGTCAATACTAACTCAATACAGTGGATTGAATAGCACCTATTCAGTATCTCTACATATATCTATACCTAATACCTATATATGTATATATATAGTTGTCTATAGATTATGCTTTTCTATGTTTTCTATGCTAGGATATAAAGATGAAAGATTACAAGACTGCCACCTTCCTGTTTCTCTTAAAAATTATTTTGTATCCAAAGGCAAAAAAGTCACAAGCATAAATAAACCGAAATGCTTGTCAGCTGAGGTTGTTGCATTCACAAACTGACTTCTGCAAGAGAAAAAATAAGGTTCAAGAATGGAAGTCAGGATAAGCAATAAGCCCCATGTGAATGTAGAACAAAATTTGAGCAAAGGAGTTTAAAATGTGTGAAAATGGCACTTGACCACCCTAGAGATGGATATCTGCATAACACTGTAAACATATTGCTTCCTACACCTTTGGGAGTTATAACAACAAAAATGTCATCTCGGGAACATGCGGAAATTTTCATGAGGGGACTGGCCTTAGCAATACCACGATCTTGAACTTCACAGCCCTCAGAGATGTAAAGAGTGAGTTTCTATTACTTAATTACTGAGTCTTCACTACAATTTTATAAGAGTAGAAATGTACTAAGACAAGTATCAATGACTATGATTGTTAAAAATGTTGATATTCATTTTATTTTATTAATCATCATGCATGTAGATATTTGTTGTGACAAGAACTTTGGCAGATCAACTGATCTGAGCATACAGACTCCACACTGAGAGTAATAATAGATTCTATGTGCTGAAAACTTTTTTAAAGTTCCCTGAGCACAAGTTTATAAATATGTAATCAAGGTTGCAAAGATGTCTTATCTTGCCAGACAGACTCTGAGAGCAAATGTTTACAGGATTTAGACTGATAATAAGGATATCCATGGATTCTATTCTTATATCCAAGACAGAAATGTGCTATTCAAAACCAAAAAGTAAAGACTTTCTAGAAAGTTTTCCCTTGTGTAAACTGAAGAGGTGGAAATAGGTGTTCACTGGGTTCTCACTGGACTTTAGATTTTACCCTACATCTTTTCAGAAGACTAAACTCTGCCATTTTTCTGCATTCAGGCCAAGAAAATACTGAATATTATTTCCTTTTGGGTGTAATCCAGGATGAACTCATGGAAGAATGGGTTTTAGGAACAAATTTTTACAGCATTGTTTTTGGTGCTATGGATGTAGTGAGGTATATGAAACTCAAATCTGAATGTTTTTCTGTTTCCTCAGACCTGGGCTATGTGTCTAATTTGAGAACACTTACACTGGGAAAAATCTGTAGAAATCAGACAGGATCAGTCTCCAGTTTCATGCTGTATTACTCTCTTGGTTTGAACCTCCATCTTGTTTCCTCAGCATTTAATATCTTGAAGTAAAAAAAAAATCAAGTAATCCTCAAAGATAATTTGTCAATCAGCTAAGAAAGATGGATGTGAGCAGACCCCCACAACATTTTTTCCTCTGTCAGCTTCTCTTGTTCAGGTAGAATAACCTGAAGACAGCAGCAAAGGCTAATGAGATTTCTAGTTCATTTTATTCAACATCTCCTGAGCAAACACAGACTTTGTTATTTCTCAGATACTCAGTTATTGCAGGAAAGCAATAAGAGAGAAGGGGTGAAGCAACAGAAATGTGTGTGAGTTACTCCCAGGTCAGGGACAGAAAGAATCCAAATGATTCTTAAGCATGAATACTAGGACCTACATATTTATGGACAAGTGTCCATGCCTTTGCACTTTCACGCCAGTGACTCCCCTGATCAGTCTGCACCCCTTCCTAGGTGGCCCACTCAGCGCTGTACAATTTTTCCCACAAATTAGACTTGTCCATTTAATGCCTTGTGTCACCATGTTATTAAAATATGAGATCACCTCCACCTGAGGGGGGAGCATCCTTACCCGTCCACAGAGGAAGACAACGCAGCCAGTCCTGATGAGACCTGATAGACTAGGGTCAGATGGAAGGTGAGGAAGACCTCCCCTATCAGTGGACTGAGGGAGGGGCATGGCAGGAAAAGAGGGAGGGCAGGATTAGGAGGGAATAAGGAAGGGGGCTACAGCTGGAATACAAAGTCCACAAACTGTAATTAATATATAAAAATAAAAATTAAAAAACGTGAGAGTGGTCTGAGGTTTTAAGTGGTCCCTGTATTTTTTATTAAATACAGCATAATGTTGTTTAGTTTTCTTTAAAATATATCAAAATCGGGACATGGCTGGGATACGGAGTTAATAAAATGTAACTGATAAAAAAATAATAAAATAAAAAAATATATCAAAATCAAATTTGTGTCTTAGGTAAAAAAAAAATTAATAGTTGCTCAGTTTCCATTGTATTTTTAAGCCATTAGATACAGTTAAAAAGCTTAGAAACAATGTGCAAACCTCCAGGACTGTCTTTGCTTTTCACGTCTAGATTTGACCATTGCTAAGAAAGTTGGAGTTTAGTATGCAGCCAAATTACCTGTTTCTTATTTTTGTTTCGTTTATCAGTTTGACACAAGTATAAAACTATAGTTTTTTGTTTTGTTTTGTTTTGTTTTGTTTTTAATTTCTGATCACAGAGAGGCTTACTGTTCTCTTCTCTTACTAATCTCTTCTCACCAGTAGGTTTCTACCCTGTGTGTGGTAATAAGTCTGCTACGTCCTACCACTAAAACAGGTGTCCGTTCTCCACTCTTCCTCTTTTCTTCTCATTTATATCTACTTGTTGGTTTTTGATTAAAAACATGTTTGGGATTTTTTTTTTTACTATGTCCCAGGCAAAGGAAACTAGAAGCACATCAGAGACACACAGACATAAACACACACACACACACACACACACACACATACACACATACACACACACACACACACACACAAGCAAACTTGCACACAGACACACACTACTTGTACTTGAAGAACTAAGGTTCTCTCTTTGGTTCTGAGTTTCTATAGTAAAAGAATTTAGACTTGTACTTGAATGGAAGTTCAAGGAAAATTTATTAAACTTTAATAAAAAAAAAAAAAAAACAAAGGAGGCAAGCTGTAAATCTTAGCAGGTGCCAAGACAATGAAGAAAAGTAAGAGAGAAAGCCATGCTTTTAAGAAGTCAGAAAACAGGGTGTGGGAGGTATCTTCTGAGAATGTGAAAACAACCAAAGCACTACAGAAAGAAAACTTAGTCTCTGAACAGCGTCCGTATGAGAGACAAAAGAGAAGAAAGAAATATAAGTCCACCTGAGCCCATACTCTGTTCTTTATTTTAAAAAAAATTATTTTTATTTATTTGTATGTCTCTCTGTCTGTCTCCCCTTCTGTCTGTTCCTCTCATCTCTCTCTCTCTCTCCCTCTCTCTCTCTCTCTCTCTCTCTCTCTCTCTCTCTCTCTCTCTCCCTCCCTCATACACACACAAATACACATGTACAGTGCACAGGTAGATTCCCAAGGACAATTCACAAAGTTGCTTCTCCATTTCTGCTGTGGATCACAGTGATCACAATCAGGATGTCAAGTCTGGAGCAAGTGCCTCTACATACCAAGTTAGCTCTCTGTCTCTCTGTTCTTTCCTTAAAGGAAAGCCCAAGATCTCACTTTCTATTTCCTCTGCTTTCTTGTGGTTGAAATATATTTGCATATATATATGTGTGTGTGTGTGTGTGTGTGTGTGTGTGTGTGTGTGTAGTTAACCTGAGTAACACACGTGAAAGAAGATTCCTCAGGATTGTAAAACAAGGGAATAGAAAGAACCTGAAACTCCATATCTCTCACTGGGCCTGAAATTCTGTTTTACTCCCTTAGGAGCAAGATTCGTATCTCTAGTCTCTATAATTATAGATTAACCTATATTCTATAAGGGATGATGACATAACTCAGTTTAGAACATCAAGGAGAGTTTCTAGTTTCCAGCACTGTAGCTACTTTGGTGGATGCTATAGAAAGTTCTCTATACAAATATGTGATGGTAGAAGGAGTTTAGAGAGTCCCTGCTGAAAGAACAACATAATCATTTCCAAAGACTCTCTTCTGATGTTCAGCGTTTCTTTTCTCAGGACCTCTGTACAGCTGATAAAGGGAATACATGACATGTACAGAGAATAATAAAGGAAACAGATATCAGATTGACCACAAAAAAGGACTAGTCTTCAGTTACATTAAGGTTTTCTATTTCATGTGTGGCATAGGTAGGTCAACTAATATCAAGACTGATGATTGAAGTTAAATTAAATTTTAGTATTAATGATTAACATATTAAATATGTTAATACTACTATGTAGCAATCAATTTCAATTTTGCTTTTTGTTTCTTTTATGACGAGGAAATTAAAATTGTTGTGATCATTAAGGTGTTTTTGCATCCTCAGATCTCCAAAGAAAACATGAATGCTAATCACATAGGGGTGTCTTCTCAAAGAATGAGATACATATTTGTTTTTCTTTCTTTTTTTTTTCATTCAGAAAACTGGCGTTTATAGGGTCTTAATAGTCTGATGATCTGCTTTATCTGTTGGACCAAGCAATATCAAATTTCCCTAACCAGGAACAGAGGTGGCTAGTAGTCTAAATAACACTTACATTACCTGTATAACCAGGGGCTCCCTCAAGCTCCCACAACTAGGACCAATGTTGGCTAACAGACCAAATGTCATCTGTGCTATCTGTATATAACCAAGACCAGGCCTGATGTTTCCTTAGATCCTTCAGCTATTATGGGTAGTTTATCTAGAACCCACCTTCATGGGCACATGTACTTTGCAGAGGAGTTTCTATGTAGTCACATCTTTATTGTATACCTGGAATTGGAATGATTGTTGCCTGAAAACGTTTCCTATTCTTTTGTGTTTGAATATGCTGGCAGTAAACCAGCTAGCATCAGAATCTTTAGAAGTTTGATCCATTTGAGTAAGTCAAACTGAACTGAGAATTTTTTCTCACCTCTTCCTGGACTGTTTTGCTGTCTGCTATGACATTTGCAGGGAGTGCCCTCACAAAATTTCAGACAAATAGAAAAAAAAAGACAATATAGATTTGTATTTTTGATGCTTTTGACAATTTTATGTATCTGTTTCAGTTCTAACTTTTACTTGCTTGAAATAGGTTTTGCAGTGTGCTGGTTACTGCACTCAGAATGGAACGTCAGAGCACCAGTCCAGGGCTCATCCTGTATCTGCTCTACTCACATCCAGCTTGTCAAGATGGGGGGAGGGTAGTCCACAGGGCATACTCTAGTCTTCCCGGGACAGAGCTTTGCTCTAGGCCTGGGAAGTTGGTGGTCTCATTTCTCTTTTTCTTTTTGACTCATGCATTTCTCAGGCTCCTCTAATTATCTTCCAGAATTGTTCCTCTTCTTCTGATTCATCATTTTTTCTTAGTGTTCCTCCATTTTATTTTATTTCTTCTTATAACAATGACTCTGAGGTCAGGTAGTACAGGTCCCAGGAGGAGTTGTGTTTTACTGGGTCTTCCACCTGTCACCCAGAGACTATGCTCCCATTCTCCACACCCTCCTCAGCTCCTGTTCACCCTCAAGCTTCAGATGAACTACACTCTCACCATTCTTCCAGCATGCATTTTTTTCTGCCTCAAAATTGAGAACGCATCACCTGCCAGCTGGAATTCATATACAATGTCTACTATTGATGACATCCTTTCTAAGGGCATTCGGTGTTCAATAAATGTTTGTTTATTCAGTAGTTCTATACTGCTGTATTAGGATTCTTGCCATTGTAACAAAATAGTGAAAAGAAAAAAGGCTTAAGTGAAGAACTAATTTTGGTTTATACTTTCAGAGCCTATAACCCACGGTATATTAGCTTCATTGTTTCTGGTGAGGTGGATCAAAACCTCAGAAGTACAAGAAAAGGGAAAGCAGAGATGCAAGAATGAGCTGTGAATGAGGCTTATTTTTCCAGAGCATGCCTAGTAACAAAGACGACCTAGCCTCCTCTTCCTACCACTTCACACCGTAATATTCTGAATCTATCATGTGACTAATACTTTGTTGAAGTCAAAATTAAATCATAATTAAATCACCCTCCCCAAAGCCTTCTTTTGCATACTGGTGAACTGGGAACTAAATCTATAACCCATGAGTCCTTACTGGGGATACTTCATATGCCCTTCAATGTGGAGTTATTTAGTAGAGAGGAAGAAAAAGACTCAACATGAGGCCAGAGATGAGGGTTTTCTTTCTTGAAGTGCTTTTTCTTTGTTTTTGTTGTATTTATCTAATTATTTTCTTTCTCTTTGCCCATTCTTTCTTGGTTCTCCCCCGGTATTCTACCCACGTTTAGCTTCCATGTGCGCTCTCTCTTCCCACCTCTGCCTGTGAGCACTCAGTACTCCTGTGGGATGCTGTGGATTTGGTTTATTCTCTCTCTCTCTCTCTCTCTCTCTCTCTCTCTCTCTCTCTCGCTCTCCTCCATGTTTCCTCTCTCACTAATCCTCCCAAAGGCTTTCTCAAGTTTTATAAGGAAGTTGTGTACAAATAAAATGGCTACAGAGCTCAGACAATGTAGGCAAACTTTGCCTGCTGAGAAATTTTATAGCTGAGTGATAAATTGGAATTATTATGGAGGTTTTGACAGCCTGTTAACTAACGCATCACTGGGGATGTTTTTCCAAAAATTGCTGAACATGAAACAGTAAACACTTAATGGCTTCTGCAGTGAAAGTATGCCATCAAACAAAAACTATGAAGATGAACTATTGTGGTCAGTTGGAGAGAACTGATGTAAAATTTATCAGTGTAAACAAACTCTCAGCTGATCTGAAAACAGAACCCAAGTAGACAGGGAATGAATGTCCAGGTAATAATTTAAAAGAAAGGAACCTGACCACTAGTCACTGAAGTAAGTTTATTATTTGTTATCAAATCCATGATATGAGGTACTGGGCACTAAGAATAGTAAATATTCTTTCCCTAACTAAATAAGGGAAAATATCAGTGGCTAATTTGGGGTATAGGGTCAATAACAGGATTTTAATAAAATCATGTACTTTCTGTGATAAGCAAAATATACGTTACATTACCCAGCCTCTTTATTCATCATCTACACAATGTTTGAAGACTCAGTATTAACCACTCAAGATCTGCTCAAAAAGCTAACCCATAAGCACCTCTCCTCCTCTCCCTACCTGATGGTATGTACTTGACAGTTCCATAAAGACAAAAATGATTATTGCAAGAAGAGAGAGGCTTGGTTCCCCAGCTTCTTAGATTGAAGCTGCAGAGAAGAAAATTTCAGAGACAAAAGGTGGAATCAAGGGTAAAACTTAATTGAATTAAGATAGCAATATATATTTTTTATTATTTTTCTTGCTACACTAGAAACCATGGCAGCCATAATTTCCAACATACTGACAGACGTCAAAGTGAATCTTCTTCGATGTTGATTCTAACACATGTAGATTCATTTTGAACATCTAGTGTGAATTTTCCATACCATTCCTCAAAATACACTTCTGTAACCCCCATAAATTACTGTCCTATTGGGAGACAAGCCAACTTCATAGTTGTGCACAACTTAACATAACTGTCATGATTTGGGGTTCTGCACAACTATAGAAAAGGAATTATTCAATATACATTTTCTACAAATGGCTGTCATAGTGCAATTAAAGGAGAAATAAATCCAACCATCTTGATGACAGCCTGTGAAACTGCAACCATGCAATATATATTTCCCTGAGAAAATGGAAACTTGTATTCTTTGACAGGGTAATTATTATGGTCTGTCAAATTACTTGGCTTTTCTTCATAAAAATCACTTAATACTTCATGCACATATTACTTTTGCCATCAAATATCACTTTAAGGGGAGTTAATAATTTAGGAACTTTTTATGTTTAAAACGAGCAAGTCCACTAGATACATGAGACATCTGAAGCAGATAGTTCTTTCCTGCTGAATTCTATGTGCTATTGCTTCAGACTCAGAGAGAACAATGAAGATTGCATGGTAAGGAGATTTCCTGGGACTTGAGGGTCAGAATGTCCACAACACTATAAGAAATATTTTTTTTTCATTTTTTCTTCTTTTATTTAATTCTTTATTAATTACACCTTATACACTTTGTATCCCACTTGTGGTTCCCTCCCTCTTCCCATCCCAATCTCTCCCCCAAGTCAATTTTTTATTTGAAATTATCACATGCTGGCAAGTAGTGGATAAATTGCTTTGTTATTAAATATGCTATTTTAACATTTACTCAATATTATTAAGACTATTATCTAGGCTCATTGTTTTGAACTATTTTCATATGCATACTTTTATTTTAATAATTATGAATACCTATTATTTTATATGGCAAATAAAATTTTACAATAAACATAGCATATATAACTATTAGTGTCCATCTCGGGATTTTTTTTTTTTCAATGCAGTTTATTCAGGAACCTTGAACAATCCTCGGACCCCGCGGAAAGCCAGCCCACATCTTAAATAGCCTCTGGGTAGCCAACCCAGGCGTGCCACGGGGGCAATGCAGATAGGTCCACATACATGGAAGCAAGCCAGATCCTCGGCCTTAGCCAAATGTGGAGTTGTTCGTGACAGAGACCACTCACCATCGGGAAGGTGGAAGGCGGAAACCAGCTCCATCTTTAAGGCATAGCATTCCGCAGCTCTCTACAGTTCCCCCTTTTTGTTTTAGACGCATCAGGCAAGAGTAGAGGTCTGATTACAGCCATTGAAGCAGGACATTCTCCCCAAGCATGGTTGGATACCATAAAAAGCTAAAATGATACGCTCAGGATGCGAGGCTAAGCACTGCACTCAGGGTCAGCCGCTTTGGACCCAGAGAAGAGCATGTCTGATTGTATGCGGGTTGATGCCCCAGGTCCCGCCTCTGAGAAAAAGGTATCGGCCGGGTCTGATGCTCTTTGGGTGGATGACACCTAAATGAACATCTGTACAAAGTCCCAATTTATTTATAAGAAATATTTTAAGAGACTGTAGTAATTTACTTCAGAAAGACGTTTTTCTTTTACTATATATATTAAGATAAAAATGCAATTATTGCTGTATTGTTAGTAAAATCATCATGATGCATATATTTTCACAGGTATTTAAAATAAATAATATAATAAAGGTTCTAGGTTTGTTTCCACATAAAGAACCTTGTTTCATATACTTAATTATTCATAGGGGTATTTTGTGGTCACCTCATGTCACAGATGGGGAAATGGAAGCTCAATGACATCACATAACTTCTAACATCACCAGCACCCTGTTATTGGAAAAAGAAATACCGTTCTGTCCTGAAGCCAAATATGCTTACCATAGACCAGGAACATAGGTTTAAGTTGACTAAAATTCCAAAACAGCATAGCATTCCAGAATTTCAACACAGCAGCAGTTTCACAGACAACAAACAGAACAATGGCATTCATAGATAAACACATTTTTTTCCAAGACAATATTGGAAAGCTCAGGTAGGCAGATTAACAGCAAACAGGAACATTTTTATGAAGAACTCAGGTGATATCTAATAGACTTCTACCCTTTGAGTTGGGGGAAGTTAGGGTCTGTTCATACATTCCTGAAGATTTACCTAACAGGAACATACAACATATACAGGATAGGCAGGGAATGACTATGCAAAGCATTAAAAACAGCTCGGGACCTTCAGCCTTCTATTTGTTACTTCACTGAAGTTCTATCAGTCAATTAGGTTCTTTTAGTCACAGTTTCTTTCTTTCCCTCACACTATTAATAAGTGTCCAATTTTTACTTTATATCCAGTATGAAGTTAAGCACTGCAGACACTATAATTTACAGCTCTGGGAGCAGCTGTAAATTATTGATTATTTTCTCTGGCGCACATAGCGAACTTATTATTTTTTGATAGCTTGGCTATCAATGTGGTTAACTTGATTGTATTAAATTTGTCTCTGTTTTCTCTTTTCATATAATTTATTCTTAATTGTTTGACAATTTGATACATGCATGTAATGTGTTTTGAATCAAACCCAATCCCCTTTTCTAAGCCTCATAAGAACTGAGTTTGTGAAGTAAGTTGAAATTCCTCATAAATCACTGTATCTGTAGTCTTTCCTTAGAGATGGAGCAATTGTGGATGATAAAACATCTTGTGGTAAGCTCAACATTATGATAGGAAGCACAGTAAGCCAGTTACCTAGGATGCTTTCCCTTTTCACACTGTTTCTTTTAGGAAGCCCTTGCCTCTACCTCCTGTGAAAATCTTGGAGATCAAAAGGTGTCAGTATGATTTGTTTTTGTTTTTTTAGATTATTTTTATTTATATTAATTACAGCTTATTCACTTTGTATCCCCCCTTACCTTCCTCCCCCCTTACCTTCCTCCCCCCTCCCCTCCCAATTTCACCCTCCCTCTTCACCACCTGTGTCCCTCTACCAGTCCACTGAAAAGGGAGGTCCTCCTCTCCTTCTCTCTGAGCCTAGTCTATCAGGTCTCATCAGGAGTGGCTGCATTATCTTCTTCTGTGGCCTGGTAAGACTGCTCCACCTTTGGGGGGAGATGATCAAAGAGCAAGCCAATCAGTTCATGTCAGAGGCAGTCCCTGTCCCCATTACTATGGAGGTCACCTGGATACTGAACTGCCATAGGCTACCTCTGTGCAGGGCTTCCAGGCCATCTCCATGAGTGGTCCTTGGCTGGAGTATCAGTTTTAGAAAAGACCCCTGTGCCCAGACTTTTAGGATCTGTCACTGTCCTTGTGGAGCTCTTGTACTCTCCAGGTCTTACTATATCCCACTCCTTTCATAAGATTTCCTGGACTCTGCCCAAAATTTGGCTATGAGTCTCAACATCTACTTTGATTCCCTGCAAGGCAGAGCCTTTCAGAAGCCCTCTGTGGTAGGCTCCTGTCCTGTGACCTGTTTTCTCCCTCCTGCGATGCCCATCCTCTTTGCCTTTCTGAATGGGGATTGAGCATCTTAGCCAGATTTCTTTTTTAATTGACTTTTGCATCATTGTGGCCAAAGTGCATGAAAGAACAACATAAGCAAGGAGAGATAACTTTTGTCTCAAAGTTTCACTGGCTCTCAGTTGCATCCTGACAGGAAAGACATGTTGGAGTTTGTAGCTAAAAGATCATGAGACAATGGCTGCTCACATAGCATTATACCATGAAGCCCTCTAGACACCATCTACTCAACATTCCACAGCCTTTCCAAAGAGAACTTCGAAAGGAAACAGTTCTCTAGGGGGCATTCCAGGTTCCAATGGTAGCATTGAAGCTATTCTTTCATACATTGTTCATTCATTTTCATTGAAATAATATTTACCTTGATGTACTTAAGAGTGAAGAAACACTTTGGTTTGAAATGCAGAAATAATCATAGTTAAATTTATCTTGCCCTGCGATTGTCAAATAAGATCATTTTCCCTAATTATGTGGGATGACTGAGTTCCAGTACAAGCTCCATCACTCAAGACATTGCATCGAAAAGAAGTCATGGGGTGGATTACACTCTCAAGTTTTATTTTAATATTAAGGAAACTTGCAATGGCCCCTAAACCTACTTAGAGAAATACATTTTGTAGGTTATATATATGCCATGTATTTTGTTTGCTTTTTAATTTTTCTGTGGGTTGGCTTTCAATAGACAGCAGTATACATGAAGAGGAGATTTCTAAGAATCAGGATATGGTCTTTCTTTTTTTGGTTTTTCCAATGCTGTTTCTGTCCTGGTAAAGATTGGTATGCTATTTTAATAATAAAATTATAGGGACTGGCTTATACTGGAGTGTCAAGATGGCTTTTATACAGTTAGTGAAGATCTTTTCCCAGTCTGTAGGCTGTCGTTTGGTTCTGTTGACAGTGCCCTTTGTTTTAGAGAAGCTTTTCAGTTTCATGAGACCTCATTGATTGATTGTTGATCTTAGAGCCTGTGCTGTTGGTGTTCTGTTCAGCAAGTTGTCTCCTGTGCCAATGAGTTCAAGGCCCTTCCCCACTTTTTCTTCTTACAGATTTAGTGTGTCTGGTTTTATGTCGAGGTCTTTGATCCACTTTGATTTTTACTTTTGTGCAGGGTAATTAATATGGGTCTATTTGCATTTTTCTACATGTAGACATCCAGTTAGACCAGCACAATTTGTTAAAGATGTTATCTTTTTTCATTGTATGGTTTTGGCTTCTTTGTCAAAAATCAACTGTCCATAGGTGGATGGGTTTGGTTCTGGGCCCTTGACTCTATTCTATTGAGCCTACATCTGACAGCAGAAATATCAATAGTAGATAAAAAGCTCAAGAAGTTAAACACCAACAACAAGTAATCCAATTAAAAATGGGATACAGAGCCAAAAAAATTGGTTGGGCAGCCTTACCAGGCCACAGAGGAGAATAATGCAGCCAGTACTGATGAGACCTAATAGGCTAGGGGGAAATGGAAGGGGAGGAGGACCTCCCCTAGCAGGGGACTTGTAGAAAGTCATGGGAGGAGATGAGGGAGGGAGAGAGGGATTGGGAGAGAATGAGGGAAGGGGCTACAGCTGGGATACAAAGTTAATAACTGTAATTAATACAAAAATTAAAATTAAAAAAAGAATTCTCAACAGAGAAATATAGAATGGCAGTGAAATACTTAAAGGAATGCTCAACATCCTTATTCATCAGGGAAGTGAAAATTGAAACGACCCTGAGATTTTACCTTATAGCCATCAGAACGGCTAGGATCAAAATCTTAAGTGACAACACATGCTGGAAAGGTTGTGGAGCTCCTTTGCTGGTGGGAGTATAAATGTGTACAACCACTTTGGCAATCATTCTAGCACATTCTCAGAAAATTTGAAATAGTGCTATCTCAAGATCTGCTCTACCTGTCTTGGGCATAGACCCTAAAGATGCTTCCCCATTCAGAAAGGAATTATGAATGCCAACTATATTCATAGCAGCTTTATTTATAATAGCCAGGATGTGGATGTTGTTGAGGGACAACAACCCAGATGTCCCTCAAATAAAGAATGGATACAGGAATTGTGGTACATTTACACAATGGAATACTACTCAGCTATTAAAAACAAGGAAATCATGAAAATTACAGGCAAATGGTGGGAACTAGAAAAGATCATCTTGATTGAGGTAACCCAGAAGTAAAGACATATATGATACGTACCCACTTATAAGTGGATATTGGCCATAAAATATCAGATAAACAAACTAAAATCTATAGTCCTAAAGATGTTAAACAACAAGGAGGACCTTAGGGAAGATGCTTATCCCTCATTTAGAAGGGAAAAGAGGAGAGACACCAGATGTAGAACACAGGGAACAGAACAGGAGCCTAACACAGTGGGCCTCTGAAGGAATCTACCCAGCAGGGTATAGAAGCAGATGTTGAGACTCATAGCCAAACTTTAGGCAGAGTGCAGAGAACCTTATGGAAGAAGGGGGAGATAGAAAGACCTGGAGGGTACAAGAGCTCCCCAAGAAGACCAACAGAGACAAAAAATCTGGGCCCACAGTGTTCTGCAGAAACTGATGAATCAACTAAGAACCATGCATAGAATGGACCTAGACCCTTGCTCAGATGGGCAGCTCAGTTTCTATGTGGGTTCCCTAGCAAGGGGAGCAGGAGCAGTCACTGGCATGAACTCAGTTGCCTGTTCTTTGATCACCTCCTCCTGTCAAGGTGACCTTACTAGGCCATAGAGAAAGAAGATCCAGATTGTCCTGATGAGACCTGACAGGGTAAGGTCAGATAGTAGGGGATGAGGACCTTCCTAACAGTGGACAAGGGGAAGGACATAGGGGGAGAAGAGGAAAGGAAAGTGGGGCCAGGAAGAGATGAGGAAGGGTGATATAGCTGAGATACAAAGTGAATAAAATGTAATCAATAATAATAATAATAAAAATATCTGTTAGAGCTACTGGTAAGACAATGACACAACTTGCTCTCGCGACTTAGGGCATATGTAAAAATAAACTCATCCCTCTTGATCCTTGAGAGAGGGTCTAGAAAGTTCAACACACACACACACACACACAGATGGCATTTATAACAAACTAAAGTGGTGAGGAGCTCTGATGTTTGGAACTGAAAGCAAACGTGTATCTATAAACTTTCCTGGTTGAGGAGTCAACAGGGTGTCAGTAACTTTGGAGTACAGTCTGAAAGCATGGCTATCCTGTCCTAAATAGATAGTGGATAGAGAACTCTGAACTTGTCACTGCCTCAATACTGTAACCTCAGGACGCATTTGGATTATTGACAAAATATGTCTGGAAATATTTAGTTTGGGTGAATGTGTGCTGTTGGAAATAATTTCACTGAGGTCTTGGATTTTTCTTTCTTCATCTATTTTTTAAGATATCAGAAGCATATTGGCTAGAGAAAGAAATCATGAGTTATGGGAAAACATAGCATTAAAACCTATAGGCTATTAAAGAGAATACCTGATTAGAAAAAAAAAAAAAAAAAAAAAAAAAGCACAGTGAAGGAAATTATATAAGCAAGTCACAGCCTCCTTTGAAGAACCTATTTTATTGAGATTAAAAGAGTCATTAGCAAATAAAAGGGTCATTAGCAAACTAAAAGGGTCCAATGACAACCCTACATAAACATCCTAGAACAAAAACTATGTAATACTTTCTAGATGATTGAGATCAGCTAGATGACCTAGGAGAAGAGACAGCATGAGTATGACTCCTGAAATCCAGGTCAAACTGCAAGGAGAGAAGAGACTCCACAAAGCCATTCAGTGAGCACATGCAAGCCTTGGCATACACACCCCACACATCAATCACACCCTCCACACACATACAAACATGCACGCATGAATATCCATGCACACAATAGTAACATATTTTTAAAGTTTTTTTTTTTTAATAAAGTGTGCTTTTGGGGAATTAAAAGTTCCCTGTAAAATGAGACTCTTGTGTAGCCAGAGACTCACAGTCAGAATTTAAAGATTGTGATAGCAGCTCTGTTCTAAGATCAAGGGAAATCCTTGGAAGTACTGAAACAGAAGAAAACGTCCCCCACAATGGGCAGGTTTGTGGAATGATAATCCTTTTTGCAATCTAGGACATGGTTGCAAGATGCGAGAGTGTGGAGGAGGTCAGGTAACAACATGTCCAGATAATCTAAACCGGGCTTTGGCAATAGTGGTAGCAGAGTAAAAGAGACTGGACTTTTACAGAGTAAAAGAGATCATGAGCCAAGGCAGTGACATGAAAGGTAATACCAGCTTTGCCTTATTCCAGTCATAATGCATAAACGTCCCGAGAGTGCAGCCAGATCACACATTTTTCCCGAATTCATTATGTGCCACTACTGAAAGTGATCATATAGACTCATAAAACTAATTCTAATTAGTCGTTTTATTCTTTGCTAATAAAACTTAAAACCCTCATTCTTTTTCCAAGTGGAACTCTTAATAACTTTTTAAAAATTCTCTCTTTAAAAAGCCATTTTGTATGTTTGAAGTAAAATAATTACTGAATAGTGAAAAAATGTGTTTCTAATTCCACAATTACGTTATTAAAAATTACTTGCTTAAGAATGTCTAGAGGACAAATTACTTTATTTAACTGCACTCTACTTCCCTAGGGCTTTGTCAAAATCAAGATTTGACTTAAAAAATCCAGGGTATAATAGTTTGGTTTCCATCCTTCCTGGCTCCCCGCTCCCCTGCCTATTGAGAGGGGGTTGTGCTTTGTGACCATGGCTTGCCAGACTCAACCTCACTGTGAACAGACTGGCCCTCAGTTTTCAGTGTTCTTTTTACCTCAGCCCTACTGAGTATTGGGATTCAGAATACGATTTTAAATCTGACTCCCTACACACAAGTAAGGCAGCCGGCACTGCTATAACTGTGTCTGAAGCACATTCCCAAGTACAGTCACTCATATAGATGTGTTACACTTTTGTTATACACATGTCTCTTGATTGACCCTTACTTTACTTTTGTATTGTAGCTTCTGTGACTAATGTTGGCATGAACACCTCTTTAATATACTATTGCCAGTTATTGTGTTATAAAATCTTGTATTATATGCTGTTTTTATTCTTAATGACATGCAAAGAACTTGCTCTTTAAAAGCACCATTCCTAACTTATACACTTATTGAATATATATCCTTAATAGCTTTATCACAGTTATCTTCTATTACAAATAAAATATGAATAGAGAATTAAAAAGCAGTATTATAGTAGTAACGCATTTTTATGTATAATAAAAATACATAGTTGTCTCTTAAATTATATAAATCAGTACTAATACAATGGCATCAAGTTTGTAATTATCCATATATTTATATTCAGAATTTTATTACTTCATATTGCTTTGTGCCACTTCCCAGTACCATTTTAATGTTAAAAATCAAGTTATCCTAGGAGTGGGATAGCTGTATCTTGAGGAAGCGCTATTCCTAATTGTCTGAGAAAGCACCAGATTGAGTGTATAAGTTTACATTCCCACCAGCAGTGGAGGAGGGTTCCCCTTTCTCCATATCCTCTCCAGCATGTATTGTCACTTGAATTTTTGATCTTAGCCATTCTGATGGGTGTAAGATGAAATTTCAGTGTCGTTTGATTTGAATCTCTGATGACTAAGGACGTTGAACATTTCTTTAAGTGTTTCTCTGCCATTCTATATTCCTCTACAGAGAATTCTCTGTTTACCTCTGTTCCCCATTTTTAAATTGGATTACTTGATTTGTTGCTTTTTAACTTCTTGAGTTCATTATATATTCAGGATATTAGCCCTCTCTCAGATATAGGGGTGGTAAAGATCTGTTCCCAGTCGGTAGATTGTCGTTTTGTTCTGATGACAGTGTCCTTTGCTTTTCAATTTCATGAGGTCCCATTTATTGATTGTTGATCTTAGAGCCTGTGGTGTTGGTGTTCTTTTCAGGAAGTTGTCTCCTGTGCCAATAATTTCAAGGCTTTCTCACTTTTTCTTTTAAGCTGTTTTGTGTGTCTTATTTTATGTTGAGGTCTTTGATTCACTTGGACTTTACTTTTGTGCAGGGTTATAAATACTGATATATTTGCGTTTTTATACATGTAGACATCCAGTTAGACCAACATCATTTGTTGAAGATGCTGTCTTTTCAAGTTTCTTGCAAAGCAGATCCACTGACAATAAGCTCACACATACTTTAATTACAGCAGAGGATCGAAGTAGATGCAGGGTCTCACAGCCAAACTTTGGACAGAGTTCAGAGAGTCTTATGGAAGAAGGGGGATAGAAAAGGACCCAGCAGGGACAGGAGCCCCACAAGGAAACTAATAAAGCCAAAATAATTGGGCTTAGGGGCACTGCAGAGACTGATTCATCAACCAAAGACCATGTATAGAAAGGACCTATACCAGCTGCTCAGATGTAGCCCATAGACAGCTCAGTCTCTGTATGGGCTCTTAGTAAGGGGAGAAGAGACAGTTTTAGACATGAACTTAGTAGCCTGCTCCTTGATTGCTTCTCCGTGGTGGGGCTACCTAGCCAGCTCACAGAGGAAGAGGATCCAGCAGTCCTGATGGGACCTGATAGGCTAGGATTAGAGAGTAAGGGAGGAGGACTTCCCCTATCAATGGACTAGGGAAGATGGATAAGGGAGGGAGGGTGAGACTGAGAGGAGATGTGGGAGGGGGCTATAACTGAGATGCAAAGTGACTAAATCGTAAAATACGCTGTCTCAATTTATCCTTGCATTTTATAGTTTATGTATAGTTTATTTTGGTTTCAGCGTATGTGTGTAGTTTCATGTGTGTATGTGTGAGAGATGTGCTTGTCATGTGTATGCGGTCCTGAATTTAGTGTCAGGTGTCTTTCTCTATTAATTTTAACTTAGTTTTTAAGATAGGCTCTCCCAGTGAACATGAAACTCAAGGCTTCATGTAGACTTGCTAGCCAGTTAGATTTGCTAGCACAGGAGCCACCAGACTCCAAACTACTAATTCCAGAGTGACAACAGGTGCCGCTGTGCTCTGCTTTTACAGGGTCACTGAAGACAACATATTAGATCATGTTGGTTATACAGAAAGCGTCTTATCCACTGAGCCAACTCTTATTTTTTGTCATTATCACATATCTATCTAACCATATACGTAAATGCATACCTCTACCTCTCTATTTGTCTCTCTGTCTTATTACATATATATGTATATTAAATGCAAATATATGCATAGAGAGAGAAATGAGAGAGAGAGCACAATATATGGAGAGAAAGTGGACTTCTTCTAAAGGTGAGGTAAGTATTCCCTTTATTAGTATATGTATAAATAAAAAGTTTATCACTTTTTATACACTGAGTTTATTTGGTGCTGTTTGTCTATGTACGCATGTTGATTGGATTGTCAGCCTCTTATTACACACTTCCCTGAAGAAAATTGTCTACCCTTCACCTAGCAGCTGCCAGTAGCTGCTCAGACAGGGATGGGGCTTCATGAGCCCTTCCTCCTTATAGGCTAGGATTTTTATCAAGCACCAACTTGATATGCAAACTTAAGCTCTTTCAAGTTTTCTCCAAGCTAGTGTCTTCCTCTAGACTTTCATAATAACTTTTGATTTTCACTCATATGTGATGTTTTTCTTTAATCTTTGATTTCAAAACTGGTTTCCATGGGGCAATGAGTGAAAATGAAGAAGAGAAGGACAAAGCATCGATGCTTGAAAATCCTTAAAGGTTATTTCATCCAAGAAGAATGGGTTATAACAAAGAGGACACATAAAACAGCAGTCCCCATCTCTTCACGTTTATGCTTTAAGTCAGAAGCACCAGAACACATACTCCTGATATATGAAAGACATGGCTCTCTTTTGCCCAAGCTCTGTTCTATCAGTTTGTGCAAGCTTTTTCTTTTCTTTTAATTCATATGTAGCTGTGATCCCTTAACCATGGGGTGAAGTGGAGATAGCTGAAAGTGATAGGAACCCAGCTTGACTGAAATGAATGATAATTTGCCACAAATATTTTTCTAGAAGTTTCATTCTTAAAACAGGCTCTGGAGCTCTACAGGAATCATTTAAATTGGTAGTGTCCCTGTAATTTTTGTAGAGATGAGTAATGCCTTTATGCTTTTCTGCCTTTTTCTCTTTGTAGGCTAAATTTTCTATTCTCATTTTTAAACTGTTTAATAACACATGTCACAATACACTTACACTGTTAATTTTTGTACTTTATCTGTGACCTTGAACGCATTATAATAATGCTACACTGAGGTTTATTAATCCTATATGCAAAATACTTACTGTTTTCATTGTACATATTGAAAACTCAGGCAATGACACTATTACAGTATTGCAGTTGGGTGTTAGAGATTAGAGATTAGGGACAGCTTCAAAGAGCAAGCCAGGACCCTACAGAGGTGAGGGTAGGAATTCCCTTTGTTAATGCATGCTCAAGTCAAAAAGTTTAACGCTTGATGAAACTCTTTAGCTGCACAAACAAACTGCTCACTCTTGTATAAATGTTTTGCCTTAGTGAAAGTATTTGCTTCAAGAAATAATAGGCCATAGTCACAAATAGTCACATCTAAACACTTTATGTTTAAACAAAAATAAAATAGTTATAGTGAAAATAGTAAGATAAGTGGACAGAATGTTAAAGAAATCAAATTTTACAAAGCTGTCATCTCTGAGATTACTCTTTTCAAGGAGATGTTTAACGGAAAAATAACTCTTGGGAGAGAAATACATGACAGGAGAAACCACATTTCTACCCATTGTGTGCTATTTTTGGCAGTAAGTGCTTAATTAAGAGATAAGCTAATGGAAGGTTTTCTTGGAATCATGTCTTGATTGCTGCATAGTTTCATTATTATTATTTTTTTGTTAAACTTTCTTCTGTGATATTTTGGAATTTAACAAAGTGACTATAGAACCACCAAATTAAACATCTCAGAACCTTGCCAGCCACATTGTCACTCTTTTTGGCCATTAACCCATGACATGATCTGACAGATATTAATACCCTTAAGATGCAGGAAGGCCAGTGATTAATGAATATGAACATACTATGTCTGTTATCACAAACCATATTTAGATAAATTAACTGTTCCTATGGCATTTGTTATCACCTTTATTAGGCAGACTTATGCACATTGAGATTAAATTGGTTCTGTTAGCCATAAGGGAAAGGCTGTTTTAGACAACAGACAAATCACCTCAGTAACTTCAAGGTGTGAATTATAATTGGAATCTGTGTGGCCACAGTGACTCAGATCCTATGGATTTAACCAGCATGAAGCTTTTCTACTTTTTGAGACACAGATATTGGGGAGAAATCCTTTTGTGTGTTGCCCAAAAAGCTAAGTGTTAGAAAGCTGAAATTTCATGAAGTAAAAACTGCAAAAATATAAATTGAATAACCATTTTAGAATGCTGTCTGGAAAAACTTGCTTGCCAATAACACATAATCTCACCATCTAAAAAAGCTCTTGAGAGAAACCTTGTTACAATATAGCACCATTTTGAAAATGGCAATCAATTATGGGATAAAAATCTAAATATCTATTGCCTAAGAACATACTCCTCTCCACATTAGAAATTGTTGTCTAATGACAAATCCCCTATAACACACCCTCCTGGATTATGTGAAAACATGCATAGTAAGAAAACCTGTATTCTATTTGTCCCAATAGAGTCAAACTCATGAGCAAGTTCAATAGGTCAAGTAGGGCACAGTAATAAATTAAAAAGGATAAAATAGCTATAACTTACTACAGAAACCATCATCAGTATGTTTGTTCTTTGAGGATACTTTGATACCATGACATTTAATGAGATTATCTAAAAGACAAACAATTGATTAATTAATGGGTAGAGCAGACAGACATAGGTGTGTCCCTTGTAGTGGTTTTATTGGAAAATATCCCCCATAGCATTCAGCCTTTGTGTACTTAGTCCCCAGGTGGTGCTGCTGTTCAGAGGGATGGAAAGTGTGGCTTTGATGAAGGTCGTATGTCACTTGAGATAGGCTTTAAGAACTTAGAGACTCTCACTCTCTTTAGTTTCCTCCCTCTTCTTTGTATTGGAATCTGTAGATGTGAGTTCAGTAGATGTGAATTCTCAGCTTCTTGTGTTTGCTGCTGTTCCTGCCTGCATACACAGGTGGACTCATTTGGGTGGATCCAGAAGCACCAATAAACTTGTTAGTATGTTTCCTTGGTCATCTAAAACAGCAACATAAAATGAAACAAAAAGTGGAATCCTTCTTTTAAAACTTCATGATATTATTCAGCACGCTGCACCTCTAAAGTGAGGAGTTGCTTACTCTCACAATTTTCCTTTCATGGTTTAAAGCCACTATTGATGGCAGTTACCTGAACCTGTAAAAGAGAAACTGAAGAACAAGGTAACACTGAACAAAGATTATGCTATATTTACAATACAATACTGCAAAGTATTGAAAATATATAAATTCAAATGTCTGAAGTGAATAAATAAAAACATTAAGTAAAAATGTAAATAATTATGTCCAAAACAAAAAATAATAATAATGTACATTTAATATGTGTGTGTGTGTGTGTGTGTGTGTGTGTGTGTGTGTGTGTGTGTCTTAGTTTGGGTTTCTATTGATGTTATAAAACACCATGAGCAAAAGCAACTTGGGCAAAACGGGTTTTATTTGGCTGACTTTTCCACACTGTAGTGATGGAGGAAAGTCAGGACAGGAACTCACACTGGGTAGCAGCCTAAAGGCAGAGCTGATGCAGAGGCCATGGAGGGATGCTGCTGCTTACTGCTTTGCTCCTCATGGCTTGCTCAGCCAGGTTTATATAGAATTCAGAACCACTGTCCCAGGAAAGGTACTACCCATTCCTTCTTCTTCCATCACTAATCAAGAAAGTTCTCTAAGGGCTTGTCTTCATCCCTTCCTTTTGGGGGCATTTTCTCAGTTGGAGTCCCCTTCTTTTATATGACTCTATCTTGTGTCAAATTGACATAATATTATCCAGCACTATACGTAAGTCATCCATATTTATTATAAACATGGGATAGACACGAATGAGTGCGAGGTTATATATTATAAGTCTTTAAAAATATAAAGCTAGTCATTATGGCTCATGCATATGTACTTGGGTGTTGAAGTAGGGAGACGGTTTTGAGTTTGAGGACAGCTTGGGTGAAATGGGGAGTTAGAAAATGTTTTTCTACAGTGTGAAGTCCTATCTCAGAAAAACTAAAGAAAAAGGTAGAAAGAAAATAGGTAAGGCTGTAATTAGTTACAATGTGAAACCACGGTCTGTTCATCTGTTCAGGCACATTCCCTCGGGTACTCAGTAAACCAGAAAAGCTGCTTAGAGTGCTTGGTGTTCCACTAAGGGCTAAGAGAACAATTAATATATGTATATTTTATCAATTAAATATATGTATATGCACATGTAAATATGTGTATACATATATATGTGTGTGTGTTACTACTTATCTTCTGAAATGTTGTCTATTTGAAGTCACACAGAAGAACTTGGAGCAATTTTTCACAACCTGTGAGTGCTAACTCTTTTGGGGGTCAAATGAGCTTTTCACTGGGGTCGCCTAAGAGCATCTGTGTATCACATATTTACATTATGGTTTATAACAGTGGCAAAACTACAGTTATGAAGTAACAACAAAATATTTTTATGGTCAGGGGCCACCACAAGTGAAACTGTATTGAAGAGTCCCAGCTTTAAGAAGGCTGAGAAACAATGCTTTAGATTATAGTCAAGTATATATATATATATATATATATATAACATATTATATATTATAGTTATATATATATATATATATATATATATATATATATATATATATATATAAAGTGGAGGAAGCTGCCTGACCTGAATATATAGTTGGAAACAAATGGATACACACAAGCAACTTTCAAGGTATTACTGCGAAATACCAGCACAAGTAACACTGCATCTCTAGTGAATGGATAGGGGTGTAATGACACAGAGCAGCTGAAAGGTAGGAAGAGAAAATTGACTTCTCTCACTGAGTAATTCACAGATGCAGTCAGTTTAATAGCTCCACATGTGCCTCTGGGAATTCCAGAAAACAAACAAACAAACAAACAACAACCAAAAAAAAAAAAAAAAAAAAAAAAACCAAAACTCTGTATGCTATCCTGAGAATCTTCACAGAGGGTGGCTTCTAACCTGTGGAGTTTGTGTAATTATATGTTTATATATTGATATGTAACTCCTACTATGTCCTCAAGAATTCAGATCAGTAAAATATGCCATGAATACTCAGCTTTTTTACCTATTTGTACACAAGCTTGCTCTCCACCAAGTCCTTATAGGCAACAACCTGAAGTTGTTTTGACCCTCAAGAGACAATAAAGTTTGTATAGTACAAGGATATATTTTACTGTGGCAGTATTAATGTGATATGCAGAAGGCTTAAGTTGCAGCCTATTCTAAGTCATGTAGGAACTCATTGTTTGGCATGTAGATTCTCTAGACTTGTTTTTTTTAATATAGTTTTTATTTATTACAATTTATTCACTTTGTATCCCAGCTGTTGCCCCACCCTCGTTCCCTCCCAATCCCATCCTCCTTCCCTCCCTCATCTTAGACTTGGTTTTGAAACATGAAAACATTCTTTAAAATGGTCTGGTGGCAATTTTGGTGGTTGATATTTGAGATTACAAAAAGCTGCTGCGTGATGGCTGCTACAAATTCTAAAATAGCATTGAGTATATAGTAGATTCTAGGGCATTGTTTCCTTATAGGGCAAGATCATGTCTTGCAAAAATAATACAAAGAAAACAATGTATAAAACTCCACTGTGGGGACTTCTAGCCACTTGTGTCTCAAAACACTTGTTTAACTTACATTTTAACGATTAATTTAAGTTCAGTTTCAGCTTGACCAATTCTGAAAATAAGATTGATTTGATGTCTTAATGTATTTTATACTAAAATACCTTTTGAAGTTCAAGGAATATTATGCAACTTGCAAATTTCAAAAATTAATTTAAAAATAAATTCTTATCTTGATTTGCCATAATTTTATTGCTACAATCTATGTCACCATTGTTTTTATAAATCTGTGTTTGTTTCTCATTCTTTCTCTTAAGCCAGCCATATATCACACAAATAAGTGAGACTCTCATACTTTTAAATAAGCTTCACAATAAAATAACTGAGCAGCAATCCCTATCCTGAAAGGCAAAGAGGATGGACATCAGAAGAAGGAGAAAAGAGGGAACAAGTCAGGAGCCTGACACAGAGAACCTCTGAAAGGCCATGCAGACTATCAGTGTGGATGCTGAGACTTATGGGCAACCTTTGGGCAGAGTGCAAGGAATCTTATGCAAGAAGTGGGAAACAGTAAGATCTGGAGAGGACAGGTACTCCACAAGGAGAGCAACAGAACCAAAAAAATCTAAGCACAGGGGTTTTTCTTGAGACTGATACTCCAACCAAGGACCAAACATGGAGATAACCAAAAACCCCTGCACAGATGTAGCCCATGGCAGTTCAGTATCCAAGTGGGTTCCATTGTAATAGGAACAGGGACTGTCTCTGACATGAACTGATTGGCCTGATCTTTAATTACCTCCCCATGAGGGGGAAACAGCCTTACCAGGCCACAGAAGACAATGCAGCCACTCCTGATGAGACCTAATTGACTAGGATCAGAAGCAAGGAAAAGAAGATCTCCCTATCAGTGGACTTGGGGAGGGGCATGCATGCAGAGGGTGGAGGAAGGGAGAGATTGGGACAGGAGGAGGGAGGGAACCACAGGGGGGATACAAAGTGAATAAAGTGTAATTAATAAAGAAAAAAATAACTGAGCAGTTATTACTGTTTCTTAACCGTTTGCTCTAATCTGGTTTTGTTTGCCAAACTCCGGAGATAAGTGCACTTTGTGTCTTTTCTTGCTCCAGCTCCTCTCCAGGTATCTCCTGGACCTCTGCCTTGGCTTCTCCTGTTTCCTCCACTCACCCCTCCTCCCATGGCTGACACGTAGTCTAGACTTATTCTCTCCCTGCTCAGTGTTTGGCTCTAAGCTGCAATACAAGGGAAGAGCTGGAGCAGTGTTTACACACCATTAAGACAGGAGATTCTCAGAACAAGGATTGCAACCAGATATGGGGAGGGAGTCCAGAAATCAGCATTTGAAATACACAACATTATACCTACAAATCTGTTTCAATTTCTCTGTTACTTAAAAAGTGTTGAGCATTTTTATTTGTATGCTTGCTGTCATTTTGTGAGACAGTTTTATACTAGTCTGGTTAAGAGTAGAACTTAATATGTAACCAAGGTTAGATTTTTAGCTCACAGCAGTTCTCCAACCTCAGTCTCCTGAGAAATGGCATGACAGACATGAGCTACCACTCATAGCTTTACCTATTTAGTGCTGAGTTAAGCTTTACATATTTTATTTCTAATCTTCTCATAGATATGACAAGAAATACATTATTTAATATGCTGTCTACTGAAAGAAATAGAAATTGTTGGCATGGTTGTGACATGTCATATTCATGCAGGAGTTCACATCCTACCCTGTGTTTTCTGCTACAAAGACTCAGATTATAAGAAACCACTAGATAAACACATAGACACAGACACATAGACACAAATACAGACACAAAAACACACAGTCTTAGGTGAAATGAAAGGAAATATAGTCTGAGGTCATTACTAACCATCTTTGTTTTTTATAATACAGGGAAAGACAGGGTGAAGAAACAGTAATTTATAGCAAGGCTTCATACACCCCACTGCAAAATTAGGGAGTCATCATTTCAGCCACACTGTAATGTAACAATAATTCATATGAATACATATAAGAAATCTTTAAAATTATATAATTTCAAGTTACCCCATGAGTGTCCAGAGGTCTTTGGAGCTATAGGGCTTAGAAAATCACAAGTCAGAAACAAACAAACAAACAAACAAACAAAAAAACCAGATTCCATAGATAAGCCTGAGATAAGCTGGGAAAATTAACAATGATTATTTTTAAAGTTCTTTATTAATTACATTTTATTCACTTTGTATCCCCCCTGTGGTTCCCTCCCTCCTCCTGTCCCAACCTCTCCCTTCCTCCACCCTCTGCATGCATGCCCCTCCCCAAGTCCACTGATAAGGAAAAGTCTTCTTTTCCTTCCTTCTGATCCTAGTCAATTAGGTCTCATCAGGAGTGGCTGCATTGTCTTCTTCTATGGCCTGCTAAGGCTGCTTCCCTCTCATGGGGAGGTAAAGATCAGGCCAATCAGTTCATGTCAGAGGCAGTCCCTGTTCCTATTACAATGGAACCCACTTGGATACTGAACTGCCATGGGCTACATCTGTGCAGGGGTCTTAGGTTATCTCCATGCATAGTCCTTGGTTGGAATAGCAGTCTCAGGAAAGACCCCTGTGCTCAGATTTTTTGGTTCTGTTGCTCTCCTATCATATTATGCCTTAGAAAGTTTAGGATATTAATGCAAGCATGTAATTTCTAAGAGAATACATGTAATGCAGTTGTCAAGGTGAAATCCCAGCTAAGCTACAGCAGTAGGAACGGCATGAGGGAGGGGTTCTCAGGGCAGGAGGGGCTAACAGTAAACTGCTGAAAACACTTGAAAGCAGGATGTAGAATACAACATTTATTGAGTGTTAGCATGGGGCCATCAGGGGAACACTGAGCTGGGAGTTCTCCATACTGTGTGTAAGGCCAGTGGTGAGGGTGACAGCCTGGGCAAGTTGCTCTTTTTAACTTTAGGGTGTCTTTGCAGTATTACTTTGAAGCTACAGAGGAAATAGGCTGGGCCAAGAGACCTAGTTTCCTCTTCTGTTCTCCTTTACTTCTCTTGAGGCAACTACTCCTAGATATAGGGAAAGGATTTCGACAGTTAGCCTAAACAAACAGAAGTGCCTATCATTAGCTTGGCTTGATTTGTCTTTAAATGGATGACCCAGCATTCCAAGAAGCAGAGGTAGCTCCTCTCCTGTCTAACAATAGCTGGCCTCAGTTCTTAGTATGAATGGAGAGTCAGGGGATCTCTAGAGAGCCTTAACGTGAAAGTTCATGCAGAGGTACATTGTCATCACCTCCCTTGATTTGGGTAAGAGTCTAAGGAATGCAAAGAAGTGCCTCCAGAACATGGTACCTGATTTTTTAAACAGATAATAATAATAATAATAATAATAATAATAATAATAATAATAATACCATTGCCCAGTGCTTAAGCACAGAATTTGAACTTGCATGATGGATCTCTGTCCAATCTCTGCTATTTTACAAACGGAGACATGAAAATCAAAAGAGGTAGAATGATAAACCAAAGATGCTGAATAATAAAATAAATCACATACGAGCAATGGAGAGAGGCGATTTTGCCCATAGAAGTGTGAATACCACAAGCTGCTCATTGAAGCCCATATGGTGATAACGATAAGTGATATCAAGAAAACCTGAGGTATAACTATGATAATCACATACTTATGTGCAGCATGTCTGTACTTAATGTATCATATGAACATAAATAACTGACTTCACATTTTAAAAGATATCCATCATCGTTAAGCCATGTTATTTTCTCAGAAATGTTGCTATTCACACTGAAAGACTGGGTAGACAGTTGGAATACAAATAAGATCGTAAGAGTCCTAATATTTCTACACAAACACTTTGATTATAATATGACGTCTTTTACCAACATACAGTTTCGCTGGCCCACAGACCTTAAAGGGCACTGGAATAGTTTTAGGGGATTTATATCAGCCTTCTCTTTCTAATTAAACTGGGATCTAGACTGAATTTTGGCAGATACATCTGAAGTTTCCCACCGTTCTGTGCTTCAGTCTTCTATAAACTTGTGTAGCCATGCCAACTTTTTAGAGGTGGTTCACGAGACACCTGCTTTTATGGTTTTTATAATTCAGTTTTTCTTCTAGGTTAAAAGATATCTCTCAAGTAAGGTAATCTGTTCCATCCAGATGCAAAATTCCTCTTGTTCAACTAAAACAAAATGAAATCTATTTTTTTCCTCTCTAATGGAATTGGAGTTTGGGAGTAGATACTTGTTTCATGCAGAATTCACTCCTTAGAAATGCCTGCTGCATTTAAAAAAGTGCACTGGTCTTGAGGAGAATTCTCTTTGTTGTCTGTAAATGACAGGTGTGCTACAACGCATAAATACAAGCAAGAATACAAGGAATATGATTATCTCTCAACCAAAACAAATTAAAAACTTGCCCTGCAATACTTTCTGGAAAAAATAGAGTATGTTATTGTGCTGGTGTATGTTTTTTTTTTTTTTTTTTGGCTCAGGGAATAATAGCAGGAGCTCTGTTTTCTTGCTCCCCACTTCAGACACAGGCTAGATCACTGACTGTCTGGTTGCCATGGATTCTCAATTCTTTGGAGAAAAAAAAAAAGAGAGAGAGAGAAAAAAAACCTCCAAACCAGTAATAGATATGCCCACTACCTGAACATCTAATTCCAAATTCTCTGTGACATTCATCCTAATGCTTGGCAGTTGTGTCTTGTTCCAATGCTCAGTAAAATTCACCTACTGGCTCCAGACTTTTTAAAAACTCAGGCAGGGTTTTACGACTGTATCAACAGCTGATGTTCAATTACCATCAGTGGCTAAATTTATATCATGTGTCACAAGACAACTCCAAATGGATAACCTCTGAATTTTTCCTTTATTGTTAGGATGTTTTGTTCATTATGAACTTAAATGTAATACGAGCTCATGGAACATAAACAACAGTGACCCTGTATGTTTTTTTGTTTGTTTGTTTGTTTGTTTGTTTTAGTTTGTCATTGACCAGGTGAATGGAAGGGCTGAAGTTTGAAGTTTATACCTGTGGCTTGCCTCACTCGTCTAACAGGAAGCTGTCTTACCACCCAGCACTGTTGAGCCAGGCTGCACACATTCTTCAGATCTTAGTCTTTGCCTGTAATTATGTTTGTTTGTTTGTTTTCAGTTTTTCAAGACAGGTTTCTCTGGGTAGCCATGTCTGTCCTGCATTCACTTTGTGCAGCAGGCTGGCCTCAAACTCACAGAGATCTGCCTGCCTCTGTCTGCCAGAGTGCTGGGATCACAGGATTGTGCCACCAGACCCAGCTTGCCTATGCTTTTTATTGGTCACTTCTATCATACTGATCTGTAAAGGGATTGTTAAACTCACAGTTACCTTAGGTGAGAAGCAAATTTTCAATATTAAGAACTGCCGTGTTTAACCAATAAGTGTATCTTTTGGGAGTATCTCATCTTCAAGTGAGTGCTGACTCATTGATGAATTGCACCATTAACAGGTGGAAAATGAATACAGTTCCATACAATGAGAATCTGAATACCTTTCCAGCTACCTGCTTAACATGAACTCAGCTTATTAAAAAAAAAAATGTGGGATAAAGTTTGCTGAAGTAACTATCTCCCACCACTGTCCTATGAAGCTAATGTTTTAGGATTTAACATACAATCATTTAATTAATAGATGTCCTAATATAACATGAAGTTAAGTGTACAGTGAGAAACAAGCAAGATACAGAGCAGCTTAGCTTTCTCTCTTGACACATAGCAAAGTTTAAAAACTTACGTGAGGAAGTGTGGGAGGGAAGCAATGGAGACAAAGCCGGAACATGTATATAAGGAGATACTAGAAGGAGGCCCATTAATATGCAAACTAACCTTAAACCTAAAAAGAAGAAAAGAATTTTTTTGTGCCAGGAATCCAAGTGATAGCCATCCCATCTCTCAAGTGAAAGTTACTCAATAATTAGGTATAATTACACACATTGTTATGAACAATAGGACCTAGATGTGCGTTTTCTCTTTACAGGTTCAGAGCCGATGAAGGGAGGTCTAGTGTCCAGATTTCCAACCCCCACAGTAAGTGTAACTCTTGGAGTTCTATATCCATTATTCTTTCAAAAGTAATTGAGAATACAAAAGAGGCATTCTGTTACAGAAACTGGAAGGATACTTTTGAAAGGAAGAATAAATTAGTGATTAATGTAGACCTTAGGAAACAGGACAGTAAATGATCAATGTCAGAAGGTACTTCCTATGATGTGGGCTCTTTACAGGCATGTGGACCTGATTTGAGCCCAGACACTTCGGGAGTAAAGAGTCTGGAAGTTCACTAAATCTTGTGATAACAGATGGCATTTGTCTTGTCACTATGCAATGATTATGTCTTTTAAAAAGGTGTGCTGGCCCTAGCCTATCAAGGGGAGGATGACCTCCCCTATCAGTGGATCTTAGGTGGGGCATAGAGGGAGAAGAGGGAGAGAGGGTGGGATTAGGAGAAGATGAGGGAGGGGGCCACAGCCAGGATATGAATTGAATAAAGTATAATAAATGATAATAATAAGAAGGGAAAATGTATGCTGTCAAGATGGCTATGCAAAGCACAGACTAGACTCAATTTTGACAGACAGCACATGTCACTTCTCAAACTATGTGTGTGTTTGTGTGTGTGTAAAATTTGGTGCTCAATATGATTGCTTAATTACTAAATTCCTCATTGGTACATTACAAGGAGAACATGCTTATCTAAGAACATGGGGACCTACCTGAGCATCTTTCCCAAGATCAGCTTCATTAGAAGCCATTAAACTTCCAGGGTAGTAGATAGAGAATGCATCTGCCCTCAGTTTACACACAGCCAGCATTACAGACAGAGCTCCTGAACTGACCCAAAAAGTCATGGTCAGCACAGAAGCAGAGAGTTGCTTCTGAAGATGGTTCATGGTCGCATAGAATTCAGGATCAACACAATCAGTGTAGTGGAGGCACAGGTGCTGATCCCAATTTCTATGCATTCATGAATTTTATTCTTCATTAAGTGTGAACTTGTATAAGTATATAATTTATATGACCCTTAAATCTATCATTTATGAAATGTGAACGATGAAGTCTATTGAGCTCAGTGAAGCTCAACATACACAATGGATGAATTAGTATGGTGCATGGGCACAGTAAGCTTTAAATAAATGGCCACTAGCATTATAAACTATATAATATTAGAAATAGTGTGATAACATTGCTATGAAAACATTCAGAAATGTGTGGCCGACACTGGGACTAGGAGTCTTTTGGCTAGGATGGTAGTTTTTCAAAACTTGTTTTGGTATTAGATAATCACAGAAATAGAAGAAAGCCATCACCAAAATAGGAATACATGCCTGTTTGTTATTAGATCTCAAAAAAAAAAAATCCATAGTAAAACTTCAAAAGAACAAATGTTTTCTGTAACTGTGTTCACCTGGCACATAGCAAGCTTGACCTGAGCTGCTGTGTGGACCTCAAGTACCAACTAATGGAAATCTCAATAAATTAATAAGGCCTAGAAGTGATAATGGCACTATGAAGCCCTGTGCTACTATAATAATTTTGTAATTTATTGAAGAAACAAGCATAGAACAAAGTAAGAAAGCAACAGAGGGAAATTTGAAATGGCACTGTTACAAGCTTTAGTAGCAGTATCTAAATCCTGTGTGTGTGCTTGGTTCTACGTAGATTACACAGCCATTTTTCATTATTAATTATTCTGACCTGAACTTTAGGTTTGAAGTCTGGTTTGTTTATTTTGACTAAAATCCTATCAAAAAATAATAGCTGGATGTGCTTAAATTGTCTTTCACCTTAAAAATATATATATTTTGTCTTAGTTAGGGTTTTTATTGATGCAATTAAACACCATGACAAAAAGCAAGTAGGGAAGAAAAGCTTTGTTTGGCTTATAATTCCATCTTGCTGTTCATCATTGAAGGATGTAGGGACAGGGACTCAAACAGGGCCGAAACCTGGAGCAGGAGCTGGTGCAGAGTCCATGGAGGGTGCTGCTCACTGGCTCGCTGCTTTCATAGAGAACCCAGGACCACCAGCCCAGGGATAGTACACCAAGAATGGGCTGGGTCCTTGCACATCAGTCACTAATTTAAAACATGCCTCACAGCGCAATCTTTTTTAAAAATATACTAGTATTTTAAGAACAATTAATCATTTCCAGAGAATAATTCAGAGACTTGGTGGCATTCCATTTTGATGTTCTCAAGGAGAGTTTTAGCACAGTGAAATGGAGCTCTTGGGAGAGACAAGACCACTGAAAACTACTCAATTTGCTTTCCCTAGGACTTGAGGTAGAAGCCCTGCTGTTTTCAATCATGTCACACATCCTGCTTTGTTGGTCATGTTCTAATTTAGACGTTTAGGGAATAATAATGTTCCTAATTGCTGCAAAAAAAAAAAAAAAAAAGACTCCCCCTTCTCTCTCCAGATATTTTTAATTCTTTTTTATTTATTACAGTTTATTCACTTTTATCCCAGCTGTAGCCCCTCCCAATCCCGCCTCCCCTCCCTCTTCTCCTACCATGCCCCTTCGCCAGTCCATTGATAGGGGTGGTCCTCCTCCCTTCGATCTGACCCTAGCCTATCAGTTCTCATCAGGACTGGCTGCATTGTTTTCCTTGGTGGCCTGGTAAGGCTTCTCCCCAGCTCTGGGGTAGGTGATCAAAGAGCCAGCCACTAAGGACTGATACTCCAACCAAGGATCATTCATGGAAATAATGTAGAACCCCTGCTCAGATGTAGCCCATGGTAGCTCAGTCTCCAAGTAGGTTCCCTAGTAAAGGGAACAGGGGCTGTCTCTGACGTCAAAACTGAATCTTATGTAGGCATTTTCTCAATTGAGGTTCCTTCCTTTCATGTGACACTAAATTGTGTCAAGTTGACATAAAATTAACTAGGACACATATCATAAAAAGAAGTTTAATGTGTAATATGAACAAGTACTAATGCACAACCCCAAAGGGAAAAAAAAAAGGAGTAAAAGTGCTAGCTGTGAAAAGTATATTATGAGTTTCATTCTTTATTTTTTCTTTTAACTTATTTCAAAATTTGGCGAGGTCTAAATCAACAATGACTATGAAGATATTGGAAGCTTCTAGGGATTCATGGTTCTCCCTGTTGTCCCAGAGTATGATTTTTGAATAAGATTGTTTCCTAAGGGCAATCTATATGCCTGTGACATATTGAACTTAGAGGGAGATCAGCTTCTGAGGGTGTGTGTGTGTGTGTGTGTGTGCTTTTTATAAGATGACAAATTACAAAACTGTTAAGGATTGTATTTGTTTCAATTCTGTCCTTTTCTAGTTTTATCCATTTGCCTGTAAATTTCATGATTTCCTTGTTTTTAATTGTTGAGTAGTACTCCACTGTGTAAATTTACCACAATTTTTGAATCCATGCCTCTGTTGAGGGACATCTATTCTGGCTATTACGAATAGAGCTACTATGAACATAGTTGAACAAATGTCCTTGTTACATGGTTGAGCGTCTTTCAGACATATGACTAAGAGCAGTATAGCTGGATCTTTAGGTATCACTATTCCTAATTTTCTGAGAAAGCACAAGATTGATTTCTCAAGAGGTTGAACAAGTTTACATTCCCACCAGCAATGGAGGAGGGTTCCCCTTTCTCCACAACCTCTCCAGCATGTGTTATCCTTTTAAAATGAAGCTCTGAGCAGCTTAGAAATGGCATTATGTATAAACTGGCTTGCTGATGCTATGCATAGTTAAGATGAAGTTGTACTGTGTGAGATATCCTCCCACCCCTTTTTGCATAACTTCTATCTTTGCAAAGGGAGTAGGGAAAAACTGAACCCCAAAACACAAAGGAAAAAATGTAGATAAAAAGGATGCTTACATAAGCAAAGCAACAGTCCATGGCTTCCATTCTAGAAGAGAAGCATGGAGTTAATTATGCCAATGAATAGTCAGGAGGGACCAGTTTGACCATTATCTTACTATCTGGTTTTCCAAGCCTCTAGAACCATGCATAATTTTTGGCTTTTAAGTAACCAAGTATTTAAAACTTTGTTATGACAAGCTTAGAAAAGTATGAAGACAAGGGATATAGTTTGTCTAAGGCCCTTGAAAGCCACTTACCTCACTGGATTCTTTCACAAAATAGCTGGTTTGTAGATATGAAATCTACCTGGAGACAGACACTGCTTAAAGGTTTGGAATCCTGCTTTGTGGACAGCTGTCTAACCCCAAGGTGGAGATTTTGCTACAGAGAAAGTTCTTGAGTTCTATTTCAGTAAAAAGCTTTGCCTCAATCTGTGATGGATTGATATCCTAGCAGGTAAAACTTATCAGGAAAACTGGTTTCTACAAAGAGTCATGATTTACTCATTCACAGAGTAAGCTACTTAAAGGATTTTATCCATGAGCTTCCAACTTTAGTTCAAATGTTGCTTCAGTTGTGTATGAAAGAGAGAGAGAATGGGAGAGAGAAAGAGAGAGAGAGAGAGAGAGAGAGAGAGAGAGAGAGAGAGAGAGAGAGAGAGAAAGGAAAGATGTTACAGTGTAAATTATTACTGGAAAAAAAGAAAATAAATTGACTAATTTCATTTACAGATTGATTCAAAGATCACCTGCTTTGTTATTTGTGACCACTTGAGTATGAGCCTGAAAACAGAATTATCCCTCTTCCATCATTTCAAGAGATCACTTCTGCCAATTATAAACTTTCTTCCTTCAGTAAAGCCACTTGTGTAGTTAAAAAGACATGTCAGGCTCAGTGATGCTCAGCCTAACTATGCTGAGGAATCACTGTGACCCTCTCTCCTGATATCTGCCTCTGAAAGTCTCCTCATCACAGTCGAGTCATTTAGTCTAAATGCACTTTAAGATATTTTTCAAAATTATCTGAATATAGATTCATTCCTCCATGTAACACAGTAATTAAATCTCTTGTTTCTATAAAGAATATGCTAAGAGATTGCAGCTAAGTGACCTTACTATTATGAGCCAAAGAGCTATATACAACTTAAATTCTAAATGGTTAAGAGTCATTTTGAAAAGGTCATGTCACTAAGAAGTGAACCTTGGGAGATAAATAGTGAGTGACCAACATACATTATAGTCAATTGAAAGGACATTTTCTGAGTCAGAGAATAATTTTCTTCAATGTGGCAACATGAACAAAATAAAATGCACTTGATTAAGTACTAAGTGTAAATTTAATTATGTACCTTTATAATATCGTGGGACCATCAACACTAGCTATAATCACAGTTCTGCTTGCATTGTGAAATGTTAACTCTGTAAGAATTGGACAGTGACTCCCCAGCCTCCTCTTCACCTTAGAGCTGTAAATCACCATGTTCTGTAATCCGACATTCTCAGGTGTTTTAGAGCAACAACATTAAAAAGCAAACAATACAGCTTCTTTTTTACATTTTTATTGTTTATTATTATTAGTTACATTTTATTAACTCTGAATCCCAGCTGTATCCTGCTCCCTTATTCCCTCCCAATCCCACCCTCCCTCCCTCATCTCCTCCCTGCCCCTTTCCAAGTCCATGGATAGGGGAGGACCTCCTCCCCTTTTGTCTGGCCGTTTTATCAGGTATCTTCAGGGCTGGCTGCAAAGTCCTCCTCTGTGGCCTAGCAGGACTGCTCCTCCCTTGGGGGGTGGGGAGGTCAAAGAGCCTGCCATTGAGTTCCTGTCAGAGACAGTCCCTGTTCCCCTTACTATGGGAAACCAATTGGCTATGGAGCTACCAGGAGTTTTGTCTGAGCAAAGGTTTAGGTTATATCCATACATGGTCCTTGGTTGGAGAAAGTTTCAGAGAAAAAAACAAACAAAAAACAAACAAACAAACAAAAAACAAAAACAAACAAACAAAAAACAAAAACAAACAAACAAAAAAACAAAAACAAACAAACAAAAAAATTGTGCCGGCTAATGCAGCCTGGGAATCAGTTCTCAACCAACTGATGGTGCTAGGACCAATACAGCTTCTTATCTGTGAATGTGGACATGGGGATTGGTATACTGATCTTGGCTTAGTTATGTGTCATTTCACTCAGCACATCCTGAGTAAGAGGCATAAAGTAAGAATAACACCAACTCACATTTAAAGAAAATGCAAGATTGATTTCCAGAGTGGTTGTACATTCCCACCAGCAGTGGAGGAGGGTTCCCCTTTCTCCACAACCTCTCCAGCATGTGTTGTCACTTGAATTTTTCATCTTGGCCATTCTGATGGGTATAAGGTGAAATCTCAGGGTCGTTTTGATTTGCATTTCCCTAATGGCTAATGACAGTGAGCATTTCTTTAAGTGTTTCTCTGTGATTTGATGTTCCTCTATGGAGAATTCTCTGTTTAGCTCTGTTCCCCATTTTTTAATTGGATTACTTGGTTTGCTGCTTTTCAGCTTCTTTAGTTCTTTATATACACTGGATGTTTGCCCTCTGTCAGATAAAGGGTTGGTGAAGATTCTTTCCCAATCTGTAGGCAGTTGTTTTGTTTTGATGACTGTGTCCTTTGCTTTACAGAAGCTTTTCAATTTCATGAGGTTCCATTTATTGATTGTTGCTCTTAGAGCCTATGCTGTTGGTGTTCTGTTCAGGAAGTTGTCTCCTGTACCAATGAGTTCTAGGGTCTTCCCCACTTTTTCTTCTAACTGATTTAATGTGTCTGGTTTATGGTCAAGATCCAGCCATAACACTCCTAGGCATATATCCAAAAGGGGCTCAAGTACACAGTAAGGACATTTGCTCAACCATGTTTGTAGCAGCTTCATCTGTAATAGCCAGAAGCTGGAAACAGCTCAGATGCCCCTCAACTGAAGAATGGATGCAGAAATACTACACAACGGAGTATTACTCTGCAATGAAAAATAAGGAAATCATGAAATTTGCAGGTAAATGGTGGGATCTGGAAAGGACCATTCTGAGTGAGCTGTACCAGAAGCAGAAAGACACACACAGAATATACTCACTCATATCGACATATAACATAGGATAAAGCTACTAAAAATCTGTACATCTAAAGAAACTAATCAAGAGAGAGGACCCTGACTAAAACGCTCAATCCCCATCCTGAAAGGCAAAGACGATGGACATCAGAAGAAGAAGAAAACAGGAAACAACCTAGGAACCTGCCACAGAGGGCCTCTGAAAGGCTCTGCGCTGCAGACTGTCAAAGCAGACAATGAGACTTATGGCCAACTGTTGGGCAGAGTGCATGGAATCTTATGTAAGATGTGGGAAATAGTAAGAGCTTGAGAGGACAGGAACCCTACAAGGAGAGCAACAGAACCGGAAAATTTGAACACAGGGAACTTCCCAGAGACTCATACTCCAACCAAGTACCAGGAGTGGAGATAACCTAAAACCCCTGCACACATGAAGCCCATGGCAGTTTAGTGTCCAAGTGGGTTCCATAGTAATGGGAAGAGGGACTGCCTCTGACATAATCTGATTGGCCTGCTCTTTGATCACCTCCCCCTGAGGGGGGAGCAGCCTTACCAGGCCACAGAAGATGACAATGCTGCCACTTCTGATGAGAACTGACAGACTAAGATCAGAAAGAAGGAGAGGAGGACCTCCCTTATCAGTGGACTTGGGGAGGGGCATGCATGCAGAAAGGGGAAGAAAGGTGGTATCAGGAGGGGAGGAGGGAGGGGCTTATGGGGGGATATAAAATGAATAAAGTGTAATTAATAAAAAGAAAAGAAAAAAAGAAAAAGAAAACCTAGAAAGGGGTGGGAAAAGGTAAGTTCTAGCTTACCTCTCAGATGATTCATATTCAATTCCCAGCATCTGGTTGGTGGCTTACAATTACCTTTAACTCCAATTCTAAGGATGGGAAACTATTGAACAAAGTGTATCAGCTTCTATTTCACATATAAAGCCTTCGGGTCCTAAGGAAGTAAGGGCAAAACAAATACCACTCTCAAAAGCACCTTGGGGAAAACGGTTTATTTCAACTCGCAGGTTACAGCCATCATAGAGCCAGGCCAGAGGGGGCGGGGAACTCCAGGCACAAACTAAAGTCAGTAAGGAAAGCAAGAGAGCATTGAGGACCACTGCTTATTGCCTTGCTGTTCCAACCACACTGTCAGCTTTCTTCCATAGAGAGCCCAGACCCATTTGCCTAGAGGTGTTATTTATAGAGATGCGCTGGATCCTCTATATTAAGTAGAATTCAGAGAACTACTCCTCATACTTCTCTACAGTCCAATCTCTCAGGGGGAGCTCTTCAACTGAGGGTCTTCTTCCACACTGTGTCAACTTGACAACCGAGACAAGTCATTACAAAAGGCAACATATGTCATTGCGAAATATGCTTGTGTGGTGTTGGTGAACCCTGTGAGCAAGCATAGTACCACACTCACACCAAAAACAGTAAAAGAGAGGGAAAGAGGAATAAGAATAAGGACAAGAGAGAGAGAGAGAGAGAGAGAGAGAGAGAGAGAGAGAGAGAGAGAGAGAGAAATGCAACTGCAAGAGGTCGATTCAAAGTATTCTGTAGTGACTAATTATTTTTATTAATTAATTTGTTTATTTGCCTTACTTCGTGCTTGGAGCTTCCTTTTTTTCCTCTCCTCCTATCCCTTTATTTCACCTCCCCTTCTCCCACACCCTCAGTTTCTCCACAGAGAAGGGGGATCTTCTGTGGATATCCACCCACCTTGGCATATCAAATTGTAGTAGGACTAGGAGCATCTTTGACTACTGAGGCTAGACAAGGCTACCCAGTTAGGAAAGGGTGATCCAAAGGCAGGCAACAGAGTCAGAGACAGCCCGTGCTCCTACTGTTAGGTGTCTTACATGAAGACAAATCTGTACACCTGTTACATAAGTGTTGGGGACCTCAAACCATCTTATGGTGCTTTCTGATTGATGGTTCAGTCTCTAAGAGCCCATGGGGGTTCAGTTTAGTTGATTCTGTGTGTTTTCTTTTTGTGTCCTCGACCTTTTTTTAATCCTTCCTTCCCCTCTGCCACAGGATTCCTCAAGCTGCAACTAATATTTGTTGGCATCTGTGGGAAGAGTTAGAAACCAAGAACAATGGAAATTTCCAGAAATCTCTGAGGGTGACCCTAGCTAAGATTCCTAGCAACAGGTAATATGAACATCAAAGGGTCACCACTATAACCAGGTAAAACTTCAAATGGAGAAATGGGGACATCCACCCAGACACAAGACCCTTGACCCACAATTATTCCTGCCCATATTATATGCAGGAATAATGAAGAAGCAGAAAGTGAAGGAATGGCCAAGCAATGATTGGCCCAACTTGAGACCCACACCACGGCTGAGACCAACCCTTGACACTATTAATGGTATTCTGCTATACTCTCAGACAGGAGCAGAGTGTAACTGTCTTCTAATAGGCTTCATCCAGAAGCTAATAAAAATAGATGCTGAGACCCACAGACAAACATTAGGCAAACACAGGGAGTCTTGTGACTAATTTTCAAGCTTAAGAAAGAGCCAGTTTGCAGAAACAGAGGTAGAAGGAATAAAACTGATAAAGGTGAACTGAAAAGACTGAAGGGTGCCTTTAATTCCTGTCCTGAATCTAAAGGATATATGCCAAGGATTAAATTAGATATGTAAGTGACATGTAATGATAAAATCATTTGAGCAATTATTCCTTAAGATTAATAATTTATTGACAGATGGGCACCAATATTCCACCTCTTAAAGAACACCCGCTCTCCTAGAAGAAAAGCACTATATCTTTATAATATATTTACCCTTGTAACCAGCATTCTGAAAGGAAGATATTAGGAGTACTACATTTATAGTGCTTTCACAGAATATTGCCATCTCTGAAAGGAGAGGCACAGAATTTAACTTGTTGCCAATAATGCACTGAATGATGTTTTTATTAGTCTATATATAGGTATGACTTTTCTTCCAGGTACAAGAAAAAAATGGTGGGAGAGGTAAAAACAGATGATATTAGTAACCCCTCCAGCAAATTTGAAATAACACACCATCAGTGCAGTTTGAGCCAGTGTGCTTGAAGGTTGTTCATTGTATTATTAATAAATTTTCTGGCTGAGGTGATGTGAACAAGAGGAGAAGATTTCAAGTTTGATAAATCTCTCCAAGTGTATGAAAAAGCTGACACATACGGGAAGACAAAAGACTCAGTTTTTCAGAGGACACTGACCTAAAAGGACATGCAGGCCATGGAGAACTGGAAGAAGAGGACTCCCTGACAACCATCTCATTATCCTTTGTAAATATGCATGCTTTTCTTCAAGGGATGTTTCCTGAACACTGACAAATAACGTGAGACTTGGCCCAAGTTACAGAGCAGAGTCAAAGGCTTATGCTTTTACCTCTACCAGTGGCTAACAGGGTCTGCTCTTGAAGAATCATGTTCATGATTTAAATTACTGAATCTGTTGAAAACATTTACTCTCATACATCTGTTTATAAACATTCGTGTATTTGGAGTAAGCTCCAATTTGTTTCCACATAGAGATCTATGAAAAAAAAATAGAGACTTTGAAGTACAATATAACAAGATCATTCCTGGAAACACTGAAATGTAGGTAGGAAAACAACAAAATATTTAATAAAAGAGCTGTAGACGTCACAGTGCTGAAAAGGAAAGCAAAGGACGCAACACCTCCTGGAGAGAGCAGGAGGTGGGCCATAGAGCAAAGGCTGACAGACTCTAAGCAGGAATGAAGCAACATGCCCTGAACCACTTGAAGATGAAGTAGACTTCTGCCTGGTAACGTCTGTGAAGTTATAAGATGCACACAGAAGAGGAAACATACCACAGATTCACAAGGAATGCCTGACAACGGACATGCATGTATGTCTTCACTGGAATATTAACATTCTGCTAGAAAGCCCTTCCATCCCTCCCATAACCAGAACCAGGATACGCGCCTGTCCTGATAATTAAGTACAGACATTGATTTCCACTTTTGAACTTTAGCTCTCGCTCCTTCATTTACAAATTTCATCTTTATTGTTTCATGTCATAAGTAAACCCCCTTTTAAAACTATCAATCAGTCTCTTAGCATCTGTGAAGGATTATTTCTAAGACCCTTGAATACACTAAAATCCATGAATAAATTATAGAAAATGGCAAGCTGTTCACAAATAACAACCATGTCTCTGGATTACTTACAGTTCATGGCACAATGCTAATAAATAGTTACTATACTGTGTTGTTTAGAGAGTGATGGTAAGAAAAATAATGTATATTTTTATCATCATAGAGGCTGCTTTTCAAATAGTTTTGTCATGTTGGTTGAATCCTCAGCTCTAGAAATCAGAGTTCTGGCTGTATTTTAATTGGCAAAAGTAGTGCAATATATTTTCTAGTTTATTGCTAATAGAAAATTGAGAAATGCCTAATTCAAGGATTTTTTAAATGCCTCTATGAAACTCTAATTCAGGTCTTTTGATGAACATACATATCTACTTCTGTGAATAGGAAGGCTGACTCAGTATGGAAATGTTGTTGGTTGGATCAACCATACCACACACTTTCAAATGCCCAACACAGCTGCCCTGTACAGACCTCTTCCCTTGTAGGAGACAAGAGAGCTCCTAGAGGCCAGCCCATGTTGTTGCTGGCACTTTCATTATAGTGTTTCATTTATTTGTTTGTTAACTTGTTTGTTTCAGCAATTCTGGTAGAGTATACAATAATTTTTATTTACTTGACTTGGCTTGTCTATATATTAAAATAGTGTAGTATTGATAGATACTTTACTAGTGTTATCCATGTCATAGGAATAGTGAATGTAACACTTACTCTAAATACTTGAAAGTAATTTTTTTCTGATTTAAACAGAAGCCAATTAACAAGATTGAAATGTTGCCTACCTTTTGGGGAGAGTCCAAGAAGGATTATATCATGCACGTTCCCCATGTTAGCATACTTTTACTGAACTTCTCTAACCACAATAGTCTGGGAAGGGGTGTCTTGCCTTTGCTGTGAAAAGAAGATGAGCGGGCAGGCCCTTCAGCTTCATAACTTGGAATGAAAGAAGATATTGTATCCACTTTAATCAGGCACATTCGACTTTCAAAATATTTCAGTCATGCATGGCATGAGTTCCAGTCTAGTTACTGATGTACATCACCTTTACTCCTTATGGATTGTGAACTGCCTTTGTAATAAATCTGTGCAACAATGCAATATTCAATGCTTGGGTCATCATTATTCAAATGATAGGAAATAAAAAATACACCTACTTTCTGTCATTTTATATTATTTATTTGTATTTCATTGAATAAGACATTTAAATGCATCAGTGTTGTTTTACAGGATTAATGATGACACTTTCTCTTAAACCATACTTTCAATCTAATACATAATCAGACTCTATATCGCATCATTGTATTTGGATAAACAATAAGCACAACAATATATTCATGAAACGGATATATGCATGAAAAATGTATAAATAGATATGTTGTATTATGTTTGAGTCTATATCTTTTTTTAAATTTTTTATTTAACTTTTATTAATTACACTTTATTCATTTTGTATCCCCCCATAAGCTCCTCCCTCCTCCCCTCCAGGTCCCACCCTCCCTCCCCCTTTCTGCATGCATGCCCCTCCCCAAGTCCACTGATAGGGGAGGTCCTCCTCTCCTTCTTTCTGATCTTAGTCTATCAGTTCTCATCAGAAGTGGCTGCATTGTCAGGGTTCTAGGAGTCTACATCTTTATAACCTAGAAGTATCGAACATTTACAAGTATTTTGTAACACGTGCCATTAAAAGAATCAGCTGAGAAGTCACAGAATAAATTCTTGAAAAAGTTAAACATTGCAAGTTCAATATAGCACCGTAACAGGATAAAGAGATAATTCATGCTAAACAGATTTTTATTGGATTAAAGGTGATAGAATTATTGGGAGGATATGGAACCACAATCCTACTTCATTTTCTCATGGATTTTCTAAAGAGCATGAAATGTAGCAAACAGCAATCTTCCACATACTCTAGAACATTTATAAGGAAAACTGCCAACACCTGGAAATGCAATGGGAAGCATTTCCAGTGGTTGGCTCTTTATCTACTTCTGTGTGCTCTCCCAATACATCCATAGCCACTGGGCTACCCAGAGAATTGCTAATTAGACCCTTGTGTCTCTAGGATTTCAGTCATATATAGGCGCAAATTCTGGGCTGCAGTGACCATCTAATTGTAGTTAACTTACCTTCAAAAACACGTGAAAATATTTTCTGATGATTCTGTTTCTATGCTTAATAAGCACATGTCCTCATAGGGAGGACAATGTCTGGAGAATCTCTTCTCTGGCTTCTTCGCTTTCTTAAAAATAGTAACAAATTCACAATCAGCTAAAATTTTGAGTTTGACTATAGGACTCCTATTATGAACCGTGTTTATAGATGGAGAAAAAAAGTGTAAATACAGTTACTGCTGGCAGCCAAGATAAAGGGGTATTTGGTAATACACACATTAAATTTTGTTTTATTTAATTTAAATATTTCTAGGCTTTTGGGGTGGTGAATTCTTTTCTTCATTTTAAAAACATTTCTCTAAATTCAAATTTTCTATTCAACTTCTACCAAAGGGCTAGTATCCTATGATTATGGCAGGCTTTATCACAAATCTAAAAGTTAAACTTTGATCTCCTTTCCCCACCTTCTATTATCAGTAGTCCTACAGGTCTACCAAAGGAAATTCAGCTCCACACTCCTCTGCACAAGCAAAACTCACAACTTGAATGAGTGTTTCTTTTTGCTTCTTTCATAACTGTCACTTTGCTCTCAATGAGTGTTTCTTTTTGCTTCTTTCATAACTGTCACTTTGCTTTCCCAAAGATTTTCTTTAGAATTAGGATGACTTGTTACAGAGAGTGGTCACAGGAGGTCCCTGTGCTATCAAAGGCAATCAATTTATAGGCATAATGTTTTCAATTTGATGAAGGCCTTTGGGCAAAATAATATACATTTAGAGCACAAAACTGAGGAAAATGAAATGAAATGAGTCCTTAGCTGAAAAGAAGCCCTGGCAGGTCTGGGATTTGAAACTTTAGGTGCAGAATTCACTGAAACTTTCCTGGAGTGGAGATGTTAAGTTGTGACAGCTGAAGGAGGCTTAGGATATTCCCTTCTGAAACTAAAAAAAGAGAAGTTTGCTTAAAGTAGAAAGTGATGGTAGTTTTAGTCACTAAAAATAAATATAAAAATGGATATTGGAACTAATGAAGTTCCGCAGATATTGAATGAGACATGATTTTCATGTAAGTCATGAACTGTAACATGGTGTAACCTAAGGTCTTTTACTATGACAGATAGAAAAATGAATATCCTAAGAGTGAGAACAGCATAGAAAGTGTAGAATGGTTGAAGGCTTCCAGGAGAGGAAAAGCTAACATGGTAAGAGGGAATAAATAGTGTACTTCGCTGGAGAGAGGAATGCTGCTCATCAACTCTAGGTTGGTTTTCTTCTTTTTTAACTAAATTTTTATTTTTTAAGATTAGTTACAGTTTATTAACTTTGTATCCCACTCTCTCATTCCCGCCCAATCCCACCCTCCCTACATTATCTCTTCCCTGCCCCTGTACAAGTCCACTGATAGGGGAGGTCCTCCTCCCCTTCCATCTGACTGTGTTTTATCAGGTACTTTCAGGACTTGCTGCAAAGTCCTCCTCTGTGGCCTTGGGGGTGGGGGAGGGAAAGTCAAAGATCCAGCCATTGAGTTCATGTCAGAAATAGTCCCTGTTCCCCTTACTAGGGTACCCACTTGGATACTGAGCTACCATGGGCTACATCCGAGGAGGGATTCTAGGTTATATCCATACGTGGTACTTAGTTGGAGATACAGTCTCATAAAAGACCCCTGTGCCCAGATATATTTGGTCCTTCTGGAGCTCCTGTCCTCTCCAGGTCATACTAACTCCCCCTTCTTTTATATGATTCCCTGCACTCTGCCAAAGGTTTGGTTGAGTCTCAGTATCTGATTTGATACAATGCTAGATAGAGTCTTTCAGACACCCTCTGTGGTAAGTTCCTGTCCTGTTACTTGTTTTCTCCTACATCCAATGTCCATCCCATTTGTCTTATAAGTGAGGATTGATCACCTTACCCTGGATCCTCTTTCTTGTTTATCTTCCTTAGGTATATAGATTTCAGTTTGTTTATCCTATCTTATAGGTCTAGTACCCACTTATAAGTGAGTATATACCATGTGTGTCTTTCTCCTTCTGGGATACCTCACTCAGGATGATCTTTTCTAGATCCCACCATTTGCCTTCACATTTCATTTCATGATTTCCTTGTTTTTAATAGCTGAATAATATTCCATTGTGTAAAAGTACGACAATTTCTGTATCCATTCCTCCGTTGATGGACATCTGGGTTGTTTCTAGGTTCTGGCTGTTACGAATAAAGCTGCTACAAACATGGTTGAGCAAATGTCCTTGTTGTGTACTTGAGCAAATTTTGGATATATGCTTTGGAGTTGTATAACTGGATCTTGAAGAAGCGCTATTTCTAATTGTCCGAGAAAGCACCAGGTTGATTTGCAAAGTGGTTGTACAAGATTACATTCCCATCAGCAATGCGGGGAGAGTTCCCCTTTCTCCACAACCTCTCCAGCATGTGGAGAGGTTGAATTTTTTATCTTAGCCATTCTGATGGGTGTAAGGTGAAATCTCAGTGTCGTTTTGATTTGCATCTCCCTGATGGCTAAGGTTGTTGAACATCTCTTTAAGTGTTTCTCTGTCATTCCATATTCTTCTACAGAGAATTCCCTGATCAGCTCTGTACCCCATTTTTTAATTGGATTACTTGATTTATTGCTTTTTAACTTCTTTAGTTCTTCATATATTCTGGATATCAGCCCTCCGTCAGATATGAGATTGGTGAAGATCTTTTCCCAGTCAGTTTTGTTCTGATGACAGTGTCTTTTGCTTTACAGAAGCTCTTTAGTTTCATGAGGTCCCATTTATTGATTGTTGCTCCTGGAGCCTGTGCTGTTAGGTTTTCTTTTAAATGTTTTTTCTTTGTAGTTCTTAGTGCATAATCTACACTAATCTCAGACAGTACAGATTTCTGCCTTCTAAATTTCTTACTATTTGTTAATGCTCTTTCTCTGCCAGAATTTTGCCGATGACCCTGCTCTAGAAAGGAGTATGTTACAGACTTTATGAATACCAAAAATTTCAAGGTATTGAGTGACTAGAAAAAAAATCTTTTGTGACTCTCACTAAAGAACTCCTGTTGTATTCCATTTCCTGCTTCTTATGGGAAGAACTGAAAGCAAGTACATTTTGCTTTTGTGTGTCAAGAGCAGAGTACACACCTCTTGCTCTTAGTGCAATAACTTGCTTCTCATGCTCACTGCTACCCTTTATTTACCTGAATAGAAAAAAATTAATCTATCATTTATATTTTTGAAGACTAAAATTTTGTATATTTATACTTATATTTAAGTTTATATTTTATGCCTTAAGCCTCAACCACAACTCTTTACCAATATCATGTTCTATGTTTGATATAGTTTTTACCTCTGTAATTATCTAAATTTGGAAAGGATGCTTTTGTTGATTTAAAGGTACCAACATGTGAGATACTTCTTAATACTTCAATACTTCCTAATACTTCAGTAGATGTTAGTGTTGGACAACCTGCTCTTCAAGTACTCTTTGCTTTGACTTGACCCAAGTCCTCTATATTATTGCTGAAAGTGGATGTTTGGATTTTGTTTTCAGCAGGTTTAAAAAATATTTTGAGTACTCTAATTGTTCTGGATCATGAGTCAGGACATGGCTTTATTGGATCTTCTGCTTCAAAGTCACTCACAGAACTACAAGACTATCTTACATTAAAGCTTGAATTGGAAGAATTTACTTCCATACTCATGTGCTGTTGGTAAAATTCAGTATTTTGAAGGTGGTTGGACTGAAGGCCTCAGTAATTACTGGATCTCAGACCACAACCATGTGCATTTCTTTATAGTATTGATTTTTCTGGTATGAAAGCCTGATTATCAAAGTATATAAACCTAATAAACAGCAATAGCAACAATAGCAAAAAAAAAAAAAAAAAAAAAAAAAAACAGAGCAGATTCTGTAACCTATCTAGGATAATCACAAAAATGTCAACTCATCATCTTTGCCAAACTCTTTCAATTGAGAGACAGCCTACACTCTACACTCCAGGGAAAGGACTATTAAATGAAAGAAGAACTGAGAATTGGAATAACTAAATTTTCCTAGAGTCTATCTGTTAAAATAATTATGTACTTATTGCTTTAAGTATGTAATTAAATTATCACTGTAAGTGAATCATTTAAAAGTATGAAAATGGAGTTAGTAACAAAAATAATAAAAAACCTGTGAGAATATAGTAATACAAGATGTTTATCATAAATAGATTTGATTATTATGGGATGGATTATATAAAATCTGATATCAGATTATCTGAGGGTGATGAGTTGGCCATTTCTGAGGATAACACCTACACAACTCATTGAATACCAAGAAGTGGAGCCTGTATCATGCCTTTACCCTATATTCTAATGTCTTTGGTATGGAAACGTTCTCTGTGCCCAAAAGAGAAACACAAACACAAACTCAACATCAAAACCTTTGAAACAAGTAACAGGACAGTAGCCTACCACAGAAGGCACCTGAAAGACTCTACCTAGCAGTGTATCAAAGCAGATGCTGAGACCCCTAACCAAACCTTTGGCAGAGTGTAGGAAATCATATGAAGGAAAAAAAATTAGTATATTCTAGAGGGGACAGGGAGCCCCACAAGGTCCAAATATATCTGAGCACAGGGGTCTTCTATGAGTCTGTTTATCCAACCAAGGACCATGCATGGATATACAACCCCTGCTCAGACATAGCCCATGGTAGCTCAGTATCCAAACGGGTTCCCTAGTAAGAGGGACAGGAATTGTTTCTGACATGAACTCATGAGCTTCCCCTCCCCCCTGAGGAAGGAGCAGCCTTGGTAGGCCACAGATAAGGACATTGCAACCATCCTGAAGATACCTAATAAGCTAGGGCCAGATGGAAGGAGAAGAGGACACCCCCTCCCAGTGGACTCGGAAGGGGGCAGGGAGGAGATGAGGGAGGGAGGGAAGGATTGGGAGGGAAAGAGGGAGAGGGCTACAGTTGGGATACAAGTGAATCTATAAATTGTTTAAAAATAAAAAATATTTTTAAAAAGTTAAAAGAAACATAAAAAAGATGTGCTAGAACAATAGTGGCACAGAACTGGTGGGGGTAGCCAACTAATGTCTGATTTTTACCTAAGATGCTCTCCACAAGATAGAACCCATACATTGCACTGCTTGGGTGGCTAAGAATCAGAAGTTAGATAGCCCAGAGACCTACAGTAAAACCAAACACTACTAATCTAAAAGTTAAAGTATCAATAAAATACCTCTTAACGATATTCTGCTATAATCATAGTCTTATGCAGATATTACTAGAGAAGTTTCCTTCCACAGCAGATGGGAAAAGGTACAGAGACCTACAGTCATACATTATGCTGAGAGAGATCCCTTGGAACACACAGTTCTAAATGGGATGTCTCCATCAAATCCCTCCCCTCAGAGTTCAGGGATGACTGCAGAAGGGGAAAAAGAAAGAGCCATAGAAAATGGAGAACACCAAAAGAGAAAAAAATAACCTCCAAATCAACTAAGCAAAGCTCTATGAACTCAGAGAAACTGAAGCATCAATCTTAGAGCTGACGCCAGCCCCTCTGCATATACATTATAGCTTTCAGCTTAGTATTTTTATGGGACTCCTATGTGAATGAAAAAGTGGTTCTCTCATTCTTGTGCCTGTTCTTAGGCTCCTTTCCGTCCCTGTGCTGGGTTGCCTTGTCCAGCCTTGATGTGGTTTTCTTCTTTTACTTTTCTTATATTTTATTTAATCTTGTTCTGTTTCTGTCTGTTAGTAGCCTGTTCTTTTCTAATGAGAGAAAGAAAGAAAATGCATCCAGTATGGAGGAGTTGAGGGGAGGAACTAAAATTAATAGAGGAAGGGGAAACTGTAATCAGGATATATTGTGTGAGAAAAGAATCTATTTCAATCAGTCAATCAGAGAATCAATCAATCAATAAATCCTATGATTTTTTTACATGTCCAAATTTTGGCACTACTCCAAATACACTGATAATAGAATCATGAAAAATCCACTGTGGATTTGACATATGCCACAAATACAATGTAGGAACTATGTGTACATCCTCAGAAGTATTATAAAGATCCATAAAATTAGCAGCACAAATGATTGTTTCAGCTTGATTTTTTTATGTGGATGTGGAGCATAATCATAATATGCTCAAAGTAACTCCTAATTAGAAAAAAAAAAATACATGCTGAGGTAAATCCTCCTTTGAGATTTTTGAAGTGTTAAAAAGCATTGTAAGAAGAAAAATGAGATTAAAGTGTAATCATATATAATATGAGAATTAAGATTACAAAGACATAATAGTGTAAAAGCAAGCAACGTTTGTTATATGCAAATAAAATTCATCTAACTATAATCTTAGTATAATGCTAGAAAAAGTCTCAAGAAATTCACACACACACACACACACACACACACACACACACACCATTGTATTTAACCAGAAACTCACCAGGGATCAGAACATGTTTTGATGATCTTGACACTTAGAAATAAGTCTGACAAACACACAAACAAGATCTAAAGGACAAAACAAAATATGAATGACAAAGATAGAAACATGCCATATAATAAGTTATCAGAAATAGTTTTAATACTATTTCACCTTATTAGAGTAATAGCAGTATGTTGTTTTCTTGGCCCTACGACCTGTCTAGCCACAGGGTCTTGACAGTGATAAAGTGCCAAGTATGGGCTCCATGTTTTGAACAGGGCCTTAAATCTAATCAGAGAATGGAATTCTTACTTTCATAGCATTTATTTAATTATTACATCATTGGAAACATCTTGCCAGTCTAGTAATAACTGCAACTAACTAGGTTAGCAGCTAGGCAATACTAATGTTTGCATTTCTTTTCTGATAGCATGCATTCCTTATTGTTATATCAGCAGACTAGTATAGCTTTCAAACTTCATCAGAAAGACTTTGTTTTTTCAGTAGATGGCAAATAGCACAGACTCCAAAACTGCTCAAGATGCAGAGACTAAGATACTGAGGACTGTTCAGCCCTAAACAAGACATCCATTTCACACATACATACACAGGCACCCCTTTCATGGCTCTGGGCTTCTTATGGAAGACAGAACTGAAGTATTATAAGAACCAGAAGTGATAAACTATTCCAAAGAAACAGTATTTTCCAATAATGAAAGGACATTTAAACATATGGATTCACGATGCTATGGCAGTTTTCACAAGACCTGGGAAAACTCAAGCCAAAGAAAATTGCGGCATGCAGGATAGCGAACATGAAGTCCCAGCCCTCCTAGGAAGTTACTGGCAATTCATAGTCTTTGGAAGAAGGATAGTCTGATTTCCTTGAAGTTGTGGCCCATATAGGTAGAATGTTCTCTAGTAAATGACTGTACTCTCAAGAGTGTCCAGTAAGTATTAATTGGTATAGATGGGTTTTGACAAAATGAGGACAAAAATGTTAGTGAGTGTTAAATGGGGGTGTAGATTTGAGAGCACTTGGAGGTGGGAATGAATATTAAATTTTCATAATATTAATAAGAATAGAAAGAAGATGTCTCACTTTGCTGCTATTTCCATTCTTTAAAGTTTGCATAAGATTAAAAAGGAAGTATTTATTTGGGTCTGTGGTGTCTACAAGAGGAAAGGAAAGTAATAGAGAAGACATTCATCTTCTCACCAGTTTAAGAAGCTTCCCAGAATTCTATTCATCTTTCCTCAGAGGGAATAATAGAGAAACAGTCATGGCTAATGTGTCTGAAATCAGAGGGAAGAAACAAAGGATCCTGGGCCCATACAGGCCAGTGCCTGGATCTTGTGGTTCCTCTGCATTCACTGCAGTTTTTGTGTACCAGTCAAACTTAAAGCTCCACAGCTCTATGCTGAATTGGTTACATTCAGAAATGGTAGGAAGTTTAACCTAGCTTGATTCTCCAGATAAAGAGTATCTATGTTCTTCATCTGAGAATACATATTTAGGCAATAGCCAGCTCTGTAGACTTCACAAAAGAAGAGGGGGTTGAGTCAACCTGATTTGCAATGTCAAGCTGAATTTTTTTTTCAGCTAATATTCTATTTCAACTCAACCCAGGAGAATGGTCATAGACTTTCCAGGTGGAATATTCTATACAAATGCAGGGTGATCATGGATAGACCAAAGGAAGTTAAGCTTTTCTAAGCCTGTAAGACTCCCCAACAATCTTGACCCAGGCAGGGAGATTTCCTTGTCAACATTTGGAAGAGCTAGTGAAGCTGGGCTAGTTTGAACTAAGAAATCAAGTGTCTAGCTTTGCTAATCAAAATGACTTCTTCTGACAACACAACTCATGCAGGGACACTCCCACCTTAGGATATTCAGAGAAATACAGATGATTCAGCTGTTTGAATAAAGAAAATGAAAATCCACCTAACTCTGATAGGAACTCACCTTATACATCTACCCTGACAGAGAGACAAACTTCAGTCATAAATTTCCAAGAAACACAGATTCTTCTTCTGTCTGTCATGAGCTTCAACTCCAAGCAGTCTCAGAGCTCAGCTGTACGGTTTATATTGTCACCTAAACAGGACATAGAATCACCTGAGAGACAAGGTTCTGAGCATGTCTGGGAAGCACTATCAATAGGTCATTCATGAGGCAAGTTTAGGAAGGATGATCTAGATTAGGTTACTGAGATAGGAAGAACCGCACCAGCTGTGGGAGTCACTGCTCTATGGCCCAGGGTCTCATTCTGTATCAGGAGGAAAAATTACAATGAACAACAGGAATCATCACTGTCTGCTCCCTGCTGCAAACGCCATGTGACCAACTGATTCAAGTTCTTTCCGTTATGCCTTCCCTGCCATGATGGATTATATAACATAACTGTGACCAAAATGAACACTTCCCTTTCCTTAAGCTGCTCTTGTCTATCTTGTAGAGCAAGGGGATGAGTAACTCACAATCCAACTGATAATCATGAAATAGAATTTCACAACCAATGAGTATTTTATATGGCTAGCCTAAGAGTTCTGGCATTACCCAACCAATAGACCCACCCAATACCCAGAACACAGACAATATTCACAGCATGCAGTGAAGTTCAGCCAACAGGTACACCTAAACATCGGAAAATATCAGTGGACCATAGCAAAGTTCTCACACATTCATATATGTGCACAACACATACACAATTACACCAAGCACCAGCTACACCTAATATCAGAAAATTCCCATGGAACATCTCAGAGCCCACACACACACACACACACACACACACACACACACAATGATAAACACACACACACACACACACACACACACACACACACTTGTCTACTGGCTCAGGAATAGCTAAATTAATGAGTGCTTGTCACTTCAGTAATTGAGATGTTAGTTTAGTTCCTCATCCCCAGATAAAAATTCAGTGTAGTGGAATGTGCTTGTACTCTCTGCAGCAATAGGGTGGCAGAAATAGGAAGAGTGGAGGAATAGGATACCTATGCAGCCTGCTGTAATCAGCAAATTATAGGTCAATGAAAGACCATGTTTCAAAATATAATAGAAATGGCTGCTGAAAAAATGATACCACGCCTTATCTCTGGACTTCACACATGTACACACACACAACCTCACATACACACGCACACACACACTCACACACATACCTCCAAGCACACCAAAAACGCACCAATAATTTATAGCCATAAAAGAGATTTGCTGTCTCCTTCAATGTATAGGAAAGAGGACAGGATTTAAAAATTATGAAAAACTGGGGAATTATAACACACCTAAAGAAACTCATAAGGCTCTAATAATAAAATCCTATGAAATGGAGATCTATGAAATAACAATATGAACAATATTCAAAAATAAACCAGTCAATTATAACTTTTAAAAGATAGAAATCTTGATGAAATTTGGCAACGTTAAAAGTTTTGTCTAAGAAATCGAAACAATAAGAAAGATTCAACTGGAAAACTTAGAGATGAAGTCTATGTAATAATTATTCCGTAGAAAGCTTTGACACTCGACTTGATCAAGCAGAAGAGAAACTCAATGAGCTGGAAGGCAAGACATTTGAATGATCCATCCAACAAAGCAAAAGACAAACCCAGAAAGGAATAAAGAACAAAATGTTTTTTTAATCATGTGGTATATTTAAATGAATAAACATCCAGATAATTGTACCTGAAGAAAATTTAGAAATAGATGGTTACAAAGCATATTTAAATAACTAAATATTGTCCTGACCTTGGCATAGATGTCAATACTAAATTATGAAAAGTGAAATAGTTTCCTATAAAATTTAAGCTAACTGAATACATCAAGATGTATCACAAACAAAAGAACCAAATTCAAAACTAATCAATTGTGAGAACAATAAGAGGCAACAGACATTATATGAAAAGAAAAGCCAAACCAATTATCAATAATTTTCTCAACATGAACACTGCAATCCAGAATTGGGTGAGATGACATGAGGAATTTATGAAAGAAAAGTGTCCGCCAACAGTATGTTATTCAGCAGCGCCATCCTTTTGAAATAAGATATGTCTCTCACAAAAAAGCTAAGGCAAAAAAATAAAATAAAATAAAATGCTAAGACTAATGGAATTCTTCACAGCTAGATTGTTCTATAGCAAGACCTAAACCAAATTATTTCAACAAACCCACAAAATAGCCTGTGAATTATGGCCAATCAATTAAATTAATACAGTAAATAAGTTATTGATAAAAAATAGCAATTCATATGGGAACAAAAAAGATATGGGGTCAGGTGAGCACTCATTCATTGCCTGTGAGAATGTAAACTCATACATCCATTATGAAAATCAGTGTTGTGGTTTCTCATGAATCTGGGAGCCAGCTATATAAATCTTGCCATATGCCCAAGGGACTTTACACCCAACTACAGAGATATTTACTCATCTGTTCATTGTTCATTGTTGTTCTATTCATAATAGCCAAAAACTGAAAACAACCTAGATGTATCTATCAACAGATGAATGGATAATCAAAATGTGGTATGTTCGTGCAATGGAATATTACTCAGCTTTTGAAAATGGAACTATATAATTCACCAGCAAATGGATAGAATTAAAAATAAAAGTCATCCTGAGTGAGGCAAACCAGACCCCAGATGACAAATGGATCATGTATTCAGTCATATGCAGATGCCAGCATTAAGCCTTAAATATACATGCCACAATCCATTTAACAAAGACTAGGTATAGAGTAATGGACAAGGGATGGGGACGGATTTCTCAATGAAGCAGAAATAGAATATAAAATAAAACCTCTACATTCAGAAATGGATTATATCTAATTGAGTCTAACTGAGTGGCAAGCCAAAAGACCCCACGTGGAAATGGTAAACAAGTTGAGCTACTGATAAGTTTTTGGTTGCTCTCCACAAATTGCTGTTAAGATCCTATTGCTAAAACAACACCTGCATAACTCATTGAATATGGAGAAGTACAATTGGTGCCAGTGCCTAACCAGAGACTTTACTCTTAATGAATCCTATTCACTGTACAGGAAGGTACTCTGCATGTTACCAGAGAAGAATGACAAACACTAACCCAACAATGTAAAATGCTGACTTGTCTACATGAGGCATGGTGCAACAGGAGCCCAAAAGTTACGGGAGTATGGGGGAACTGGGAGGAGTGGAGGGGCAGTGATCAAGTTGTATAGTGAATAAACAAATAAATCAGTTGAGGAAACATTATGGAAATAACCAACCACTGTAGGATTGGATTTAAGGTTGGTGCTTTGGGATGTAATTCACACCTAATACTGTGTGCTTTGTCAAGAATCTGGGACTAGGTAGGTCATGGACCCAGGGGAAAACAAAATGTTACTAATATGCTAAAGAAACTTAGTAATATAATGACTCCTAATGAAATTTTGTTATGCCCCCTTATCAGTGTCTTACTCAGCCATCATCATAGAAATTCCCAGCTTCAGTGATTGGAAACAAATACAAAGACACACAACTGGACTACGTACAGAGAATGAGCACCACTGAAACAGTGAGTCCCAAATAGGAGGTCTCCATGGCATTCCTCCACTCAGGTATCAGGGAGTTCTGTCAAAGTTTAGGTGGAAAGATTTTAAAAGCTATTGGGTATGGATGACACCAAGAAAACCATTCCTTCTAGACACAAGAGGACTGACAAACACATCAACTTACAGAGATGATAGCAGCATGTACAGAGACTGCACATGTCCAAGATAGATGGATTTCTATCAATGAGCATAAATAAACAAAATCTCCCATCCTAACCAAGATGCTGTATCCAGTTGACAACTGTTTACAAAAGAAAGGTTGTTTTCCATGATTGTTTCAGGCATATTATTTATTCTTAGAAGTCTTTAAAATTTTAAATATAAACAACACATAAAAAATTCTCATTTCCTGGAATGCTAATCCATCTCTTACTCAGGGTTACTTTAATTTTAATTACATACTTTCTATGATCATTTCCTATATTTTTCTACAATATAAAATATATTTTTATAGCTGTTGTTAGGTGATAATAGTAGGAAACATATGAACATCTTTTATATCTACTCTGAATATCTTTAAATAAAAACACTTAGCACTGCATTGAAACATAGAAAAAAAAAAGAGAAAGATTAGTTTTCTCCAGCAGAGTCTCACTGGGGTTATAAACCACACCTATGTGCAAGCCTATGCTAAACAGTAATGGTCAAATCAAAATGAATTTCTTTCTCTCTCCCTCTCTTTTTCCCTCTCCATCTCCCTCTCCCTTCCCCACCTCTTTCTGTGTGTTCCTTTTTCTCTCCCTCCCTCTCTCTCTTTCTGTGTGTGATTCTCATACTTTTTTCTCTTTGCTTATTTTGTTCTTTCCTGGATTGTTTATTTACTATTTGGTTTCCAAAGAAAGAGAGAAGGCATATATTTGGATGGAAGGAAGATGGGAAGGAGATGAGGGAGAGAAAACTGTGATTGGAATATAGTGGATGAAAAAATATTTTCAATTTTAAAAATCCTCTGAATTAACAGTATGAACCACATTAAATATAGAAAGTTAAATAAAGTCTGAAAGATAATTACATTCAAAATATTCTAGTATTGGTATGATGAGGTATCAGAAAATTTTATTGCCAACGTCAAAGTTTAAATACCAAACTTGTAATAACACTATGGCTAACATTAATTTACAAGGAATATACCTATTAAAGTTTGTGAACTTGACATCTAAGTATATTAATGTAGGAGGAATAAAAGAAAAGTGTTGTATGCAGTAAAAGCCAAATTGTTAACCTGTGTGAAATGATGCTTTGTATATGATATCCTACATAAGCTTCATAGTAACAAAAAACCAGAACTATTTATAGTATCTCAAAAGGTAGAAAACATAGTGAAACTCAAAATAGGAAGATTAATCAACACCTTTGGGGACCATCTACAGTGATCTAATGGGATTTGTCTCTAGATTGCAAGAGTGATTTAACCTAAGAGAATCAACAAGTATGTTTCATCAATACTAACCAAATGGAAGTTCAACACAAGACCATCACGTTCTGAGAGACGCAGAAAATGGTTGAATAAAGTGCATCGAAACATGGTAAACTCTCTAATAAATAAGGACCAGGAAGAGTGTAATTCAACAACACAATATATGAGGAGTTGAGATACCTTAGATGTAGAAATGAAGCATTCATAGTATTAGAATATTTTTGCCACAATAATTATATGAGAAAAAATAAGAGGCAATAAAATTGTGTCTTAAGTTTTATTTTCTTTTCAATTATGTTTGTAAACAAATTCCATTTCTTAAAAACCTATCTTGGTAAGATGATCAATCCTCACTCAGAAAGGCAAAAGGGATGGACATAGGAAGAGGGAGAAAACAAGGAACAGGATAGGAGCCTACCACAGAGAGCCTCTGAAAGACTCTACCCAGGTATCAAAGCAGAGGCTGAGACTCATAGCCAAACTTTAGACAGGGAAACTTATGTAAGAAGTGTGAGATAGAAAGACCTGGAGGGGACAGGATCTCCACAAGGAGAGCAACAGAAACAAAAATCTGGGCACAAGGGTCTTTTCTGAGACTGACATTCCAACCAAGGACCATGCATGGAGATAACCTAGAACCGCTGCACAGATATAGCCTATGGCAGCTCAGTATCCAAGTGGGTTCCCTAGTAAGGGGAACAGGGACTGTCTCTGAGATGAACTCAGTGGCTGGCTCTGTGATCACCTTCCTGTGAGGGAGAGGTGCAGTTTTACCAGGCCACAGAGGAAGACAATGCAGCCAGTCCTGATGAGACCTGATAAGCTATGGTCAGATAGAAGGGGAGGAGGACCTCCCCTATCAGTGGACTTGGGGAGGGGCATGAGAGGAGATGAAGGAGAAGGGTGGGTGTGGGAGGGTATGAGGGAGGGGGCTACAGCTGAGATAAAAAGTGAATAAATTGTAATCAATAAAAAATAAATTAATTTAAAAAAGAAAAAACATTTCATCCTTTTCAACATTCAACTTTGAAACCTCCATATACAATTCTTTATACTCAGAAAGCTGTATTTTCTTCTTTCTCATTTTTGAACATATGTTGGCTTTCTTATACCATATGATAAGAGCTTATTTACCTCTGACTTTTAGTTCTTAATGCCAGGTCATGAATTTTACTTTGCCCTGGCACCAGTGTATTTTCAGTACTGAGTTTTCCATCAGTCAGTTAACAATATATTACAGAACAACAACAGCAAAATCAAATTCCCATCAGTGTGTGTATGCGTGTGTGTGTCTACTCAATGTATTTATGTAATTTACTTTATTAAAATTTTGATGACCTTAGCTTAAAACTACTTCAATATTATATTCCATGGATATTTGGTATTCTCACCTCCTGAAATTACACTACATGGATTACATTCATCTCACAGGAAACCGTGAGAACACAAGAGAAAAACACACATTATATAATAAAAGTGAACATCAAAAAACCCCCAATTCTCTACTCTTGTCATGACTGTCAGCATTCCATTGCTAAAACTAAGTCACATGGCAGTTTCTGACCCCAAGTAGGGAAGGAGAATGTATATGCTGATAACTATATTGCCAAAAAAATGATACATAGTGATGTGAAGAGGGACAGCCTCTGACATATCTGATTGGCCTGCTCTTTGATCACCTCCCCCTGAGGGGGAAGCAGCCATACCAGGCCACAGAAGATGACAATGCTGCCACTTCTGATGAGAACTGATAGACTAAGATCAGAAAGAAGGAGAGGAGGACCTCCCTTATCAGTGGACTTGGAGAGGGGTATGCATGCAGAAAGGGGAAGAAAGGTGGTATCAGGAGGGGAGGAGGGAGGGGCTTATGGGGGGATACAAAATGAATAAAGTGTAATTAATAATAACAATAAAAATGAGAAAAAATGATACAGAAAATAAGTCTATAACAGATAGTAAACGTTCACTGAAAGGTTCAACAGTCATAGTGGTTATGACCTAACCTGGGTCCCTGAGAACCTTTTCCCTCAGATGGAACCAGAGTAAAATTGCCCATGTTAGTATACAGCATTAGTGTCCTAAGTGAAAGCAAATCTAGAGAAATAAAACTTCAGATGCATCTCCTTGTACTTACAAATAGCATCTATGCATTGATCATACTTTTAAAATTATAAAGTAACTCAGACAACCCATTACAACTTTAAACTGAACATGGTCAACAGATGTTAGAAAGCAGTCCATTCTTACGGCCAAGTCAAAATTTGTATCCTTGTACAGAACAGCTCTACAGAACACAAAACAAAATCCAGACTTCAATCCAAGTTTCATACAAAATAACAGATGAGGAAGACCCATGGGTAACTGTATCACTGAGGCACAACAATCCTATTGTCAGAGAAACGCCGTCGAGTGGATGATATACAGATTGTATGTGAGCATTTAGGGAAGCAGTTACAGAGTGCACTTTTCCTGGGTTCAGTTCTAGATGATGACACCAAGATTATGGATGAGAGCCTTGAATGCGTATTGGGACACTTCACTACCTCCTCTACCAGTGAGTCAGCCCTGCTTCATGTGTATGAGGTATGGAAGGGTAGGTTCATTGTTGTTTACACAATTCCAGCAGAGAGAATTCAGAACATGGTTTTCATGTCTATGAGTGAAACTTCACTCTTCACAAAATCTTCTTCTTTTGCAACTGAATTACAGAAAGTCAGTTCTAATTTCTATTCAAGCAGCAGATGCAGGAAGTTTGTTATCTTAGACCCAGATGAGCATTAAATAAATAGCTCTTCCCAGTACAGTGGCATAGTGATTCAGATTTGTAGTATAATGCAATATGGAATACAAGCATCAGCGGTAGATTGCTCCCTACTTCATTCTGCTTATTAACCACTCCCACTAGTATTTGCTAAATCTTGTGAGTTAAGGTTTACTTGGCATTAAAGTTCTTGTTTTAGTTCATGTCAGATAGAGTGGAGGAACAATGACTTTACAATAAATGACATGAGTTTGATTAAAGAACACAATTCAATATGCTTTTAATTCCATTTTTCTCTAAGACTTGATTTATTATCTGACAAATTGAAGAGAGTAAAGTTTATTTTTTTTCTATAAAGACCATGCTGAGATGCTATGGGGATTTTTTTTGACAATACCTAGCTACCAATAAATAATTCTGTTAAGATGGTGACTGCTATATTATCTTTTATATCAGCTATAAAATAATACCTAGATGGGTGTTTCATGAGTGAAATTTGACCTTTGTAGGTAAAATGAAAGACACTTCATAATAACATTCCACTTGGTATTTATCTTTATTTCTTTCATATACATATCTTTAATGTGAGGATGTTCCATTTTCTTCATGATTTCAAACACTCTGAACCATATTTTATATAATTTTAAGAGAGAAATTGCATTAGAACATAGGCTAATTTAACCTAAAGTTTTCATTTTGTGTAAAAAAATTGAAACAAAGACCATAATAACTGTGTGATGTTTTTAAGGTAAATTATGAAGAGTTATAACAATTCAAGTAGAATGTCTGATAAAGTGGTACAATAATGGCCCCAAATTTTTTGGTTTTCCTTGCTCATGTCTGTCCTGCTCTCATTGTGAATCGAGGAGTAGATATATTTCTTGCTTTGAACAAGGCAAAATAAACAAATAAGTAAATAAACATTACATGTGCAAATAGGCTACATACATTGTGAACTGAGACACCATATGTATTCCAAAATTCAGTCAACAGTCATTTTTCTATGCTACTTCATATACTCTAGACAGTCCAGAAAATACCTGTAACACTCACCCCAAATTAATTACATAATTCAGAAACATAAGTAATAAAGTAAAAAATCAGGAACAGACATGAGAGAAAAGTAATTTCCAAAAAAGTAAGACGTTATGGCTGTTACTATATTCCACCAAAAGGTGTCACCACCAGTCACTCTATCTATGAAACAAAGACTATATCCAGTATCTATCACCAGTTCTGAAAAGTTGCTATTGTCGGTATCAATTTACCAGAACTAGAGTCAGGAATAACAGTGTAGAGAACACAAACTTTGTATAGGAAAAAAAAAATGTGCCAGCCAAGGAAATAATAGAGGGATCACATTTCTGAGACCACAAATAGTCAACATTCATTTGGCAGACAACATGCCAAAATAATTATCTAAACCATCAAAAGGCCACACTGCTAATGACAGTGTGTAATGTTCCTCTGCAAAGCTTATCAAAAGGATCAGTCTCCAACTGAGTGCTCCTGCTACAAACAAAACAATTCAAACTCAAAGCAAGGAATGGCAAGGAACATTGGGAGATCAAGTAAGTGCATCTTTAACCTTCATTCTGTTGATGGCACAATGGATTTTGCTAATTTCTAAGTCCTTCAAGTTAGGTAGTATTTCATATAGTGATTACATTTTCATAACACTGTAAAAGAATGCTGTGTATTCAGGAGGTATCCAGGTAAAAAGAACTATTGTCATTTGGGGTAAGCAAAGAAGTCGTCTTGGGCCAGACAAACCTCAGGTCCTTTGATCCCTCATTAGGAGCCCTTTCCTAAAGAGGCTTTATCTGTTCCCCATTTTTTTAAGTGGATTACTTGGTTTGCTGCTTTTCAGCTTCTTTAGTTCTTTATATATACTGGATATGAGTCCTCTGTCAGATAAAGGGTTGGTGAAGATTCTTTCCCAATCTGTAGGTGGCCGCTTTGTTTTGATGACGGTGTCCTTTGCTTTACAGAAGCTTTTCAGTTTCATGAGGTCCCATTTATTGGTTGTTGCTCTTAGAGCCTGTGCTGTTGGTGTTCTGTTCAGGAAGTTTTCCCCTGTACCAATGAGTTCTAGGGTATTTCCCACTTTTTTTTCAAGCCGATTTAATGTGTCTGGTTTTATGTTGAGGTCTTTGATCCACTTGGACTTCAGTTTTGTGCAGGGTGACAAGTATGGATCTATTTTCATTTTTCTACATGTAGACATCCAGTTAGACCAGCACCATTTGTTGAAGATGCTATCTTTTTTCCATTGTATGGTTTTGGCGTCTTTGTCAAAGATCAGGTGTCCATAAGTGTGTGGGTTTATTTCTGTCTACACAATGGAATATTACTCAGCAATGAAAAATAAGGAAATCATGAAATTTGCAGGTAAATGGTGGGATCTGGAAAGGATCATCCTGAGTGAGTTGTCCCAGAAGCAAAAAGACACACATGGCATATACTCACTCATATAGACATACAACATAGGACAAACCCACTAAAACCTGTGCATCTAAAGAAACTAAGCAAGAGAGAGGACCCTAACTAAAATGTCCAATCCCCATCCGGAAAGGCAAAGAGGATGGACATCAGAAGAAGAAGAAAACAGGAAACAACCTAGGAACCTACCACAGAGGGCCTCTGAAAGCCTCTGCCCTTCAGACTATCAAAGCAGATGCTGAGCCTGATGGGCAACTGTTGGGCAGAGTGAATAGAATTTTAGGTAAGAACTGGGAAATAGTAAGAGCTGGAGAGGACAGGGTCTCCACAAGGAGAGCAACAGAACAAGAAAATTTGAACACAGGGAATTTCCCAGAGACTCATACTCCAACCAAGGACTATTCATGGAGATAACCCAGAACCCCTGCACAGATGTAGCCCAGGGCAGTTCAGAGTCCAATTGGGTTACATAGTAATGTGAAGAGGGACTGCCTCTGACATAATCTGATTGGCCTGCTCTTTGATCACCTCCCTCTGGGGGGGAACAGCCTCACCAGGCCATAGTAGAGGACAATGCAGCCACTTTTGATGTGAACTGATAGACTAAGATCAGAAAGGAGAGGAGAACCTCCCCTATTAGTGGACTTGGGGAGTGGCATGCAAGCAGAGGGAGGAGGGAGGGTGGGATTGGGAGGGGAGGAGGGAGGGGCTTATGGGGGGATGCAGAATGAATAAAGTGTAATTGATGAAAAATTTTTTAAAAAAAGGGAAAAAAATAAAAATAAAATAAAAAAAGAGGCTTTATCTATTTGGCCTTTATCTATTTGGCCTTAGCATTTCTGCTTGTGGCATATGTGTTATAAAATTCTAACTTGGGACATTTAGAATGGTTATGACCAAAGCTCTTTTTTTTTAGAACTTTGCTACCATGTGTTGAAATGTTCACTGAAGAGCCTGTTTCTGAAATCAGCCTTGGCAAAAGCACTGTCTTCCTGCTTCTACATACATGAAGTTTAGGTCATTTTGGTGTTATTCTAGGAACCTTCTTATCCGTAACTTATTTCCTCAGTAACTTCATTCTGTTGTCTTAAAAAAAAAAACTGTAAGTAATGCTCCTATCTCAGTTATTAGTGTTTATTTCTACAGGAGAAACTGGAATTTCTACTTACCTTTTCTCTTTTCTCATAAATTTTAGCAAAATAGCATGCAAATGAAACATGCTTTTTTCCATTTCTACAAAATATTAGAGAATCTCTTTCTTCCTGTAATGGTGCTGTCAACTTGGATTTAAGTAGCACAGCCATCTACTCACTACATGAGATATAAACTCTCCGAGAGCCTCTTAAATTTCCTTTGGCATATGTTGCAGTTGCTAGTCTCAAGCTATGCTGCAATCATTATTTAATACTACACTAACTGCTAAAATTACAAAGCTTGGTCCATCCTCAGTACATTTACAGTTGAAGCTGCAAGAGGTAGAAAGTGCAGAGAGTACAGTTTCAAAGCATGTAGAAGAGAAGAAAATCTCTCTACATAGTTACATCGAAAGGCATGTGTCTGTGTCCTTTGAAACACTGCTCTAAAGAGCCAAACAGCCAGAACAACAGTTTTGAATATGGAAAAGGGATTCATCTATATTTTCTAAAATATATCGTATTTTATTATAAGTGCTCTTTTTATTGTAACCTGCAACAAACATAGTGATTTATTTAGCACCTGGATACAAGGCATCCATCATATCAGAAGCACTCTGAGGGTATAAGAAGATAATGAACAAAGGACAAAGGTTTCTGTCCTCCCAGAGCTAGCATGAAAATGGGGGGGTAATTATATTTCTACTCTCGCTGGTGTTCTCGTATCCATATATGCTAATTATGCCTATCTTAGAGAGAAAATGCTGGATTTTATAAAAAGTTAACAAATTACATGGCCCCATCAGAACCACAGAAGTTTTCCTGGAGGATGTGATAATAGAGCAAGCTCAGAAAAGTGAGGCAGTAAGAAGTAAGGCAGAGGAAGATTTAGCAAATCCACTGCGCAGTTTTATGCTGAAGTCTGTGAGTTCCGAGGACACACAGTGTTTTTGATCAAGTCCATGCTGGCTAGTAGATGCAGAAATTAGACAAGTCAGAAGTGATAAGGCAAGATATGTATAAAAAAGCTGATAATAAAATTTCTGGAAAATACACTGAAAAAGTGTTTTATCTCCCAAAACAATATGTTTCTCTGAATCATCCATCAGCTTTCTAATCTATTTCTCTATCTACCCATCTGCCTCAGCCAGCACAGCTTTGGGACTGACTTGACTGGAGTAATGGGGAATGAAGAAATGACAGAAAGAGGGACAGGAAAGCTGGAATTGGGTGAGCCATGTACTCTGATGGAACAGCAGCAGCAGCCAGAAAGCTCAGCATGTTTACTGCATGCAGATAAACGAAGAATCAGCTTTATTGAAAGGTGGGTTAGCTAATCTCAGCAGCAGTTCTCCATGGAGAGCTTTCCTGGGCTTCTGTCATCCAGGTGGATGTGGCTAAGGTTGGTATGTTCTGCATGTCCACATCAGAATGTCATTCCAGCTAACCCAGATAGAAATGAATTTTTAAATTGGCACATAGCAAAGAGCCCTGGGATTATACAAAACACAGTTGTTACTGAAATTTAAAACTTCGGGTTCATTTCTGCTCGTGGTGTCTGAGGTTTGGCCAGGGTTTTCCTATTGGTTTTCTTGAGAGTGATGCTTCTGAAGATGTATCAGCAGAGTCCATTTTCTCTCTACCTAGTTTTCTCTTAAAAAAAAAAAGATAATTAAAACATAATTGCATATTTTACCTCTTCCTCTTCTTCCTACTATCACTACTATGTCCAAAACCCCATTCTTTTTTTTCTAATTGCAAATTATTTTTCTCATAATGGATCAGCATATAAATACAACCTACTAAGTGCATTCAACGTTGCCTGGATGTGTGCTTCTGGAACTACTTGGTTTTCGATAACCAATTACGTGGATCTTCCCTGGGGGAGATTAAATCTTCCTCTCTTCATTTCGTTAATTGTCTGTGGCTCTTCATTTAGGGGTGAAGCTCCTTGAGATATCCCCCATCAATTTTGAGATGCCAACTTTTTGTTTAGGCCTTGTTTCAGTAGCCATATTGTTAAGTTTTTTCTTTTTATCCAACTTTGTTTTGCTCACTACTTTTCTCTTCTGACAGTTGCTGTGGCAACACCAACTCTTACACACTGTAGAATCCACCTGCATCCCATCACCTTGCCTATCACCAAGTGCTTTCTTACTCTACCCAACAATACTCTCCCTGGTTCTAATCGATTTATTTATGGGAAGAACATTTTACAGAAGAAATTTCTCATGAATGGAGTCTGGGGATAATGTACCAAGAAGAATTTCTTAAAACTCAGTTATATTACAAGACAGGAAAAGTTCCCAGGAGCAATAGTAAAAGGCCAGTCACTTGAGTTATTTAAAACTCAATTGGACATTCACGGTGGACAAACTGGCAGGAATTCCCTAGCTTCAGGCACACAGAAATTAAAAAGACAAAAGGTCGCAGAGGATATGTTTTTCCTTTTAGCTCAGTTTTTCTCTGAACTGGAGTCTACAGTTTCTGCTGAAACTAGCTATATTAAATCGACAGCTAGACCCTCTGCTTCTCTGCTGTCCTATTGATTAAGAGCTGGGAACAAAAGAAGTGCTAAGGTACTGAGGAAATTCTGTAACTAAAAATCACCGGTCTGGTCTCCTGACCTAAACCCAAGCTTGACATTGAGTAATTGGTTACCAATTCTACCTCTTCAGACTTACTTTATGATGAAAGAACATATTTTCTTTGGAACAGACATTAAGTATCATAAAATACATCTGCCCAATTGTACATCACTTCCTGCCGCAATTATGCTAGTAATTTGTCAACCAAAAATATTTTTTTAAAAAAATTCCAAAGAAAATAAAACCCCCAAATCATACCTAGTTAGTGGATTTTCCAATTAGGATAATAACACTATTTTCTGATATTGTTAGATGTTAATACACTACCAGAATTATGATGAGGATGATTATAATGCACAGTACAATTACCACACCTAAAACATCAAAGATATTTGCATTGTCAATTTATGGCTACTTTCATGTTAGTACCATGATAATATCATGGCCTTTCCCTTTGTTATTATGAAAATCAAAGACAGGTTTAGAATTCTCTTAACTTTTCCAGAAAGCTATTATTTCATTACATAGTAGCACAGTGTAAAACAGAACCTACAATTTGTGGAGGAGTTTCAACCTCAGAAAAACTATGTTCAGTATGCATTGTTATTAAATTTATTTGACATTTGAAAAAAATCAAGAAGATAAGTGAATTATTCAGCATTTAAGACCAAATACTAAGTCAGCTGCAATTCCAGAGTAGCAAAACGTTTTCATTTTCAATTATTTTGTTTTCTCATGCTTTTCCAAACATTTACTTTGGAAAAATATTCCAAAGACAATTTCATGTTCTGGATACTTTGTGTTGATTTCTCTTCTACATACTCATATTCCAAAAACAACAACAAAAAAATGAATATACAGTGTCTTATGTGGAGAACTGAGAAAGCCCTGGATGTGTGAAGAGTGGATGAAGTTCTGAAAGTGTAAATGGATGTTGTTTGATATGGGCACAACCATGTCGAAGACAAATGTGGACAGCCTTCTGCTGGGCGAAGGACCAGAGAGGTGGCAAAGCCTTTCTCTGGTCCCAGTGTAATGATGGTGGTTTGGACAACATCTAGTCACTGCAATTTCATCTTCCTAGATGAACTTAAGAATGAAAAAAAAAATAAATAAAAGAAACTAGCGAACACTGACCTTTCATCAATATGAATATCTATAAAAGATAAACTTGTCTAAGTGGTCAGAAGAGATGTATCCCTGTATTCCTGTATACACAGTAACTAAATGCCACAAGTGTCACACTCAATGAGAGAAGAGAGATGCAAAAGCACATGTTATAATAATTATCTTTAAGAACAGACAAAACTAATTTAAAGTTGGTGAAGTCACAATGAAGGATACATCTGTGGAGGCACATTGTAGAGGGAACTAGTCTCATTGTTGGTGTTGATTTCTACACAAATGTGAGTGAAATCATTCATGGGGTTATGATAGTGTTAATTATCAATCTGAAAACTTTGTAATCACCTGTGCTTGAAACTCTGAGAATTCTGTGGGGGTTACCTTGATTACTGTAAGTCACCTGCCTAAGAGTGGAAAGAGTAAGCTGAACACTAACAGCCATGTGTTTGTCAATGTTTCTCTCTTGGCTACAGATGCAGTGTGACAACCTCCCTCAAACTTCTGCAACCAAGAATTCCCTGCTGGAATGAAGTATAACAAGGTACTACTATACACGAAAAGAACTCCTTCACCCTAAGATACTATGGTTGGTGGATTTTCAAAGCAGAAGGAAAGGAAACTAAGACAGGAGCTTTACATTTAGCACTGTTCACTCTTGTACATTTAAAAAAATAAAGTATAATTAGAATAGAAAAGATTAAAATTGAAATGCTGCCACATTTATGTTATGAATCAATGGAAAATATATAAATATAAAACTCACCAACATATTTTAATCAAAAAATTATTGACCTCAGCCCTCAGAAAATCTGATTGTTGTAAATATGTAGTATCAATTGGAAGGGTATTGTAGAGCTTATTTAAATAGGCAAAGTAAAGAGGGATGACAGATGGAAGATAATGACTATTAGGTTAAATGAAAAATACTGATGAAAAAATTGATGTTTATTTGAAAGTAATTTGAGATGATGTCATCTGAATTCATTCAAGATGAGCTAATCACTCATCAAGTTTAATGGTGAGTTTGGTGTCATCATCTATATTTACTTTGAAATGTATGAATGAGTGTTTTGAAACAGTTCACCAGGGAGGTTTCTTGGCTAGTGAGGTAAGCTACTGAGTCATTAGAATATACAAATTCCATGACACTGTTCAGCAATATTGTTTAAAGAGATAGGAGAAAGCTGGGCCTGGAAAAGACATAATCTCACCACTTAGAGCATGGTGGCAGCAAGATAAATAGTTCAAAGTCATTCACAGCTGCATATTAAGTCCAAGGTCAGTGTGGGCAATAGTAGAGATGTTATATAATAGAAACAAAGTAAAATAAGGGAGACATGGATTGGAAGAAGGAATGAGAGAAAGAAATAACAATGAGACTTTGAAAATACATATATTAAAAGAATGAACAGGGTTGAGATGACTCAGCAGGGAAAAGCACTTGCCACACAAGCCTGATAACCCCAATTTAATGTTGGAACTACAGTAGAAGTCCTGATTGCTGAAAGCTGTCCTCTGTCCTTACACAGGCAAATATACAGCCTTACTCAAACAGGATATTTTTAAATTAATTAAAATAAAAATAGTTTTAAAGGTGAACAAATAGTAGAATGTAAGGAAGAAAATCAAAAGTTAAAGAAAGTAAACTATTGATTTGCATTTCTCTGATGGCTAATGACATTGAGCATTTCTTTAAGTGTTTCTCTGTGATTCGATGTTCCTCTATCAAGAATTCTCTGTTTAGCTCTGTTCCCCATTTTTTAATTGGATTACTTGATTTGCTGCTTTTCAAATTCTTTAGTTCTTTATATATACTGGATATTAGTCCTCTGTCAGATAAAAGGTTGGTGAAGATTCTTTCCCAATCTGTAGGCAGTTGTTTTGTTTTGATGATGGTGTCCTTTGCTTTACAGAAGCTTTTCAATTTCTTGAGGTCCTATTTATTGATTGTTGCTCTTAGAGCCTGTGCTGTTGGTGTTCTGTTCAGGAAGTTGTCTCCTGTACCAATGAGTTCCAGGGTCTTCCCCACTTTTTCTTCTAACCGATTTAATATGTCCGGTTTTATGTTGAAGTCTTTGATCCACTCGGACTTTAGTTTTGTGTAGTGTGATAAGTATGGATCTATTTGCATTTTTCTACATGTAAACATCCAGTTAGACCAGCACCATTTGTTGAAGAGGCTATCTTTTTTTCATTGTATGGTTTTGGCAACTTTGTCAAATATCAGGTGTCCATAAATGTGTGGGGTTATTTCTGGGTCTTCTATCCACCTGCAGACTATCAAAGCAGATGTTGAGACTTATGGCCAAACTTTGGGCAGAATGCAGGGAATCTTATGAAAGAAGTTGGAAATAGTAAGATCTGGAGAGGACAGGAGGTCCACAAGGAAAGCAACAGAACCAAAAAAATTTGAACACAGGGGTCTTTCCTGAGAATCATACTCCAACCAAGTACATGCATGGAGATAACCTAGACCCCCTGCACAGATGTAGCTCATGGCAGTTCAGTGTCCAAGTGGGTTCCATAGTAATGGGAAGAGGGACTGCTTTCGACATGAACTCATTGGCCTGCTCTTTGATCACCCTCCCCCTGAGGGGGGAGTAGCCTTACCAGGCCACAGAGGAAGACAATGCAGCCACTCCTGATGAGACCTAACAGACTAGGATCAGAAGGAAGAAAAAGAAACCCTCCCCTACCAGTGGACTTGGGGAGGGGAGTGTGTGGAGAAGGGAGAGAAAGGGAGGGACCAGGAAGGGAGGAGGGAGGGAACTAGAGGGGGGATACAAAATAAATAAAGTGTAATTAAAAAGAAAATAAAAGTAAAAGTAGGTAAAAATAGACCTAAATGATCACAGAACTTAGTCTTTTAATGATTAAATAGTCAGTGACATCAGCTCTAACGGTAAAATTAATTTTACAGTATTCATAGTGCACGAACATCAATGATGGAGAGGAATAATAGATAGTATATGAAAAGAAACTTGACCAAAAGTAACAAAAACTTCTTTAAACAAGCAAGTGGATACATTATATCCTCTCCTTTTCTTCAGAATTTATAAATGGTTGATGATAGAATAATTATCAAACTCTACTAAAGAAACTGTGATTATAACTGGGGAATCCTGATGTCTGGATTCTTTGGTTTTGTGATATTGAACATAGAATTTATTTTACCTCTCTGTAAAAGAAAATGATTCTGATTTGGTTGCGTTTGATTTATATTATTTTATTTTATTATTATTTCTTATATTTCTCTTTGTTCCTCATAGGAGAAAGAATGGATATAGATATGAATAAAAGGGGATGTGGAGAGGAACTGAGGGAGTAGAAGGAAGGAAAACTGCAATCAGAATATATTGTATAAAAATTCATATTTTCATTTTATTAAACGTAGATTTTTTTCATATAATCTCTCCTGATTACATTTTCTCTACTTTCTATTTCCCCTAGTTCCTCCCTATCTACCCTTCCACCTGGATCTACTACTTTTCTAACTCTCACTAGAAAACAACAGGCTTCTAAGTGAAAATAATAAAGTAATATATAATAAGATGAAAAAAAATGTTGAATTTGGACAAGACAAAAAAAAAAGAAGCCCAAGAAAAGGCACAAAAATCAGAGAATCAGTGACACACTCATTCATTCACATACTCGGGAATCCCACAAAAACACTCAAATGGAAGCCACAATACAAGCGAAGCAGACGTGGGGTAGACACACGCAGGCCTTGTGCAGGCTGCTGGAGTCTCTGTAAGCTCCTATGAGCTTTGCACAGTTGATTTAGACAGTCTTGTTTTCTTGGAGTTCTCTGTACCCTCTAGTCTTACACTCATTGATGGCTTCTCTTCCACAAAATTCCTTACTTCTCCGTGTTTCTTCCTTCTGCTGCAGGAGGAAGCTTCTCTGATCCAATAATGACTGGATTGGAACAAAGCACCAATCTCTGAGTATAGCAGAATGTTTCATTAGGAATCATTTTATCACTAGGTCGTTTTCGTTGTGGTTGTCTATTTTTGCTTTTGTTTTTTGACCAGTAGCATTAGGTTTTTCCCTAGATTCCTGAACTATCTGTTTTCTCTTGGTTACCAAAGCAGTGTTGGATATCATTGGTTAGACCTTAACTTAAATTAGTTATTGGTACGTTACACCAACAATCTATGTGCCACCGTTGTTCTATCTTGCAGGTAGAACATCATTGTAGATCAAAGGTTTGTGGCGGGCCTGATGTTTGTTTCTCTTTCGCCAATGGTGGCAGAATGTAGGGTGAAGCTCAATGCATGCACCAGCTCTACTTCTCCATGTTGACCGAGCTGTTCAAGTGTTGTCTTCTGCAATAGGGCCTTGCTCTCAGTTTGTGTAAAACAACCTATTGTCTTGGAAACACCCTTGGTTGTACGGAGGATTCCCATGGGACCTCTTGGGTCAACAACACAATTACATGTTAACCAATCCCATCACTGTGGCTTTGTTGGTGACAAGAAATGGCCAATTGGGGCTCTGTCTTCCCCAATATTTGATTATTTCAATTTATCACACTCATATATGTATATTTCAGGAAGGTTTCTGCTTTATTAGGTTTCTGTGGCTATACTTCAACACAAACTACAATCCATACAACCACTGAGGGTAGGTATAGAATAAGGGACTAGCAGTGGCTCTCAACCTGCAGTTTTCACAGAGGTCGCCTAAGACCACAGTAAGACCTCATTTCAAGTCAGAACTTAACATATTGCAATCCATCCATATGATAAAGTCAACTACTGAATTTTGACTCTCTCTTCTTTAACTAAGCACATAGTGATTAAGAATACATTTCCTGCTTCAGACCTTATTAGAGTGTAATAAAGGGAGAGAGAAAAATAACAATATAATACAGAAGAAGAGAGAAAAATAATCCCAAGGAAGCCAGGAAGAGAGGATAGTCAAAGATTAGAAATTTCTTTAGCATGTGAGAAAGTGTCAACAGAATGTGACTAAAGACTCACTTGGGGTATTGTGAAGTAATCAGTAGGATATTTAGACTGATGCCAACTTTGTATATTCTAAAGTATCAAGTGAGCTAACTACAAATATTAGACAGTGATTACCTTTTAGATAATGCATCCAGGGCCTTAAATTTATTTCAGTCTCATACTGTCTATTCGTGATGTTTCATGTTTTTTTTCCCCCTTATTTAAATGTAAGCCCAAAGTAACAAACCTGCAGTAAGTATTTTAAATATTTAACACTAAAATATTTGTGACTGTTGAGATGCACGGGGAAGAGGGAGGTTATCAAAAGAAAAGAAGGCTAGACAGGAAGCAAGTATGTTAACCATATAGATAAAGCCCTTCTCCTTTGAATCTTGAAGTATTTAGTACTTCCTTAAATTATAGAGTTCACCTAGGGCCCACAAACCAGCTTTTAGAAAGTTTGAGTTTTGAAGAGAAGAAATTCATGGATAAAAACTCTTTAGGAATCCGTGATATGGAATGGAGCAATCATAAGGAAATAGATGAGGGAAGAGGGAAAATGGCAAGTGTATGAGATTGATGCATAACCTCCACTGCTGGCTGTAAACTGGCCCCGAGGCCTGTTAAATGTTCAATGTCTCCTGCTGATGATCTGCGCTCAGCATCATTGTACAGCTCCCACGTGAATGGAACAAACTCTTATTGAGAAGAACAGGCACAGAACCTAGAAACTATCAGTACTTAGGGTCCTTCCTCCTCTAGGGCTGGAGATCTCATTAGTAGAGGAAGGAAGAGAGGCTGAGCATCAGTATGGAGTAGCTCAGAAAGTATCATAAAGGATTGGTTATGGGAACTGGAGGTGTGGGCCAGGAGTTAGAGAAGCTGCTGCTCTCCAGAAGCTATCAGTTCATTTCTCAGCATCAGCATCCATGCCAGGTGGCTCGAAACACTGTATCTCCAGCTCCAAGGTATCTGATACCTTTCCCAGCCTCCCCGGGGAACCATACATAGACACAGACACAAACACAGATTCAGACATACAAAGATACACACACACACACAGAGAGAGAGAGAGAGAGAGAGAGAGAGAGAGAGATGCAATAATGAAAGACCATGTATGTTGTCATTGGTTTTGTGAATGTTTTTGTGTGTGCAAGTGAACAAGTGTGTGCCTGTGTATGAATATGTATGATGTATATGTAAATAGGGAGGCCAAGAGACAACTTCAACTCCATTGCATTGATCAAACTGACTGTTTTTATGCCAATACTATAAAGTTTTTATTACTATTGCTTTGTAGTACAACAAGAAATCAGGGATGGTGATACTTCCCAAAGTTTGTTTATACTGAAGGATTGTTGTAACTATCCTGGTTTTTTGTTTTTCCATATGAAGTTATTCTTTCAATGTTTGTAAAGAATTGTGTTGGCATGTTGATAGGGATTGCACTGAATCTGTAGATTTCATTTGGTAAGATAGCCATTTCTACTATATTAACCCTGCCAATCCATGAGCATGGGACATCTTTCCATCTTCTGAAATCTTCAATTTCTTTCTTTAGAGACTTGAAATTCTTATCATACAGGTCTTTCACTTGCTTGGTTAGAGTTACAGAAAGCTACTCTATATTATTTGTAGCTATTGTGGAGGGGGTAGTCTCCCAGCTGTATTACTCCTGGGCACATGAGTATGCTCTACCATACCACGAGGACACTTGCTCAACTATGTTTGTAGCAGCTTTATTCATAATAGCCAGAAAATGAAAACAACCTAGATGTCCCTCAACTGAGGAACAGATAAAGAAAATATGGTACATTAACACAGTGGAACACTACTCAGCTATCAAAAACAAGGAATTCGTGAAATTTGCAGGTAAATGGATGGAGCTAGAAAGTATCATCCTGAGTGAGATAACACAAACCCAGAAACACATTCACTAATACGTATTCACTTGTAAGTAGATATTAGCTATCAAGATAACCACACTACTATCCACAGAACCAAGGAAGCTAAGTGACAAGGAGAGCCCAAGGAAGGATGCTTGAATCTCACTCAGACAAGAAAAGAAAATAGACATCAGAGGTAGATGGAGGGAAGGAACTGAATGGGAGAGTTGATGGAGAGAGGAACAAGAGGGATCATGTGTGGGGAGGAGGAAGGGAGGGAGAACTGGGAGAGATAAAGGAAATTGTTTGGTTGAGGGCATCTCTGATACAAGGGAGAAACCTAGGGCAACCCAAAACCCCCAGGAATTTATGAGAATGATGCTAAGTAAGACTTCTAGTAATGGGGGATATGGAATCTAAGATGGCTACCTACTATAACCAGACAAGACTTCCAATGGAGGGATGGGGACACCAATCCATCCACAAAACCTTCAAGCCAAAAATTCTCCTGCCTGCAAGAGATGTAGAAATTAAAGGAATGACCAGCTAATAACTGGCCAAACTTGAGATCTATCCCTTGGGAGAGAGCCAGACCCTGACAATATTAACAATATTCTGCTATATTTGCAGAATGGAACCTAGTATAACTCTGAGAGGCTTCACCCAGCAGCTAATGGAAACAGATGCACTGACCCACAGCCAAACATTGTGTGGCACTTGGAAAAATATTGTGAAAGAGGGGTAAGAAGAATTGAAGGAGCTGGAGAGGTCAAGAACACCACAAGAAAACATAGAATCAACTAACATGAGCCCATTGAGGCTCACAAAATCTGAACCACCAACAAAAGAGCACACATTGGACTGACCTAGGTAGGCTTCTTCCACACACATAAGAGAGACACAGCTTGTACATGTGGATTCCCTAAAACTGGAGCAGGGGCTCCTGAGTCTCGGACTCTGTTGTCTGCCTTTGGATTCCTTTTCCAATGTGCTGCCTCGTCTAGGGTAAATAGAAGATGTGCCTTGTCCTGCTGCCACTTGTATGCCAAGGCTGTTTGGCATCCGTGGGAGACCTCTGCTTCTCTGCGGAGAATGGGAGGGGGGTGATAAGAGGGGAAAGTTCAAAGGAGGGGCTGGGGCTCCAGAAAGGAGGGGAAGTTTTACCTGATAGGTATAATTAATTAATTAATAGGAAAAAAAAAAAAAAAACAAGCCAAATGTGTTTTCATGAACTATTTATATTTGAAGGCTACTGAAAGCAAAGAGTCACGACGGTAACTAAGCATGCTGTCAGTGGCTGTTACTCTTCATTCTGTGGGTGAACTTGGAGGGCTACACCTCTTACTGAAAATGTCAATATAAGAGCACACAACTTTCACCTGCCCAGAATTTTGTGCTTGTGATAAATCCTGCCGGAGGATTTAAGGATGAATGCCCCGCCCTTTATTCTCCACAGCAAACTTAGCCTGATTAGCGATAGTTCAGCAAACAGTCATTCCTATTTACTAACGCCCTGTTTCTCAGCTTGGTTCAGGGAAGAGCCCCCATCTGTGTTGTAGGTTTTTCTCTGTACATTAAAAATCAATCTAAGTTCCAATAACTCGTGGTAAATTTTAGTTACATTGTAGTAGCTCATTTCATACATATTTTGCCTCAAACACTGAAAAAAAAAACATATTATTTCAGAGGAAATTTAAATTATTAAGTTGGATAAAGATACTTTAAAATGACTAGGAAGAATTTAGGCTCATAAGTAGCATTTGACAGATTACTTACAGCTTTCTTCAAGGCTTATTCTAGGAAGTGATTCGTTATTTTAGATTTTAAATAAGAAATATATAACAAAAGAGTTAGAAAACTCATCACCACTTGAAGTTAATCTGAGCAAACTTCAAAATCCATATGTAATAGAATAAATAAAATGTGGTAAAACATTTGGTGGGAAATCAGTGCTGAGACTGCAAAATCAAGAAGTCAATGCAAAGAGAGTTGAATTTCACCAATGCTGACTAAAAGTTGTCACACATACAGATGTAAATGCCAGACTATGCCCTTGCTTTCCCTGAAAAGAAACAAAAAGGAAGGTCTATGGCCTAAAAGTGCTTTCTTTTTCAGGTTTTTTTTTTTTTAATTTTAATTTAATGGATTGAAAATGGATTTTTCTCTCATACAATATTTCCCAGCCAGTTTCTACTCACTCTACTCCTCCCAGCTCCCCAACTCCCTGTTCCCTAAGATCCACACTCCCCATCTCCCTTCAGAAAAGAGAAGACAAAAGAAAAAAAATTATAAAAGAAAAAAGAAGGCTTCCATGAGACAACAACCAAACATGATAAAACAAACTACAATTAAGACAAGGCAATAAAATTCCATGCATTCTGCCTGACAGTTGGCCATCAGGCTCAGCATCTCATCTACTTTGATAGTCTGCAGGACAGAGGCTTTCAGAGGCCCTCTGTGGCAGGTTCCTAGGTTGTTTCCTTTTTTCTTCTTCTTCTGATGTCCATCCTCTTTGTCTTTCAGGATGGGGATTGAGCATTTTAGTAAGAAGTGGGAAATAGCAAGAGCTGGAGAGGACAGGAACTCCACAAGGAGAGCAACAGAACAAGAAAACTTGAACACAGGGAACTTCCCAGAGACTCATACTCCAACCAAGGACTATTCGTAGAGATAACCCAGAACCCCTGCACAGATGTAGCCCATGGCAGTTCAGTGTCCAAGTGGGTTCCATAGTAATGGGAAGAGGGACTGCCTCTGGCATAATCTGATTGGCCTGCTCTTTGATCACCTCCCCCCGAGGGGGGAGCAGTCTTATCAGGCCACAGAAGATGACAATGCACCCACTTATGATGAGAACTGATAGTATAAGATCAGAAAGAAGGAGAGGAGGACCTCCCCTATCAGTGGACTTCGGGAGAGGCATGCATGCAGAAAGGGGAGGGAGGGTGGGATCGGGAGGGGAGGAGGGAGGGGCTTATGGGGGGATACAAAATGAATAAAGTGTAATTAATAATAATAATAATAATAATAATAATAAAAACAAGGCAAAAGCCCTCCCATTGAGGCTGAACAAAGCAATAGGAGAAAAAGTCTCAAGAGCAAAAGGATCAGAGACACATCTTCCGCACTATTAGGTGTCCCACAAACACCAGGCACAACAGCCATGACATAAAATCAGAAGACCCTTGCAGGCTGGTGCTTGCCACTTCGGTCTTTGTGAGCCCACGTGAGCCCTGCTTAGCTGATTCAGTGGGCCATGCTCTCCAGCTGTTCTACATTCCCTCTGACTTTACAATCTTTCCTCTATCTCTTCCATGAGGTCCTCTAAGTTCTGAGGGCAGGGACTCAGTGGAGACCTCCAGTTTAGATTCTCTCTCTGCATAATGTCTGGCTGCAGGTCTTTGCATCCAATCCTGTCAACTGCTGGAGGAAGCCTCTTTAATGACGACTGGTATATATGTATATATATATATATACATATATATACATATATACCTATAGTTATACATATATACCTATATATATACATATATATATATATGTATAGCAAAATGTCATTAGTAACCATTTTTTTTTTATTCTACCCTAGGTCTCAGAGTGATTCAGCTTCCATTTCGTACCCATTCAAACAGAGTCAGCCATAGGCTCACTCTCTTGTCAATGGCCTCAAGTTAAATCAGACAAAGGGTGATCACTTCCCCAAGGTCTGTGCCACCATTGCCCTAGCATATCTTGCAGGCAGGGCAGATTGTAGGACACAGGTTTTGTGGTTGGGTTGGTATGCAGGTTTCTCTTTCCTTAGCCTGCAGAATACCTTCCAATACCAGAAAGCCTGGAACTTAGGGGAGAAGGCTTCACACAGGCACCAGCTCATCCTCTCCATGCTCAATGGAATTTGTGATATTGTTCTCAGCATTGGACCCCTCTGCTCTCAGCTTGCAGAGAGAAACCTGTCCTAGCATCATCCTGGGTTGTTTGGGGATCTCCACAGGACCTACTTGGCCAATAATACAACTGAGTGTAACTTAGACCTGCCACTGGAGCCTTGTCTGGCTACAAGAGATGGTCAGTTGAGATTCTGTGTCCTTCATTACTGGGAAACATCACTAGATCATCCTCAGAGACTCCAGGAAGTTTCCCCTGCTCTAAGGTTCTATACCACCCCACCGGTGCCCCAATTGCAGCAGTCTCTTCCCACCTTCTCTCCCGAGATGCCATCTCTCCCCAAACCCATCCCTCCTGTCCCTGTCCCTATCTGCCCACAGTCCATCCACAAAAGACATTCATCCTACCACAAGTATATTTGGTCAGTTATGTCCATTGCAGCTTTATTAATAATAGCCAGAACCTGGAAACCGCCTAGATGTCGATCAGATGAAGACTGGATTAAAAAAGAAAAAAGTGGTATATTTATACATGGAGAATTATACAGCTAAAAAGAGAGAAAATATCATAGAATTTGAAGGAAAATGTAACAGAAATTAAATCATCCTGAGTGAGGCAACCCAGGCCTTTCAGGCTGAGAAAGCTGCAATGAAAAAGCCAGGAGGCAGCTTTAGTCCATGCCTTCAGGTTCTTTTTTTTTTTTCTTTCTTTGTTTTTTTATTAGTTACATTTTATTAATTCTGTATCTCAGCTGTATCCCACTCCCTCATTCCCTCCCAATCCCACCCTCCCTCCCTCATCTCTTCCATGTTCCTTTCCAAGTCTACTGATGGGGGGGACCTCCTCCCCTTTCATCTGACCCTGTTTTATCAGGTGTCTTCAGGACTGGCTGCAAAGTCCTCCTCTGTGGCCTAGCAGGGCTGCTCCTCCCTTGGAGGGTGGGAAGGTCAAAGAGCCTGTCATTGAGTTCATGTCAGAAATAGTCCCTGTTCCTCTTACTAGGGAATATTTGTTATTGAGCTACCAGGGGCTACATCTGAGCAGACGTTCTAAGTTATATCCATACATGGTCCTTGGTTGGAGAAACAGTCTTAGGACCAAATATGTCTGGTCACAGGGGCCTTCAGGTTCTTGTCTTTAGTTCTTGTCCTTGCTTTACTTCATGATGGACTGTGATTAGAATGTATAAATTGAAACAAACATTTTTTTTTTCTGAAAGTTTCTCATGGTCACTGTATTTTATATCACATCAACAAACAGCAAACGAAGACAGGACATAACAATAGGTAGACAGGAAAGAATGCCATGAAATTCTCACTTCTGGGCATGACTGGACTGTTGTGCACATCAGCTCGTAGCAGATAGACCGTCTCCACTTGGTCAATTTTGATAATCAAAATTTCGTCATAGATGATCCCCAAGGAACACACTCCCATAAAAGAACCTGTTAATCATTCATAACTGCTGTGGAAGAGAGAGCCATTTAAAATATTACATGTTGGCCAAAGTTAAACACTAGTAAAATAACATGAATAAATTATACATAACAAGAAACCTCAAATATTTAGTCTTTTTAAAAAATCTTTCTGAAGTAGATAATTTCAATGTTGTCTTCCATGTAATTTTTTCAGTCCAGCTATAGTTATTTTTTATTTAATTATTAATTATTTTATTAATTACAGTTTATTCACTTTGTATCCCCCCTGTACTTCCCTCCATCCTCCTCCCCCCAATCCCATTATCCCTCTTCCCCACCCATATCCCTCTCCCAGTCCACTGAAAAGAGAGGTCCTTCTCCCCTTCCCTCTGATCCTAGTCTATCAGATCTCATCAGGATTGGCTGCATTGTCTTCTTCTGTGGCCTGATAAGGCTGCTCCCCCATCAGGGGGAGGTGATCAAAGAGCAGGCCAATCAGTTCCTGTCAGAGACAGTCCCTATCCCATTACTATGGAGGCCACTTGGATACTGAACTGCCATTGGCTACCTCAGTGCAGGGCTTCCAGGCCATCTCCATGAGTGGTCTTTGGCTGGAGTATCAGTTTCAGAAAAGACCCTTGTGCCCAGACTTTTTGGATCTGTTGCTGTCCTTGTGGAGCTCCTATCATCTCCAGGTCTTACTATCTCCCACTTCTTTCATAATTTCTCTCCCCAAATTTGGCTATGAGTCTGCTTTAATACCCTGCAGGGTAGAGCATTTCAGATGCCTTCTGTGATAGGCTCCGGTCCTGTTCCCTGTTTATATAGGATAAAGATACTAAAATATATACACCTAAAGAAGCTAATCAGGAAGGAAGACTCCAGCTAAGATGTTCAATCCCCATCCAGAAAGGCAAAGAGGATGGACATCGGAGGAGGATGAAAACAGCTATAGTTATTTTGAGAACTGCATAAGTATTCATAAAGGACACCAACTGGAACACTTGTGGGCTGCACAGTTAATTAGAAGCTGTGAGTGTCAGAAATTAATGCTTTGTTTTTGTTCTTAATGAAAACAAATGAGGCTTATTTTATATTTAAATTGCCTGTTTTTAAAGGTTTTCTGTTTACTTGGAAGAAAACGACCATTAATGAAGAGGGCAGGACCAGTGTATGTACCTCAGGTCATTCACAGATGCAGGTCAGATCAGGGTTCCTTTTCTCCCACAGTAAGTTCAGTGGCCTACTGCTGTGGAAATCGCTCCAGTGTGAGAACAACTACATACAGATTTTATGAAGATTGTAGCAAGAAACCACACTTAAACTCTAGAAAATTTGCAATTGATGTTTAGATCCAGTGTCTCCAGTCTGGCTTTATACTTCCTTTTTATCTGTGGAGAATAAGCATATTTAGTTGCAATTGTGGAATACTGCTATATTGATTGATGTTGTCATAAACTATTCTCCCAGCAAGCAGACCTGAGACTAAAGTATCAACAAGTCTAGAAACTATCAAGTACTTTGAATTTATGGTTTTGCCTTATACACATGACTGACATAGATTAGATTACAGTAACTTAGTAATCATAAACTTCCCAGACAATACCATATTCTGGTATGTAAGATGACAGTCTCTCTAGCAAAATTACTCCTCAAAATACTCCTGTGTAATTGTGTACACATTAAATTGTGTCACTAAGACATGGGCTGCCTGAGAATTTTATGGTCTTATTCTAATTAACATTGCATAAATGACTCTCAGTAAATTTATATAAATGAAATGGACATTGGGGCTTTAAAACTTTGGAAAAATTTTCCAGAAGCTTCCTGTCAAAAAAATAAGGCATTGTAATGAGATCAAAACTAACAATAGTTATTATTATTAATGGTCTTCAAAGATGCCCACAATTATATTGAGCACATTAAGGTACTGTTAATTTTTTTCAATTCATTTTTTTTTCTTTTGAAATAATTAATTTTAGGTTCATAGCAAATTGAGAAACAAAAATTTCCAGATATGCTGTTCTATTACACTAGCTCTGAAGTAAAACATGAAACCTGAGATGGTGATACCTCCACTCCATCAGATTTTTTGTCTTTCAGAATTATTTTAGAAATTCTGTGTGTGTATGCGTGTTTCCCTGTGAAGTGGAAGACTGTGCTTTCAAATTATGTGAAAATTTGTGTTGAAACTTTGTTGGGAATTGCAGTGAAGTTAGGAGAATGACCACTTTTACTACATTAATCTTTCTGAGCTATGATCATGGGAGGGCTTTCTGTCTTCTGATATTTTTTAAGATATTTCTTCAGTGTCTTAAAATTTTATCTTACAAGACTTTCACTGGCTATGTTAGAGTTACACCAAAATATCTTATATTAGTTAATGCTATTGTTTAAACTTTTTTTTGTTTCTAGTTTTAGAAGAATTCCTTTGATGTTCTCTCCACTTAAATTGATGTTGCCTCTAACCTGCCTTTATTGTGTTGAGTCTGTCCTGTGCATTCCTAATTTCTCCAGGACCTTTATCATGAGGGGGTCCTGGATTATGTCAAAGGCCTTTTCTGCATCAAATGAGAGAAGCATGTGGTTTTTGTTTTTCAGATTCTTCATAGGGTTCATAACATTTATATATCTATGTATGTTGATGAGATGAAGCCTACTTGCTCATGGTGGGTTATCTTTTTGATGTGTTCTTGGACTTGGTTTATAAGTATTATACTGAAAATTTTTTTCATCTATGCTGATAAAGAAAATGGATTTATAATTTTCTTTCTTTGATGTATGTTTATGTGGATTGAGTAACAGGGTAACTGTGGCCTCTTAAAATTGGGCAATGTCCTTTTTGTATTTATTTTGTAGAGGTGTAATGGTGTTAATTCTTCTTTGAAAGCCTGGTAGAATTGTGTGTTAAAACCATCTGGCCCTGAACTGCCCTTCTTTGGAAGATGTTTAATGACTGCTTCTATTTTACTCTGTGTTATGTGTCTGTTTATAATATGCTGATCAATGGGATAAAAGAAAAGACCCAGAAATAAGTCCATATAGGTTTAGGTACATGATTTTTTATATATGACAAAAAGTCAAAATTACACACTGGAAAAAGACATCTTCACCAATTTGGCTAGTTAAATTGGATGGCTGCATTTAAGCGAATGCAAATAGAGTCATACTTATCACCCTGAACAAAACTCAGTTCCAAATGGATTGAAAACCTTAACATAAGACCAGATAATCTTAATCTTACTGACGATAAAGTGAAGAGTACTCTTTAATTTATTGGCACAGAAAACTTTCTGAACAGAAAATTGATAAGCACAAGTAAAAAGAACAAAAAATAATAAATGGGGTCTAACAAAACTGAAAAGCTTCTGTATGGCAATTGACACCATCCATTTGGATCAAGGGACAACCTACAAAATTAGATTTTCACCAACTCCATATCTAAAAGAGGACTAATATACAAAATTTATAAAGAAATAAAAAATGGACATCAAGAAAACAAATAACTTAATTTAAAAATAAGGTACAGATATAAACATAGAAGTACCAAAAGAGTAAATTCAATTGGCAGAGAATCACTTAAAAAATATTCAAAATCCTTAGTCATCAAGTAAATGCAAATCAAATCTATGCTGAAGTTTCGTCTTACACCAGAATGGCCAAGATCAAGAAAACAAATGACAATCATGATGATGAGGATGTAAAGTAAGGGGAATACTGATCTGCTGTTAATGGGAATGAAAACTCAAACAGCTGCTATGGAAATTAGTGTGGCATTTCCTCAGGAACATCATAATTACAGATGATCTGAATGAATAAAGAAAATATGATACATTTACACAATGGAGTATTACTCAGCTGCAAAAGATGAAATCCTGAAATTTTCAAGGAAATGAATAGAGCTAGAATAAAATCATCCTGAATAAGGTAACACAGGCCCAGAAAGACAAATATGGTACATATTTACTTAGAGTTAGTTGTTACATATCAAGTCATTAATAAGCAACTGTAGTCTGTATAACCACAACTGTTAGGGAGAGAGTAAGGGACTAGGGTATAGAAATAGATTTCCCTAGGAAGGGGAAATAGGATAAAAAGTTATTTATGGGTGAAGGGGGCTGACATAGGAGGAATTCGACATGAAAAGAGATGGAAGAGAGGAACAAAGTAGGGACTACAGAGAGGAGCAACTGAAATTAATGGCCTCTTGAGGGATCATAGAGAAACCTAACACCTTAGAGGCCTCCTGGAATGTATATATAGATAAAAGCTATGCTAGTGAAACTGCAAACAAGAGGGGAATCAGAGCCCCACTGGACATCTCTCATTACAAATGCAGCATTCAGTATCATAATTGGTTTTATATAATCAAGTTATTGATTATATAATATATATATATATATATATATATATGTAATCAATTATATAATCAAAGGCACCATGGAAACCCTCAAACAACCCAGATTGTTGCCAAGGCTATTGGTGAGTCTCTATCAGTACCACTCACATGGCAAAGCCCATCGCTGAGGACAACACCTATACAACTTACTAAAAAAGAGTAATGGACTGGGACCTACCTAGAAACTTCATACATATAGAATAGTATTGATGGTGTGGGAAGGTTCTCTATACTCTACCAAATGAGAAAAGTAAATGCCAACTTAGCTCCAAAACCTTCAACTTATACAAGTGACGGGCCTCAAGACACAGTGGTCCAATACTGGAACAAAATACCTATCTGATTTAAGGTTCAATCCATGAAAGGGAACCCATACTCTACACTGATGAGTGGCAAAGAACATGAGACTAGATAAAATAAGGAATTAGGCTAGTTCTCAACCTCTATGCCAATCACAATTTGGGTACGAGGCAGATCTTGATGATCTACATCTAAACCCAGCTGATATGCAAAAAAGAAGAAGAAAATTGTTAAATCTGGCACCAGCTTTCTGTCCACTTTCTTCTGCTTTAGTTCTTTATTTTTTTTATTATGAAAATGTTTTTGTTGTTTTAGACTATATTTTATGTGCTCCTTTGCTTTTTCAATCAAATTTGTATTTTTCTAATAGTTACAGTTTATTCACTTTGTATCCCAGCTGTAGCCCCCTCCCACCTCTCCTCATCCCATGAACTCTAAAACATTGCAATAATGATGTTTATTAGCCTTAGTGACATACTGGGCACAGCAACAATGCTTTTCATAGGTTAGTGTATTTAAACCACCTTTTATCCTCACCTCATTTTTCAGATAATGAAACCTAGGCTAGGACAACTTAAAGTGGGTAAAAGGGCAGCTGCACCATGTTAAGCTCAGGATTTTCTGTTATGATATCTAGTGTGTAGAATGGGTAACTGTGCTCTGTTGCCCAAGGATGGCTGGACTTACTATTATGCTACAAAAAAAAGAAAAAGATGAATTAGGGGAAAAGCAAGTATTACTGTCATGCTAAAGGAATATAGCAATAAAATGACTCCTAATGACATTCTGCTATGCTCATAGGTTTGAGAATTGCTCAGCTATCATCAGAGAAGCTTCTTACTGCATAACTTGGAAACAAATACATACACATAGCCAGAAATTACACACAGAATAAAGACCTATGAGTATAGCAGAATGTCATTTGGATGTAGACCTCTTTAGACATAGTTCCTTGGGGGCAATTTCACTCTGTCATCAGGATATCCAGGCAGGCAAACCAGGAAACCCACAGCAGCACAGGAACAAATCAGCAAACCAGCAATCCAGCAATTCAACAATAGCAAAAGCAGCTACAGGAACCAGCAGCTGCAGGGGCAAACAGCAAACTCCTTAAAATGTTCTCCAGAGTGTTTCTCTCTAGGAGCAAGCATCTCAACATATAGAGTTCTTTTGTTCTCTCTCTCTCTCTCTCTCTCTCTCTCTCTCTCTCTCTCTCTCCCTTCTCAGAATCTGTATGAGGATGTTTTTCATCTAGCAATAATCACTCACCCTACACGAGGCAGTTTTCAGCTGGCAAAAATCATGCATCTTTTCAGGAGTCTGTTATCAGCTGTGGATTCCCATATCCCACACTCTGGATTACAACAAAAAATCTATTTATATAACATAACCAAACTGCCACTACAGCTGGATGGGCAACACTAAGGCCTTCTAGACCCAACACGGTTGTTATACAAACGAACACACAGAGACTGTAACAGCATGCACAGGACCCATGTGGAATAGTACTCATGTTATATTTAATGCATATGATACAAGTCTGTATCATATGGGATCTGAAAATGAAAGGAGAAGTAGACAGATGCCTTCATTCAAACCTAGAAGTACTCTTCCATTAGTAACTACTTGAAAATGAGGGAAAAAAATAGTTTTCTTCAAGGGTGAAACAAAATACTCTTTTTATTATTTTAGTTTTTATTTATCTATTTTACATTCTCGTCATAGCCCCATCCCTCCTCTCCTCTGGGTCCTTTCCTCCCTCCCTGTTTCCTCTATTCCCTTCCCCTACTCCTCAGAGAAGTGAAGGCACCCCCACCCCAATATATCAAGTTACATCAGGATTAAGTGCATCCTCTTCCCCTGTGGCCTGGGGATGTAGCTCCCCCCCATTGGCAACACTGGTAAGTGATCAAAAAACAGTTAACAGAGTCCATGTCAGAGTCAGCCCCCATTCTCCTTACTAGGGAACCTACATGAAAGCAGAACTGCCCATAGGTTATGTCTGTGTTTGGGGTACTAAATGTTTTAGAAGAGAAAGTGGGGAGAGCTTTGAACTCATTGGCACAGGAGACAACTTCCTGAACAGGACACCAAGAGCTCAGGCTCTAAGTTCAACAGTTAACAAATGTGACTTCAGGAAATTTAAAGACTTTGGTAACACAAAGGACACTATCAACAGAGCGAAATGGCAGCCTACAGATTGGGAAAAAAGTCTTCACCAACCTTCCGTCTGACAAAGGGCTAATATCTAAAATATATAAAGAACTCAAGAAATTAAACACCAGCAAACCAAATAACCCAATTAGAAAATGGGCTACAGAGCTAAATAGTGAATTCTCAACAGAGGGTTACTGAGTGGCTGGGAAGCACTTAAAGAAATGCTCAACATCCTTAGTCATCAGGGAAATGCAAATCAAAATGACAATGAGATTCCATGTCACATCTGTCAGGATGGCTAAGATCAAAAACTCAAGTGACAGAACATGCTGGAGAGGATGTGGAGAAAGGGAAATGCTCCTCCATTGTTGGCGGGAGTGCAAACTTGTACAACCACTCTGGAAATCAATCTGGAGCTTTCTCAGAAAAATAGCTCTACCTCAAGACCAAGCTATACTACTGCTGGACAAATACCCAAAAGATGCTATACCATACATCAAGGAGACTTGCTCAACTATGTTCATAGCAGCTTGTCATAGCCAGAATCTGGAAACAACCTAGATGTCCCTTAACCAAAGAATGGATAAAGAAATTGTGGTACATTTGCACAATGGAATACTACTCTGCTATTAAAAACAAGAAACTCATGAAATTAGCAGACAGTTAGGTGGAACTAGAAAAGATCATCCTGAGTGAGGTAACCCAGACCCAGAAACAAACCAGTCTTAAAGGTGGAGGATCCATGCCAAGCAGTAGATAACTAACACAGAATGAACCCAGTGGCATCTTTGAAGGTTCTTTGACTTGTAATGTTAAGTTACGGCACTTAATTTTTATCATTACAGGTCTTTTGTGTATTTATCATGGCTTCCAACTTGGGATTTTCATGAGAGTCCTGAGCTGATGACTATGCATGTCTCCATGTCTATGTGTGTTTCTTGTGTTTTTTCTTTACTTCTTTTTCAGTTGTTTTATACTATTCTGATTTGTTTGTTTTGGGATTTAACTTATTTTATTCTGTTATTATTTCTTGGGTGTCTCCTTGTTTCCTAAAAAGAGATAGTTAGGGTGTAGATTTAGATGGGAAACAAGATGTAGAGAAACTTGGAGACAAGAAGACACTAAACAGACACTAAACAGAATGTACTCTATGAAAAAATATATTTTTATTAAAAAATGATTTCCATATGTTCTCTGCCTTCAGATAAAGTTAGAAATCCTCTGCATCTGCATCCCTAAAAAGAGTAATACGTTTGTAACAACTGATAGGCCTAGTTTGGCACATCAATTTTCCCTGGGTTTTCCTGTTTATCTTACCTTATCATGATCTGTGACAAATGCTGTATTTTTATTATCTCCATAGTTTTACCTTTACTCTATAACTAGAAACTTTCACAATGAAAATGAACTTACCATTTTAAAAATACCTTCTTATTGGTTTCTAGCTCTACTCCTAAACATTTGGACTACACAAATGTGAGCCATGTACACAGACAGTTTTTAGGGACCTAAAACATACCGTTTTCATAACTAGTTGTTCTTTTAATGGGAAAAGTAATAATGCAGGCACATGGGTACCATACCACAAGGTTCAATGCATCATGCATCCAGTTATCCAGAAGATTTGCCAACACGTTGTAAGCTTAGGTGCCCATCTTTTGGCTTCAACATTAGTATATGTAGAATATTGAGTCATAATGGGCATCTCTCACAAATTCACCAATTTTGCTGATAATCTAACAGAGATAGCCCTCACTACAAAATCACTCACTGCTGGCTTACTCGACATTGAGAAGAAGAGTGGAGAGCAGCCCCTACTTTTTCTGAATCGCTGTTATTTATTTAGTAAATCCAGCTTGATGAGAAGGTCAACATTCTAAGATGATAAGAAGGCTAACCCAAAGCATCCTCCTGGGATTGCCCTCAGAGTATGGACTTAGGGTGATCACTTGGCTAAATGAACCACCCCAGTAGCCACTTGGCACAATCATGAAGGCCTCTTTCACCCACTTTCTGTTGGGTCATCTTTCATTTATGTTGATAGATTGAACTCTAGCATGCTGTGTCTCATCGTAGGATTATCAATCTAAGATTCAGTATCTTCAAGTCACTAGGATAATTTTAAATTCAAATAAGGCTTTAGATAAAAATAGGACAAGCCAGTATAACCATCAGGAGAAATGAAGACTGACAGTTTAATTTCTCTAAATACAGTAAGCAAATGGACTGTCAGCCCATTGACTGGTAGGCTGTCTTAGATGGAATATAATAGAGTGATGGAGAAATTTAATATTAAACATATTCTCGTAAGATTTTACCTTCAGAAACCAAACCAGGAAAACATTCTTCTGGGAAGGAACATTCAGCTTTGTTTTGATTCTCACGCTGGGCCCAGCCTTTAAAGCAGTCTGCAGTGAGCTGATTTATCTACTACCACGTTGAGCTTTAAAACAACCCTGTTTAACAAAGTGCCCATGTATCTTCTGTAAATCTCCTCACATGTGCATCTTATGGAAGTAACAAAAAGTTACAGAGACCTACACACAGCCCAAACCTTTTTGCATTTTGTTATGTCTCAATTTCCAATTTATCAAAGTGTTTGTGGGTACAAAAGAGGAGATACTATTAAGAAAGAAAAAGACTAGAGCCTATGTCTGTAGTTTTGAGACAAAGATTGGGGTCTTGTAATCAACTTTCTAGACCACATTTATCCAGTTAGTCTAAAGGTAAACTGTGACACTTTCCACGTAGGGAAAGGTGACATTGTTGTTCTTGTTGTTGTTTAGCTTTTAGCATGAGTCTAATTGAAAGGATTCTTCTGTGTTGTGAAATAAGTAACGTGGGGAAGAGATGTAGACCCACCAATCTAAGTTAATCATACTTCATCTGTTTTCTAACTCAGAGAATACATGTTCAAATACATGCTACTATCCTTCAGTTCAGGCAGACCATACATGATCATGGGATTCATAACCAGAGCTATAATTTATTAGTTCTTTTTATATCAGAAGCTAAGACAGTTTTCTTACATATTCTAACTGATTTGCGAATGTTATTCAATCTTTAATATGTAAATAATGAGAATGAGCAAAGATTAAATATTCTCTCTCTCTCTCTCTTGAGATGGGTTTTTTTTTTTTTCCCCTCTGGTAGCCTTGGCTGTCCTGGAACTTACTCTGTAGACCAGGCTAGCCTCAAACTCAGAGATCCATCTGCCTGTGTATAAGCCACCACTGCTTGGCTAAATAATTTCTTATATCCTAAAACATGTTTATATAATTTACTTCAAAATTGATACACATTTGTATATTGCTTAATTTACTCACTTTATGTATTTATTGTTGTCTTGGTCAGGGTTTCTATTGCTGACATGAAACAACACGACGAAGAAGCAAACTGGGGAGGAAAGTGTATATTTGGCTTACACTTCTAGATCTATCTATCATTGGAGGAAGTCAGGACAGGATCCCACGCAGAGCTGGAACCCAGGGGCAGGAAGTGACGTAAAGGCCATGGAAGGGTGTTGCTTTCTGGTTTGCCTCCTTAGCTTGTTTAGCCTGCTCTCTTACAGAACCTATGACCACCAGTCCAGAGATGGCACCATCCACCATGGGCTGGGTCCTCCCACACTGATCAACTGAGAAAATGTCTTTCAGCTGAATATCATGGAGGCGTTTCCTCAACTGAGGTCCCTTTTCCTGGCATGGTTCTAGCTTGTGTACAGTTGATACACAAAACCAGCCAGCACAAGTAAATGTCTACTTGCAATCATCTGTCTGTATCACATGAGTGTCTGGTGCCTACAGCTGCTAGAAAGAGACATCAGATTCCCTGGAACCGGAGTTACACGATGTTGTGTGCACCCATTTGGGTGCTCAGAACCAAACTTAGGTCCTCTGTAAAAGCAGTAATTGCCTCTAAACCTTAACAGTAACAACAACAACAACCACCAAACAAACAAGCAACATCATTTAAAGACCAGCTTACTTAAAGAATGGTTTAAGAATAAGGTGTGGTGTGTGTTTGTGTGTGTTTGTGTGTGTGTGTTGTATGTGTGATTCATAAGTTTCAATTTTACTGACTTAAGAGATATTTAGATAGTTGATATATTATTTCTGGGTTAACATCATAGCATCATATTGTTTCTGTCCATGAGGGTGTTTCTGGGAGTTGTTGGCATTTGAATTATCACACTAAGTAAAATATGTAGCTGCCAATGTAGGTGAAAGTCTGCTACCATTAAGGGGCTATGTAGAACAAAGCATTACTTCACTATCCCTCAGCTGTATTTTGCATCTGCTTTCTAGTTAACGACAGACAATAGTGTTCTGACACCTTAAGAAACTACTGTTTTCTTCTCAAGAAAGTTGATTTTCAAGGAAGTTTCTTCTGTCCATGGGATGAAGGTTAATATTGAACTCCTACCCTAGATACTTACAATGCTATTTAGCATATAATACTTTCCCACCAAATGTTTTTAAAATATGAAATAACTATACTAAGCATTTATTTAAGGCCTCTTTTGTTCTAGTATTGTGACAAATTATCACAAATTTAATAGTTTAAATATGTATTAATTACGTTGCCATTTCTACATATTATCAGTTGAAATATAGGTTAAATGGGTCCTCAACAAAAGCAATGCCAAGGCTAAGGTCAACACGCTGGTTCTTAACTGCACCCACTATTCTTTTCCCAATCTTGTTGACAATATTTCTTGCACCACAGTTGCATTACCGAGATACTGTTTTTCTTATTGGAACAGTTCTAGGGTCTCAGCTATTCTCAAACTGTGGGTCACGACCCCTTTGGGAGACACACATCAGATATCTTGCATATCTGATATTTATATTACAATTAATAACAGTGGCAAAATTAAAGTTATGAAGTGGCAATGAAATGATTTTTTTAAGTCTCACATTTTTATTTTTTTTCTTTTTTTAAAATTTTTATTAATTACACTTTATTCATTTTGTATCCCCCCCATAGGCCCCTCCCTCCTCCCCTCCCGATCCCACCCTCCCTCCTCTTTCTACATGCATGCCACTCCCCAAGTCCACTGATAGGGGAGGTCCTCCTCTCCTTTCTGATCTTAGTCTATCAGTTCACATCAAAGTGGCTGCATTGTCCTCTACTGTGGCCTGGTAAGGCTGCTCCCCCTCCTCCAGTGGGAGGTGATCAAAGAGCAGGCCAGTCAGATTATGTCAGAGGCAGTCCCTCTTCCCATTACTATGTAACCCACTTGGACACTGAACTGCCATGGGCTACATCTGTGCAGGGGTTCTAGGTTATCTCCATGAATAGTCCTTGGTTGGAGTATGAGTCTCTGGGAAGTTCCCTGTGTTCAAATTTTCTTGTTCTGTTGCTCTCTTTGTGGAGACCCTGTCCTCTCCAGCTCTTACTATTTCCCACTTCTTACATAAAATAATTTTAGTTGAGGGTCACAACATGAAGAACTGTATTAAAGATTGCAGCATTAGGAAGGTTGTGAGCCACTGCCATAGCAAACAGTCCCGCGAGGATGTTTGCTTTCTCCCAATCATCAGCAGTGCATCCCTTCATCAATTGGTTTCCCAATGAGTCTGTGGCAAAGACATCTCTCATAATGTCATATAATCATGAGGAGACTAGTTCATCATCATCAGTCACCAAATATAATATAAGCTAGCCAAAGGAATAACTTTCCCATCACACTGAATGTTTTGTAGTGGGAAGAGACAATCAAACTCAAGTCCTTCTGCTTACAAGGCAATCAATCTACTTCTGAAGCAACTTTCAAGACTCTTGGAAAATCCTGGAATTGTTTCTTAGTCTATATTTTATTTTTTTCACTTATGGTACACAAATTAATACCGAAAATTACAGGAGAAACAAATTAGTCACCAATCCTATATAAAAGGATAGAAACACATAGTAGTGATACATGATGACCCTCAAAAGTCTGAAGTTTCATGTGAGCATCTGAAAAACTTCATGAAAAAAAGGGGAAGAGCATGGATTGAGTTTATAAGGGTAAATGAAGTCACGTGCACATGGAGAAGTCAGTTGTGGAGATGTGTAGAAGACTATCCCCAACACAGGAGAATGGGGTAATCAATGCTTTTCACTGTTTGCTCAATAGTACTCTTGCCTCATAAGGTTTTAGAGTTCTAGGTCATTAAATAAGCGAATTAAGGAGGTGATGTAAAGGCCATGGAAGACTTAATTGTATTAAGAAAATACAATTTATGCTTTGTGTTTAATAATTGTGGTCAAATCCATCCACCAAAATTCTGTACCTTCCAACTTCTCCCCTTTTCCCACGAACCACCACTTTTCACTGCTTGTCACAACTACTTGATCTTCCAGACTCGGCTGAGGGCTGCCTCTTCTGGGAATCCAGCCCATTTCACCTGATGGGGTGAATCTACCCATCAATCTCGGTGATCATTGAAAGCTGCTTAGTTGAAATATTCTAAGTTGTGAGTTCTTCAAATATAAGGACCTGGCTTCAAAACTGTGCCTATTAAAAATCCTGGCCAAAACAGCCATGAAAAGCAGGTCCATTTGAACTCAACATGATCACAGGTTTAAATGTTATTATAATAATTCAATTCCTAGCAAACCCTAGTGGCTTAAGCAACAATCAATTTTTATATGGTACCTGTAGGACTTATCTTCTTCATATGATGACATATACATTTTAATCTTGAAGATTCAATGTTGTGTAACATCCTTCTCCTTTATCTTTACTCTGTATTATCCATTCTGCTCTTTTGTCTCTAGATTGAAAGTCTCACTTTGAAATAATCCTGTTCACTTCCTTAAATGCCTTTCTCACTCCCCCTTCCATTGCTTGTATCTCTGCTTAAAATTTCCTTCCTCACAGGAGCCTATCATGGTTGTCTCATTTTCTTCCACTTTCCAAGCACATGATTTCATGGAAGTATTTTTGTGATTAATCGTGTCAGTTCACAGCTTACTCCTGATACTTCCTTACTAGAAAATAAACTATGTCGTAACAGTAATGTCATTTGTTTTATTTACTCAGTTTTTTTGATATTATAATTATAATGTTTCTACTTTCTCTTTTCTCCCTCCAAACACTCCCATATCCACCTCCTCACTCTCCATTAGATTCAGGACTTCTGGTTTCATTTATTGTAAACACACATATTATTGTGTGTATACATATTGCATGTATGTATGTGTGTATACATATATGTTCTTAAATATAACCTTCTGAGTCCAGCCCATATAATGTTACTTATCAGTGTGCTCTCAGGACTGAATATTTGGCACTGGACCACCAATTTGTGTGCTCTAAGCTGATGAGACCACCTCCACTGATCACAGATTTCCTCAGTTGCCTATAGTTCTTTGTGTAGGGTTGTCTTAGAGAAAGGCATGGCATATTTCAGGTCCTTGGTATTTGTGTTATTTTAGTAACTGAAAACGACTTTATAAGACAGAACCATTTCCTACTTTTCAAACTCATCTGGCTATAGAAGAAAAATTATAAAAGGCAGAGATGCAAACTTGATTAAAGACATATCATGGCCAAACTTATAAGCTAAATCCAGATCTTGGTTATGGGTCTATACAACTTTTTGTAAAAATAGTGGCTCTGAAGAGAAGTGCAATGACCTCATATAAAGAGTTAACAATTGATTTATTTTCCTAATATCACATTTACCAAAAGAGGAAAGTCTTTCTTCCATCTCATCATTGTGCACCTCACTACAAGAAGCACAACAATCCCCTGGGATTCATTTGGCTATTAAAACTTCAAGTGCATAAACAAACTCTGTCATGTAAACAATAGTGACATTTACAGTGCCTACTCAGCTTCTTCTTTCAAGAATAAGACATGACCTTATAGGCTAGGGTCTGATGGAAGGGGAGGAGGACCCCCCATCAGTGGACTTGGAGAGGGGAATTAGAGGAGATGAGGGGGGGAGTGTGGGACTGGGAGGGAATGAGGAAGGGGGCTGCAGCTGGGATACAAAGTGAATAAACTGTAATTAATATAAAAATAAAATTTTAATTAAAAAATAAGATGTGTTTATGAACTATAGAGAGTATTTAGTCTCCTCTTTCCAATAAATTAATAATGAATTTAAAATATGACGAATGAAATTTCTAGGAGTCAGGACTTATCTTTTATTACTGTTTTGATACTGTCAGTGCATTATTTCTGGAGTAGAACTTTTTTGTTGTTTATGCTTAGAAGCTTAAATTTCTTCTTCTTAAAGGGATGATAGGTATAAAATATTTGTCTTGTTTTTTTTATGAAGCTGGTAACAATATTTTGTTTCACAAACATCAACCCTGGTTGTATGCTAAACACAACCTTTGATTCATTAAACATGACACAAATATAGATACAAATATTTATTTTTTCAAATTATATTAGCCAGTAGGTTGGAGAAATGCCAGCTTAACTCTCTTCCCTGGAGAATAGAAATCGATCAAGGTCAGAAAAACAAGTTAGATTTGGGACATGAAACCTAATTCAATTATTTTAGTAAAGAAGTGCATGCTGCCATTGTCTGCATCTTTCCAGGAAGCTAAACAGCAAAGCGCTGGAGATTGCCTGAAGATGGGAGCTAACTGTGCTTTAACCAATCAGTCTGAACATGCGAAGTGGGATGCACTACTCAGACTTCTGAAGAAATACCATGAACTTCAAACAAGCATGTCCCAACAATCCTCGACCACTGAAAAAATGCTTTAGATAACATGTCTGATGTGTACTGTTTTGAGAGAAATGAAAGGAAATCCATGGCAAACGTTACCAGTTTTATTTTTCAGTATAATACATGGAAGTTTTGCTCTGCTGAAGGATACATACTATCAAAGCAAGTAACAACCATGTTCTAGGTTTCTGCTCACATATGTTAAGACTTACAGAAGGGATAACACATATTCTGGGATGGTATGTAAGAGACTCTCCTAGATAAGAATTTTCTTTTTTATTTATTATTTTTATATTAATTACAGTTTCTTCATTTTGTATCCCAGCTGTAGCCCCCCTCCCTCATTACCTCCCAATCCCACCCTCTCTCCCTCATCTCCTTCCTGCCCCTCTCTAAGAACACTGATGGGGGAGGTCATCCTCCCCTTCCATCTGATCTTAGCTTATCAGGTCTCTTCAGGGCTGGCTACGATGTCCTTTTCTGTGGCCTAGCAAGGCTGCTCCTCTCTCGGGGGTTTGGGAGGGGCAAAGAGCCAGCCATTGAGTTCATGTCTGAGACAATCCCTGTTCACCTGAAGATCTATATTTATATAAAGTCTATCAGTATCTATAACTGCATGACACAAAAGAACACCAAATCTCACTATAGATGGTGGTGAGCCACCATGTGGGTGCTGGGAATTGAAGTCAGGACCTCTGGAAGAACAGCTAGTGCACTTAACCACTGAGCCATCTCTCCAGCTTCTCTAGATGGGAGTTCTTGGAAAAGACTCTTGTGATACATCCCAAACTTTGACTCTGCTGTAATCTCTTTCATTTGGCTACTGACAGATGGCCATCCTTCTTGTTCCCTTAAGTTGTTTGGGGTAAGGTAATTAAAGCCTGTTTCCTGAAAGCACATTTTACTATTTATGGGCATTGCTGTTATGTCTGTTTTACAATGTCAAGTGAAGCATATATGACTCAAAGAAATGAAACATATCATACTTGTTTTAGTTTGGGTTTTTATTGCTGTGAAGAGACTCCAAAACCCTAGCAACTCTTATAAAGGAAAGCTTTTAATTGGGTTTGGCTTACAATTCAGAGGTTTAGTCCATTGTCATCATGGCAGAAAGCATGGCAGTGTACATGCTGACATGGTGCTGGAGAGTTTTACATCCAGATCCAACAGCAGCAGGAAGAGAGAGAGAGAGAGAACGTAACCTTGGCCTGGGCTTTAGCATTCCCAAAGCACACCTCCAGTGACACACTTCCTCCAGCAAGACCACACCTGCTCCCAGATGGCCACAACTCCCGATAGTGCTCCTCCCTTTGAGCAGAACTTTAAACTTTTTCTTGGTTGGGGTGTCTGTCTAATGTCCACTGAGGTAAATCCACTTGATAACCAAATACTATCTATAACAGAGCATATTCTGGAGTCACTATTTACTTTTACTTTTCTTTCTGGTGTGGTACACCTAAGTTAGTAAGGTTTCTTGCCAGTTGGTGGAAGATGGATATTGCTAGTAATTAGTTGTGCAATTTTTTTTCTGTAATGATATCATTGTGATTGTGAACAATTGCACATCAGCTTGTTGGCTCTTTTGAAAGAAAGGAAGGAATTACTAAGAACCATTTTTTTAACTATAGGAAGTAAAAGTTAATAAACGTGGAATCCCATTGCATGAAGTATCTGCAGTGGCTGCAGCCTTCTGATGTCTCTGCTCTGTTATTCCTGTGTTTATAGATGCTCCTATCCTTACCATCACTCTGTCTCTCCTCCTAAGTCTTCTTCCAGATTCATGTGGCTGTTAAGTATTTAATGAGACCTGTGAACGTCTAGCAAATGCTGAACATGTTCCTGTTAAACATTCAGTTTTTTCCTATATTACAGTTACTTCTACATTTACTTTTCTTCCCAAATAAATACTACATTTATCTGAGACTAAGTGGAGGTTGCTTTATACAGGACACAAATTTAGGAGTGCAACCCGGGGTTATCTAAATCAGCATGCTGAGAAGATCTGACTGACATATTTTTATACAAGCATTCTTCCGTGCTAAACAGTTGTAGACACACTCGTCAAAATATGTAAGTATAAATTAATAATAAACTTACTTGCCTTTCGGTGAGTCTACTAAATAATGGATTGATCTTTTCTACTATCAGCACTCATTTATAGAGCATCTGAGGAATTTATATCAATATTTTTATAAAAAAGAGCCAGGAAAATTTATAATACTATATTCATTCTATCAGCTGGGAGACAGGTTTATTCATAACATCTGAATGTTAAAATTAATATGAACCTCTCAAATATACTTTGCCTTAATGAAAGTACCTTTTATTTGGGGGCATTTTTGTTCAATTAAATATTAACCCATATACATAATCTTTCCATATATTTTAAGATATAAATATGTCCATAATGTCACACCTAAACTAGTGTATACTAGGGCAGGTGTGTCCTGAAAGCCTTAAAACACATTCTCCACGTGTGATGCTTATTTTGTGTATAGATAAATCTGCTAAAGCCTCTGTTTCTGAGTCTGGTTAAGCATTAATACAGTGTACTTAGGTACTACATTAGTAACTCACATAAACTATTGGGAAATAAACATTTTCCTGTCACTAAGGATTTGGTAGTTCCTGGGGAGAAAGACCTTAATCAGAGGAACTAGAGGAGTCAAGGGCACTGTGGATGAGTCCAGTTATCTTTAGTTTAGTTATCTTTACTAGAACCTGCTGGTTGACATTCTAGTGTCTAAAGCAGTAGTCCATTTAGAGTTAAGTTTAATAGATCTTCCTCAACCTGATGGCCTCTTTTGGTCAATAGCAGTTTAGAAATGCAATTTTTCAGAGTAAATAGTGAAAAAAATGAGTAAAAATGTAGAATTAAAAAAAATGAGCAGGCTTTGCAATGTGCTGAAAACCTCGGTGGCTGCTCAGCTTTTCCAGGACAGTCCAGAGATCCCAAATGATGTGTACATGTTCAGCAAAGGGGCTGGGAGATTTTAAGTATGGTGACTCCATTTCCACACCAGGATACTGTACAGGAGGACTGCATTTCTAGTGGCCACTTTGCTACTGTGATGCCTTCAAAGTTCATGATATGATCACGAAGAAAAGGTTTTCAAAGAAAGAATGTTTGTTTGCTTACCATCTACAGTGTTTTAATGACAGCCCTTCCTCACTAGAACATTAGGCATTTATTTCAGTCTTTTTACATTTTATAAGATTAGTAACATTAATTGTAAGAAACACATATGCACACATATAATACCCCTTGAAAGAGCTGTGGTTATCATAGACAAGCTACCATTTTGTTATGACTGACTTTTTTTTTTTTTTTTAGTAAGCTGCACATTTCATTTATTGTTGTTTTTGTTTGTTTGTTTGTTTTGTTGTTGTTGTTGTTTTCAATGCCATTTATTCAGGAACCTTGAGCAATCATCTGACCTTGGGGAAAGCCAGCCCACAGCTTAAATAGTCTCTGGGTAGCCAACCCCAGCATGCCACGTGGGCAATGCAGATAGGTCCACATACATGGAAGCAAGCCAGATCCTCAGCCTTAGCCAAATGTAGAGTTGTTTGTGACAGAGAGCACTCACCATCGGGAAGGTGGAAGGCGGAAACCAGCTCCATCTTTAAGGCACAGCATTCTGCAGCTCTCTACAGTTCCCCCTTTTTGTTTTAGACGCATCAGGCAAGAGTAGAGGTCTGATCTCTGATATTAGAAATAAATTGGGACTTTGTACTGATGTTCATTTAGGTGTCATCCACCCAAAGAGCATCAGACCCGTCCGATCCAGAGAAGAGCATGTCTGATTGCATGCGGGTTGATGCCCCAGGTCCTGCCTCTGAGAAAAAGGTATGACTTTTAAATATCAAAAGCTTTCAGAGTACAACTCTGACTACTACTCTACTACTCTTAGCTTTTGTAAATGAGCAGAAGCAAATATACTTCAGGAGTGTGAGAAACCTATCCACCTGTCATTTTCTCCTTATTTCAGGCAATTCTTTGCTCTCCTATAGCATTCATAGAGAACCTAAGTTAAGATTCAAGGTTCATCCCTTTTGTTATATCTCTGTCATTAAGAATTTCGTTGGAGTATGAGTCTCTGAGAAGTCCCCTGTGTTCAAATTTTCTTGTTCTGTTGCTCTCCTTGTGTGGTTCCTGTCCTCTCCAGATCTTACTATTTCTCACTTCTTATATAAGATGCCATGCACTCTGCCCAACAGTTGGCCATAAGTCTCAGTATCTGCTTTGATAGTCTGCAGGGCAGAGCCTTTCAGAGGCCCTCTGTGGCATGGAGATAACCTAGAACCCCTGCACAGATATAGTCCATGGCAGTTTAGTGTCCGAGTGGGTTATATAGTAATGGGAAGAGGGACTGCCTCTGACATAATCTGATTGGCCTGCTCTTTGATCACCTCCCCCTGAGCGAGGAGCAGCCTTACCAGGCCACAGAAGATGACAATGCAGCTTCTCCAGATGTGATCTAATAGACTAAGATCAGAAGGAAGGAGAGGAGGACCTCCCCTATCAGTGGACTTGGGAAGGGGCATGTGTGAAGAATGGGGAGGGAGGGTGGGACTGGGACGGGAGGAGGGAGGGGCTTATGGGGGATACAAAGTGAATAAATTGTAATTAATAAAATAAAATTTAAATTTAAAAAAATAAATAAATAGAAAAAAATTTAAAAAAAGAATTTCATGTTTACTATTCTTCAAGTGACTTAAATATTTATTTGATTTCTTACTTGTAAGACCCATAGCTTTAGTATCTATCCCTCCTTTCTTCCTTCCTCCCTCCCTCTGTCTCTTCCTTCCTTCCTAGCTTCCTTCCTTTCTTCCTTGCTTCCCCACCACACCTCTTTTATAAACATATTACATTTGTTTTTACAATTGCTTTTTATTTTAATTAGTTAGAAAAATGTTAAGGCCAAGAATCACATTTGGTTATTCCCTGCTACAATCTTTAAATTCTTTAATTCACCCAATAGTAGATTTAGAGTTTATTAGATTAACTTTAATCAGACGAAGACAAAATTTATGTAAACTTAAGCTTGAAATTGACATTTGAAAACATGTGAAAGTGTCCATGTTGTTTGTTATTTTGAACTCTTGACATAATAATAAATGTGAATGTAACTATCAATGTACAAATATAAATTTGTAAATTCATCACTTTCAAGATGAGATGATTTTAATCCAAATGAAAATCACAAGTCTATAGGTGATCAATGTGAGTTATTTATTATATACATTTTGTTTATGCATTATGTGCTCCACATACATATATGGCGATAAATAAAAAATAAAATTAGCAAATTCACTGAAATCTACTTATTGTTTAAAATTGTGTAGCAAGGAAGTAATAAACACTAAATAGTATGTTTGTTTATCTATTAAATTTTTGAGTCCAATCTTTTAACTTCCAAAATATCACCTCTGAAATGACAGTGTAATGAACAACACTGTTACTTTAATTTACCCTCTAAAGTTAGAGGAATTTTACATTCTCACGAAAGTAAACTTAAACTTGAGGTCTAATTCTTTCTTGATTGGTGTTTGACTAAGGGAATAAAATTTTTAATGATTTCTAAAATCTAGAGTGAAGAGAAGTATTTCATTTTAAAAGCCAAAAGTGATTTAAAAAATTAACAATTTTTTCTCAGTGGTACATGGTGCACGTCTGGAATCCTAACACTCCAGGAGGTGGAGGCAGGCAGAGCTCTGTGAGTTCAAAGCCAGCGTGCTCTAAAAAGTGAGTCCAGGGCAGCCAAGACTACACTGAGAAACCCTGTCTTGATAAACAACAACAACAACAAAACAAAAAACAAAACAAAACAAAAAAACAAACATTTTTTTCTCTAGTCAGAGTACTTCATAGCAATTACAATTCACTTGTAATTTTTCATGAGTTTAAAGATAACTTCCAATGAATCAAAACTGAAAAATATTGATAAGGGTTAAGAATTGATTTTGCTACCTTCTCAATTTATATCTGATATCCTTATTACTTTCAGTTTCACAATGTAACTAAACTTAGAGATAAGTCTCTAAAGTGATAGTTAAGGTCTTCCAAGTAGGCTGCTCCAACCTGATAGCTCTCCATAGAAGACAAGGAAAATTTTGAAACTAGAAAGTGAGCTCAAAGGGCAAAGAAAATTATCTCCAAGCTTGGTGACCTGAGTTCTTATCCCAGGACCCTCGTAGTATAAAATAAAGAACTGATGCCTACAAGTTGTTCTCTGCTTCCAAATGTGCGCCATGGAATGAGCTCCCTGACCAAACACACATACAAAACACATACAAAAGAAATAAATAGAGATATAAGTAAATATTTTTTTAAGATTAAAAATAAGAGTAAATCAGGACATGAAGACGTGGACAATGAACTGTGTGAAAACTGGGGAGAAAAGATGATCCACAAGCCCAAGAAAGCCCAGAAGATAGCCAGTGGTCTGCTGTGCCTATGAAATGCTCATAATGACCCTATGTTGACCATCTCGTCCCTAAGTGGTGGCACTATAGGAGAAGTCTTGAAACGCATACAGATTGAAGCCTTCTTAGGTAGAGAATGTCACGTCATTATGGTTGCGACTTTGAAGCCTGCATGTGGTCTTAGTTCTGTCCTGTCTCATGTTGCTTCTTGTTTGCACGGTGTGGAGAGGCTTCTCTGCCACACGCTCCTTCCAGGACATGAAGCCATGAAATGAAGCCTCAGAAACCAAGAACCAACACAACAACCCTCTTAACTTATTTCTGTTAAGTATTATAATACAATGGAGGTGGAAATAACAGCACAATCCTTGCCTTCGCCTCTGCCTGCTTGTCTCTAGAATTCTGACAGAATACATTTATTTTCAATTTCATATCATCTTTAGTGCTATCTAATGGTAAACTTACCATACTAATATGATATGAGTTTTCTTTAAACTAGAAATCACAGCTCCATGTCTTCTTTTTCAGAAAGGAAATTCCATAGGGCAGGAAACCTTAGCACTGTAATCACAATCCCTGCTTAATCCAGTGTTTGTTCATGTTATAATCAGAACGTTTTCCACTAGAGGGAAGTAGAGAAGAAGGAGGCTCAATGCTACAGTCAGCATGGAAGACCATCTAAAGGGGACCGCAGACACAGATTTGTGGTTGTGGTCCCTCCCCACACTGTCTAAACTTCTGCTTTGAAGACCTGGCAACTAACCCATAAGCAGTGGCAGCAGAAAATAAGCTTTAAAGACAAAAGCAATTTTAAACTTCTAATAATGTCAACAATATGAGAGACTGTGGATATGGATGTGCCAATATATACTTTATAAATATTTGAAAAATATGAATGTTGTTAACAACAGTTGAAAAAATTTAATATGCTAGACAAAAATTATGAACAAATATTTCTGAAGAGATATAACACATAAAATAAATACAAAAAATATACGATGCAAAATATACACTCTCAGTGAAATTAACTGTTTGAGCTTGTTAGTCTGATGGGGAAAGGATAAGAGCTCCACAAGGACCAAATATATCTGGGCACAGGGTCTTTTCTGAGACTGACATTCAACCAAGGACCATGTATGGATATAACCTATAACCTCCGCTCAGATGTAGCCTGTGGTAGCTCAGTAACCAATTGGTTTCCCAAAGTGAGGGGAACAAGGACTATTTCTAACAGGAACTCAATGACTGGCTCTTTGGCCTCCCCACCCCCCAAGGGAGGAGCAGTCCTGTTAGGCCACAGAGGAGGGCTTTGCAGCCAGTCCTGAAGATACCTGATAAAACAGGATCAGATGAATGGGGAGGAGGTCCCCCCCATCAGTGGACTTGGAAAGGGGCACGGTGAAGATGAGGGAGGGAGGGAGGGACTGGGAGGGAATGAGGGATCGGGACACGGCTGGGATACTGAGTTAATAAAATGTAACTGATAAGAAAAAAAAATAAAATTAAAAAAAGTGCTTAATCTTAAATAGAAGGGTTAAAAGAGACTCCAAGAAATGAAAATTCTATAGACTAATCTGCAGATTTGCAAACAGGCTTAAATGTCTACTTATATAAACATTCACAGAATATAAAATAAGAACATGCTAGTTAAGCCAATGTAAGGTGTGTGATCTTAGAAAAGTGTTTAATTTCAAAAAATAAATCATGATGTTACTCATAATATGTGCTATCTTCAATGACAAGAATTTTAGTTTAAACTATCAGGTATTATTTGTTTTACCTTGTCTTGTTGGTTTAGGATATTTTTCTGCGATTTTATATAAATTTTAACAGCCAATCAAATTATAAGTATTATGTAAAACAAAGAATAAAAGCCCTTAGATATAAATTTTAAATATGTTCAATAAGGAAAGGTTTTTTTTTTTTTTTTGCTACATTAATATCCAGTCAGTCACTTTCATTTATAAGAAAATCCAACCATAGTAATATTATTTCCTTCTCATCCTCTCTACTTATAGTAAGCTTTGTTTTTGAGAGTCTGAAATTGTGTGTTTGTGTGTGTGATGTGTAAATTTATGTTGTGTAAGTGAATTTTGGTACGTATGTTACACCGTATGTACAGATGTCAGAGGAAAACAGTTGGTTGCGTGGTTTTTGCCTTGGCACCTTGTTTATGACAGTGTCTTACTCACTGTATTGGCCAGGTTAATGGACTGAGCTTTGGAGACTGATTCTCTCATCTGTTACGTCCTACCCCGCAGGTATGCTGCAATTACAGATGCTTTCATTACTGTGTCCAATATCTATATAATTTTGAGGATCTGAGCTCAAGTCATCAGACTTATGTGACATTCATTTTCTCACTCAGCCATCTCATATTGAGACTCTGGGATAGCACAGGAATATAAAAAAGAAAGGAAGAAAGAAAGAAAGAAAGAAAGAAAGAAAGAAAGAAAGAAAGAAAGAAACTAGAATATGAATAGTCCCTGTGTCTGTGATGCTCAAGAGAAATGAAGTAAAGGAGAAAGTTGTGGTGAAGTGGAGAGAGAAGAGATGCCTGTGACCTTTAGAATCTTCTCTTTACTGTTCAGGATGCTCAGAGATATGTATACTTAATATGAATATTGTATAACATTACAATGTCTTTTTATGTCAGCATCAAAACTCTGAATTTCAAGATAGCCAAAATGTCAAAATATAGGTCATGTATTTTTCAGATTCTACACACTTCCTGAATCAGTGTAGGATATATATAGAAATATAGATATCTATATCTATCCAAAGATATCAATATAGATATCGATATCTCTATATATAGATATATCACAAAGGATAGGAGATTTTATATATTTTTTCAAGGTCACTTTACAAGAAGTGGAAAGGAGCAAGAATTCACTTTCTATTTAGCTATTAATATTATTGATAGCTCTATAGAACTGTATTACATCAATATTAAAAATCATTCAAGGCAGCCATCAGAGGCCTATTCAATGTGTAAAATATCCCATATAACTCTACTAATATGTGGCAGAGGTAAAGCTTCAACGGGAACTGGAATGAAAGGCCAAAGTCTTCATTCATTTTACCGACTGTCATTGCCAAATTACTCCATATCATTACAAATGGATTGAAAAATTAAACTCACAGCTGATGTTGCCTGGAAAAGCTGGCACTCATTCATATATAGACTTGCTGCTAGCTGAGCACTGGCTCATTAGACAGGCTGAATTTGAAGCAAATTGCTTAAGATGCAACATATGAAACAAGTCTATTGATTACGCATGGTTCACGTCATAATTAAAACTTGCCTTATCTACATCTCTCACTATCCCTTAAAATGATATTTAAGGAATTATCTTGGCTTGACCCTAAATGAAAATTCCCAAGGTCCAAGACTTTTAATTCACATGTTGGTAACTGAAAATTTTATTTCATGTCACAAAACAATCTCTCTTTTTAAATTTTATTTATGTATTCTTCTCTCATGCAGTACATCTTGACTGCAGCCTCCTCTTTCCCTCCTCCTCTCAGCCCACACCCCTTCCACAGATCTTCTTTATCATTGTCTTTCTCTCTTTCACTTGAGAAAAGAGTAGGCTTCCCCATGATATCAACTGAACGTGGCACAAGAAGATGCAACTGAGACTAGGGATATGCTCTCGTATCAAGGCTGGAGGAGGTAACCCTGTTGGTGTAATGTTCTTGTGGAATGTACACAATTTACCCTTGTTCATTCAAATGCTGATTTCTCTCCCCACTATCTGGTTTCGATCCATTGCATTGTGGTGCTTATTCTAAGCATCACCTGTCTCAAGTTTGTGTAAACATGCCACCATTTGTTCTCTGTATTGTCAATTAAACAACCAGCCAATGCTGAGTAGTGGAGAGAATAGGGGAGACATCCTGGTCCGGAGGGGAGGAGAAAGAAGTAAATGAGAAAAGTCTTAGAGGAGAAATTAGGAGGAGAGGACTTGGAAGCATGAGGAGAGATGAAACGGACCTGAAATGTGACTGAAAGCAAGTATAATGTGGGAAATCTGAATGGGAGGAAACTGTGCAGACCTGGAGGTTTAGGATGGAGTAACTATTGCCCAGCATTGTGCTCTAGGTTAATTAAATAAATCCTAGTCTCTGTGTGGTGTATACAAATGATTTAGGAATAACCACTGTTTAGCTAAAAGACAAATCAATATTAAACTTTAATAATCAACAACATAACCCAGTAAAGGAAAAGATCCCACAAGAATGTTAAAAAGTCACCCTATAGGAAGGGGAACAGGGACTATTTCTGACATGAACTCAATGGCAGGCTCTTTGACCTCCCCACCCTTCAAGGGACGAGCAGTCCTGCTAGGCCACAGAGGAGGACTTTGCAGCCAGTCCTGAAGATACCTGATAAAACAGGGTCAGATGAAAGGGGAGGAGGTCCTCCCCAATCAGTGGACTTGGAAAGGGGCAGGGAGGAGATGAAGGGAGGATGGGATTGGGAGGGAATGAGGGAGTGGGATACAGCTGGGATACAGAGTTAATAAAATGTAACTAATAATAAAAATAAAAATAAAGAGTCACCCTAGTACCATGGCTAGTAATCCAACCAAAAACCCGAGCTGAAGAACCACAGCGTGTTTGCGGAGGACCTGGTGCCGACCCACGCAGGCTCTGCAGTTGTGCAGCTTCAATCTCTATGAGCCTCCATAAGCCGTGGTTAATTGGATTGGTGGGCCTTGTTCTCCTGGTGCCCTCAACCCTCTGGCTCTTGCAATCCTTCTCCATCTTCTGCAGAGATCCTTGGGTTCCACCTAATGTTTGGCTCTGGTCTCTGTACCTACCCCTATCAGCTACTGAAGGAAGCCTCTCTGATTAAGATTGTGCTCAGCACCAATCTATAAGTAGAGTAGAGTATCATTAGAAATCTTTTCACTGACTTTTTCTCCCTGTCAGTCATGATTGGTTCTACTCTAGTCTCTGAGCTATCCAGGTTCTGCATCCTGGCCATCTCAGCAGTGCCCTGGTGTGGGCATCGGGATAAACCAGTCACTGGTTGGCCTCTACTGCCCCAGTGCATCTTGTATGGGATACCGTTCATGGATTTTGTTGCTAGGTGGTGTCCCAGTCCCACCACTGAGAGCCTATGCTAGTTACATAAGATGGCCGCCTCAGGCTTTATATCCTCCGTTACTGGGAGTCCTCACTAGGGTCACCCTCGTAGGATCCAAAAGTTTCCACTGTACTAGCTTTCCATATCACCCCAAACGCCCACCTGCTTCAGTAGTCTCTCACCTTCCTCATCTCTCCCTTTTACATCTAATCCCTTTTATTCCCATACCTACCCACTCTCACGCCACCCACAATATATATTCTATTTCCCTTCCCAGGGAGATCCATGTACCCTCCCTAGACTTCTCAGCTCTGTCTAATTTCTGGATCTGCGGATGGCAGCGTGATTCCCCTTCATTCAGCAGCTAATGCCCATTTATAAAGGAGCGCACTTTATGTTGTTCTCCCTGGGTCTCGGTTACCTCACTCAAGAGATATTCTCAAACTGAAAGTTAAAAACTTTCAAATCTCCAGCAGTATTGAAAACGTGGATACCAAATCAGCTTTGAGTTCTGTGCTCTGTCCCTCGGGGAGCGGTTCGAAGTTGAGGCTGGCACCAAGAAAATGAATCATTGGTTGGTTCCCTATCTCTGGAATGACCACATTCAATCCAGAAGGACATATTCATTGGAATATTATGCTGCCAGTCCAGCGAAGTAGCTTCCAGTGAACCTCATTCATTTCTGGTTAAGGTCTTTGGAAATAGATAAAAAGAATTAATGTGTTTTTTGTTTGTTTGTTTGTTTGTTTTGTTTTGTTTTTCTCATGACACAACCTGTCATTGTTTCTTAGAAAAACATTTGGAAAGATTTCTACTTTTCTTGATGCCTTTTTACTAAGAAGTGATGCCAGCGAAACTGCCATGAACAATTTGGCCTCTGTGATTCATTCCTTCCATTTTTGCCATTCAAATTTCTTTGTGAATTTATTATGTCATGTTCTTTATAGCCTGAACAAATGTGTTACAGAACTAAAAGAATCAGATGAGGAAAATGTGAAAGCTAAGGACGGAATGCAAGAACTAAAATGTGTTACTTTATTTCAAAACTATTCTGGTATGATGCTTTGAAAGTAAATATTTTGGAATCTAGTAAAAATATTTGTAAATATTTTAGTAAATCATGATGTGCATTTTATTTGTAACTCCCTGTTATTAGTATGATGACCTCTGAAGAATATATATATATATACATATATATATATGCCCTATGTTTATCATTGGAACTATCAAATGAGTTAAGAAAATAGAAATAGAATTTCAAAAATTGTTCATACTTTCGAAGAAATGCATTTCCAGTAAATATAACAAATACTCAAAGCCACACTTATGTTGGTAAAACAGTTGTAAATGCAAATGATGAGCTGTGTTTTAGGCACACAAGTGGCCTTTCTAGTCCTCCAACACAGTTTGATAATTGACCTTTCATATCTCCTTCTGTTCACAATATATGGACTTATTTTGTTTGTACCCTTCAGTAATAAACATCTTCTATTAATGATTAGTGTTATCTGTGTTTTATTTTTCTAATTTGCAAAAGTGAACTGGGAATATTATCCCATTATTCTTTCATTTTACATTAGCAACTGACTGATGCTGTTGAGAACATTTTCTTTAATTTATTGTGCGTGGTATACATGCTGTTCAAGATTTTCACTTGAAAAAAAAGTATTACTTATATGTTTAATTCTAATTTGCAAACATTTATCATATATCAACTTCACAAATGTGTCATTTCTTCATATTGTGAAAAATTTCCCAAACTATGTTAGGCTATTATATTTAAACTCCATTTACTCGAGAACACTGTGAGAAAAAATTTAAGAGGTTTTTTTATTGCTTTTTGGTTTTGTTGTTTTGTTTTGTTTTGTTTTTTGAGACAGGTTTCTCTGTGTAGCTCTGGCTGTTCTGCACTCAATTTGTAGACCAGACTGGCCTCTAACTCACAGAGATCTGTCTGCCCCTTCCTCCCTGAGTGCTCGGATTAAAGTCGTGAGCCAGCCACCAAGTCCAGTTAAATTTTAAGAGTTTAAAAAGATAGAGTATCTCCTTATGATAAAGTTAACAATATGTCAAAATTAAATAATTCAATGACTCAGTAAACTTATAGACTTGTGCAGCCATTGTCATACTCCAGTTTTTGAACATGCCTAATTGTCTTAAACATTTGCCCATTCCCACATCTAGACAATCATGGACCCAACTTCCACTGTAATTTTCATAACAAAGGAAACCACACTATATTTTATCTTTTCCCTTGATGTCCTCAATAAGACATATCATTTTTTATGTTTACCCATGTTTCATTTAGTTTTCTGTCGTTATATGTGAAAAAGGATAGACATCAGAAGAAGGAGAAAACAGGGAACAGGACAACAGCCTGCCACAGAGGGCCTCTGAAAGGCTTTACCCTGGAGTGTATCAAAGCAGATGCTGCGACTTATGGCCAACCGTTGGGCAGAGTGCAGGGAATCTTATGAAAGAAGTGGGAGATAGTAAGTCCTGGAGAGGACAGGAGCTCCAGAAGGGAGAGCAACAGAACCAAAAATCTGAGCACAGGGTTATTTTTCTGAGACTGATACTCCAATCATTTTTTATTTTTAATAAATACACTTAACATTTGGAAGAATTTCAAATTCCTATACTATTGAGTTTAATCATTATCTCATGTATATATATTAGTGTTGCCTGTTGTCTACTTTATGGCTATGTCATACTTTGTCCATTTACCACTTAACACCTGTATGCTTTCTGGCATTTGGACACCATAAGTGATGAAGTCAGAGGCATCTTCATGTAAATATAAACTTTATTACTCAGGAGCAGATGTCTAGAAAAATTTTAAAAGGTGATAAATTTGTGGCTAAGTTTTCAATCAACTACCAAAGTGTTTTCCTCTACAGCAGGGCCTATCAGGACCCCTAGACATGCCACATCTTTAACAGTATTTGCCACTACTTGCTTAAAAATTTATTTATTTTAGCAATGTGAACATTTTTCATTGCAGTTCTAAAAGCCACTTTTAATACTTAATGTTCAATAATGTAGAGAATGTCCTTAAGGATTTATTAATTTGCATAGCTTTATGCAAATGTATATATTCAGAGTCCAAGTCAATGTTTAATTTGGTTGACTATTACCACTATTAGGTTCTTTAGTATTCTGAGTGAAAATTTTCTGTATTATTTGCATTTTCTTTGTATCATTGTTTTTCTTCCTTGGTATGTTGTAAATGTGAATATTGAGAGCCAATTCAATTAATGAAATCCACCATATTTGTTTCCTTTCTTGCTTTTGGTATATTTTCTTGTATTGAAAATTAACATCAGTAGGCTTGCTTCACATTGATATTTTAATCTGACTTTTCTCCGTGAAACAATTTTAAACACTTGCCCTAGCTGGAAAAGCATTAGTAAGCTTTGCAGAAAAACATTAAGGTGTTTGAAAATCTCTAAAACTAGTGAAAGGAGAAATAGAAAGCTCTTCTGGACTTGAATGGCTCAGGATTTAGTTGGGACAGAAAACTGTCCAGTAAAGAACATAATGAGCCATGGTATTGCATTACCAGTAGGTCTCAGGGGAGGACAGCGGGATTAAGTCCTGAAGGCGCTTACTTTGCATACTGTTCCTGATAGGCTGTCTGTTCCTTTTAGAACAGACAGAATTTAATTGACCTATTATGTGCATTTCTACAACATTATTAGTAATTAGTAGCTTGTAAGAAGTCTGACAGCCTTGTGAAGACAGGCCATAGAGTGAAATTGCTAAGCAGTTAGTTATTAACCTATAACAACAAAACAAACAAATAAACAACAACAACAAAAAACAGTAAATGTCTCTCTGAAATAAGATTGCTGTTTTCTCTATAGTCTGGTTTTTGTGTAAAACCCAGAGACTACAGCGGTGTGCAGAAAGCAAAATAGCCTGAGGCACAGTCTCAGAAGGTCTTTGTTTTCACCTGTGAAGCGTGTGAAGATCAAAAAGAAGCCATGGTTTATCAGATCCTAGACAGCTGTAATGGACGCTTTCACATGGGATTGGGCAAGTCTGCTTTTAGTAAGTACGAGTGTTACAATGGGTCAACATGGAGATTAAAGACGGTGCCGATTGCCTAAACATACTTGATTGGAATCACGTGTCTATAAGCCCACAGAGTCTATGCTAAAATCGGTTACATCAAGGAGCCTCCTAGAGACACAATGAAATGGGAGGAGTGCCTCCACCGCTCTCTCGGGAACATTGGGGCTTCCACAAAAGGACACAAGGGGCAGGAGTCAGTGTCAGGCCCCTGAGATGAGCAGAGCATATGGTACAGAAGGAGCAGAGTGGGTTCCTGACCTCTCTGGGCACTGTGCTCCTCGCTGTATCAGTTGAGCCTCCCGCGGCAGCCCGTGTGGCGGTTTGTGCCCCACAGGGGCCACCACTTCGCACTGTAATGGTGAGCCTTGATGGCCCAGGTAGAGTGGAATTGGGAGTCTGGGGACCAACACTGTGCAGTGAGTGGAGAAGTGGGAACTAGCTGAGGCTAGGCTTCCTGAAGGCCCTCTCAGCTCCTCTTCTCTGATAGGAGAAGCTGGTGCCCTTCAGCCAGGATGAGAGCTCTCCTGCAGGCGCAGAACTCTCCAATGTGTGCTCTGGAGGTTTGAAACTGCCTCCCTTAGCTCAGTCCGGACCTTCAGAGGAGTTCTCTTGGCAAGCAGCGCTGGAAGGGGCCCCTGTTCCTCCTCTTTGGGCTGAGTAGAAGCCCCTGGGCACTCGTGGGCAGGAGCCCCAGTAGGACAGGAGGAAACCACAGGCTTTCTGGCAAACAGCGTGCTAGAGGTGACAAGGAAATCCCCCCAGCTGACTACTTCCTGGGATTGTGATTACAGATTGGTGTTGGGGTGGGGTCGTGGTGCTGAGTGTTTTATGTGGGCGGAAAGTCCACCTCCTAAGTTTTGCCTAATGAAGACTTTGCTTAACTTCCTCAGAAATTCTAGTACCCCCAAGAAGTACCTCCTGGAACCCTACCTTCTCCACACTCCAATCATGAAAAACTTTCATGTGAGCAGGTAAGTTTCGCTTCTTATATAGCTTGGGGAGGATAGAGACCAGAAAAAGAACAGGATATTATGAAGTAAGTCTCTATTTAAGGAGTGACAGTGAAAGGGCTCAATTTTGGGAAGAGTCTGGTATCCCTTTAATGGATTTCCCTTTACCCCTCCCACCCCTCTGTGCCCCTCTCCCCCTTACATCTCTAACATAAACAGGCATAGGGGATCCGAGCTGCAGTGGACAGTCTGTGTCCCTGGATGTGGGCCTGGCGTAAGGTATTCTCCAAAGCCAACGTTTTCTAGCTTGTGAAATACTGAGTGATCTCCAATATGATGCGGTCATAGCAACGTCATAATTTAAATGAAAGAACATCCCAGCCCTTCAGGTGTCTCATCTCTCACAGGGAAGAGCTGAAAAAGGGACTGCCCCCCCTCTTGTGAAGGCTATGGATGCATTATAGAAGGCCATGTTAGGAAAGTGAATGTGGGTTCTCCCGACACAGAGAAGCCAGAAGGGACAAAAGTTGGATTTTGGCAATGTTCACAGTGAAATGTGAGCCAGGAAACTCCCCTTGGCATGAATAGTAAAACACTAGCTTGGATTTTGATAACTAGAGACCATATAAAATGTGCAGAAATTCTCTACTCTTCGGAGGAATAGGAGTAGAAGACTTGTAAGTAAGAGTATGCAAAAGCTAAGTTTATAAATGAGTGAGTATTGATTGACAGGGAGTCAGGAGGCATTCTGCAGTGTACACGCAGTAGCCAGCCCAGACCCTGTTACCCCCTTTGTATGGAATACAATAACTGCCAGAAGCCTACCCAGAGAGGTTGCACTCTGGCTAACTGATGGCTTTTGAAATACAAGTTGTGAACATTTTAAGACAAATGTTTACTCACTGCATATTCTGTTGATGTATAAACTTGGTGGAGTTGAGGCAGAGCCTGATAACAACAGCTAATCTTTATAGTGCTGTCTGTCCCGAAAGCTATCACACCGTTTCTAGGAGCTGAGTTCTGCTTTCTCTTCTTTCTACCAGCTTATTGAAACAAGTACAGTGCACTTCATAAATTCTGCCTGTCTCCTTTAAGTCGTCAATACCTGCCTTAGCAATCACATCTTAAACACGAAATCCACTTTAAAATTTTGAGCAATTTTTTTTTCTATGATTTTACACAGTTAACTTGAAATTCCCCTTTTCAAACACAAATATGAAGATATCACAAAGGAATGGACTTTTGGACTAAAACTATGTAATGATACCTTAAGATGCAATTAATCTCTTACTTTATCTTGAAAGATTTGGGGCTTAACAAGATGTCTCCCAAAGAACAGAGAATACAAAAACAAAACAATGCTAACCAAATTCTCACTCCTGAAAGAAATGTTTGAGCTGCTTAGGGGAGTTTCTGTTTGTTTAATTGTGGTGTGTGTGTGTGTGTGTGTGTGTGTGTGTGTGTGTGTGTTTGCCAGCATTCGCATGGCCAGTAGACAAAAGATGGCCACATTTTCGATGGGTAGCACGGAGTAGGTCTGCTAAGGCTAGGGACTGTGGTTAGGTAATGTAAGCTACTTCAAGTCTGAGCATTAGGTTTATTAATTGGTGAGCTCTCTCTTTCAAAGTTCTTCTTAAAGCCACATACACACACACACACACACGCACACACACACACACACACACCTTTGTAAATATATATGTAACTGAAGGAAAAACTGTGCTAGTGAACTAGACTCTGACACATTTATCTTTTTAAGCCTCGGGAAGGAGGAGAAGTTTACAGTTATGATGTTTGTAACTGAGTATGGCAAGTAAAAAGCAACATCTTGGAAGAAGACAACTTTATGCCATGAAACTTAGACTGAAACTCTGGGTTTTGGAGCTGTCTACTGGCCATGGCTCTTGACAAGTGGTTACAACCATCTGTGGTGGAATCTCCTCACCTGTGAACTGGCTCAGTGCCCTCTGGGACTTAATGTGCTCTGTCATACACTCTGATACACAGACAGGAGACTGTTGTGCAGCTCTCCCTCTCAGTCACTAAAGGAGTCATTTCCTTAACTCCTAAACTAAAGGTGTAATCAGAGACTCTAAATGCCCCTCACTGAGATTCCTCCAGTAGGATGTGGGACCCAGTAGCTCACATGATTTGGTCCTGTCTGGCCTCAAGCTGAAAGCTACAGCTGAGAAAGCTAAGAGCTATATTAGCTGCATTATGCCCAGGCATTGATGGTGGTTATAGGTGACCTCTGTAACTCTGGGTGGTGTTGCTTTGCCCTTCCTCCGCTTCGCTTTTGTTTACTTTCATGGGGTAGCTGCTTGAATACATAAAATATGCACTCAATATGTCCCTCTCTGTCTCTTTCCCTCCATGTGTGGCACATAATAGCAGAGTTCCCAAAACTTGAAAGCCATTATTTAAATCTGATATCTAACACTTGTCAGCTTTGTCATACGAGTTTCTTGATGAAAGCCTTTATTAGGCCTGGACAAAAATAAGGGTGTCTTATGACATAGAAAAATGCTGAATACATATAATTGTCATGAGTACATGCATGTTGCATACTGGAATCAGATTTTACACAGTATTATTTAGCATTTCCTGCTGTGTACTAGTTTTCTTTTATTAAGTTCTAAAATGTTGATTAGCACTTCATAGATGGCAAGATTTAACACACACTCTTCAGATGTTTTATGTTAAATATCATTTAAAATTTCACACTTTTTAGCATTGACAATATTGTACAAAGAGAAACTAGCCAGAGACAACTATTAATATTACATGAATTAAATAATGCACATAATGTGTATTTATTACTATATCTATTATTACTTACATAGTATACTTATATTTAAATAATTTAAATAAGTTAATACAAAATAGTGTTATTATGATGACTTTATTTATTGTCAAGTTGAGTGGTTGGTTACCTGTGTTGCCCTGTACTAGATTTAGGCCTGATACACATCAAAACAACCTTGATAATTCAAATTGTGCCAGTTTTTAAAAAGACACCTCTTAGTCATTTTTTATCATTTTACCCAGCCCTGTTTGGACATGATATTATTATTTTAATTGCATAAAATAAGAAAATTACTTTCATAAAGGGTTATTCAACTTGGACAAGTTTACGTGAGGGTGATAGAAAGACCATGGTTTGGAATTTGCCTTAAGTTAACTCTAAAACCTGTGCCTGCCTTAAGCACTTGAATATAAACACTAAATTGGAGCCTTTTACATCTACCCACAGCAATGTTCATCTTGGATGGATTTCAGAGGCAGTCAGGAGCAGGCATATTCAGTCAATGGAATCCTCATTTTTTCCTGTGGAAAAAAAAAGTGTGTTAGCATACTCCTGTCATATGTCATTTCTTGCCTCCAGTAATAATTACATTGATCTCATACTGTCCTCTTCATCTTTAGAGTCTCAGAATCAACACTTGGGCCATTCATTGATTATGAGGTCATATGCTCACTTTGAAACCTAACCTTGATGGCTAATATATTTCAGTAATAAAAGTGAATGATTTTATTTGAAAATTGGCCATGAAAATTGGGTTTGGTGATCATTTGAATAAGATCTTTTCACTTGAATTTTTACTGTTAATAGAATTGGCTTTCTTTAGCAAACTTCAATTTTCCCTTTTACTGTCATGACTGCTCTGATCCTACTCAAAAATGCAGGTGCAGCAAAGTATTTTATTCCCATAATACATGAAGAAATGTGTGCATGTGTGTGTGTGCATGTATGTGTACGTGTGTGTGTGTGTTGTTATCTTCCATGGCTTTCTAAAATGATTATCAGCATTTGGTAATTGAGCCTTAAGGAATTCTCATTAGGTAGATGGCAAGCTTTAATGTTCACTCTTGACATTTAAATTGTGAATAACATTTGCTGTGGAGATAGACAGACATGTGTTTGAATTCCATGGTGCTTTAATGTCAGTCTCTATAAAGGGGGCAATGCCTGCTCTCTTCCAATTATTTAGTCAGCAGCGATGTAGAGTTCCTCACAGGTTTTAAGTAAAAGAGCTCCACAAGGACCAAATATATCTGGGCACAGGGGTCTTTTCTGAGACTGACACTCCACCAAGGACCATGTATGGATATAACCTAGTACCTCTGCTCGGATGTAGTCAGTGGTAGCTCAATAACCAATTGGTTTCCCATAGTAAGGGGAACAGGGACTATCTCTGACAGGAACTCAATGGCAGGCTCTTTGACCTCCCCACCCCCCAAGGGAGGAGCAGTCCTGCTAGGCCACAGTGAAGGACTTGTAGCCAGTCCTGAAGATACCTGATAAAACAGGGCCAGATGAAAGGGGAGGAGGTATATACCTAGCAGTGGTATAGCTGGGTCTGGAGGAAGCACTATTCCTATTTGTCTTAGAAAGCGCCAGATAGCTTTCCAGAGTGGTTGTACCAGTTTACATTCCCACCAGCAGTGGAGCAGGGTTCCCCTTTCTCCACAACCTCTCCAGCATGTGTTATCGCTTGAGTTTTTCATCTTGGCCATTCTGATGGGTGTAAGGTGATATCTCAGGGTCGTTTTGATTTGCATTTCCCTGATGGCTAATGAGGATGAGCATTTCTTTAAGTGTTTTTCTGCCATTCGATATTCCTCTGTCGAGAATTCTCTGTTTAGCTCTGTTCCCCATTTTTTAATTGGATTACTTGGATTGCTGCTTTTCAGCTTCTTTAGTTCTTTGTATATACTGGATATTAGTCCTCTGTCAGATAAAGGGTTAGTGAAGATTCTTTCCCAATCTGTAGGCAGTCGTTTTGTTTTGATGACGGTATCCTTTGCTTTACAGAAACTTTTCAGTTTCATGAGGTCCCATTTATTGATTGTTGCTCTTAGAGCCTGTGCTGTTGGTGTTCTGTTCAGGAAGTTGTCTCCTGTGCCAATGAGTTCTAGGCTGTTCCCCACTTTTTTTTCCAATTGATTTAGGGTATCTGGTTTTATGTTGAGGTCCTTGATCCACTTTGACTTTAGTTTTGTGCAGGGTGATAAATATGGATCTATTTTCATTTTTCTGCATGTAGACATCCAGTTGGTCCAGCACCATGTTTATAGCAGCTCTATTTGTAATAGCCAGAACCTGGAAACAACCCAGATGTCCATCAACGGTGGAATGAGTACAGAAATTGTGGTATTTTTATACAATGGAATACTACTCAGCAATCAAAAAGGAGGAAATCATGAAATTTGCAGGCAAATGGTGGGATCTAGAAAAGATCATTCTGAGTGAAATATCCCAGAAGGAGAAAGACAAACATGGGATATACTCACTTATATAGACCTATAAGATATGATAAACATAATGAAATCTATACACCTAAAAAAGATAATCAATTGAGCGGACATGGGGTAAGATGATCAATCCTCGTTTAGAAAAACAGATGGGATGTGCATTGAATGTATGACAGGAGTCTACTGAGTGCATCTGAAAGACTCTAACTAGCAGTGTTTTCAAAGCAAAGACTCATGACCAAACCTTTGGCAGAGTACAGGGAATCATAAGAAAGAAGGGGAGTTAGTCTGATGGGGAAAGGATAGGAGCTCCACAAGGACCAAATATATCTGGGCACAGGGTCTTTTCTGAGACTGACATTCAACCAAGGACCATGTATGGATATAACCTAGAACCTCCACTCACATGTAGCCTGTGGTAGCTCAGTAACCAATTGGTTTCCCAAAGTGAGGGGAACAGGGACTATTTCTAACAGGAACTCGATGACTGGCTCTTTGGTCTCCCCACCCCCGAAGGGAGGAGCAGTCCTGTTAGGCCACAGAGGAGGGCTTTGCAGCCAGTCCTGAAGATACCTGATAAAACAGGATCAGATGAATGGGGAGGAGGTCCCCCCCATCAGTGGACTTGGAAAGGGGCACGGTGGAGATGAGGGAGGGAGGGAGGGAGGGACTGGGAGGGAATGAGGGATCGGGACATGGCTGGGATACAGAGTTAATAAAATGTAACTGATAAAAAAAAATAAAATAAAAAAAATAAAAAAATTAAAAGAACGTCATGCATAAAAAAAAAAAAAGAAAAAGAAAGGGGAGGAGGTCCTCCCCAATCAGTGGACTTGGAAAGGGGCAGGGAGGAGATGAGAGAGGGAGGGTGGGATTGGGAAGGAATAAGGGAGCGGGATACAGCTGGAATATAGAGTTGATAAAATGTAACTAATAATAAAAAAATTAAATTAAATTTTTAAAAAAGTAGTATCTTTGACCCAAAGATAAAATCCTAGAAAATCAAAAATACCAACGGAGAAGTTCTGGAGAATCAAATCAATGCTCTTGATTTGGGGTTGAACAAGCCCTGTACTTCCCATGCTTAGACCTTTGCTGCTGTTCATGTACCCAACGTGTACTGAAGTTCCTGAACCATACCTTTAAATTGGTTGCTTCTATTTGCTATAAAACATAAAGCCATATAAATTCATTTGGTTTTGCCTACTTGTTGGCAATCCGACATCTTTTTGACATTAACTAAGACCTTGTAGAAAAAATAAGATATTCACTCTGGGAATGTTTTATATCTTTTTTTAAAAGGGACTCTCAAAACCACAGAATTGGACACAAAAAACACAGGAAGTGTTTTATTCATGACATTAATCATCCCAAAATTATGGAGAATTAAGTCTGCCAAGGACAATACAGACAACCTTATAAACATTATCTCATTAACTTTTGATTCTGAATATATTGTCTGACCATTACTCTGTTCCTAATGGGGATCTCTGTGTCTGTATAAAGGGATCCAAAGAGTTAAAGATGCTCTTGCAAGTCAATAAAAGATGCCTATCATCTCAGTGCTAAGAATTACAAGACAGGAACAGGTGAGATGGAACCTTCTGAATGGGGTGGGTACTCAGGCTTGTGCCAGTAGTGATACTTAACCAGCTCATTAACAGCAGGGAGATCCGTAAAAGAACAACTTTGCAGGGACCATAAAACATGGTAGACAGAAGAGCACACAAAGTAAGGGAAGTGATGAAAAACCCAAACTGATAACATTAGTTTGCAATCACTGATAGTAGTCTAACGTTTTACAGATCCACGAGAAATTGCCAAGAAAAATATGTTGTTTTTATAAAAAATAAATAAATAAACAAATGAAAGTATTCACAGTTCTAAATCTAATGTTCAACACTGTCACTGGTCTTTATACTAGAGTATTTCTCAGAGACTGTTTTTAGCAAAAGGTCTTTTTTTTTTAATTGTATGAACTGTCAGGGATATCTTAGCCAGGCTGCCTACACTGATATCTCTCTTAGAATCTCAAAATTTAGTCATATAGCTTATGTGATCTTCTCCATGTGTATTTTAATTTTGTATCCTATACCTCAAGAAGTAATGGATGATGCTCTTGTCTTACTTTTGGGAAAACAGAGAAAATGATATCTTACAACGCAGCTGAACTCCACAGTACCCCATGGTCAGTCTGAGTTCCTCAGCTCTGTTCTGGTCAATTGAATTTGACAATCAAAAGGTAGGCAAGAAACAACACAGCATCTTACTGTACACACTGTGTAATGAAAAGACAAGGAGGTATTTTAGGTGTGGGTGGGGACAAATAGGACTCAAGGTTTCTGAAGGAAATCCGTCTAAACTTTTGGGTCTGCATAAATGATTTCTCCAAATCTTAATGTTTTATACCATCTTAAATGGTTAAGGTGTTTTCTCAAAACATTTTGATTTTGAAGATCTTTGTTATATTTTCCTGTTTTATTTACATCATAGGCCCATGAACTATGAAAGTTACACATCATCCTTCCTGTACTTCACAGGAAATGAGACAGAAGAACTGCTGATTTAGTGGTGTTACCTCACATGCAATTGCTCGAAGATCAGCTGCCACTCAGGACGCAGCACGCTGCTGACACTGGCTGTTCTCAGAGTGTTGTTCATTGTATAGTTTGTCAAGCAGCTGAATCTGGCTTACCCTGAGATGTCATGTCAACCCATGCTCTTGGACAAGGCATCACCTGGAGCTGACTGAGTTCAGAGCTCCTGAGCGCCTGCAGACCTCCTGCATGTCATATGCCTTCCTGTCTGAGCAATGTGCTTAGTCTAATGTGGCTTATGGATCACTCACTAGACTTCAAAACATGACCTTAGAGGACACTGGTGACACACTCTAAATGATGGACCTGTTACCCACTGTGATGCAGTATGCTGAGAGCCTGGTGCACCTCATCGATAAGGTCAATTGTGGCTAATATTTTGTTGCTGTTTTGTGGCAGAAAAAGAAGGAAGTAGAGATTATTTGTGCCCTCTTTAATGTTAGGTAGGTGAAATCCAGAAGTCGGGGGAACTTGCAGCGTTTGTGTTGGAAACACCAATCATAGAAGAATTCCCTTAGGATATGAATCATCTTGGAAAGTTTAACATAGTCTTGGTGCTGGACCTCAAAACATAAGTATCCTATAGAAAGAAATATGGTGCCAGATAGCATGAATCTCCACTTCATCACAACCTGGAGAAGATAGACATTAATAATGAGGTACAGAACACTCATTACCCATGATTCACATAGTAACTTAAATGGTGACACAATTGTAATTATCTTTTTAACGACTGCTTTTACTTTTCTTGAACTTAATAGGGATTATGTCTTTGTACTAGTGTATGAAGTGGTTTACCATATATTGGAACAAAATAGTTGGGCTGTCTACATCACAACAAAAGAGTAATCTTAAATGCAGTTAGGAAAGATTATATCTTCCAGAACAATTGTCATAAACACATCGTCAGTTATTATGATATAGCTTGAGTTAATCACCACAACAATAAGATAATTGTAACAAAGTAGAAACTGGGTCTTAGGAAATGTTTTATTTACATATCAACTAACAGATATTTTACGTGTATGTGTGCTTCTTCTGGAGTTTCTGAGAGAACTCATACCTCATTTAAATGGGATGTTTGGAAGAGCTGTTGGAATGAGCAAGAAAATCAATGCATGACCCTCTTTTCATCATTCTCTCTCAAGTCATTGTCCTGCTTTACTCCTCTCACAGGTTCCATGGAACTCACACACCATCATGAATATACACCATCAATAGTATGTCGCCCATCAAGGATATGTAGTTGAGAAGGTTTTTGTTTTGTTTTTGTTTTTGTTTTGTTTTGTTTTGTTTTTTGTGATTTTGTAATTTTGCACTTTTCTTGCTGCCTTCACTTTTGTTCCCTCTTGGCTGGATGCAAAGCCAGAAATACAACATGGACAATGGCAACAGAACTAACACTTCCTATGAGGCAACTGGCTACTTAGATTGCTCCTGGGCCAAAGCTCTGATGATTCTGGCCCAATTCCTTAACCAGAATTGCTGAGCTGTGGTTAACCAGGCCTCAGCAGCAACTGCTCCAGGGCATGCTGCAGAAAAATTTGGTTCCACATTTACAGTCTCACCTTGAAAGGCTATACTGGATTTTCAGCAGTATGAGAAAACCTAGGGCTTCCCAGTTTCTATTTCTTCTCACAAAACACAGGATAAGACTTGTAATGGTAGTTTCAAACTGAAGTGACAAAGCCTACCTTCAAAGTAAGCACAGGCACAACATATGGTCATGTTTGGGGTCTGATGAGAAAAACTTCATATTCACTGGTCTTCTTTGTGTCCTTGCAGGAAGGAAAGTCATCAGTAAAGTATCTGGGGTCCTTTTTATTACTTTGAGTTTTGTTTTTGCTTTTGTTTTATGTATGGATTTCCTTGCATGTATGTATATATAGTACATGTGTGCAGCTCTCACAAAGTCAGAAAAACATGCATGGAAACCTGGACCTGGAACTAAAAATTATTGTATGGGATCATCCAGGCACTTAGAAACCAGCCCAGGCCATCTGCAAGAACACGTATTCCTAACCACTGAGTATCGCTTTACCCCTGGAGTCCCTTTAATAAGTCCGTTGATATCATATATGAAACATGCTACCCTTGTGATAAAAACACTTCTGCTAAATGTTCCACCTCCTAACACTGTCATATCTGGTATTAAAGCTTCCAGCCATGAATTTTGTCTGACCATAGAAGTCCAGTGCAGAGTATCTGGCCTTGTATTCCCTACAAGATTTTAAGTCAATGCTGACTATACAGAAGTTCTGTTTACGGGATTGCTGTCTGTATGGTAACTGCAGTATCCATATGGTTCCCTCCAGTGTACACCCTGCCTGTCACTTACAAACCCCATGCAATCCCCTACAGGTCAGTGTAAGCAAAAAGATCTGTATCTTAGAGCCTCCTTAAAGTAAGCTGGATCCTTGCACCATACCTCTATGAGCCTAAATAATGTGCTAAGAAGAGCCTATGTACCAATACATTAGACTTAAATAAGATTGCACAAGGGTGTTGCAATTCTCTACAAGTTTTCTTAGTCAGTTTATCCTCTGAATCTCATGATTTCCATCCTGAGGCACCCTTCAGTGGTTCACTTGTTGTATTGGAAGATATCCATCATTACTTTATGTCAAGGTGATTTTTCTTTAAGTATTAAAAAATAAACTCATATGAGTTACTCAAAACCTTCCATGTGATTCTGGTAAGTTTTGGTTTGTTTATTTAACTGGGTATTACTTAATAAAAGCTGTTACTTCATTGGTGATCTTCCTCTCTTACATTCTGCTTCACTTGAAGGTACCTTTGATTTAATACTCATGGGAATTGACATGAGATTTTGGGTGTGACTTGGTGTGAGAGACTTTGAAGGGTATAGGAGTATAATGTCTTACAACAGTTAATAGGATGTGTACCTGATTTTTGGTAATTATATAGAAGTCTCAGGGTAATGTTTATTAATGCTCTGTATATCCTGGAATTATGAATGTGGCCAGCAGAAAAGCTTCAGACATGTGCTTAATAGAGTGTGAAGTGGGAGTTTTGGTTGAACTGAGCAGTTGCGAAGATGAACGCGGTAACATGTTATGGAAATATCAGTGTCGTTCAGGTATCCTCAAGGGAGCTTCCTTCACCACTAAACAGAACCCCAATCTTAGACAGCACCTTACTCATTTCCAACTTTGTGGTGAAGTTGCTCTGCTTCCTTCACCACTAAACAGAACCCCAGTCTTAGACAGCACCTTACTCATTTCCGACTTTGTGGTGAAGTTGCTCTAGAAAGTGGCTGCGTGTCTGCCCAGTGACATGCATGACTGATGAGAGAGTAGGTGCTGGTTCAAAGCCAGCATTTGTCAATAGAGACCCATGCTGTCCACCATCCTGAAGCTACAGTGTCCTCTGGCTGCTGCTTTAAGATGTCCATTGAAAATTTCATGATTTCTTTGTTTTTAATTGCTGAATAGTATTCCATTGTGTAAATGTACCACAATTTCTGTATCCATTCCTTTGTTGAGGGACATCTGGGTTGTTTCCAGCTCTGGCTATTACAAATAAAGCTGCTATGAACATGGTTGAGCAAATGTCCTTGTTGTATACTTGAGCATCTTTTGGATATATGCCTAGGAGTGGTATAGCTGGATCTTGAGGTAGCACTATTCCTAATTGTCTGAGAAAGTGCCAGATTGATTTCCAAAGTGGTTGTACAAGTTTACATTCCCACTAGCAATGGAGTAGGGAATTTAGAAATGATCATCCTGAGTGAGGTATTCCAGAAGCAGAAAGACACACATGGTATATACTCACTTATAAGTGGATATTAGACATATAATATAGGATAATCATACTAAAATCTGTATGCCTAAGGAAGCTAATCAAGGAGGACCTGGTAAGATGCTCATTCTTCATTCAGAAAGGGAAACAAGATGGACATCAGAAGAGGAAGAAAAGAGGGAACAGGACAGAGGCCTAACACAGAGGGCCTCTGAAAGACTCTACCCAGCAGGGTATCAAAACATATGCTGAGATTCATAGCCAAACTTTTTGCAAAGTGCAGGGAATCTCATGAAAAAGGGGGAAATAGAAAGACTTGGAGGGAACAGGAGCTCCACAAGGAGAACAACAGATCCAAAAACTCTGGGCAAAGGATTCTTTTCTGAGACTGATACTCCACACAAGGACCATGCATGGAGATAACTTAGAACTCCTACACAGAAGTAGCCCATAGCAGCTCAGTGTTCAATAGTGTTCCCCAATAATAGGAACAGGAACCATCTCTGACATGAACTCATGGGCTGGCTCTTTGACCACCTCCACCTGAGCGGGGAGCAGCCTTACCAGTTCTGATGAGACCTGATAGGCTAGGGTCAGATGGAACGGGAGGAGGGCCTACCCTATCATTGGACTGGGGGAGGGACATGGGAGGAGAAGAACGAGGTGGGGTGGGACTGGGAGGGGATGGACAGGGGGCTACAGCTGGGATACAAAGTGAATAAGATGTAATTAATATAAATTAAATTAAATTAAAAAGGAAAAAAAAAGATGTCCATTGAAAATGTCCGTGTTAGTCTGGTCACTCTTTAAGTGCCCATAGCGAGCTGAGATCATATGCCTACAGTATTGGCTGCATGTGAGTTAACTGTGTTCTCCCCAACCCCTTTTACTTACAGAACACTTGTGGAAGATAAAAGAACACTTCTACTTTCTATGGGATGATGTGCCTTCACTAATTTGACCTGTATTATGAATTTTGGTCTCTCAGCTTGAGGTAGCAGAGAAGCCAAATCTTAAAGAAGCTAAAATGCTTCCTGAAGGACATTACTTTTGTGTAAAGTGGTTGCAGATGTCAGTAAAATTATATGAGGGTGAGTAAAACAGCTCATTACAGTAGAGTCAGGCTTATCTACTTTATAAGCACCAATGAATTAATTATTAAAGACAAAGCCATTTAAAGATTTTTTTAACAGCATTCCATTAAGGTCAAAGTAACTAAGGCTCAAGTTGAAATGGTTCTGGCCGATTTCTGAATGGACTTAAGGCCCACTCTTTCAGATGGAACCCATACCCAACACTCCTTGGAGACCAAGAATATGAGAATAGACAACTCGGAGACATAGAATAAAACCAAAAACTACTGTTTTACAAAAGAAACACAGCAGGCCAGTCATGGTGGTGCATGTATTTAATCCTAGCATTTGAGAGGCAGAGGCAAGCAGATTTCTGTCAATTTGAAGCCAGCCTAGTCTAGAAAGTGAGTTTTAGAACAGCAGGGCTACACAAAGAAACTCTCCGTTGAAAAACAATCAAAATCAGAATAAAGTAAAAAAAAAAAGTAAAAAAAAAAAAAGAAGAAAAGAAATATAGCAATAAAATGACCCCTAGTAACATTCTGGTAAACAGGTAGATCAGTGTCTCACTCAGCCATCATCAGAGAAGCTTCTCCTGCAGCAGATGAGAACAAACACGGAGAGAACCAAAGCCAGAAAACAGGTGGCGAATGAGAGCCCTAAATAGAGCTCTCCACTAAGTCCTTCTCCCCAGGACTCAAGAAACCTTAGAGAAAAGGAGAGGGGGGGAAAGTTTAAGAGGCAGAGGGGATGAAAGAAACCATGGGAACAAGACCCTCTAAATCAACGGGATCAATTCACGTATGAACTCACAGAGACCGAGGCAACATGCACAGGGCCTGCATGGTTCTGTACTAAACGGTGTCCTAGAGCTGAAAGGAGAAATGGACACATGCCTCCAGCCCTAACCCAAAAGCTATCTCTAACTGGTAACTATTTAGATGAAACTTTAGTCTTCTCTGAGGGATTCTCACTGGGGAAACAACTCTTAAATGTAGGCTGCATGACCAACAGTAGATGTCCAACAGAGAATGAGCTCAATGGCATCTCTGGAGGTTCCTTGTCTCATAATGTACTAGGAAGGCTTTTATTGTTTTATTTTTTAATAATATATATGTAAATAAGTATATATTCTGTACATATAATGACTTCCTGCCTGTCCTTTGTGTATATATGATGGCTTCCAGGTTAGTGCTTTTGGGGGTTTCCTGAGTGTGCAGTGTGCAAAACATTGGGTCTCTATATCTTCATCTGTTTCTTGAGTCTTTTATTGGGCTCTTTTCTTTCTTTCTGTTTGTTTTGTCCTATTCTGATGTGTTACTTTTTATATGATATTTTACTGTGATCTTTAGAAGCCCATTGTGTTTCCTAATGGGAGACAAAAAGGGGATGGGTCTGTATTGGAGTGTGGAGTTGGAAAGGAACTGGGAGGAGAACATGATAGGGAAAAATAATCAGGACATATTATGTGAGATAAACATAGTTTTAATAAAAAGGAAAGAGATGGTATTGGCCTCGCTGTTGTTTCAAGAACTCTTTCTTGATTTGGTCAGCTAACCTGTGATAGTAGACATGGAAGCAAAGACTGAGTCAAAATTCAGACTTCCTGTTCAATCTTCATGTTCTCCTTCTGTCATTGGTTGCCTCTGTGACTGTAGGGAAGGCACTGCTGTAGGCAAGGAAAGCAGCTGATGTGGATGGTGAACAATGTGTGAGGAGAGAGGACCTAACACAGAGAGGACTTCACTCACATCCGCTGTGCAAGCAGTGCTGAGCTCAAACCCTGGCTAAGGGTTCTCTAATGAAGCTCCCTCAGGAAGTCTTTCTTGAGTAGGGAGCTTACATGAGATGCAAGTGGACACTGAGTAGTATTCCAGAGAAAAAAATGTGAGATCCGGTGAAGGAGCTTATAGTTTTAATTCTCATTTAATTCTCTGTTCTTTGCTAGTTTAGTTAATTTTTATGTTTCTGGAGCCCAAATTTCTGCCTCTGGATAATAGGTAAAATATTGTTGTCTACTATAGCCTGGGCTGGGAGTGCGGCAGCTGGGGAGAAAATATGATTCTTGGCTCCACCACTGAATAAAGAGAAGCTACAGTCAAGTTAGTTAAACCTGTGTATTATTATCTTAGAACAAGCTCAATCATACAAACAATGTCTGAAGGTCTTTTAGATTCATGAAAGCGCTCAAACAGAGTGTATGTCATATGGTACTTGCAAAATAAATGGTAACCAAAATAACATCTTATTTGTATACCTAACCGCTACTCAACCAATCTCCAATTTTCAAGGCTGATCTTCTCAGTGCAGTGTATATGGACTGTGGACACTGGTGTATACACTGAGGCTGGGGGAAGGGCAACATGCTCACACTTCCAATTTCTCTTTTCTTCTCGCCCTGTTTCTCATTTACTTTTCTGTGTGACCAAAGGTAAAAACTACAGAAGGATGAAGAAGAACTCAATACTCAATGTTAAATTTGTATGAACCTAACGCAGGCTCAAGATGGCTTTACAAGAGCCTCTGTCTTCCACTTCAGTCAACATACAGGTTTGTACACAGCAGTTTTCAGGCCTTCAGAAAGTACCTCCTTTTCCCAAATTGTGAAATCAGGTGAATAATTTAGCTGCTTGCTAGAATGTGGAGTGCTCACACACGATGAATATGAAGCAGAATTACAATCGTTCCTCCTTGTCTGACCTTTTGGGGTCTGTCTCCTTTAGTCCCTGTAATATCAGTTTGGAAGTATACATAGCTTCTTCACCATCCAGGCCTGAGACACTGAACGCTCTCATCCTCTCTCTACACACTGGGTGTCTCAGCTGTGTCAGAGTGCAGTCATGTCCCCTTTTATTTCTCATTCAAAAAAGAACTCAGCTTTGCAACTGTCACTTCAGTGTCCACTGCTAGATACAGGGCAACCATGTACTATGACACAGCTTTTAGTTACTGCTGACGCTGACTATAATCTGTCCCCGACCAGCACCTCAGAAGAAGATCTTGACACTGGAAACCAGCATGGCCAAAACCACCTCCATTGGGGGTTGACTGCTATGATGTTTTTCTTTGTTAGAATCTTTAACTCCTGGGCTGAATCTGAGCTTTCTAGTAACTTTTATCCACAGATTTCTATTTTACTTCCTGTGCCAACAATAATTTTCACTATGTAAGGTAAAGAATGTTATAAAACAACACGTTTTCTTTTTTTTCCCTGAAACTTGTCAAATGGTTTCTACATTGTCTTTTCTAGGTCTGTCCTTTGGGATTCTAATCTCAGTAGAGTCATGAAACAGAATTCACAACAGGTCTTTCTGAACACTCTTGAGAGTCTTTTACAGCATCAGTGACAAAAGCCTGATGATCTTCAGGCAAGTGCAACTCTTACTTATTGTTAGTGTCTGCGCACAAAATGGGTGTGCATGAATCCCTGCGCTGTGTGTGAATAAGCAATTAACTTTAACATAATCTATATCAATTGAAATTGATTCATCACTTTGAATTTTTCTCTTGTTCAGAAAAGAAAAGGAGATGCAATGCACCATACATTAGTAAAATTAGAGACCTTAAAGCCATTTTATTAATACAAATGTCATTTATAGAGAATATATTTGCCTTAAAAAAAAAAACGAGAGGAACGGAGGTCACCATAAGAACAGAACCCACAGAATCAGCTAAGCATGGGCCATGGGGCTTTCAGAGACAGAAGCAACAATAATGGACCATGTGTGGGTCTGAGCTAAGTCCTCTGCATATAATTTGTGATTGTGTACCATGGTATCTTTGTGGGACACCTGTCCACAGGACTGGGTGGCATCTGACCTTTTACTCAAGTTGAGAACATTTTGCTCCTTTTGGGTTGCCTCATCCAGCCTTCACACAAGGATTTGTGTCTAGTCTTATTGTAATTTGTTATACCGTGTTCTGTTGCTATCCTGCCCTGTGAAGCAGCTTTCTTTATTTTATTTCTTTTTTTATTTTTATTTTTTTTAATATTAGTTACAGTCTGTTAACTTTGTATCCCTGCTGTATCCCACTCCCTCTTTCCCTCCCAATCCCACCCTCCCACCCTCATCTCCTCCCTGCCCCTTTCCAAGTCCACTGATAAGGGAGAACCTCCCTTACATCTGACACTGGTTTATCGGGTGTATTCAGGACTGGCTGCAAAGTCCTCCTCTGTGGCCTAGCAGGGCTGCTTCTCTTGGGGGGGGTGTCAAAGAGCCTGCCATCGAATTCATGTCAGAAACAGTCCCTGTTCCCCTTATTAGGGTACCCACTTGGATACTGAGCTACCAAGGGCTACATCTGAGCTGGGGCCCTAGGTTGCATCCATACATGGCCCTTGGTTGGAGATATAGTCTCATAAAAGACCTCTGTGCCCAGATATATTTGGTCCTTGTGGAGCTTCTGTCCTCTGAAGGTCATACTAACTCCCCCTTCTTTCATATGATTCCCTGCACTCTGCCAAAGGTTTGGTTATGAGTCTGCTTTGATACACTGCTAGGGAGAGTCTTTCAGAGGCCCTCTATGGTAGGCTCCTGTCCTGTTACTTGTTTTCTCCTACATCCAATGTCCATCCCATTTATCTTGTAAGTGAGGATCGATCACCTTACCCCGCATCCTCTTTCTTGTTTATCTTCTTTAGGTGTACAGATTTCAGTTTGTTTATCCTATCTTATAGGTCTAGTACCCACTTATAAGTGAGTATATACCGTGTGTGTCTTTCTCCTTCTAGGATACCTCACTCAGGATGATGTTTTCTAGATCCCACCATGCGCCTGCAAATTTCATGATTTCCTTGTTTTTAATTGCTGAATAGTATTCCATTGTGTAAAAGTACCACAATTTCATAATGTATGCAAAGAATTAAAAACAAAAACCAAACCAAACAAACAAACATACAAAAAACAGGCAACACTTCCAGTGGAGGCTTTTGGACACCAACCCAGCCAAAACAAAAACAAAAACAAACAAACAAACAAAAACTTCAACGTACTATTTGTTCTGATTACAAGATTGTTGGGGTAAAGGTAGCTCAGAACTTGTGGAGCAGCCAACCATGCCTGGTCCAGCTTGAGACTCATGCCACAAGAGGGAGCCCAGGCCTGACACTACCTGAAAGGCCAGGAACCACAAGCTGGATAGCCCAGAGACCTAGGATAGAAAAGAAGAGGGCCTCCCCCCAAACACAAACACACAAAGAGGCAAAGAAATGAGTTAGACCAGAGTTTAGCACAATGTCATCAGAATGGCTTTCTTTAGCAGCTGACAGGAACAGATGCAGAGACCCACAGGCAAACACTAGGCAGAGCTCAGGGAATACTAAAGAAGAGAGTGAGGAAGAATTGTCACAGCCAGAGGGGTCAAGGACATCATAAGAAAAGGAGCTCTTAAGGGCTCACAGAGACTGAACTGACAATCAGGAAGCCTATCTAAGTCTGACCTAGGATCTCTGCATATTTATTATGGTTGTGTAGCTTGGTGTTCTAACAGTGGGAATGGGAGCTGTTTCTGAACATTTTGCCTGCATTTGGGTTCCTTTTCTTTCTACTGGGTTGCCTTGTCCAGTATTAATACAAGGAGTTGTACCTAGTCTTACTGTAACTTGATATGCCATGTTTGGATGATAGCCCTGAGAGGCCTGCCCTTTTCTAAAGGGAAATGAAGGAGGAATATACTTGGGGGAGATGGGCGGTAGGGGTGGAGGCTTTGAGAAGAGGAGGGAGGAAAAACTGTGGTCAGGGTGTAGTATATGAGACAAGAATAAATTAAAAAAAAAAAGAAAAAAGAAGTGAATAAAATTATATCTTTGTTCTGTTTCCATGTACACACTGTGTATGTAGGAGTAGTTCTTATTTTTTTAATTCACAATCCAAATAGATCTGCATTTAAGCCTCTTTCTGAACAGAGTATTACCATTTTCCATGAATTAGAAGTTACTTGTAAATATTGTCAAAATGAGCGTATTATGATACTATTGTATTTTAATTTACTTAATAAATCTTATACAGTAATTGTTAATTTCCTACCATGGTAATAATTGTGAGGCTGTTGGATTTTCTGTGTAGTGAGGTTGTGATATAAATCTCTGGCTTTTAGCAGAGCAAAAGCCAGTGCTTAATTGGAATATCTCTTTGTGGAAGTTTTATTTCCCTGCCAAATATCTAAATAGAGCTGAATGAAAAAGTAGGCATGGTGATGCAGACCTGAAATTCCAACACTCAAGAGACTGAGGCAGGTGGGAGCTCAAGGGCAAGCATATTCTGCAGAGTGAGGACCTGTAAAGAAAGAAAGTGACACAGAATAGCAGAGAAAGAAAGGAGAGAAAGGAAAGAAAAAAGGGAGAGGAGGAGGGAGGGAGTGTATAAAGAAGGGAGAATAGGCACAGTGAAAAGGGAGAAAAAGAGGAAGGTGGAGAGAAAGGAAGGAAGAAAAGAAGGAAGAATTCATCAGTATTATATTTATTTGTTTCCACTTACTAAAACGTCAAGGAACCCAAACGTTTTGAAATATATTCAGTTCTCTCATGAAAAAAAAAAAAAGACGAGATAATTATCTCATCACATTATACTATGGCCCATGAATCTCCTCAGAAAAGCTATGTGTTCTGGTGTTAGGTAGAGAGGGTTATGTCTAAAACTCCACGGAGAACAACAGTTAAATACTGAAGAGCGCTAGGCTAAGTGACAAAACAAGATACCCCTAGCTTTTGGATTGTTAGTGCAATACCCAAAGTTAGCCCATAAGCCCCACCTGCCCAAGGATCAGTTAACCCCTGGAATGCGGGGAGTTGCAGCCCTTGAAAACTACATGACAGTGCTTATGTAAAATGGCTTCAAAATGAACTAGATCGGATTCCCTTCTGAATGAGAGCTGTGGTTTTGGTGTCAACGACACCTACCTGTTTTTGTCTCCTTCAGACCATGAAGCCTCATGGGAAAGTAACGTGGCTACAGGTTTTGTTCTCATGAACCCAACATGTGGCTCGGGGCCATTTGCAGTTGGGAAATTTAAGAAAGTTGTCTTGACCAAAGTCCATCTCTTCATCAGTATTTAATATTTAAAGCTTGCTATCAATTTGGCCCCAAATGGTAGACTTGTTTGTTTGTTTGTTTGTTTTTCACCCTGCAGATCTCAGGATTAATGGTAGAAGCTAGTTGCCTGCTAAGTTAATAGAGTCTCCATGTTATTTACCCTCAAAAGACGTTAGCTCACAGAGAAGGCAAGGCAAGGCTATGGACTGTGGGCCTGGTCTGGAACTCAATTAAAGCTACGGTACATCTAGGACGTCCCAGTCTCTCCACTAATAGTCTAATCAAGTCAAACAGGCTCTGCAGACACAGATTCCTTTCAGGAATGTTTGCTCAGGGTTTTGATTGAGATCGTCCCTGAATCATAGTCTGGGCAAGCTTGGCTCATAAGGGTCTCAGGCAAAAAGATGGGAACTAAAATAGAATGAAATTCAAAAAAAATCAGAAAAAAAGGAAAGTTGGTCGTTAGGTAAAAGTGACATCTTTTTTTGAGGATGTAAGGGGTGGGAAAATAATATGATCATTTGAGATTAATAAAAATAAAAAATGAGGACTAATGAAGTAGAGTAAGTACAGTCATAAGTGCTCTCCTTATGTGAAAGGCAGAATTTGCCTCAACAGAAGTCTCTGTTTATCTTGCATATGCTACAAATAACAGTTTGACACTCGGGCCCATATGAACCTCAAACTGAAGCTAAAATTAATCAGGAAAATGGAGGTATGATATTCTGATTATTCTCAGACTGTATTGTAACCATATCTAGGAAGGGTGAAGTGATGTGTTGTAGCAGTATGAACATTTTGATATACTAACAATGACTTTAGATACTTTAGAATTACATTTTCTCACTTCGCTAATTCTCTTCTATAATAAATAAACCTTTCTACAATATTATATTCTAAGGCAGAATTTCCCTTGAATATGTAGAAGAGAAATTTACTATTTATTTGTTGCCCACTTTAAAAAAAAATAAAGCTGGAAACCTGCCCTTTGGGACTCCAACAATTGTCTTTTATATCCCAAGGCTCTTCCTTTCCCACCTGCTCAGGAAATGGAAGCCTAGAATCACAGCTGATTTGAAGTTTAAGTAGACAAGCATTCAAGTGTGACAGCAACTCCACTGTTAGTCCTCAGGCTGATAAACCTGTCATTTCCCAAAGCAGCCTCAGACCAAACTTTTAAATGGTTAAGCATGAGAAAAGACAAGACCCATATCCTGTATGACTGTTTTGTTTTTTGTTTTTGTTTTTGTTTTTTTTTTCTTTTTCCTGCCTGCCTGAAGCTCTTTCTATTTGTTATAATTGAAGTCAGAGATAAATAGCCAGGTAAGATGACTCAACGGTGATTGGAGATCATGGGAAAACCACAATGTTGTAAGATCTCAAGCAGGCATATCAGAATCAAAGCAGGACATTCAATAAAAGTTCTTGCACATTTTTCTAAACATACTTTAGAAATTTTCTGAATAAATTGTCCATTAAGCCAATGTTCAAAAACAAATATAGATTGTTAGACCCTATTCCTTGGGCTTACTAAGTGTTATTCTTTGATGTTATGACTATGTAAGAGAATTTTTGGATTGTAATTATGTGTGTATATCTTGGCACATGTATGCCATCATATGCTTATGGAGGTGAGAGATCAGCATAGTGGCATCAGTTCCTGTCTTCTACCTTTCACAGGTTTTGAGGTTCACACAGGTTGTCAGGTGAATATGACCAGTGCTTTTACCTGCAGCACCATAACTTTGAGCCATTACACAAACAGGAGGGGTGAATAAAAAAAGATTTATTTTGGTTTTAGTTTCTGTAGTTTGAGGCCATATCATGATGTAAAAGTAATTTGGGGAGTAGTAATTCTCACTTTAAGGTAGCTTACAGTAGAGGTGTAGGAGGATAAAAATATAACCTTCAAAGAAATGCTCATCTCTCAAATAGGTTCTTTCTTGCGAAGTTTTCTCAACTAAAATGATGACATCCATTATCACCCATCAATACATTTGGTTAGAACCTTCATTATGCAGTTATTTCTAGATGTTTGATTCAATAACTGGAGATAAAGCTTTGGACATATGAGCTTTGAACTTCAGACATGAAGCTTAGTACAACTTTGTTCCTGTCCTACAATGTATATATGAATCTAGTAATTAAGAGCTGGACAAAGCTGAGCAGTGGTGACTCATGCCCTTAATCCCAGAACTCAGGAGGTAGAGGCAGGTGGATCTAGGACAGCCAGGGAAAAATTAACTAACTAACTAACTAACTAACTAACTAACTAATTAAAAAGAAGAGCTGTCCAATATTACCAGTTCTTGCTTCTAAAAATTACATAACAACAACAATAATAATACAAATAATGAAGTATTATTTAACCATCCTTTACTAAATGATTCAGAGTGGGATTAAATGGAGTCAGCCTTGAATTCACTAATCATGGCCAAGATTTTGGTCTTTTGTTGCTTATCAGTTGGTAAGTTTTAAGTCTCTTGAGGAATTTTTAGGGTGTTGCTATGAAACATATATATGACCAATGGGATAGACTTTGTAACAGCTGTAACACCTTGAGCAAGATCTTAGACAATGGTTAATCAAAGATCAAGACTACTTACATACCTCATTACCATAAAAGATGGCAAGGGGAATGATGTCTAGCTACAGCTAATTATTACAATACAGCATAAGGAACCCTAAGAATGGAAATCTCTGTGTTTGGTTCAGGAAGCTCTCTCTGGTCTTAGGCAAGTGACTTGCTTTAGTCAATAGACAGACGGGTGTTATTCATTCAAAGCTAGAACAATGTTTTTCTTCTCGTAGTTGTCATTACTGTTGTCCTTGTTGTGGTAGTGGTGGTGGTGGTGCTGATTGTTTCTGTTGAGATGGTGTCTCACTCTATAGCCTTGATTGGATGTCCTGGAAGTAGTTCTGTAGACCAGGCTAGCCTAACATTCAGAGAGATCTACCTATCTTGTCTTTCCATTGCTAAGATTAGAGGTGTGTGTCACTGAAGCTAGCAAACTTCTCATAAGAATTTACTTTCTCCTAGAAAGTTTCTACCATAAGGGCAAATGTTGGTTAACTTTTCTAAATCTTGTCATAGATTTAGGAAAGGTACCTCATTCAACTACTTTAGAGTCAGACTGCTTCCAAACATGAGGAAGCACAGCCAAGAACATTACAAGCCATATGACCATAGCTGTATAGCTAAATGGGACCAACTGGTTCTGTCTGGATCTGTACAACTTATCAGTAGTTTTCAGACTCATGAAAGATGATACACATTCCATTCTGACATTTTATGGTAGTTACTTACACAGCATAGATTTGCCAAGTGATTCCTGGCACTTGAGCCTATGGAAAATGCTCATTAAATGTTAACTACATACACTGATACTTCATTGACTCTAACATGCTTTATTAATAGTGCCTCTGTCTTTTTCTAGAAACTCCTATCAGAAGTTTCATGTAGTAGCACTGTAACTGATACATTCCACTTTTGATAGGAAGCATATTTTTAATTCAAAGAAGGCTGCAGGCTGACAATGTACATCACAAGGCCTCCAAGCTTATGGAAAGGAGAGAGCTCTACCTGTGAAACAATGCCTTCAATTAAATCAGGTTAGTGCTCTTTTTTGTTTGTTTGTTTGCCTTCCAAACTAATGAGAAAGGAGCACTCTGGGCTTTGCATGAGGGTTTCCTAGTTCTCTAAATATCACAAGGGCAAATGCTTCTGAGGGAGGCTTCTTTTTTTTTTTTTCTCCACGTTGCACTTTGAAGAGATAAAATGTCATCCCTTGGGCCTCTTTCTGCTGAATTAAGATTGCATTTAATTATGCTGCACATCAGTGGTATGGGGCTGTGAGAGAGGGTTTAAATTGCAATTATAGGGATGGTCAGGGAGAGTTTAACTACAACAATTAAAAGTACTCATTGTATGTTTTGCCTTTTATGTTTTACTAGGGTTTATGTACTATTCAGAGACAAACGATATGTTATTCCACTGTCACAATCTTTTATTATCCTGAGGGATAAAGACAGTTAATATTTGGCATTTATACTTTTAATAAAAGTTAATAGACATTATAAGAAAATTAACTGTGGCTTTGCAGTTACTAAGACCTTTGTTGCCTTCTGTCACCCATTTTGAGTACTACACCTCCTCTGAATAATCTTCATCTACAAAAGAAAAATCTTCAAATTCAAAGTCATATATATTTTTTTTGGAAAATATAGATAAGTAAGACAGGCATCTCCAAAGCAACTTATGGACTCTGGTGGTATTTACAAGAATGTAAGTCCAGAAAGCTTTGGGGTCATCCAGATGCTGTCCATTGTGGAAAAAAAACTAAAGGAAGAATGTGTCTGTGAGAGAAATAAGCATTGAGTAACTCAGGGGTAAGATAATAGCAGCTTGTCCTTCTGAGCGGAGTCCAGCTGCATCCTTCACCTGAGCCTAGGAAGATGCTTTTGCCTTATCAGCAGGTCTGATAACTAAGGCATAAATTATCTACTTTGTTTGAGATCCAGTGTTGATTTCCTGTGCAGAAGTTAAATTTATTGACCAGATGAATTGGGTAAAACACAGTTTTGTCGTGACAAAATCTTGGCCCAAATACATTCTGCTTTTTACTATATTCAACATGAATGGCGCAAAGCTGTATGGCTTTCAAGTACAATCTCTTCCTTTTGTGTAGGTTAGTAATTAATACTGCTTTGTAAGTCTGGTAAAGATTAGAAATAAGTAACTTAACTATAACTTGCTTCAGTTATGTATAACTGTATGGAGATGTTGGTTTCTATTCTTCCACATTTTCTCTTTTCTTGTTATGTTCTTAGTTCACAGGCCTGAACTTCTCTCTGTGGACCTGGTTATCATTGGTACATCTATCTGAGTGACAGGACTGCTCATTTTCCAATGCCACAAGGTCCTGTTCCTCTCACTTGACTGAACCTTTTGCCTTTTGATAGACTTGCCTGAAATGACAAGAATGGGTTTATGAGCCAATGTGTAACCCAGGAAGTGTGACTTTATGGCACTCTCTGTTTACTTCCAGTTAATATCCTCAACCAGTAGGCTGTGGGCATTTTCACTTCAGAGCCTAGCTAGATGACCTGGTGTGATGAAGGCAGAAGACTCATAGGTGATTCTGCTGTAAAATATATATCACATTCAAGTAGTAATCAAACTGATATATTCCACTTTCGTGACAATTAAGAATGCTTGAGTTTCACATGTTCTGTATCCTATGGCAAGGAAGATAAGAGAAATATGGGCACAAAAGAATGTAATTTCCTGTGATGGAAAGATAGGCTACATTTCCTTCTTTCCCTAGGAATTCTTTTTCCCCATGGCTCATGGGAAAATAATATAAGCATTATTATGGAAAAACTTCTAACTATCAGAAAAAATGTCCAGTGAAGATAATACTTGATAATTAAGCATACAATCTTCTCTGTGGCAATAGAATATAGCAAGGATACTGTGATTCATGTTTCCCAAAGCACAAGCAAAGCATGGTCATTGTTATTTCTGAACTTCATTCTCAGGGCCATGGAAAAGCCATGCCGTGACTCATTTAATCCACCCCACTTTCCACTATCTGTCTTTCTGCAGTTTAAGGTGAAGAGAAATGTTTGTATTTTATTTGCTAAATAAATGCTTCGCCCCATTAATGAAGAAAATGTAGCATTTGCTTTTGAACACTTGCAATATGCTAGGTATACATGTGGCCAAAAGCTATATATATTCACCAATAATATGGTGAATATTAATAGAGTTGATTTCTTTAATTTTCAAATCATCTCAGTTTCTTAGGTATATAGCTTTTGGCCATATTTATACCTAGCATATTGCAAGTGTTCAAAATCAAGGAGGACCCCGGGTAAGATGATCAATCCTCACTCAGAAAGACAAATGAGATGGACATTGGAAGAAGGAGAAAACAGGAAACAGGACAAGGACCATTCATGGATATAACCTAGAACCCCTGCACAGATGTAGCCCATGGCAGTTCAGTATCCAAGTGGGTTCCCTAGTAAGGGGAACAAAGACCATTTCTGACATGAACTAAGTGGCTGGCTCTTTGACCCCTCTCCTCCCTGAGCGGGGAGCAGCCTTGCCAGGCCACAGAGAAAGACAATGTAGCCATTTCTGATGAGACCTGATAAGCTAGGGTCAGATGGAAAGGGAGGAGAAACTCCCCTATCAGTGGACTTGGAGAGGGGCATGGGAAGAAATATAGGAGGGAGGGTGGGATTGGGAGGAAATGAGGGAAGGTGCTAAGGCTGGGATACAAAGTGAATAAACTGTAATTAATATAAAAAATAAAAAATTAATTAAAAATTAATGTGTATAATTAAGCTAATTAATATACCCTTACCTTATCCATCTACCATTTTTGAGGGGCAATGACAATATCAGTCTTGATTCCTAATTAATATATAATTTATTTGATAATAATGTGCTAATGCTAATAACATTTTGGGTGATTTATCATTTATATAACTATGTATATATACGTACAGGAGATTTTATGAAAATCCATCATTTATCCACACTACTAGGACATTAGGAAGTATAAATAAAATGCCACTAAACTGAATGTGTAATTCATACATATCTTAATTTGAATATTCTCTTATTTATTATCAATTAATCAAGATTAAGAATACCCTTACCTCATTCCCCACAACCCTGCAGTTGAACAACCTGAGAGTGTTTATAAAAATTGGAAGAGGAACAATGTGGTTCCCTTCTCTCTCGATAAAGGAAGGTAGCAAATGGTTTGGATTTGCCTTATCATGTGTCCCACCTTGGAAATTTCCTCTAACTAGGAGAGAAAGTTACTTCGTAAACCGTGATAGAGAGGCGTTGACTGTTATTAGGTAGAAATAGACTCTGTTTTCCTTGCTGGCAGCCAGTTTAGATGCAAATTTTCTGAGTGTATATCTCTGTCTTACCTTATCTAGGATTTGAAAAGCTGTATTTACAACATGTCCTTCATTAGTTGTAACAGGGTAACATTTTCTTAGCAATAATCTCCTCACCCCCAATTAGTACCAGAAAACAGCTTCAAAATGATTTTGATTAAACGTAGAATCTTCTGTCATATAATGATTTTTATTTTTTAAAGAAAAGGGCTAAATATCTAACTGAGATCTCTTTGGAAAAAAAAGAAAAGAAATAAGAATTCTACCTCCAAGGGACATCTCTATTGAATGAGTCTTGATAAAATCCACCATTTGGTTTCTATCACTTTATCCAACTATGTTTCAGCAGCTACATGTCTTTGTCTTTGTATGTGGGAGCATGCATATAATTTTTCTTTGTAATACTATACCCTATTGCAACAGTGGTTTTCTTCTGTTTTGCAAAGCATTAAATAAATAAAAATTTTAAATAAAAATTTTAATTGAATGAATAAATATTCCTGTGTTTTGTTTGAAAACTATATCTTGTGATGAGTTTTTCTTCTAGGATCATCAACCTAAGGTATATCTCACCTTGTAGAGAGGACTCCAGGGATATATTGGGCTAACCTACTGCTGGACATCTGCTTCCTGTCTGGATGTCTTGACAATCTTTAGTTTTCTGACAAGATTTAAAAATGAATTTATTATGCTATTTCCTATTCATGCCTATGAAATGTAAGTCCCACATTATATTTCTTCTCCTTTCATCAAATCAATATAATCTCAACAGTTGGCAACTATAGTTACCGTAGACACCTCTGTGAAACGTTCTGAATGAACTGGCCGATAAAGTTCCCTTCACCAACGTCAGCTGAGCCTTGATTCTCAATATACTCGATAAGTCAAATCTTAAGAATTGAGAGTTTAGTTTCATGGAAACCAAACCATAACTGGTTGTTAAGATTTTGTTTTATTCTCAAATGACGTGTAATTTTGTGTGTCTGTGTATGGGTCTATATGGTCACAAGAGTGAAGATTCCTGTAAATGCATTGGAGCTCGTGTCACAGATGACATGGCAGCCACCTAATGGATACCAGGAACAAAACTCTACTGTTCTGCAAGACACATCTCTGTCATCCCTGAATTCTGGAATTTAAAGGATAAGTTGCATTTTTAAAAGTGTTGATTTGAAAACAGCATTTATGAAGTTATAACATTAAATATAAGATGAAAATAAATTACAAAACTAAATCCTACTAAGAAGTTATAGTAAAAAAAAAGAAGTTATAGTCATGCCGAACTCATTTTACACCCTTGAAAATATACTAGAAATTATAATAATATAAGGTAATGTAATATAATATAATATAATGCAATTTAATATAATATAGTATATACTCAAATACCTACCCTATAAATGATACTCTGCTAAACTTGCAGACAGGAGTCTAACAGAGTTGTCGTCTGAGAGGTGCTACCCAGCAGTACCTCAAAACAGATGAGAGACCACAGCTAAATATTGGGCGATGTGTAGGGAGACTTGTGGAAAAGTAGGAGGAAGGAGAAAAGGACCTAGAGCTGATGGGAGCTCCACAAGAAGACCAATAGTGCCAACTAACCAGGGCCCAGAGGGGCTTGCTGAGACTGAAGCATCAACCAAGAAAAATATTATCTTAAGTGTGCTGTACAGAGCTTGGTACAGAGTTACCATTTAATCAATGAAAGTTTTTTAGTTTTAGTTTTAGTTTTAGTTTTAGTTTTTTTTTTAATTTTTATTTTTCTTTTTAGTTACAATTTGTTAACTCTCTGTCCCAGCTGTATCTTGCTCCCTCATTCCCTCCCCCTCCCCAACTCCTTCCCTGGTCTCCTCCCTGCCCCTTTCCAAGTCCACTGATTGGGAAGGACCTCCTCCCCTTTCATTTGACCCTGTTTTATCAGGTATCTTCAAGGCTGACTGCAAAGTCCTCCTCTGTGGCCTAACAGGACTGTTCCTCCCCTGGGGGGGGGGGGAGGTCAAAGAGCCTGCCTTTGAGATCCTGTTAGAAATAGTCCTTGTTCCCCTTACTTTGGAAAACTACTTGGTTACTGAGCTACCACGGGCCACATCTGAGCAGAAGTTCTATGTTATATCCATAGATGGTCCTTGGTTGAGTGTCAGTCTCAGAAAAGACCCTGTGCCCAGATATATTTGGTCCTTGTGGAGCTCCTATCCTTTCCATATCATACTAACTCCCCTTCTTTCATATGATTCCCTGCACTCTGCCGAGGGTTTGGTTATGAGTCTTAGTGTCTGCTTTGAAACACTGCTAAGTAGAGTCTTTCAGATGCCTTTTGCAGTAGACTCCTGTCATACGTTCAATGCACATCCCATTTGTCTTTCTAAATGAGGATTGATCATCTTCACCCATGTCCACTTTCTTGATTATCTTCTTTAGGTGTGTAGTTTTAGTTTTAGTTTTAGTTTTTCTCACTTTGTCTTACTCATTTTATTCTTGTAATATTAGTCATGTATCAATGCATGTGACCAAAACGATGACAAATAACAAATACATTACTTAAGAAAATATTTATTTTCTTTGCACTGGGGCTATGGTGGGCAGAATATAGCCAAGTGTTGGGATGATCTCAAGGCATCTTTATATTATCTAAGTATTTGGCTTCTGCTTTGTGATACTATGTATTCACAGTACATAATAGCAAACACAAAGCCCAGCATAAGCATGTTGTGCATAATTAATGGTGTTAATCCTGGTATGCTCATGGTGGTCTCATGTTCACTATAGTGATCAATGCAGCAAAGCCTCAAAGGTAAGAAGCCTGAAAAAAGAAAAAAAAAAAAACCTCATAGGTTCATAACGGTGCTATGCCTCTTCCCATGTGTACTTGGATAAATTATTCTCTCTTTTTTGTTACTTTGGTTACTGTAACTATAAAATATAGTACAAAGTACTGCCTTCCTTCACAGCTGCTACTAAATTCAAGAAGCTGCTACTATGTAAGTTCAGAAAGGCAAGGTGTTTAGCATGAGCTAACTATAGTGTTTTTCAAAGAGTTAGCATCCACAAAATATTAGTCATTGCCCCTCTCAGTGACCAGATTAGAGATGGCTAACCTTACATTTATTTTTTCCCCTTTACCTCAACCGTTTCTGGCTTGTCCTCTACATTATCCTCATAAACTCTCTCCAGTGCTTTCACACATACGTTCTCCAAGGTAGACCTTTGTTCCTCTGTATGACCTGCTATAATAGCTTTATAATTTGTTTTTCTGCCTGTAATAACCTTCATTCATTCTCATGTCTAAGTTGAAACAGTTGTATTTTCTCAAATCATGTTGTCTTCAATATAAAGGACTCCTGTGATTTTGTTTCTATTGCTTGGAAGTCTGATTTTAAATGTAGAAGCATGCTGTGACATGTTGATCAAATTCTTCCCTATTTAGAATCCAATTTTCTTTTAAATTTTTTTTTTCTTCTGTGAAAACATTGTCAAAACTAGTAGTCATGCTAAATATTCTATTTGCCACATTCTCAAATCTGACCCCAAGAGCTCCATCAGGGCCATAATTTCTGACATTCTGCCCATCTCTTCATTCAGTTTCTACTTATTTCAGTCTCAAAAGTTTGATATAATGTTAACCAGGATTTTCTATATGCCTCTGCTTGACAAAAAAATGAAATGAAATATCCTACTGGAATTTTTTGACTCTTCCGACTCAATCAGTCCTACATTTTTACAGTATGTTATACCGATAGTAGTTCTTTTATCTTGACATATGTGATCATCTGTAAGTATTAACTCTTATTTTTCCTCTGTCTTGTGATTTTTATTATATAGTTTTAACTAGCATGTAGTAGGAAGAAGTTGAGAATATTGCTTTTAGCCTTATAGTATATGAAATGAGCCAGCTTTGTGGAAGCCACTACAAAACATAGAAAGGGCTTGACCTATGTTTCACCAGATGAAAAGCTAGAAGAAAAATTTAGACAACGCAGACATACAAAAACAATTCAGTAACACCATTAGAGATGCAAATGAATGGATGCAGTCTGACTCAGTGCTCTGGTGTAGGCAAGGACTTGGGTTACAGACTAAGAGCCTGTACATTGCATTACAGTGGCTTACACTTTGGGAAAGAGGAGCAGTTTCACAGAAGCACGTCAGACTAAGGAGGCACTACTTGAGAAAGAAAATGGAAAATTGTAGCAATGTATATTTCCACATTTGTCTGAAGATAACGTTGGCTCCATTCTGGAAAAGTTCACAAGTATTAGTGTGCCATATAGATATACCTCCATGTTCCGGTGTAGAATAATAATGAAATTAACCCTTTCTGAATACACTCCAGAAGCAAACAAGATGGATGCACTCTTTTTATTTTAACAAGTGTGATTCTAGGCCCATGACTCCACCTCTGCAAGCCTCTGATTATTCAGTGATCTTTGCCATACCTGCAAGCGTGAAACAAGGATCTGTGAGTAGCCATCCTTTCTTCATTGACAGTAGCATAATGTTAAGAGAGAGTCCTCTTCCTCTGAGTGCCTTCATGATCAGTTGGCAATGAAACAGTGTTATTCTTGTCTGTTATGTAACAAAAAGATCAATGTAAGTTGGATGATATTACCAACTTCACTCTTCACACTCTGAGAACTTGTACCACAGTCTATAAAATGGGCAAGCAAATGGTCACTTGCTGTAGAATTAAGTGAATTCAGAAGGCCAGCATCCAAAATACAGGGTATAACGTAGATGTACAATAAATGATGGAGTGATTCTGTTCTAAGACAATATGTGTCTAGAGCTAACCAGAAACCTCAATCTGCATTGTATTGAATTAATGTGCAGTTTTGTGTTTAATGTCTATCTTCCATGTTGCAATGAAGTCCCAAAAGTTCAGAATTATGTCTGCTTTATGGACCACTTATTGCCCAGCATTAAACACAATTCTTGTCACATAGTGTGAAGTGAAACATATAAAAAGAGGATGGGCTGGTGAAAAAACACTTTCTGTGGTAATTATGGGGACACACAGCTGGCAAATGGTAGATTTTTATGGACTAATGAATTGTGTGAAGTATTTCCATAGTTGTTGAATGAGGCCATTTGCATTAAGTATGCAAAGTATTAGTAATTTAGCTAGAGATTGTAAATTTCTAGTTTTTATTATTCTGTTTTATTTCTACCTCACTTTCACAATACCTGTTCATGTGCTGCCCACACATTCTCAAATGTTGTCTATTAATTCTTTTGATGTTCTCAACATTTAAGGTATATTGAGTCTCTTAACAATCAGTATAATTATTAGAAAACAATAACCAGATTTTAGGATAGGAGAATTTTAAGGGTAAATTACACAGAAAATAGAGGAGAAAACAAGCTGAAGAATAAAAGATCAGACCTTCGTCACGGCAAATTTAATAATTAGCCCCATTTACACTTGCTAACAACTTGCAGACATGAAAGTAGCTAACCATCTGATTTGCAACATTTGCTAAAATCCAGTAGTATGTGATGTGCACAAGCATTAGACAAAGAAACAGGGAAAAAAAAAGAGAAGAACGTGGCTCAGAATTTCCAAGTATTTTTTTTTGTAATTATTAAAGGAAAAAGAAATCAATCAAAGTTGGGTAAGACCCTAGAGCACCCACATTTTAATCTAGACAAGCAGGGCCAGGACACTGAATGGATTTATAAGCCATTCATATAAGGGATAACTAGAGGATCCTCTGAGGTATAGTCTTGGATTAAACAGAACAAGGCCTGAGCTTAAAAGACTAATTAGCTCTTCAGTGAAGGTGTCTCACATTCACTTCAAGTGACTCCAATGGGAAAGTTAAAAGTCAGTAATTTATTATCTTCCAGTCACTTCTCTGTGCAACAGTTACACATGATCAGTTGAATTCCTGGATTTTGTTTTTATATTAGTAAATGCTGAGAAAAAAAATTATATAAATCTTTGCCTCAGTGGAAAAGATTGTCTTCTGGGTGGAGGTTCTAGGTTATATTGGTTTCCCAAAGTGAGGGGAACAAGGACTATTTCTAACAGGAACTCAATGACTGGCTCTTTGGTCTCCCCACCCCCGAAGGGAGGAGCAGTCCTGTTAGGCCACAGAGGAGGGCTTTGCAGCCAGTCCTGAAGATACCTGATAAAACAGGATCAGATGAATGGGGAGGAGGTCCCCCCGTCAGTGGACTTGGAAAGGGGCACGGTGGAGATGAGGGAGGGAGGGAGGGACTGGCAGGGAATGAGGGATCCGGACACAGCTGGGATACAGAGTTAATAAAATGTAACTGATAAAAAAAAAGAAAAAAGATTGTCTTCTGGGAAGATTTCATTACAAGAGTTTTCCAAAGAGAAGATTTCTATGAGACAAAACAAACAAACAAAAAACAATGCTTCCACAGAGCTTTCTATTAACAACTTGAAAACATCAATATTCTTAAATTTAACAAATATTGCCATTTGTGCAAGGTTTGAGACATTTGAACTAATTTATTTATTTTGTGTGTGTGTGTGTGTGTGTGTGTGTGTGTGTGTGTGTGTAAGGCAAGCCCATATGTATAGAACATTTTCATTCCAGATGGAGGGAAATAAGTAACATTTGCACAGACATGGTGGTTTCTGGTGATGACATGTGAAAATACCTTAAAGCTTCATGTAAGTCTAAATGGGATGGTTTCTTATGGATAACCATAAAGAATGTAAATGAATGTCTTGTGTGGATGTAGCAGAAGTCAATAAAGAGCTTACTGGCCAATCAGCTGGGCAGAAAGACAGGAAGTGCAAAGCAGGAGTTCTGCTAGGGAGACAGGAACTCTGGGAAGAAAGGAGAGAAAAGCCTTTCACCAGTAGGCAGACATGTTTGTGGACGTGGACACTAAGGAGTATAGCTGGCCACGTGGCTGGGTGAGGCAAGGTGATGGGTTAACTTAGGCAAGATAGTTTAGAGTCTGCCCAGCTAACATCTCAGTTTTAAAAGTTTAAAAGGTCTTGGCATCTTTATTTTTATGGTTTAAAGGCCACCCTGAGCTTAGATATTTCTTCACCAGGAGCCTGTGACCAACAGGAGAGTGTTTCTATAAGTGTCATTTGAGCTGCCATGTTGGATTGGACACACTGGTGTAGAATTCTGATTCTGTCCTTTTTCAGACACCAGCACCCTCCTTCATTCATTTGCTGGGAGTGGTGGTGACTCACATCTCATAGTTGGATTTCTTCCAAGTTGTTGTCTTTGGATGGAAAAGGTCAGTGTCATCGAAGGCCCTGGCATTCTCTCTGTTGAATGCATGGAGTTCAAATACTTCGACTCCTAAAGTGAGGATAAAAATGTCTGAGTCCCTCCCTTGAAAAGTGACAGTTCTGAACTGTTTTACTATGGCAAAGTTCCCTCCTGAAACTGGCTAAAGTTCTTCTTCCTGTGCATGTTAATTACATGACCCTTTTTGCCCATCCCTGCTTTCTTCTCAACAGGACTCCACTCTGAGAGCATTCACATCCTATTTCCTGCTCACAAATTGCTATTCGTTCCTTTTTCAGAATCTTCTCTGCATGCTTTTGACAAGCAGGTGATAAGGACTGACCACATAAAACTCATCTTACCTAAGCTGTCCTGGGATACAAAATACAAAATCAGTGACAGAAATTTTGTATGCAGTGATATATAAGAGGGAAGATGGATCATCTCCTGGGGCCCTGAACTATTGTGTGGCATCTCTCCTCTCACAATGATCTCTGACGAGCAAGAGAACATTAACATGATCTTCATTTTGAACAGAGGTACAACTTTGTCTCCTGAATCTCTGTCCCTGACATCCCCTTTTAAAGATGATTTGTTTTCGAAGACCTGCAACTATAACTCACATTTCTACCCCTTTCAAGTGTAAAGATTCTCAGCCTTTTGGCAGATTCACAGTGCTCAAATGTTGTCACCAAGGACGTAGGAGCCAAGGTTTTACATGCAACCAGGAAAAGAATACATGTTCTGGATCATTCTCCTGAATGCCAACCATCTAGCACCACAGGATACTGTAGGAATTCCTTTAGCTTCACTTCTGGAGGGACAGTAGCAACGTATCACATGGAGTTTTAGAAGCTGATGAGAAAATAAATTTCCAAAGAGCCTGAATTTAAGAACACAGCATCAGAACCAAAGCAGGGCCTAGTCTGAATGGAGTAATATGGGTTTGGCCCTACAGATCTACACTGGTAAATTCCAGACACTGGACATGCTAAAGTTTAATGACCTACTTATCCTTTGTCAGAAAACCTTAACCACGAGTGCCTACTTTCAAAGTGTTTCTCTGCTTTGACTTCATAGTGGTCAATGGAGCTGACACAGTGGCTGTATTTTACAAGAAACAAACAGAACATAATCTGACATAGGTGTAAATTTGTTGTTATTTTTTGTTGTTTATTTTAATGTTTTTTTCACTAGGTTAAATTTCCCAAGGTTGGTTTGTTTATATTATTATAGTTCAGAAACATTGTATTCTGAATGAAACAATTTTCTTTGTTGTTTTGAATGTGGTAGTAATCCACAAGCTTTGTCATTTATTTTCTAGTAGTTTAATTCATTATTATTCTTCTGATGATATCTGGTCACTGTAATAGAATTTAATATATTTACTTACCATATAGACCATTTCGTCCCTCCAGCAAGCATGATAAAATTTCTTGATTTTATCTCCTGATAAAATCACCTTCTCATTAGCTTGGGTAAATGATTATTTCTGAAGCTCTTGGCCATTGTCTCATAAACAGCGGTAAGTAGAGAACTGGGGAGAGTTGTCAATATGAAGAATATCATAAAGCCTAGTTCCTGGGTTACGAGAATCTGCTAGGTTTTTGGGGATCCATGCTGAGCCTGGCCCTCATCTTCTGTTTGAGGCATTGTACTAGGATAAAGAAAACCAGCTCCAAAGGGCCACCTGTCCCCTAGACTTTGCTTTGGTAAAGCTGAGTGTGCTCACTAAATGTTCAGATGTTAACTGTGGATCTATGTGGGATTTAATTCCATTGTATCAAAATATTGAGTTTAGTATTCAATGTTTTGCAAAATCATGCACATATTTTTATAGGTTGATGCAAACATGATTATCTTTTCTGTGTTTTTTTATTTTTATTTTTCCTGGAAGATACCTTATGTTAAAGCTTTGACGCATATACAGATTTAAAAATGTTATTTAAAGCATTTATTATTAACTGTTCTAACAATACAAGAAATAATTATAAATAATGTAAGAAACATTTTACCTGTCATTATCCAGGCTTACAAAATTCACATATAGGCATAGTTTATGTTCATAAACATCTTTCTTAATTAATTCCTCCATATCAGGTGCTGTTATTTGTATTATACTAATATTAGACCAATTACATGAAATGATATTTTTCTAATGGCCTGAATATTTTAATTATATAAATAGCCTCCTAAAGTGTATCCTCATATTGGAAGCATATGCCACTATATAATAATATAATAAATATATATATAATATATATAATAAATAAACATAATAAACCAGTCATAAAAAGACAAATACAAAGACAAATACAGTACATTAATATTGATATATAAACACTGAGACATAGAAATAGTGCAGAGAATAGTGATCATTCAAAGCTAATGATGGGGGAAGTAAAGGTAAGAGGGAAAAGGTGGATACTGGATAGACATAGGAAGAAGGAAGGAGGCATGCCTGATGGCACAAGCCTATAATTTCTACCTACTCAGCTGGCTATCTCAGGAAGAGCACCATTCCAGGCTCCACCGGAACTTAAGCATGTATTCTAGATTATCCTAGAAAAGGTGATCACCATGTGGAAGGCAAAAAGAAGACTGATGACATAGCTTAATGGAAAACACGTGGAATACACCAAGTCCTGTGTTCAGTTCCCTAAACTATAAAAATAACCCCTAACAACAACAACACAAAAAGAATGGAGTGAGTTGTAACATTCTTTAGTTCATTCAATAGCTAAAGTGCATTCCACCAATGTGTCTCACACTGATTTATTACAGATTTGAAAAGAGCTACAAGTGTAAAATTTGAGGTTTCCAGTTAGAAAGAATATTAGAAATTTCAACTCTTGAAAGAAATTAAGATTATATTTACCATAATTTGATAATTACCTGTACGCATGTAATGAAACTAACATGCTCAACATGAATATATACATAAGTATCTATCTATCTATCTGTCTATCTATCTATCTGTCTGTCTGTCTATCTGTCTATCTGTCTATCTGTCTATCTGTCTATCTATCTATCTATCTATCTATCTGTCTGTCTGTCTATCTGTCTATGTCCATGACTGATGGTTCAAGCCTGTAATATCACCTACTCAGTTGGCTAAATCATGATATATATGATCAATATAGGCATTATGTTAATATATATATATATTACAGATTGATAAAATATCAGAAGCAGTTGTCTTTCACTTAGTGTTTCTACAGACCATTAGAGCATTGAGTCTGTTATGCCCAAAAGGGACCTAAGTGATCTCCTGGTGTGTTTCCTGTCTTTTTTTCTCTCCTGTCTTATCTTTACTCTTTTAGTTTCATTTCTTCCTTCCTCCCTCTCTACTTTCTTCTCCCCTTTTCTCCATAACCTAAGAAATCATGTACCTAATAATTGAAAACTGGTGGTATTTTCTCAAGTGCTATCAAAATGGGCTTTGTAGAATAATTCCACATGTAATAGACATAGGATAAATGGATCTGTTTGCTTAGATATTTTAATGTATACTAGACTTGTATTTATCTATTTAATTTTGAGTTCAGTGTTTATGAAATATTCTGTGTCTAGTCTTTGTAGAATTAGAAAACACCTAGGCTTAAAAGAGGCTTACAAACAATCCAAACAAGAATTGGAATTTTTGTATACTTTTATTTTGATAGACTGGCTGTGGCTTGAGTAAATTCACAAATTACTCAAAAGTAGAGTGTGAACGTCACACCACTCTGTTCTGATTCATGTCACAATGCTTCCCTCCAATCCTTACTACGTCATTTGTCAATTATTATTAGTTAAATAAGCAGGTTTATCATTTATTCAATATCCCCTGATTTAAAATATGTTGGATAGCTGGGTGGTTCTGGCATAAAATAAAATATAAACTGATGAAGCGAAAGAGAGAGACTAGCAGTCAAAACACCCTTATGAAAAACTGTTCTTCAAACAAAAGATCCAGCAATATGCAAAAGCATGAGGACAGTCTTTTCAACAAATAAAGTGAATTACCGTGGGTCTACATATGCATAAGGATGATGATGAAACACAAAACCAACTGTTTTTATTTAGCGTGCAACAGAAACTTTAATTTAAATCTTCTAAACTGTAAGAATGATATACAGGGAGAAATTTTTGTTATATCGTTCTAGACACCGATTTCTTTTTTTATATGACACCTTGGAAAAAAGAGAGCAGAAATTTAAGGCCTACTGAATTAAGCTGAACAGCTTCTTTGCAGTAATGGAAACAACATTAAGAAAGTAGCTTGCAGAATGATCCAAGATCAGCAAATGATCTATCTGGTAAGAAGTTACTGTACAAATTATATAAGTATATGAGAAAAGTCAGTAACACAGATCTAAAGTAAATATAGTGACTTTGAAATGAGGAGCAGACCTATGTAGATACTTCTCCAAAGAAGACAAGTACCTGGACAGTAAGCACATGACAATGATTTCAGCATCGTCAGAAAAATGCAATTCAAAAACCTAAAGAAAAGTCCTTAAATATTTTTGTGTGGATTTTATACATATAAAAGAAGTGAAGTGCCATCAAGGATGTGAAAGAGAAGAACATTCTACCTTGTTGGTAGGAATGTGGTAAATAATGGGGACTATGCTGAAGGCTTCAGTAAAGAACAAAAACAAACAAACAAACAAACAAAACCCGATCTTTTATGTGCTCTGTCAGCACACATTAAGGCTATAACTAAAGAAAAATAATTGATGTATTTTTAAGAGATGCCTATATTCCTATGTTCATTTGTGGCTCACTGAAGAAGAGAATGTTTTAAGTTTTCACCAATAGATCAAGGAATAAAAATTAAGTAGTGTCTTTATGCAGTGCAGTGTTTTTCAGCCTTCTAATGGAAGGGAATTGTTAGCTACAATATGAATAAATGTGAAGGATACAATACTGAGTGAAATAAATCAGACTCAAAACTACCACGTGATGCCATTCATACGATGTTTATGAAACTGAGACCACCATGAGAATGGGGAATGGCACCTGTCATGGGCTTAGGGTGGGAGGGTGAGAAGGCATTGTTTTGGGGATTACATGCGGTTCTCAGGTCTGGGAAGTTAACACAAAGCATGGCAGACATAATTAACAGCCTTGTATTACACACCTTAAATTGGTGAAGAGGACCTGAAGGGTGCTTACTAAAGACTCACAATGAAGAGCAATGGAATTGCTAAAATAGGTGTGGTGGCCATTTTCTGTATATAATTTATATCACACATGTACGCGCCACAAGAAGAGCAACAAAGCTAAAAATTCTGAGCCCGGGTGGTCCTGCAGAGACCAATACACCAACCAAGGACCATACACGGAGAGGACATAGACTGCCTGCTCAGATGTAGCCAATTGGCATCTCATTCTCCATGTCACTCACCAAGGAGGAGGAGCAGGATCTACCTCTGTCATGAACTCAGTTGCCTGCTCTTTGATCACTTGCCCCTGGCGATGTGGCCTTGTGAGGCTACAAAGGAAGAGGATCCAGGCAGTTCTGATGACACTTGATAAGCTATGGGTAGATGGCAGAGGAGAACTCCCCCTTTCAGTAGACTAGGGGAACAGGATAGGAGGAAGAGGGAGGAAGGGTGGTACTGGGAGGAGTTGAGGGAGGAGTCTTCAATTAGGATCTATAATGAATAAATTATAAAAAATAAAATAAAAAGAACATGATCTCTTTTCCTCTTGAGTCTTGGGTAGTGGTGTGTGTGTGTGTGTGTGTGTGTGTGTGTGTATGTGTGTTGTGTCTCCAACTCTTGAATATGTGTCTGAGTATATGTGTGTCCATTAGTTCAAATGTGTGTTTATGCTTGGGATATGTGCAGGTGGTTCCATACATGCACCTGAAAGTTTTCATGAAGAGGAAAAAAGGATCTTGTCATTTCAAGAAATATATCCACTGATGGAAAAATGAATGGCCCTTGTAATTGTCCGTGCATTTCTCAGCTCAAGTAAAGCAGTGCTTCCCCTTCATCTTTTTCACAGGAAGAATTGTCTCTCATTTTATGTTTTATAGGGACATATATCCCCAGCCCGTGGTTTATGAGCAACATTCTGTCAGCAAGCAGGAGTCATGGCACTCCGTAATTAATCCCCTCTCACCCCACACCTCTGAGATTGAGAAATGAAAGAACATTAGGGGGAGTGCAGTTACAATCCTTGAAAGGACCATATAAAATGTTACCTTTGACTCAGCGTATTACCTCTTTCATGAGTCCAAGTCCTGGCTTTCCATCTCAGTCAAGACCAATAGACTGGAGAATGAAGAGATCCCTTGGCTTAGATGAAATGGTGGCAGAATTAGTGAAAACACGTAGATTTTAAATTTCTTCAGGTTAATATATATATAAAGAAAGAAAAAAACTGATAAAGAAGTGAGAATGATTATTGTTAGAAGTTAAAGTTGATTGTATGTGCTCCTGTGCTCATGTAACTGCCTGGAATAAGGTTAAGTGATTTAACTTACAGGAGAATCAATTCTTAATCCTTTTTGTAGCATAAACTTCCGAATGTTTGGGGAAGAATAGGGTGCTTAATACACGCTGAATAATTCAGGATAATCACTGAAATTGAACAAGATTAATCTTAATCATCTACTTTACATTCACATATGCTATATTAAAAGTATATGTGTATCAATCTATTTCATTGGAAGAGTACTTGATGAACATAGTACATAAGCATACAATCTCGTTTCCATTTGCACATAGTTCCTGAGTTGAATATCTGCTGCTGTCCAGTGTCTTAGTGATGCTTCCATTGCCTTGATCAAGGCAACTTATAGAAAAATTAGTTTACTGCTCTTATAGTTTCAGGGGTTAGAACCCATGATTGTCACAGAAAGGAACATAGCACAAGGCAGGTAAGCATGATGCTGGGTCAATAGCTGAGCACACACATTGGCCTAGAAAAAGAGAGAGAGAGACACACACAGACTCAGAGAAAGACAGGGAGAAAGGAAAGTGAAGAAAAGAGAGCAGGAGAGAGGGAAAGGAAGAAGGAAGGAAATAGAAAGTGGGAGAGAAACAGACAATGAAAGGGAGGGAGAAGAAGAGAGAAAGAAGAAATAGATTTAGGATAGGGATGGAAAGAAAGGGATAGAGGAAGCAGAGAGGGGAAGAGAGTGTGAGAGAGAGAGAGAAGGATAGAGAACTAGGAGAGAAGAAGACAAGGAATATAAATCTTTTGAAACCCCAAAGCCAGTCCTCAGTGACATACCTCATTTAAAAGACCAACCCCTACTTCTTAGTCCCACCAACTAGTGACCAAATACTCAGATATAGGAGGCTGTGTTCACTCTTACTCAAAACACCACACTTTGTTTTATGGGACTCAGTCAGGTGGTCTTTATATTATAACTGCTGCTTATAAACAGCACCCTTTAGCCCTGGTACCTGTTAAACAACTATGTAAAACATCATCAGAGCACAGTTCATGTGATTCTGCTGAAGTGAAGTAGGTGTACTTTAAAAATAAGGATGCTGACACTCAAAAATCTCTTCAAATCTAAGACATTGTCTCTAACCTCACCTTCTTTTCTTTATTTGATTAATTCTAGATGATTGGCTCTTTGTCTGTCTCTCTTTTTGAGAAAGCATTAAGCTTTTATCTTTCAGCACCCTTTAACCTCTCTATATAAAAGTCAGAAAAACTGAATTTTAGAAAGAGAAGTGCAACTCTGCTACTTGAATTTTAATTTCTCTGGCAGGACATAGTCTAGAAATGTGATAACATGGATTCATGTGCCCCTGCAAAGGTACAGAAATAAAAAAGGGTTTTAGAGAATCTGGTGGCAAATGGCTCTAGTGATAGGTAAAACTCAAATTTTTAATTGTGTGTGTGAGAGAGACAGGCAGAGACAGAGACAGAGAAGGAGATGGAGAGAGAGAGGAGAGAGAACGTGTGTAGTCTTAAGTTTTTTTATTTTTAATTTTAACTATTTATCCGTGCTGTGTATCTCACATGTGTGACACTCTACACCTCTGGAGGTCGGAGAACAACTGTGGGAGTGGCTTCTCTTCCTCTACCATGACGTCTCAAGAATCAAACCCAGGTTGTCAGACTTAAGGGTGACTTTGTTCATACAAGGGACAAAAAGAGCATGCGTAGACAGTCATGCTGCTCACACAGTGAGAAAATCGGAAGAGCATGGGTAAGTACTTCCTGACAAAACGACTGCATCCCTTTCGAAGGACAGGTGGAAACTTTTGTGCATGTAGAGGGAAAGGCAATTTAATCTGAGTATTTCCATGAGCTGGCAGCAGGTGGGTCTTACGTCTCCCAAGTCTAATTGGTATTTTTCATAGCCACATAAACAGGTATGCAGAGAATGAAAACATTAGTGCCTTTTATAATCCAAGTTTCATGTACCCCTTGTTACATAAACTAAACAGCAGGTGGTAGCCTGATCTCTTGGTTATAGTTTGCTTAAGGAAGCCGGAGGAGCTACATTTTTTCTCCTTCCTAAGGCACTCTCCTGTATCATAGATGCTTCTCCAGATAAGCACTCAGGGCCAGTTCAGTGACATGGAACCATTATTTAGCTCTTTTTTTTTTTTTTAACTTCAGTCATACAGGTGATCAAAGCATCTTACTTTCGCAGAGTTGCCTCTCATGTTGATGAAGAAGTGGTATTTATTCAACATAGGAAGTTCCACTCACAATACATGCCGCCCACAGAGCCAAGTTTAGGAAAAGAGGCCTGGGAGTTATCTTTTAGAGGCCTTTTTGGCAAACTGTAATACTTCATATTTTCATTTTGGTCTCGAATACTTCTCAAGTTCACTAAACTAATATGTCTCAAGGACAAAAATGAAGTTTTTCTTTTTCTTCCTTTCTTTTTTTATTTTGTCTTTCCACACATAATAAAATGCAGCCTCTCTAAAGCAACTGGGACGTGTTCAATACATGTTCTATTTACATACTGATAAGTATCTGAGTCTGAAGAGGCAGATAAGTTCTCAGAAAGCTCTGTGGAGGGCTGATGAATGAGGCAATTGGAGAGCTCACTAGGTGAATCACATCAGACTAGCACCAAGGCAGTCTGAATTTGGATTATTCCATGGTTTGCACTATTACAAAAATACAGTATAAAAATCATTATACAAATAACGCATGTATTTCTGTAATAAAAGTCTTCTCTTCAGTCAATAAGGAAGTGAAGCCTTAAGTCTAATAGCTTGTCAGGAACTACATCTTAAGTTCAGTCATGCATATTGGCTGGTAAGACCATCATTGCTCACATTGCCCTAAAATGGCTGTAATCCTCGTTAGACGCTGACTGTAGTTTCTGAGGATCCTTAACTAGAAGATTCCAGAAATGTTGCCTTCTATCATTACTATTGTCTCACAAATATGATGAGAAAATAATTTATATTGGCAGTTTGGTGGTAGATAATCATCACATAATTACCCACTAAGATTATTATATGCTCATGTAATTTTTAAGTGTGTTATCCTTCATGTTTTTGTAAATTGAAATTTTTCTAATTAAATTTGCCTCATTTTCACAGCATGTTCAATATTGTGCAAGCCACAAACCATACAACTCTATCCTCATTGGCTTCTTTTGTTCTTTTGTAGTCACAGAGGTCTAAAACTATGACTGATTGTCTTGGAAACTTCTAGTTATTCATAAATTAGTATTATCATTTATGATTTATTGTTGTTGTTTTGAGACAGGATTTCTTGGTGTACCCTTGACTGTCCTGAAACATTGCTGTAGACCAGGCTGACCTTGAACTCACAGAGATCTATCTTCCTCTGTCTCCCAAAGCCTGGGATTAAAGGCATGTACCACCACCACCTGGCTCAAATTATTTCTTAATACCACTAATGCCTCAAATAGGAAGGCTGTTGGTATTTACCAGCCAATGATACACTTATGCCTAAAGAAGATGAATAATAGTAGGAAAAAGGTTCTAGAAAAACTGAATATGATGTCATTTACTGTTTTCACAGAATCTTTTCAAATGCTCTTGTTGGGTTCCTTGAACACTGAACTCTTTTCAGGGAGCTATTATATTGTTTCCATTTTCTTCTGGTCTAAAAAGTGCACAGGTGTGATTTCTAGTCTCACCGCAGCTTGTTAATAGTTCATCAAGCCTTTCCGATAGAAATTGAAGCTCATTTACCTGCTTTGTCATTCACATTTAACTAAGAGCAAATATTGCTACCAAATATATTCTCCATATTGTTTAAAAACACATAATCACTTTAAGAGTGATATTGGGCTATTGCTATAAAAAATTAAATCTGCACATAGATAAAAGCAAAAGTTAGTAAATATTTTCTCTTCCATAATCCTAGGAACTGGCATGGTGAGAGTTTTCTGTTTTAATATTTTGATTATTGACTATTTCAGCTTACCCCCATAACAGGTTAAAACAATTTTCTAAACTTGTTCTCAACAATTCTTATGCATTTACATTATATCTATATACTTCATCAGTTAAGCCTGACACACAAAGTACAGCATATTTTTTTTGCATTTTTAAGGCTGAGATTAACCTGAAAAGGGCATATATACTATCTGTCAATATGTCCATTTGCTATCTAAGGTGAAAGTTGGAAAATAAACTGCCATGACTTTACCCAGAATTTTAGTTTCTTAACCATTATTTTGTTGGATACTTAGAAGACATCATTAGTCCTGAATTCCAAACATAAAAACTATTCTGATAGATTAGGGTCAGTTGATCAATGTTATAAGCCTGGTAAGTGGCTGATCTACAATTTGGAAAGAGTCTATTAGAAAAGTCAGTAAGTCACATTGATCAGTAGCAATCCTATTAGGTTTTCATGAAATAGGTTTATGACATATTTATATTTCACAAAGAAGCATGGACTCTCTCATTGCTCAATTTACTTTATTTTATTTTTTTACTTATTGGTGAAGCAGGATAGAGAAATACCCAAGTGTCAGCCATTACGCATGCAGACAGTACTTCTTGGCTCAAGCATACCTTTAAATTCAGGATGTCCAACAGAAGAGTGAGACATACAAGAGAGAATTTTTCCAATCAGAACTAGAGATAATGAATCAATCTTTACTATCTGAATTTTGCTTACAACCACACTTGTTTCCTAAGCTACTCAGGTACTGCATTTGAAAGTGAAAATGAAATTCTATTAAAATAAATGATCCCATAATGTTCTTTAAGCAACCATCAGCACTCTGTTACAAAGGAAAACTACACTCTACTCCTATTTTGAATTCTGTAAGTTTAAACTCATATATCTTTCTTGGGCATTCAGCACTAAGCAGGGATAATGAGTAAGACCTTGCAGTTACTCTGTGGAAATAGGTAGACTTTTATATAAGGGTTTTCATTGCATTCAGTGAAGGGGAGTATTATGCTTCAACCCCTCTCCTGCTAGACTTAGGTTTGTATTGAAAATGGAATATGAAAGACTTGAATGTCAGTCAAATATTGTGCTCTTCAAACTATTTGGACTAGCAGTATTGATTTGATGTTTCTTTTTGTCAATTTATCATGAAAATGAAAGAGAATTGCTCTACTTTTCTTAATCACCTTTCTTCTGAGTCCAGGAAGCCTCTGAGGAAAGGGCAAAAAGGAGGAAATGGGGAGAGGAAGTCACTTGCTTTTCTCATTTGCAGATAGAGTCCTGACTATGTTATGTTGAGGAGTGGGAGACAGTTTAAAGGGTTTTCAGAGTACATGGACACAATTATTATAGTGATTTTTTACAAGAAATAAGTGACGAGACCCAAGTCATTTTAATATTCTTTTTCTGAGCCTGAAGTATGTGTTATGATGATTGTATTCTGTGGGCCACTAGTGAATCACCTGGGTCACTGCTTTTATAAGCAAGACAACCTTCCTAAACTTTCCTGTCTTAGGAAAGATTTAATCAACTATTTTCTTTTTGTATATCTGTGTTTTCCAAATTAAGCTATCCTTGTATTTCAACTTCACATCTTCTCAAAAGGTCACAAATGGCCCCTTTCCTGATAAATGATCTGATTTATCCCTTGGAAAAGATCATTTACTAAAGAGGGGTTTAGTGTAGATGTTACTGGATTAGCAGCAGAGGTTTTATCATCTAGATTTTTTTAATTAATTAAGTTATTTACATTCCTGATCTCAGATTTCCCTTCCTCTTCTGTTCCAAGTCTCTCCTCTCCTACCCTCTTCCCATTCACCCTTTCTCCCTTCTCTTCAAAAAAGAGGAGGTCTCCTATCTATACCAACCAACCTTAGCATTTAATTTTGCAGTAAGACTAGGCACATCTTCTATTGAGGCTAGAGCAGGCAGCCCAGTTAGGGGAAAGGGATCCAAAGGCAAGGGATGTAGTCAGAGGCAGCCCCTGCTCCCACTTTAGGAGTCCAACGTGAAGGCCCAGCTGCACCACTGTTACATGTGTGCTGAGAACCTAGGCCCATCCCATGCATGCTCTCTGGTTGGCAGGTCAGTCTCTATGAGGCCCTATGGGCCCAGCTTAATTGATTCTGTAGGTTTTCTTGTGGTTTCTTTGACTCCTCCAACCCCTTCAATTCTTCCTCCTCTTCCACAGGATTTCCCACACTCCAGTTAATGATGGGCTGTGGGTATCAGCCCCTGTTTCCATCAGATTCTGGGTGAAGCCTCTCTGATGATGGTTATCTCTGGGACAAGCTAGAAACCTAGGACAATAGAAATTCCCAGAAAGCTATGAGGGTGACCTTAGCCAAGACTCCTAGCAATTAGGGATATGGAGCCTGAACTGACCATCTCTTCTAATCAGGCAAGACTTCCAGTATAGGGATTGGGTCACCAGCTCAGCCACAAAATCTTAGGCCCACAGTTTGCCCTGCCTACAAAATGTGCAGGGGTAAAAAATGGAGCAGAAATTGCAGGAATGGCCAACCAATGACTTGCCCAGCTTGAGACCCATGCCATGAGAGAGGCCCGCCCTGACACTGTTAGTGATGTTTTGCTATACTTGCAGACAGGAATATCCAGACTTTTCTAACTGAGTAGATAGGAACTTGAGAAGTAGTTTTTAAGAACTGTTTATAACTTAGGAATGATACAAGGGCTGCTTCTTTCTGCACACTAGCAAGCCTTTTAGTTTTGACTGGCACATAAAAGGTTTGCATATCAATAGGGTATAATATGATGTTTAGTTTCATAAATTCATTGCATAATGACAAATTTCGGAAAATTAGCATATTCATCATCTTATTCGTTTAGCTTTTCTTTACCCAGAGAATATGTAGATTTTTTTTTCTTTTTTATGTCTGGATTCCTTCCTTTAATGTGAAATCTTCTAAATATCACCATGCTGTCACAAATAATGAGATTTCTTTATTTTTCTGGCTGAACCCACTTTAATCATACATTTATGTCACATTTTCTTATCCCTCTGTCGGTTCATGTAATATTTTGGCTGATATGAATAATGCTCCAATAAATATAACAGTATAGCTGTTCTTCCAAAATACTCTTTCACTCCTTAATTGGGAACAAAACTGTTGTCTGCTTAGGGAATTTTGAGAAACCCATCTAACAGGTCACCTTTATTGATATACTTTTTCCACTCTGAACATAATTCTCATTGAGACTCACACATGAATATTTGCTAAGGACATAGTTTAAACATCATTTTTCCAAAGTTTGAATTGTCTAAAATGTTCCTTCTATTTAGAATCATTATGCAAACACTGATTATTTTTTTTTAATTTTACAGACACACACACACACACACACACACACACGTGCTATTATGCTATTTACTATGTGTTTGTGCCACAGAATACAAATAGAGATCAGGTCACTATTTTTTGGAGTGTATTCTGTGCTCCCAAAGGCATTAAACTCAGGTTGTCAAGCTTGCATGGTAAGTGGCTTTTGAGCACTGATCTACCACATTGACTCATCTTATTCTATATGCTATAAAAAAAAAAAACTTTGTTATATACAAGAATGAACAAAATTAATATAATTCTTTCGCAATTACAACAGCAGATACTATCAATGATTGGGTCATGACAGTTCAAAAATAATGTTTATATTTGACATTATATCAATTATTTGCAAGAAAGTTCTAATTCTCTAAAGCTGAACCCTCTAAATTGTTGTATATGTTTTCTGTTGTTGTTTAGGATGTAACTACATTATTAAAGAGTTATGTGACATCATGTAAGGCAGGATGCTTATGAAAATTGTAATAAATCAACTAAAGTTCTTCAGCAAATGTTGCAGAGTTTTAAAACCAAATGACTCACCTGTTTCCTAATGCTGTTTATCTGTAATGGATTTTGGAGATAATGCATTGCTGGAAAAATAGATCTCCCTGTGCTAGCTGTGGAAATGATTGTCTTTATAATTAACACATCTCTGATGTTGGTAAGGTGCTAGTGGCATGAAGCCAATGATGCAACCTCAAGTCCAGTCTTTGTGTGTGGTGTGTGTGTGTGTGTGTGTGTGTGTGTGTGTGTTTGCGGAGGGGGAAAGACACACAGACTAAGACAGAGATATAGACAGAGGGACAGAAATAGAGGAACAGAGACGGGGGAACAGATAAAAACACAGAGACAGAAATATACAGGGACAAATAGAGGGTGATATTATTTAACAAACTGCAGAGAAGTGGTAGACATGCACTGCTCTTAATTATATGGTAGACACTGCATCTCCTCCTAAAACCTCTAACAATTATGTTGTACTATTACTCCTCATTCAGACTTGAATTTTGAAAACCATCAAACACTTGCCCATGGTATTTTAGGTATGAAAGGAATAACTGCTTAGTCATAGGCAATGTTTCTCAACCAGTGGGTCATGACCACTTTTTGATTCAAATCACCTTTTCACAGCGATCACCGAGAGCCATCTGAAAACACAGATATTTATATTATGATCCATAACAGTACCAAGGTTATAGTTATCTAGTAAAAATAAAAATAATTTTATGGTTGGAGTCACCACAACATGAAAAACTGTACTAAAGGGTCACAGTATTAGGAAGCTTGAGAACCACTGGTCTAAAACATCCAATACTGAAGTTTTATTTTTGTTTGTCAGGCTTCCTACTAAGACTGCCTAAGCGATGTATGATCACGTAAAGGATAGTACCAGGTTTTAGAAATACATCTTCATCTAAAATAATTACATGGAATTACTTGTTCCACCTTCTTTCTCAAAGCAACAGGGTCACCCAAGTTTCATAAATTCCATTTGTATTCATGAAAACCTAAGTTTGTGAGAATGAGCATTTCTAAAGTAAGATTCTTCATAAATGACACAGGATAACAACTGATACAGGAGTCCAGAAGCAGAAGGGGTTCTTTAAGGAAGGTGGAAGAGAGATTATGCATGAAAAAGGATCTAAAAAGTGAGGGGGGAGATGAAGTAAATGAGACAGAAACAATACCTTTCTAACACTGAGCTAAAATCTCCCACTGACACAACTGCTTTGATTCATATTTTAATTGAAAATTATCCTTAGAGCGCTTTAATTTTCTAAAGGTTAATTAATGGATGCATTGAATGCTACCTTAAGGATTAATAGCGATGGTGTTGGAGGAATGGGACAGAATTGAAAGTATGATGGAAATTTTCTTCAAGGTCACTCTCCTATGAGACAGCTGGTTTTGATGGCTGCCAGTTTACCATATTTCTAAAGGCGATGCTAAGTTATTGCTGAAATCTTCCCTCCAGTTATTTGTCAATATGAAGATGAAATGCCGAACGCCCTAGAAAGTTCACTGACATGAAAACAGACTCTGGAAATTGTAATTCCAGGCGTGCGTTCACTCCACGTCAGGCTGAGAGAAGCAGCTTTTCCTAAGCAGGAAAGAAATTAAAGCTTCTCTTGAGGAATTTTCCAACAGCTAGCACTTTCCAGAAAATAACTGGCACTTGTTATGAAGCTCACTATTGCCAGGAATAAATGTAAGCTACGCTATTTTTTTGATGCTTTCTTCACACAGGCTTGTCACAGCGAAGTCAACATGTAGCTGCCTCATCAATTTGATCAGACTTTGAATCTCACTTTACAGAATTGCTTGCTTTGGGGAATGTCCAAAATGTTGCTTTGAAACTGCCAATAAAGCCCCTGCTTGGACATCTATGGAGATATTCCTGCGAGTACCCGGATTACTTTACTTGGAAACTTTACTCCCTGAATGCCAAAAGCACTTGGATGATTCCAGCTTGAGTTGTAGAGGTGTGTGAAAATCAGTAGACTTCACTAGCCAAGTCAAAAAAAAAAAAAAAAAAAAAACAACTTTAGTACTTTATTTCAGATCATAAAAACGACTCATTTAGGCCGTGAAGTTTACATTACACTGCCTGATTCAGATTTGGATCTGCATAATCTATTGCACTTGAGTCGAAGTTACTGATATATAAATGAGCTAGAACCATGATGAACTTCTAATTCAGGGTCAAATACCAATTTCTATTATTTTAACAACTGGTCATTTTTGCATGAGTCTCTACATCTCTAGAAAGCTAAGGTCAGAAAGATACAGTCAGACTTTGGGAAGGAAGTATCTGTGGAATACTGGAAACCCAGAGATGAAGGGCATCCCAGGAGTACACTGTACTTTTAGACTGCATTTAACAGTGTAAGATAAGGTAAATACTATACAACGGTAACTTTTTTTTTTTTACTTTTGTTTTGTTTTCATGGTCTTATGCTTTATCCAGGCTGACTGAAAAATCACTATACAGCCTGTGTGGGCTTTATGCTTTGGGCTATCATCCTGCAATCTATCAAACACCATGAAGCTAACACTCAGCTAGAAGAATTTCATTGTTCTTTGAGATAGGATTAGAAAAGACTATTGACAATAATAATAATAATAATAAAGAACCCTAAAACAAACCTAGTTCCAGCTGCCAATTACATTAAATTTCCTGCAGCTGTTACTCTGAAGTGTTTACTGGACTTCTTATGTACCTGCAACAGCTTTTCTTTTTTTTTTTTTTAAGATTTATTTATTTATACAGCATTCTGCCTGCATGTGTGCCTGCAGACCAGAAGAGAGCACCAGATCTCACTATACATGGCTGTGAGCCACCATGTGGGTGCTGGGAATTGAACTCAGGACCTCTGGAAGAGCAGCCAGTGCTCTTAACCTCTGAACCATCTCTCTAGCCCCTGCAACTGCTTTTCATTTGACCTGTATTATTCTCTGTGAGGAGGAAGATGACACTCCATCAAAGGAACAAAGCCAACAATGCATATCTTCCGCTTATCAATGTGTGCCTGGCTGCACTTTAAGATATGTTTGTTAAAGAAATATGAACACTGAAACACAGATATTCCCAGAATTTTAAGGAGAGAATCCACTAGAAAATGCTAGTTTATCCTAAAATGATGTTCCCGAGTGCCCATGAGGTGAGGTTCAGTTTGTGGAGCACACAGCAGATTTGCTGTGGTATTATTATAACCCTTTCTGCCAGACAGTCCTGCAGGTATAAAAGTATGTCTTTTACAGACTTTAAAGTGAGATTTTTGTGTTAATTCTTAACATTTTTCTCATGGAGGCAAGCCCTTTTAAATGCAGCTCAGGGTGATCTTTTCTAGTTCCCACCATTTGCCTGCAAATTTCATGGTTTCCTTGTTTTTAATAGCTAAGTAATATTCCATTGTGTAAATATACCACAATCTCTGTATCCATTCTTCAGTTAAGGGACATCTAGGTTGTTTCCACATTCTGGATATGATAAGCTGCTATGAACATCGTTGAGCAAATGTCCTTGTTGTGTACTTGAGCATCTTTTGGATATATGCCTAGGAATGTTATAGCTGGATCTTGAGGAAACACTATTCCTAATTTTCTGAGAAAGCGCCAGATTGATTTCCAAAGTAGTTGTACAAGTTTACCTTCCCACCAGCAATGGAGGAGGTTTCCCCTTTCTCCACATCCTCTCCAGCATGTGTTGTCACTTGAGATTTTGAACTAACTCATTCTGATGGGTGTAAGGAGAAAGAAAAGACACACATGGTATATATTCACTCATAAGTGTATATTAGCCACATAATATAGAATAAACATACTAATATCTATACTCCCAAAGAAGGTAAAAGACAAGGAAGACCCTAGGAATGATGTTCAATCCTCATTTAGCAGGACAAACATGATAGACATCAGCAGCAGGGGAAGACAGGGAACAGGACAGGAGCCTACCACAGATGGCCTCTGAAAGACTCTACTGATCAAGGTATCAAAGTAGAGGCTAAGACTCAAAGCCAAACATTAGGCAGAGTGAAGAAAATCTTATGAAAGAAGGAGGAGATAGAAAGAGCTGAAAGGGACAGGAGCTCCAAAAGGAGACCAACAGAGCCATAAAAACTGATCCCTGGGGCCCTGCAGAGAATCATACCCCAACCAAGGACAATGCATGGAGAGGACCTAAAACACCTGCTCAGATGTAGCCCAAAGACTCAGTTTCAAAGTGGTTTCTCTAGTAAGGTGAGCAGAGACATTCTCCGACATGAACTCAGTTACAGGCTTTTTGATCACCAACCCCTGGGGGATGCAGCCTTGCCAGTCTATAGAGGAAGACAATGCAGCCAGTCCTGATGAGACCTGATAGGCTAAGGTCAGATGGAAGGGGAGGAGGACCTCCTCTACCAGTGAACTAGGGGAGGGGCTGGTGGGAGAAGAGGGAGGGAGGGTGGGTTTGTGATGAGACAAGGGAGAGTCCACAGCCAGGGTACAAACTGAATAAATTGTAATAAATGATAATAACAATGATGTGGAAAAAAAATGTAGCTCAGGAGGGTTGTCAACTCAAGACTTCCCTGCCTAGATCTCCAAAATGCTGAAATTACAAATGAAAGCCATCGTGCTTGTACATTTTCTCACTGTCATTGGCTAACCAAGTCTTTTCCTAACTGATCTTATTTGATTAAGATTGAACCTCCTATTTGTCGGCTGCCTATCACACTGCTCTTCCTGTAACATTTATAGCATGAAGTCATTCCTGAAATGGAGAGCACACATTTCATTTCATGACTTGGCTGTTGGCCTCAATGATTCTGAGTTCTAGGTTGTGACACTATTTTGAGGTTTGGTATTTGGATTTAGAAGGAGTTTGACTCTTCTAGGACATCGGACAGTAAGAGTTATGGAGAAAAGAATTAGGAATATGACACAAAATAATCTCTACACAGTTAAGTGTTTTCTTGAAAAAATTAAGTCTCTGTGTGTGTGTGTTTTGTGTGTGTGTGTGTGTTCTTGTGTATGTACACAAATGTGGGTATCTGCGGAGGCCAGAAGATAGCAGAGAATCCCATTTACTTGGAAGTAGTAGGCACGTGTAGGCTACCTGGTATAGGTGTGTGAAACCGAAGTTGGGTTTCCTAGAGAAGCAGAGATGCCAAACTGTCTTTTCAGTTCTCCGTTTCTTTATTTATTTGAGATTATCTAGGGTATTTAAAAATAGCTCATATTGAAAACTATTCAAATAATTATATTTCTGGATAATCATAGCAAAATTTGTCTCAAAATTGTGTTTGCTTTAACTTTTATCACATAACACTTATTATTTTGATTCCTATTTATTTGGAAAAAGCCATTGTTTCCTGCAGATTGGCAAATAAAGAAAAATAAATTTGCTTATTTATTTCACCCTGATCTAATTGCTTCAACAGTAAAAGATATCATTAAAATCATAGTATCGAAGGTCAGGCCTATTATCAAGAAGGCAAAATATCAATTAATTTAACAGAGAAAAGCTGTAAAAAATCAAAATTATTCTTTAAAAATCATTCTGCAATAATAAAATACCCATGAGAATTTTTCAATCATTCAATAGATAAACAGTAGCATTGAGAATATTTAGGAAAAAATTAGGTACATTGCTGACCTTGACAGAATTGGTAAAGTCATTATGAAAAACAACATGGGAGCTCCTCAAAACAGTGTATTAGTAGAACGCACTGTGACCCAGGTACCCCAGTCCTCTGTATATAAACAGAGCAGTAAATAAAAGAGATGTCTACACTTCCTTGTTCTTTATAGCATTATTCACAGTGACAAAGATCCAGAAAAACTCTATTTTCTGTTGGAAAAATGCCTAAACTAATAGCATATCTATATATTATTATAATATTGTATTGAATTTAATACATAATGAATGCAATATTCATTCAAAAACAAATACAGCAAATATGATCGCGTGTTAAAACCTAGATAAACGTAGAAGACATTGGATAGTGGGGAAGACAAAGCATAATGTCACTAATGTGTAATCAGAAAAGCAAAATTGACAAAAACAGAGAATAGCAGGGTTACTCAGGGGCAAATAGATAGGGAAAGTGAAGATGTTGATCAAATGTTCAAAGTGACAATTATAAGTAATTTTTGAAGACAGTCTTGAATATTTGATGTACAGACTGATGACTGTAGTCAATTCTGTGTGCAGTATGTCGGAGTATGCTGAAAAAAATCTAATATTTAATCTTGAATACAAATATAAATGGTGGAAAGTGTGATATAAGTGACTGATATGTTAATTAGCTTTCACGTAATAATTATCTCACAGGTGGTATGTATAGCAGCTCTTAATATTGTTTTTACTTCATCAGATAGGGGGATGAGATGGAAGCTGTCAACAAGCTTTATTAATACCTGGCTTGGGCTGAGGCCAGAGGATTTCTATCTTTGTCCTAAATATCTCTAGGCCTAAGCTGAAAGCTTCTAGCCTTCATACAATCTAATCTTCTACATGCCAGGAACTTTAAGGTTTCAACTTCCAGCCTCTGTGTGCAAATCTACGCCTAGAGCATTTTCATCCTCTGAGAATCAATGCTGAATAAACTCATCCTCTCTATCTCTTTCTGAACTCTTCTGGCTGTTTCAACTGAGCTGTTTTAGCTCAAATTTGTCTCCAAGCTGACTGATTCAAAACTGGATCCTTTCGGCTTCTCACTGAATTACTCTGCTTGAAAAACAAAAACAAAGCTGCCTCTGAGTTCCATAAACTGCGATTTCACTGACTTCATGGACCGAACAGAGTGGAATGGAACTGAAAAGAACTGCAGGAACTCAGCTGCACTCAGCTGCATGCACTGAACTCAACTACCTCTCTCCCTGCACTGCTCTTTTAAGTCGCCTCTCCTTCCTGTCTCTTCTCTTGAGAGGGGGGTACCCTGTCTATGACACACACACACACACACACACAGAGAGAGAGAGAGAGAGAGAGAGAGAGAGAGACAGAGAGAGAGAGGAGAGAAAGAGAGAGAGACAGGACCTAGGTCAGGTCTATATATGCTTCCTGATTATCAGTTCAGTCTCTGTGAACCAGTATGAGCCCTGGTTAGTTGATTCTGTGGCCCTGTTCTTGTAGTGTCCTTGACACTTTTGGCTTCTACAATCCTTTCTTCCCCTCTTCAGCAGAATTGCCTGAGCTCTATGAAATGTATGGCTGATATCCCTAAAAGCCCCGACTTTTTCTGAAGGGAATGGAGTAGAAATGGATCTGGGGATGAGGAGGTGTAAAGTAGGCAACAAGGAGGAGAAGAGGGAGGAGAAACTGCGATGAGGATGTAACATATGGGAGAAGAAAAAGGAAAGCTGCCAAGCACACAGTCTTGCCTTTTTTCAGAAAGTTCTTTTCAAACTTACAGCAACTACATGTGCTTTGTGTTCTTAAGTATCTTAGGGGTTGGTATTCAGCTCACGTGGATAATGTACTTTCCAGCAGCCTCATCCAGGCTTCTCTACTGTATTCTTGCATTGTTCTATCCATCAGTGTCTCAAAGGTTGTGAAATGATTAGTGCTGGACTCGACTCTTATGAAGAAAAGTGTAATTGTTGGTCATACGAACTGTATCCTCAATTGTCTTCACTTTGCAGTTTCAATTAAATCTCATTAGTCATGTGACCTTCGGCAAATGATTTCTTGAGTTTAGGTCTTCTCACCTATAAAACTGTGACTTTGATAAATTAGCTTACCTAGGTAATTAATAATGTGAAACGTGGCTATTATGCAAAGTATTATAACAGTGTGTGGAAACATCCAAACGTTTACTGCGCTTTTACCTCAGACATTCCTTTTCAACTAAATTGCATTTAGAAGTCATCCAGTAGGACTGGTGTCAGAGATGTTGTTCAGGGGTAGCTGTTGCTCACACTACTATCGACCTGTTGTGATAAACTTAGAAATATGGTCTAATAATGTTTATTTTTAATACCATAATTATTGGGATGGTATTATCTGACCTGCTATATAATCAATAAAGGACATGGACTCCTGATAGATTTTATAATTATATAACCTTGGGCTGGGTAGATAATTCAACCTAAGCTATTTCATATCTCCCAGCCCCCATCCCATTCCATCTGCTTTAATCATTTCTAATTGGGCTACCTCCCATCCATAATCCCAAATACTTGCTAATGTTCTTTATCTGGGTCAATCTTTTCCACACCACCAGTGTCTGCTTGTAGCAAGCAGGTCTCAGGGGGAAATTAAGTAACAGGATAGCACCAGACCAACCCCCAACAGTGTTCATCACTGAATCCAGTTAATAAATATTCACACATATTTTTATATATACCTCTGCCCTTTTAGGGTTTTCATTTTAAGGAATATTTTTTTCACGTAGTCTCTTTGTGAGAAATGTAGAGACTCATGAGAATTGTCCTTTTTTTAGTGTTAGTTTTACTGAAGAGAGTCATCTACACGATCTTTCAAATCTATTAAGTTGTTCAAACCACAACAGCCACTCACTTATTCCTTGCATATTTAATGCCACCTTGTATCATCTCAGGGCACAGTAAGATTTTGAAGGAATCTCCTATATTTATTGTTTTAATCAGTGAATGACTGAACTACTGTATATTAATTATCATTATGGCCAGTGGTGCAAGTTTGGTTAAAGTCATCACTTAGACTCTCACTCCAGAGAGGCCACTCATCGGTCTTACAGTCATAGAGTATCTTCATTTCCAAAGCCCTTTGTATATTCCATATTGTATATTCTCAATTTCTCAGGGCTTAAATATGTAAGGTTTTAGTGTTTTTTTTTTTTTCTTCATGTGTTCTTTTCTTTGTCTGTAATTTTATAAGTTATACATTGTTTCTTTAAATTAATTCTTTTAATCAGTGAAGATCATGTATATCCAAGGACACAATGTTACAATTTGTCTAATGTTAATCAAAATAAAAGTAACTTATCTGAGTCTATCCACTGTATTCTGCAATTTGTTATTCTTAAAACTAAAATCCCGCCCCATTTCACCATTTTCTCCCTGTTTTTCTTACCTGTCAGACCTGCCAATCACCTTTCTATCCATGACTTCTGTGATTTAAATTTTACATATTTCAATTATAATTAATATCATTTTCTTTGTTTGACCCCATCCCTGAAAAAGAAACTATAAAACATGCATTTTACAAAAATAAAACATTTTGTTTATTATTCTAATAAATCCTCGTTAGGTTTGCCAAGCACCCACAGAGCTCTGAAGTATTTATGTAGAGATTAAGGCAGCACTACATCTGCTTAATTAGACAGATGTACTCATAAAAAAAGAAAAGTGTCTTCTGGAATGGAAAGAGGTTTGGGTTGGGAGGCAAAATCCTCATTAGCTGTTTTATTGGCTAATTTTTGGATCGCCATCTTTTAGCTCCAGTCTTTTAGAATATTCTTTCCCTCCTCACTAGGAAGGGGGAGAATATTTTCTTTTCACACCCAATGAAGTGTTGAAGTTAACCTTTCTTCCCCTACACTACAATTAATGGCAGATTTAAAGAAAGCAGATTGCAGATTTCCATTATAGTTGCAAAGATCTGATGCCATTACTCTAAAGCTTCACAGTAAATCCCCAGGGAGGGTGTTAAAACCTTATGAGTCATTGCTAATGAGCTCTCCTCTCAAAACCAAGCTAAGGACAAATATATGAAGCTCAGTCTAGAAAGAAATGATTTACAGTCTCCACCATGTGTTGTTTTGGGGCCTGTTTACAAAATGGGTACATAGATGCCTCACTTAAAGTTATGCTACCTGTCTTTGAAAACATGATAATACAAGTCAATACGGATGCCAACATACACCCCAGAGTGAGCACACAACAGGCACTAACAGCCCTCCATCCTTCAGAAACAGACACAACTGAAGCACAGAGACTTATCACAGAACTTAGTGTTCAGGGCTTGTCACACTCGCTGATCTCACAGGAAAGAGGTCCAAATTCAGGCCCAGACGGCTTAATATTGATACTCAAAGGAGCAAGCACAGACACACATAGCTGGTCGTGTTCCTGAGGGCATGTGCCTGAACGTAGCCTGCGTGTGCTGAGACACCATCACTGATACATGGAATTGAGATAGAGAGATGCAGAAGGAGCTTCAGGTTTTGTAAATCAGGTCTCCTTAAGGCTGCTGAAGCATACAAAGAAGACGAATCACTGAGCTGCATACCTAACAAATGCAGTCAGAAGAGGCTAACTATACAGGAATTCTCTCCTTTTATAACTTACAGGTCTTTTGTGTTTAGGTCACTAGAGTAGCCCTATAGTGCTAATTATGGACAGCTTGAGTATGGTAAATCACCTGTAGCCAATCAACTTTATTCTAACAAAGGTACTGTTGGCACTGTAACCTCCAAAGAAGAATGATTACGCATTTTAATGGAAAGAGTGATTCTGCTAACATTTTTCTCTCACAGATACTTTGAAATTTAATAATATGTAAATAGTATTTCATGGCATTTGAATATTTACAGGGATTTAGACAGCAGATCAAAACAACCCATGATAATGTAATTGAGAAATAATGTATCCTTGGCCTTTTATAATATGGGAAGTTTCCTTGTAACCGCTAATTAATTTAGTCATATCTCAGAGTAATTCAGCATGATCTCATCTAATCTTTTGATGAACCAATTGATTAGGAATTCCTCTTGCTCAGACACATTATAGCACATTGTGAATAGCACGTCAGTTCATCCAGACACTCAGTTGCAGGTTAGGAAGTCAAATATGTGTTTGATGGGCTCATATCATGCACTTTCTACCACTTGTGATGCTGAGCTTCAGTTGATGTCATGGGTTTAATTTTACTTCACACGTCAGAAATCTGATCAGAAAAGCAAGCACCTAGGAGCACAGGGTGTAAATATAACTTCATCAATTCTGTTCCAGAGCAGATAGTAAAACTTACACCATTCCAAGGGTTCTTTGTGAGTCAAGGCCTGAAGCTTAGGAACCATGTCTGAAACAAGCCTGCCGTGGCCACATCTTGAAAATTCATGTGATGCTGGACTCTTCTTGCAATGAAAAGCCACCTGATGCGTGTAAAACAAAAAGGGGGAACTGTAGAGAGATGCGGAATGCTATGCCTTAAAGATGGAGCTGGTTTCCGCCTTCCACCTTCCCGATGGTGAGTGCTCTCTGTCATGAACAATTCCACATTTGGCTAAGGCTGAGGATCTGGCTTGCTTCCATGTATGTGGACCTATCTGCATTGCCCACGTGGCACGCCTGGGTTGGCTACCCAGAGGCTATTTAAGCTGTGGGCTGGCTTTCCCCAGGGTCCGAGGATTGTTCAAGGTTCCTGAATAAACTGCATTGAAAAAAAAAAAAAGAAAGAAAAACATTCATAAGAGAAATGTAGCAACTAGAACAAAGTACTGTGACTAAATTCAATGCACTTAAGAATGATCCAAGGGTTTTATTAAAAGTCAGTCTCCAAATAAATAAATAAATAAATAAATAAATAAATAAAAAGAAAAGCCACCACTTCAGCTTTCAGTGGCTTTTGTTGCTACTTTTAGGACTGTGAAACTGTTCCCATTGCCATTTCAGATAAAGATAAAGTTTAGAAGAATCCATCATATCCATCATACGAAAAACATAATGATTCAGCTTACTTCAGCAAAAGCTTCTTCCTGGTATTCCTTGGAGTGGGAGACTTCAATAGAACGATAAAAGATCAAAAGGTACATGATATGATTATAAAGTTTTGTCAGAATGTGGGTGTAATTATGTGTTTCCAGTTGTTAGTCAATTACTGGACATATGTCATAACCCTGACCTTACGATAGGTCTTTTGTGAATCAGACTTTAAGACTACTGTGCTTAAAGAACTCTTGGTATAACTGAGAAGAAAAATAAAAATTGCATATTATAAACCAAAAAAATCTCAAGTCATTCAACCATTTGCACTCAATAGAGCAAGAAATGGTACTGGGCAACTTGATTAGATACAGAGTCACCAAGAAAGCGTATCTTCTGCTAAATCTACAAATGTGCTTCCAGAGGTTTAACTGATTCGGGAATTCTGACCTGAATGGAGGGATACCATACAATGGACAGGATGGAAAGGAGGGAATAAGATTGGTACCAGGTATCTTGAACGGAATAAAAGGGGGGAAGTGGGTTGAACACCACCATCATCTCTCCTTAACTGGAGATACTGAACCTGTTCATGCTCTTACTGACACAAAGGAAGCCGCTTTTGCTACCACGTCTTTCCTGCTATAATGGAGTATGGACTTAAATTGTGCATAGTCTTCCTTATGTTGCTTGGATAAGTTATCAACAAAAATATAACTAATAATGTAGGAAAAGTTACGAATGGAACTAAGATTTGTGGTCATTTCTAAAATAAGCCCTAGTATCAGAGAAAGTTGGCTTTATTTTCACTTAATTCCATGAAAAAGTTATTAGTAAACTAATTTGCCCTTAAGAAGGTAGTAGTGGGGAAATAGTTGATGAATTTACATGTAAATTCACTTGAGCATTTTAAAATGTCAAAAACTTTTAAAAAGTCAGGTGATTTTATAACAAAACCCAAATTTCTGCTTTATTTATAAACAAACCTGAGAAGAGAATGTGGCAATTCTGAAATAATATTTGTCATGTCAATAAACCAGTTATGTGCAGCTGCCTCACCTTCTACATAGGTCAGTCATGTGTTCTGTCATCTAAGAGATATTCACAATGTTCTATGTTCATTCTGTCCTTGTTCAGTATTTTACATACTGGGAATTCATATATATATATATATACATATGTTCATGTATATATGAATACATATATACATATGTATATGAACATAAATATATGGGCTTATGTATTATATATGATTATATATATGGAAAGCGAATGAGCCAGAGATGATAGTTTAGGAATCACATCAAATAGGAAGTGAGAATTAAGCAATGTCACAGTAAGTCATGATTGAGGAAGGACATAAGAGAAAAGAATAAAGCAGGAGGAAAAAAGGATTTTACTTGTGATACTAAGTTTTGGTGCACAATATGCCAACTGTGCAAAGTGAAACTTTTAAATATTGATGATAAAATGTAACTCATCTTTACAGTCTTATGTTTTGAGAGGTATTTTTATGATAGGGAACAGGAGAGGACACACAGTCAAAAGAATAGTGAAAGTGAATCCATTTAATTTAAAACATCTGTTACTCAAAGATATCATAAACAAGCTAAAGAGACAAACAACAGACTTGGAGAAGTTATGTGCAGTGCATAAAACTGACAAAAGATAAGTGTCTAGAATTTATAGAGAATTTCTACAAATCTAAACGAAGGAGACAAACAGTATGGTGAGAAAAAAGGACAAATGTGTAGAAGTAGCATTCACAAAAGTTAGGCCAAAGATAAAAGAGAATATAACAATCAGATAGCATAGAAGGGAAAGTACACTAAAGCAGAATTAAAATAAAATTTTATATCCATTCTACTTAAATGAATAAAAAATTAAATGGCTTATGAATGGCAATGTTGTGGACAGGTTTATACTATTTATACAGTGAATGAGTGGAAACAGTTTCTTTTGAAGATTATTGGTGGCCTAGAAGTGATGGCTACATGGCTACTCTAGCACATTCAAAAGGCATAGGCTCCTGCTGGAATACAGACATGCCCTTGGCATGCACCTTTAAACCCTCTGGTTGAAATATAGAAATGCTTTTAGCACACACCTTTAATCCCAAACAATGACATCTAACTGAGGGACAGACAAAGTGGCCAATCAGAGAGAAATTTGACAGAAAGAGTCAGAGGTAGAACATTCCTAACTATCCCGAGAAGAGACGGGAAAGAGATGCTACTTAAGAGCGATTCAGGGAAAGGCTAGAGCTGAGTTCAGTGCAGTTCAGTTGAGTTTTGTTGAGGTTTCATGGGTTTGTGCACTCAGAGCAGTCAGAGCTGCTCAGTTTATGGAGTTCAGGGGAAGTTTTTCCAAGTGGAGCAATTCAGCCAGAATCCAAGAGAAGACAGCCTGAATCATTCAGGTTGGAGATGGGTTTGAGAACAGCTGAGCTAAAACAGCCAGCCAGAGTTCAGAAAGCGCTAGTTTATTCATCAACAGTATGTCTTGGAGGCTGAAAACATTCTAGGTCTAGGTTAGCAGATGAAAGCTGGAAGCTGAAGCCTTCAGCCCTTCAGCGTTACATTGGGTTGTATGGAGGCTAGAAGCTTCCAGGCCAAAGGATAGTTCCAGGCCTAAGATAGAAATGTTCTAGGCTTAACCCAAGCCACGTATTCATAAAGTTTGGGCATAGCTCTATTCTTATTGCCCCTTCTAAGGAAATAAAAGCAGCGTTTGCAAGCAATTGTATTAGTAAAATAACTTTTATTCTAGCAAAGCAACATTTACTTGGATAAATATCTAAATAAGCTTGGCAAATAAAGTCCCACCAGATAAATTAACAGGACACAGTGAGTTTTTACTGGATGTTCATACAGGAAATAAACCAGAGGGAAAAAAAAAACAAGGAAACAAACAAACCAGCCAATCAGTGAATTCAAAGAAAGATTATACAGAATGGGATATTTTTAACTACATTAAAACAACACTAAACTTTGGTGAAATGTTAAAGAAAAGATGCTTTAAGAGGGTTAGATGTGTACAAGAAGACAAACACAGAACAATGCAAGGACACCATTGCTTAATCTCCAACCACACAAATGGCTATCGCTCTTATGTCTGGGAAAGCAGAGGACTAATTATGATGTCAACAAAGTTGCAGACTGTAATACTATCACAGGGAAGAGCTATAAATAATTGAAAGCAACAATTGACTCTATGTGGAAAATGTGATATTTGCTTCAAGCTCTGTGACTGGAGTCGCTTCCAAACAGTAGCTACATTCCATTTGGATTTATTTCGCTGCACTGAGCCACACACAGAGACACTGAGTAAACATCAAAGCCTCTGCTAACTGAGAATAATGCTCTACATCATTTCATGAAGTCCACATATTCCCTACCACAGAACAATAAATGGAATTAAGAATCAAGAAAGCACTTGGACCTTCTTCCTTTAATTGTTTTAATATAGGCTACTTATTACATTATTGTTTTTTATGAACAGTGGAGTTCACATATGCCTTTTGTTCTAAACAACCACCATAAAGCCATCACATTAGATCATGCCCTGGTACAAAAGCAATATAACATCCCATTGGTGAAAAAAAAGACAAACTGTACATTGAGTACCTGACTGTACATTTCAGCTTTATCCATGCTTTTGTTCATACAGATAAAAACACTTTTCTTTCTTTTTTTTTTTTTTTTTTTGTTGTTGTTGTTGTTTTCAAGACAAGGTTTCTCTGAGTAGCTTGGTAGACCAAGCTGGCCTCGAACTCACAGAGATCCACCTGCCTCTGTCTCACTGATTGCCAGGATTGCAAGTATGTGCCACTGTGCCTGGCTATTGACACTTCTTTCAATAAATTATTATTGCTATCAAGTTTTTTCCAACAAGTTCATTAGTAAAAATTATGTACCTAAAATGCAAATTCTCAATATTCCTACAAAGATATTCCTGTTAAAACTAAATTTACTTTGGTATGTTTTATTATAATCAAGTTAAATAATATACAGTAAAACCACACCTTTTCCTGATTTAAAAACAAAATGTAGATGGAGGAAAGAAAATTTAACCAGAGAATTTGACCTGCTTGCCCTGACCTCTGTTCATCAAATTTCCCAATGGCCATTAGCTCTTTTATTTAATGAAGATGAGAATTAAACTGAATTTTTAAATAATAGTGAATCAATCAAATTTACTGTCAAATAAAAAGTCATTTAAAGATAATAGTATTTACATGAAGTAATTTATTATGTAATTGTTTCATTGTTTAGCCTTTAAGGCTAAACAGGTGAAAATGTCAGTGATTTCAAAAAAATGTGGATTACTTTATGTGCAAATATGTCTCCACCTATTATTGGAACACTGCAATGTGTGCATTGATATAGAATATTAACTAGGAAAACATTGTCATACAAGCGGTGAGAACATAAGCAAGTTAATGCATATGTGTTTCTCTGTCTATAGCATTCCACAGATTGTTCAGATTAATTTTATATTAATAAATGAAAACTATAAAAATTTTAATTACATGTGCAACATTGCTTCTTCAAGTTCACGGCCTTTCAAAAAGAATGTCAGCTGAGACACAAGGCTAGGTTTGCTCTTTTCTAATGGGACGTTGTAATCTCCTCTCATAAGGACCTTGCCAACCAGAGTTCTTTGTAGGGATACAGAGAGTTACCTGAGTTTCTTATGACTTCAAAATACTCAGCCAAGATCCCTGCCCTTCATATCTAGTTCTCTTCTAAGCTTATGTTTGCTAACTTTATCCTTTGGGAAGCTGTAGGTACAGAACCCTGATAAACAACTGGGGTGCTTGATCTACTGGACATTAGTTTTCCAGCTAATATCTCTGGGTTTGCTATCCACAGCAACCACATTTTTTTTTTCTGTACTCCTCTGACCTTGTCTGAACTCTTTGGCCTCCTGCTGGGCTACCCCAGACCTCCATACACTTAGAGCTTCTATTTTAAGAACTCAGTTTTAGTTGATTCCAATGATGTGAATGGCTAACAATTCTCAACCTACAGTGAATTTCCAACAATTTATTTTCATGAAGAAAAGGTGCATTCAGCTATTGAACTTCCATTAAAGACTTGATTGTAAGGTGCTAATAGATTTGAGAAAGGGGCAGTTTTCTGTTACGTTAATTAAAGCATGAAGATTAAGACACTGCTGTGTTTGTGCTACCTCAGGCTCTAAGTGCTGCTTCCTTCACTTCTCAAAATCAGTGTAGTTCCCTAGGCCTTCAGCAGCCAAAGGCTGGCATGTAGAGAAATCTCAATGTTCCTGTCTCCCTGGACAGGTTTTTCTGACAGCAGCCCTTCCATCATTTATATCCACCATTCTAAAAGATGACTTGATCAGTACCCCTTTTATTGCCAGCTATTATTCAGGAGATTTTTTTTTTCTTCACATTTCACTAGTTTTGTAGACGAAAAATGCCATTTTGGTCATAGAAACATCATTCTCATCACACACCATATTTCCGTGGGTCCATTAACAATTGGAAATGATATGCTGGAGAAAAACCTCCTTAAGAATTGGTGGTTTGCTACTCACATTATTTTCCTTTAGATGAGAGTGTTTACTTGTGTTGAATACCCTAAGACAGTAGAATAAATCTAAACAGCTTTGCATTTACCTTATTGCATGTTACATGTATGGGTCTTCCTAGTCTTTTATATTATTACTGCTGAGACATCATCTCTTTGTCATGTAGTTCAACATGTTCAGTCGTGTAGTATCTTGAATTCTGCTGAGCAGGTATCTTCTCCATCTTATACTCCAGGAGGATGGAATGTTTAGAGTGCCCTTATGACTTTCTAGCCTTTGGTCTTCCCTCCCATCCCTAATGATTACTAGGGCTTATGCTGTCTTCCCGGGTTACTGCAATAAAGTACCACTATCTGGATGGATAAAGGAGCAGAAATCCATTAAACAGTTCTAGAGGCAATAGCTTTTAATGCTTTTGGCACATGGGGTTCTTTGAGAGGGCTAAGAAGAAAAAAAAATCTGTTTTAAGCTTTTCTCCTCCTTACATATTTTTCATATTCACTTGGCATCCTTCTTCTGTGTCCTTTTATAAACATTCCCCATTTAAATTGATGCAAAATTGTGCATAATTATGTGTAAAAATGCAAAAATTTTACACATAGACATGATCTATAGTAATCCTACTAGAAAATATACTTTTTCAATCTCCTTTTATATTGAGGATCTTTGTATTTCTGATTTTCTTTTTGTTAAATAAAATATAGAATGAATTTTTATAAAGTATAGTTACCTTTTGCTGTAGATCACTAGAAGGTACTCATTTAAATGTTTTCTAAAGTCTTATAGTCAATCTTCATCTATTTCTACTCCCTCAACCATATTCACTTTTATTAACCATTTTGTTCTCTACTCCAATGGAATCAATATTTTGCCTTTCATATGAATGAGAACAGATGCCATTTCTATATCTTTATCTAGCTTACTTTTTTTTCCTTTTAGATGTTGGTCATAGTGCTTTAGCCCATTTATAGCTATTGAATGGCCTCATTTAAGCTTGAGCACCTAAGGAACTTGATTCACAAGATTAAGTCCATGCTCAGTACTTTAAACTTGCTCCTAAACTCATAACTGAAGAGGTCTGAGCTCCTGGAAAAAAACTAAGATTACCCTTTAGCTAAATGGACATTGTCTCCTACCATCCACTATATATCTATTTTTATACTCACATACAAAGTTTACCTCAAGATGTAGGCAAGTTTAAACCTTTCATTCACTTTGCACTGAGTACAGTTAAATTCAAAGAGCCATGGTTATACTGACACTGAGAATAAAGCATGGTTGAGGGTTGAGATCTAGGCAAGAGAATTATAACACTCCTTAAGGGCTCTTGGAAGATTGTAGAAGGAGTAGAAAGAATTTAAGAGCCATAAAATAAAGAAGGAACGTATAAAAGCATGGCATAGCCATGGCAACTACCAGTTCATAACAGCAGTGTATATATTGCATAGAGGTGAGGTCCTAGTAAAAATCACCTATGGACAGAGATGCACTTGGACTTACCACGTACTGATGATATGTTGGCAAACAATATTTCCTGGGAGAGAGGGAGGCATAATCAGCTGTGTACCCACTTGTGAGCCAACCAGATTCTAATTTGTTTTTCCAAAGTCAAGATTGCATAGAAAGCCTCAACCTGGTCTCTGATCACGGCCCAGCAAAACTTCTAGCTGCAATGAACTCATTGGCAATAGTAGCTAATTTTTGTGAGATCATGATGGATGATGCTAAGTGCTACCACAAGTAGATAATGCAAACTTGCTGTATAGAGCATCCTAGTAGACTGTAACCATAGACTCATTTTATCATTTGGTCATCCCACTCCTTAGTGTCACATTGCAAAGATGTATTAACTTGTTAGCGGTAAAGTGCTTTTGTCAGCAAAGTGGGGTAATATCTACAGCGTAACAAAGTTACTTCCAAAGGGGAAAATCACAATAATAAATTAAACCATTATATTACTGTATTACTAATAAAAATTAAATAAATTAAAAAAATAAGTGGTGCTATGAGAAATATGAAAATGTTACAGAATAAAAACATTATTTCAAAAAACAATTAAACATTAAAATGTACAAAATGGTAAATGCAATTTTAAACTACATAAAAGCTAAAATACAATATTTTTAGATGCTCTTTTGAGATAAAATAAAGCTTATAATGAATGTGTAGAAAGAATATAAATGGAATGTATATACCACACCCCTCTCTCTAAATGCTCAGAAAACACTGTGGAAGAGAGGGCAGAAAGGGTATAAGAGTCAGAGGAAATTACTAAAAGGAAAGAGTGACTTGTGGACACAGCAGGACAGATAACAGAAGAACTCACAGTGGTGGCAACAGCATGCACAAAGCCTGTGCAAGCCCAAGCTAGCAAAATCTCTAGCATGGAGACGGGAATTGGCAACAAAGCCCCACCCTCAGCTGAGAAGCTCTGCCCCAGCTGTGAAGCTCCGCCCCAGCTGTAAAGCTCCATCCCTAACAGAGAAGCCCCACCCCTGGCTGAGAAACAATTGGCAAATCTTCTCTGCTGTGAGTTTTCCTGAAGTACAGTCCCTGTTAAGTCCACTGCACTGCAGGGGAGGGCCACATATCCAACCATGTTTGACAGAATACATTGGCCTCGAGAGGACTGGTGAAAGGATACACAGTTGGATAGGAACTGAAGGAGAGTGGATCTGGGAGAATTGGGAGGAGGGAGGATGAATATGATCAAAACACAAAATTCTCTAAAATCTAAAATGGGAACACATGTGACCTTCATTCAGGATTCCACCTGTTTATTGGCTGACATTTGCCAGTTTCCTAGCTTTTCCTTCTTTCTTTTCTCTCTTCCAAACCTCCTTCCCCTCTCATCCTCTCCCTCCCTTTATCCTTTGCTCTTATGTTCAAACAGTTTCCAGTGATTATACTGCTTTTCATTCTGTAACTTTCCTCTGTTTCAGGCAGATAACGTTTGTCTGGACTATCTGATAATCTGCCCACTTCTGCAGGTATCCCTGGGCATGATCTGCAATACCCTCTGTCTCATAGCCCCACAAGGTGTCACCTCCAAAGGAAGGAGAACCCAAAATAGAGAGAGAATATTACAGATTTTTGATTTTAAATAAGATATGGTCATTGAAACAAGGGGTTAATTTCTGCAAGACTCATCTTGTGAGTAAACGTCATAGGAAATGTGAGAAACACAGGAAAACTCTCGAGTTAGGTCTTCTGGCCATAGAGAGACTGAGGGTTAGAAGTAAGAAATTTTGCTTCTTTTGAGCTGCCACAGAAAAGACCGTCTCCAAAGTTCAGAAACCCATTGTTCTTGTATAAAACACCTCTGATACTTCCTGGAATGGGTCAAATTACTCACAACTTTCTCATTTGTTCTGCTTTTGAGTTTTAGCTCATTAAACTAATATATTCCATGGTCTTCCCTAGTTTGCTGGAGCTCATGTCCACACCACTCTGTACCTGGTCCTAAATATCAATGAGAGAGTCTGTGATAATCATCTGTGCATTTAGGACATACCGTAGAGACGTTCCTAAGAAATAATTAATAAAAATAATTTAAAATCCTAGCAAGCCTTTCAATTTCCCATCTACAAAATATTTTTCTATGTTTAATATTAAATAGCATACAGTTCTCATGATTTCTAAGTAAGGAGATATTTTTGCACTGGTAACCTCCTTTGGAGCACTTAAAATGAGATTTTAATTTTTAAGCAATTTTTTAGTGCAGGAGTGTACATGTTAATGTGTAAAGAAAATAAATATCTAAAATATTCTTGCTCTTTTGAAACCATCAACAAGGGAAGGGCTCTTTCCATGCCAGCAGCAAACACGCCAGGAAGCCCTGAGAAGCAGTGACTCCCCATAAAATTCCAGCTTCAGAGTTAGTCCTTCAGACATGATGAATGCTGCGGTGAAAGGGCATAGCACCACAGTCTTGGACCACGCACAGTTCCATGCCTACTTCTGAAAAATAACTCCTCCCTTATTTTAGTCTGCGTTTAAGCCACTTTAGGCCATCGTAGAGCATCTAAGACCTTCACTAACACTATCCAAATATTACGAAATGTATGCTGATACTTATTTTATACGTAGGTGACTATAAACACTCCTCATGTCTGCATATGAGAAACACCTGGGAGAGAAGACTAGGTTAGCTGTACGTTGTCAATAAAGGAGACTCTGGGTTCCCATTGCTGTGGCTTGAATGCAAATCTCTCACTTCACAGAACTTTTACATATAGTACTCCTGGCCGTCTTAGAATATGGGAGCTCTCCTCCATAGTCCATGAATGCAGAAACAGGTTCCAGAGCTAGTCTGTCTCCGCCATTTGGCCCCTTACAGCCTGCTGGATGAGGTCCACACTGACTAAGAACACTTCTCCTTTGTCTATATCATTTATGCATAAGCTTCCTGCTGATGAAGCAAAATTTTGACTCACTGAAATGTTCATAATTAGCATAAATGAAATTATTGTGTCTCCCCTAGAATCGTACCTCAGGAAGAGTCTCTGTGATTGAGGATGGTGTATACGTGCTTATTGTGTTTATGTCAAAGTATCCTCTCCAGATTTTGTCATTGTATTATAACAGACCTTTAATTCCTATTTCTGATATGCCTTATTCCTTAAATACCATATGAATATGTTACTCAATGTAATAATGCTAAACTTAACATAAATAACTAAAATTACAGTGTGTATTGCTAGGACTTCATTTCTATTGGTATTGCCTCTATAGCCTTACTTCTTTTGTTTTAGTCTTTTTCCTGTCTTGATAGCAAAATACCTGATCTAGGTGTTTTATAATGAAAGAAGTTTATTATAGCTTAAAATCTTGCATCTGAAAGTCCCAGGTCAGGTTAGCCCCATGGTTTTAGTCCCTGGTAAGATCCTTGTCATGAATGACAGCATATCAAAGGAAGCAAATCTAGAAAACTTCACACAGGCAAGGGTAGCCAAACGGTTCAGAGGTCAGCTATGCTCATTTTTAATGATGGCCTGTTCTTAGGACAAACTGAGATCTTGTGATGAACAACTCTATTTATTGCCCTAACTTCCTAGGAGAAGGCTTCAATTGACCCACTCGCTTTTCTTGAGGCCCCAATTCTGAATGATTCCATCACTCTTTAACATTACTAGTTGAAGGTGCATTTCTTTCATGTGGACTTCTGAAGGACACACTCATGCCTACCCATTGCACCTCACATCTCTACACATGTATATGAAACTTCAACAGCTTTCTAGTTGAGTTAGAAATGACAGCTCTTTAAAATCTGTTACTTCAATATGTGTTTATTTGTATCCTATTGAACTGACATCAACAGTAACCTGACCATTTTTCACCTGAGACATCATTCTAAAAGTTAAATTAATTTTTGAAGTGTCAGGCAATGAACTCATCTATTGTGAATTTGATTTCAATTAACACTCCTTGGCTTGTTGGTTTATTTGGAATATTTTTTTGTCTCCTGCCTGAGCCTTTAAAAGTGTGTAAATTCCATTGTTTTTACTAATTCATTATATTGGTTGCAGAACAAAATAGTAATTTTGAAAATTATAGCCATCTAACATCCACATTTGAAAAACATGAGGCATTCTAAAAAATATCGCTACCTAGATGATAATTAAAAACTGCAGACAGAGTGCACCATAGTGAGGCATGTAATGGTCTCTTTTAATAAATGTTGGCAATGAGATAAACAAAATCTTTAAAGAACACATCTAACCTTGAGATCCCATTGACTTTTAACTAGTGAAATCATGTAAAGCAGAGGTTATGAATGGCAGGAAGAAATATGCTATCTATCTATTGTGATTCAATATGAAAGATATGTAGAAAACCCAAAATTGTTATATTGTTTTTATATACTATTTTATAGTTTTAACTACCTTGATTTAAATACGGTTCTTTGATTCTCATTTGATAGCTGAGACAGTCAGACCAGAGTTCTTAAGTAATTTATATGACGCTCTTCTGAGAGGATTGTTCTCACCAGAGTCACCTGAAGATACATGTGAATCCAGGAGAACATGAGGAGTTGAGAGAAATAAAAGACACCCAGCAACCTAGAGTGGAGGAGGAAGGGTAATGGTATGAACTGAAGTTCATGAAGTACCAAGGGCACATTCAGGAGATTTGGGGAATAGTCAGCCATCTGCTGCTCTCCCCCATTGTCTAAAGACTAGTCTGTCCTCTGGGTGAATAGTGTTTTGCAAGGAATGAGTAACACAGAAGATGAAAGAGATCCTTAAAACTCCTGCATAAGACCAGAGGGCTAAGCCTGAGAGAATGTAAGTGAGTCTGATGTGTTCTCCTTACTAGTGTCAGAAAATGGTGATAATGAAGGAACTGGGTGTGTGAGACAAATGGGCAAGCTTTCAGGTTTGTTTTAACCTTTTGGAAGGAATTGCCATTTCTCATGACTGGAGATAGACACAAACTACTGGGCAATGATTTTTTTTTCTACACTAGGAATGGTTGTATTATGATTTAAAAGAAAGTATTTTAAACTTACAAATGTGGCGTTTGAAGCAGATCTCTATACTGGGGATGAACGTCTCAGAAAAGAATGCAAGAAACATTCTCAAAATGTTTCCTAGGACTGTTACATTGGAGTGTCTGCCTGGCTTCTGAGTCATCACCTGGCAGTTTTTAAGTTTTACAACCTCTTACAATCACCTGGGTGATGTATAGTGAGGAACTGCTCATTGGGTGTTTTGTTTTAACTGTAATTAGATCTGACACTTTCTTGAATAAACTTTAGGAGTCAGTGCCAGGTTTCTGGGATTTTTTTCTTCCTTTTTTCTTTGTTCTTTTTTTTTTTTTTTGTGTGTGTGTGGTTTGTTTTGTTTTGTGAAATGTTTGGATAATGTTATTTGTCTTGGCAAATAGATAATATAAATATAAACTATGGAATCTAGTTTAAATGAAGCTTTCAGAAGTCTTAGTAGTATTCAGTAAACACCTGTTTCCCAGAAAAACATTACTGTAGTCAACATAATTTCTAGGAAGTTATTTAAGATACAGATCCATGGACTTTTCTGAAAATCTTATGATTTGGATACAAATATCAATCTACAAGACACTTTGTATATGGGGTTGGTTGCGTGTTGGATTATAGGTAGATAATTAATTAGGAATCAGTGTTCCTGGGCATAGTAATATGATGATTCCCCTGCAGGCTTTACAGCAGTCAGAGAAAAAAAAAAGCAGAGTGAGGTAAGACTCAAACTTGGCTCAGGCCTGTTTTATTGTAATGGGCACTCAACCAAGACTTCTAGAGTCTGGCTCAGATCATTTTACTTTTGCCATATTTAAGCACAGCACAATTTTGGAAAAAAGCTTTGAGATGGCAACTCAGTCACAAGTGCAAAACAATTTAAGACATGTTTACATTTAGATTCTTTATAAAGTATATCTGGCTCCTTTTACAAGAATGTGTACCCCTGACACACAGTGCCCAAATTTAGGGTCTGGGGAGATTGATTGAGGTAAACATAATGCCTGTGGGTGTTGGGATTGGCCTGGCCCCAAGGTGACATAGAAGTCACTTAGGCTGTTGTGAAGCAAAATGACAGCATTCATAAGAATGGGTTCTATGGTGTAAGATTTAGGCGGAAAGGGTCTGAGATAAGTAAATTCCGGGGGATATGGGCAGAGCCTGTCCCAGCAGACCGCAAAGGAACTCCAGGATTTAAACTCTATAATTCCTGGCATTTCAGGAAGAGCAGCTACACGGCTCATTCCACTGAAGAGGTAAGCTGTGTGCTTAACTTGGCTTCTCTGGTGCTTCTCAGTGTCCACAGTCCATTTTGCCCTATACATGGCAATAAGTCAAGTCTGTTCACGTTATCTACCAACAAAGAAACACTGGTACTGTGGAATTAATCATCTGTGAAATAAAAGGAATCTGATCTCTAGATGTCAGGAGTTTAGTCTTTATGTTTTAGGTGAATTAGCAAAAGCTTACAAAACTTAGAAAAGTAAAAGTATATTAAAGAAATATTGAATATTGCTTATAGCCGTTGAAGTTATTTTTAGAATAGGTTTTATGAGTAGGAATTTCCAGGGGGATATTTATCAGATATTCATGAGGCATTCGCCCATTACCATCAATGTCCTAGACTGTTACACTGCACTAAAGGAATCGTTTTTTCTTTGGTTCTTGGTACACAGCTGCCAGTTTGGACATTATTCATAATTTAATTGTTCAAGGTTGGTTCTATATTATGATTTGTTTTTTGATGTATTTATTTTTCCATACATTAGAAAAGTTTATATTTAGAAAAAAAATTAAAAATTTCCAAAATACAAGTAGTTAAAAGTAGTGAAATATGGTAGGGTTGTGCTTTGTGGCACTGTTCTTTGATAGGCTAGGAAAGTGTTCAGGGGCTCCGTGGGCCTCAAAATAGATTGATATCTGGTCTGTTTCTCTTCAGAAAACTAAGTGCCTGTTTTTGTGAAACACAAGATTGTGGTTTGTATTTCGATCATTACTTAAAGTAAAGAAAACATCAGCAGGCGATACAAACATCAATACCCATGAAATATCGTTCTTCAAAAAAAAGTTGGCTAAATTTACATATAGATTAAACTTAAAATTTATGGAATGTGATTTTCTTTCTTTCTGATGGCTTAATGCCACCATGTTTTATGAGTGAGGTTCCCGCACATATTTTCCCACATTTTACCATGCAGCTGAATCTGTGGGAGATACCATATTTGGCAGACACCATGGTGTTAAATTGAAAATTGAATTTCACACAGCAGAAAATGGTGCACTAAAGTGTGACTCAGGCTTGCGAACCAGAACAGGACAAAGACAATGCATGTGGGCTATGTTACATGTCAGATTTACATCAGCACCAACCCTGGGAGTTATCTGCAGGGAGTAAACTGGTATCTGCCTCACAGACACACACAGACACACACACACACACACACACACACACACACACATACATACATACACATCCGTGTTGACCTACTTGTGGGTTAAAGAGAAACCATAGCTTCCGCTTTTCACCTTATTTCTCTTCTCTATGTTTTCTATGCAATGGCTTTGCCATTTGAAAGTTTGGTAACAAAAATCCATTTTTCATTAACTGTGGACTTCTATTCTATGACTGTGTAACTTAATGTGGTTAGTTTAATAACTGAGAGCACTTTAACAAGTAAATTTATATAGAAGTCTTCTTACACATTCTCCTCACCCTTATGGCACTGGCCTATTTGCTGACCCCTGCAAAAGCTAATCTCCTCTGTCAAAGGATGTTTACAGTAGACTGTAAAATAAACATTTTCAAAGATTAGCATGACTAACGGAGATCATACGATCTTTTTCTGCATGTGTCTTTTTATTTATCATAATCATTTGGTGACAGGACGAAGCAGATAGAGATGACTTTAATATGACTAAAAAGTTTCAGTAACAAAACTGGTCAAATTTAAAAAAAATCCCAAATCATCAATGAGAATGAGTGTAAGTGGGCAGAGAAAGACATACCTATTGACACACTGTGAACAGTATATTCACAGATCCACTAGAATTTTGATTATTACATCTCACAATAGAAAACACAGAGAATCCATTTAACCAGATTCATCTTTACAACTGATTTATTTTCCCTGGGGAAAATATCAGTAGGGTGCATGAAAATATAGAAGCACAGACAGACAGACACACAGCCCAATAGGAATTAAAGAAGAGGTAGTGAGTTTAAGACAGAATGATGGCCTGCAAGGGAAGTTGGGAGTGGAGAAAGGGAGTGGGGAATAGATGTAAATATGATGCTTATGTGTGGCATTCTTAATAATTAAAACAAATCAATAAATAGAAACAGATATGTAGAAATATAAAAGCACTGTAGAAAGTGCGCTCATTGGCTCAATGGGTAACAGAGTCTGACAATTTGATTTCCATCCCTTTAATCTTCTTGGTGGGAGAAAAGAGACAAAACATGTTTTTCTCAGACATCCTCCACATATGAGCTGTGACATAAACATGGGCACACAAAGAAACATGTTCTCTCTCTCCCTCCCTCCCTCCCTCCCTCCCTCTCTCCCTCCCTCCTTTCTTCCCTCCTGGAATTAAACTCTCAACCCTGCTCTCTGAATGGGAATCCTAGAGGTACACAAACCTGTAGTCAGAGGTACAAATAGGATGTAAGTATGAAAGCTACTCAGTCATGATTTTCCACTTAGATATATTAACATATCAAAGATGTAAATCCCTTTCCTATCCTCTCATTACTCTTGTATCCGAAGCTATTTTCTGCTACATCTCAACACAACAGCTTGAACTTTTCCCCTGGAGCTGAGAAAGTGATGAAGCATAGCCCTGACCAGCGCAGAAGCAACTGTGTTTTAAACCATGGCAAATTCCTCTTGTAAATAGAAAAGTATAACTTAGTAGCAAATAAATTAGAAAGTCAACACCAACTCAGTGAACTCAGAAAAGTGCTTTTATTCCTGGAGCTTAAGAGCAGCTAAGAGCACTCACAAAGACCTTCATACTCCTGCAGCCTGACTTGGGTTGATCACCAGCCACACAAAATGAATATGAAATGACAACCTTGAGGAGAAAATTATGTCTTATTAGTTCCAAGCCAAAAGCTCCAGCTCAAACATCACCAGTATCTTCAGGTTCACATGCGTTTTAAAACTGTCTGATATGACCCTCTTTTAAGATAGTTAATGGTATAGATACAGTTTATGCTTTTCTTTCCTTCTTTTTTCTTTTTCTTTTTTCTTATGAAGAACTGGAAGATAAAATGTGCTTTGAAGACATTTTATTTTACCTATGCAGAAAAGCAATTTGAAATTAGAAAAGGAAATATGTTACTCTGCATCATAACTCTCATAAAAGAAAGAGTTGACACATATGTTAATTGGTCCATTCATTCAGTGATGCTATTTCAATCAACCACCACAGGCCACCGTTGTTGCAGGACGCAGCAGTTAATTCGCTGCCATGCACCATGATACTCGAGAGTGAACTGGAACGCTCTGGAGGAAAGTTAACGTGTTAGGGACTTTCAGCTTTCTAGCTTCTGCTGTGTTGTTTAGGTGGTCACAGTAAACATTGTGAGTGCGACACATGAACTGCAGAGCTGCATGGCGGTGATAACCGGATCATGTGTGTATTTGGAGACTGTTAGAAAACGTGCTATTGTCTCTGAATACCTCTCCAGTTAGCCCTTTGTTCTTCCTTTCGTAGGTTGTTTCCTAGGCTGCCCTCTACTCTGTGACTCCTCGTCCCTCAGGGGCTTGTATCTTCATAGTTTAAGGTCCTTACTACACCGCTCACTGTCTTTCCCTGTAACAAGTTTTTCTGTACTTGTTCTCTGTGGCTATTTTCCTTTTCTAAATCACGAGGACTGTGTGTTCTGTTAGTAGCACCAAGTCTACGCATTGACATTTTCCCCTCCATCTTTTCTATTAAATGCTAAGACCTATATAACTATGCTAGTTATATATCCAAAATAATTGAAAACAGGGTCTAATTAAATGCTTCCGCACCAGTAATTGCAGTAACATTTTCACGGGGACTAAAAGAGGAATGTATGGAGCAATGTAGTTTATACATACAGTACAAGAGTACTTGGCCTTAAAAAGATAAGCCATTCTGATATATGCTCGACTGTGGGTAAACTCTGAGAATATTATAAGATAAACTTTGAAAGCAATTCATACCGTATTTGAAAGGTCAGACATCACATGGTTTCACATATATAAAAAAAATTCAGAGACAGAAAATTGTGTTACAAATACCAGAGTCTTTGGAGAAGGCAAACGAATGAGTTTAATGAGTACATGGTTTGTGCTTTGGAAGATGAAAACATCCTGTAAACAGATACTACTAGTAGTTCATACTACTGTCACTGTACTTAAAGGTACAGAATTGTGCCCACCAAATGTCCCCAGTGGGCGCATATTTGAAACACAAAACACATTTCACTACAGTGAAAAGGACTCAGAGTAAAGGTTTCTTTGTTCTTTAATTCGGTACCTAGCATTTTGCACTGCAGTGGTATACAATGAAAGGGCTTAAAATGCAGTTTTGTGAAGACTGAGTTAGCTTTAAATCCAAGGCCAGATCTATAGTGTACCCCTGCTATTAACCACTTTGTGCCCACTACGTAAGTGCACTGTGAAGGGTCTGACATGTTTCAGGTGGCATTTGAAACAGCATCACACAACTCAGACCATAAAGTCATCAGACTGTAACTCAGTACTATTTATAGTACTTTAGAGATAAAGTTTGCTTGTGTTCTACTTATTACCACTTTTAACATTTTTGGGATTTACACCGAGTCTCATTCTGTTGCAGTATCTTCAACACTTGTTAATAATTACTAGACACTCTGTCATTAACACCATGGGTGTGGATGGAAGAAAAACAAACATTTTATGTGAGACTAGCTTACAAGAGGAGATCATGGCTGTGTGGTTGTCTGACATAGATCCCTGATGAGAATTTTACCACTGATTTCTGTAGTTAGTTCCTCTTGCATTTAATCAAAAACCTACTGGGTTTTCTATTAGTTTTTTTTTTTATTTTTAAGTTTTTGTTCCAATTAGCAGATACTAAGAAAATTTATTAAAATACAAAGAAGGGATGACCTGCATCTGAGGATATTGTTCCCTTAAAGTTCATTTCTTAGCTTCATTTCCTACATGTATTTCCCAGTCTCAAGGCATCTGTATAGGAAAATTTGAGCTTTCAGGCTCTTACATTATTCCTCTCTGATCCTGCCTATGTGCTTTTCATAACTATACATGGCCTGTCGTGACTTTATACACAATTCTGTATACAGTAGATGTTAGAAAGTAATTATCCATGACTGTTTTTGATGAAATGTGACATAGAAATAGAAACAGAGAAACAAAACATGGCCAGGCAGAAAAACAGAAAGAGAAAAAAGAGAGAAGTAACACTGAGACACATTCTGAATTGGTCTCCAAGGAGAAGGCATTCAGTCATCACTAAAACACCTCCAATAGAGTTTATAACTCACAGAAATCAAAACATCCAGAAGAGCCTCAGAAGGAGCTGATACCTCCTCTTTTCTTCTCTATTCTAAGGGCAGAGATGAATGATGGTGGAATGGTCCAGACTGCCAGGGTCAGTTCTTGCTATTTATCTAAAACCATCATTTCACCTGTCAGTATCATCCTTATATTTACCTCTGACCTCACTTTACTGAGACGAAAATACAAGAAAAAATTTTCAGCATCACACACTGAACTAGTTTATACTTTGTTAGTTACAGTAATCTGTTTTCTTCTTTCTTTTTATTTTTAGCAAAAATAAATGGAATGGTTATCACCTTACTGTGTTAGGGCCATGCCCCAGTGCTGTTTAATGTGGCTTAAGCATTATGACTGAATAGCTCACTTCTGCAGGATTTACAATTTTGTATTAGCTTATTTTTGAACCTGCTTCTTTTCAGCCAGTACCTTCACAGAGAGAAGTCATTTCTCTTTGTGCCATTTACCTTAAAACCATTTAGTTCTTTATTACTTCTGAGTCACCTTGGAGGAATGACTACATCTTTCTTTGAATCTTATGTAACATTTGAACATTATGTAACAGTAAATATTGATCTCCCCATAGTATTGCTATTATGAAGTGTTTTTTATAAGTAAGTGTTGAAATAGATATTAATCCATAGTGAATTTTTTTAAATTTTGTTTGCTTTTTAAAAAAATTTAGCCTTATTTTCAGACATACTTATTAAGTTCTATCAAACCCTGCCTGGCACAGTTAAAATAGACTTATGGAGCTACAGCGGAAAACAGTAATTGTTCACCCCATTCCTTCTTGCCTATAAAACTCTATCCCAAAGCTATTATTTTAATATCTGATTTAATTTGCTAATTTCTAATTTGATATATTTTAGATTTTACTCATAAGTCTCAATGTTTTTAAAACATTACATCTTAATATTTAGCTAGTTATTTACTTCAACATATTAGCTATATTTCTAGTCCCATCTTTTTCAAGACAGCCTAATGGTTTCTCATGCCCAAGTTTTACTTTAAAGTGAAAATTGAGTGAAAGAATAAGGAGGCCTTTGTGCATTCTCCTTCTCCAACCAAGACCTCATTGCATGGTTTGTCTGTGCTCAGAGCCTCAGCTGCCTGAGAACAAAGCTTACCAACAAAACCATAAGAGAAGGGTTTCAGTGCAATGTCAGGCTTGGCAAGACAGAGCATACAGGGATTTTTGTGATTCAATGACCATATAGGCTCTGGAAAATTATTTAGAAACCTCTTCCTTACTGAAAATTTGCCAAGATCAGAGAAGATAACTTGGTGACTTTCTAATTTTAAAAGTATTCCTGCTGCAATGAGTATTGCTTTGACAATAACATGTCTTTTCTTTGTAGCCTGTGCCTATGGCTTTAATAGCAATGCGATTGGACTTGGATTCCTGCAACTGTCAAAGTGAATGAAATGAAGCGTGAATCCCATTGCTTTATCCTGCTGCATTTGGGTTTGTTTTCAGAAGTAATTACTTGCAGGAAGTAGCATTTTATTTATTTATTTTTCTGCTGCAGAGAATAAAGGTTCATGATGAATCAATGCTCTGTTCTTAGCTAGAATTCCAAAGAAAGCTGCCCTGAAGATCACTGGAGATATTTGGAAGAAGCAAAAATTTCTTACAAGGAAAAGTTAACATGATTTTTTAGCTACTGCAGGAAATACCAGGAGAAAGAGGGCTGGGGTGCAAAGCGAGAATCACTGTGGACAAACTTAATATGGTTTCCGTTTACTGAAGACTAATAGTTCAGACAAATACATTTATGATTTAATTTCAGTGAAAGTCAATCCTTTTGTTGGGTTTAATACTTTACTAGTTCTTTCATTAATGAAAGAATCTATCCATCTATGTATCTATGTAAATATTCTCGTTTATGATGCTTATCAACTAGCAGGTTTTGGCTGTAGTAACATTAGGTAACTTCTGATGCTATATCTAAAGAGAATTAAAGATCCTTCCCTCACACTTCAGAACAAAGGGAATCCAGGCAAGTCTTTCAGTGAAGACCAGTGTTGACAAACCAAAACTATGATTTAGCAGCCCACAGCACTGTAAGACATCTAGATAGCTCAGAACCTCCTTACTGCAGCCAGCCGAGACCTGTGAAAATTCACGGGGAAATATAGGATCAGCTACATAACTAGGAGCTGACTCTTGCAATGAAGCCATTAATTGTCAGGGTTATTTGTCACACAGCATAAGTTCAATATAGTCTGCTTCCCAAACACACACACACACACACAAACACACTTATATATGGACACACTCACATGCACATGGACACATACAACACATGCAGACACACACACACACAGACACACATGCATACACACACTCAAGTGTACATGAACATACACACATGCGCACATTCACACGCACACACACACACACACACACACACACACATGTATACCACATATGCACACACGTTCACACACACACACACACACACACACATACACATGTATACCACATATGCACACACGTTCACACACACACACACACACACACACACACACACACACACACACCCCACATACCTTTAAGGGGTTATTCTCACAGCACATTTACTTATTTTTTATTCACTTTACATCTTTGTTGTAACCACATCTTCCCTCCCCTCCTAGCGCCACCCTCCATTCCTCCCCTCACCCCTTGCCTTTTCCTCAGAGAAGGGGAGCTCCCGTTCCCATTCCCCTAGCTCATCAATTTTCATCAGGACTGAGTATGTCCTCTTCCTCTGCAGCCTGGCAAGGCAGTCCTGCATATCTTGGTAAGTAAAAAGCATGTTGACATTGATTGAGAACTGTAACTCCTTTCTGAGGCTGTTTTCCTCATATGAAAAGTTAATGTGGCTGGTGTGAAAATTACGATTTGCCTGGCACAGTGGCACACACCTATAATTCCAGCACTCAGGGAAGCAGAGGAAGGTGGGTCTCCATGAGTTCCATGCCGGCCTGGTCTACAAAGCAATCCAGGAGAGCTGGGGGTACACAGAGAAACCCTATCTGAAACAACAACAACAACAAAGAAATGAAGATTTTATACATCCGTGGGACAGAGTTAGGGCTTGTCTTGTTCCATGAGCACTTAACATCTTTTCTGTTTCACAGGTTTCCACTTTATTCTTGCTTTTTATGCATTATTAGCTTTTAGCATTTAGTTACTCAAAACTTTCTCTTAGAATTTTGTTTGGCATAATTATTATTTCTAATCTACCCCATTTTCAGAAAGCAATCAGAATGTTATTTAAACTCTATCCATTATTTCAGCCGGTGCTAAGGGCTTGTTATGCACTTTGCCTTTTCTTCACTTTTTCATGTTAGGAACCAACTCTCCCAAAGACAGAAGTCCTTGCCTCTCAGTCAAATCAATCATAGGCTTCCTTCCTTTGCAGGTCAATTTAAAGGTCATCTGAGATCACCCAGGTACATACACATTCTCACTCACTAACACATACTAACAACCATCATCTCACATATGCTTTAAAACACACACAAAAAGCCACAAAGTTACATACTTACCCTCATTCGTATCTCACACACACTTCAAACTTGCATACACAAAAACATGCACACCTGATAATATACAACCGCATACACAGCCACACTGAGTCACACACACACAGACACTCAGCAGATTACTCTCACACACCTACACATATGGACATGCTATCACACAATAAAACATGCTCACTCTTCCACTCACGTTTGCACACCAATTCATTGTACACTCATCACATATGGTCACAAAGTGACACACACTCACTCTCACATTTACCCACAACACCAACTCACATTCAGACTTAAGGGCCAAAACATCATACTATCATCTAGAATCACATGCTTTCATAGTCTCACTCACATTAGTAATTATACCCCATTCACTCATCTTCAGGGAAGGGCGGTGCCTGTGTACACCCATATGCATGAGTGGACAGACCATCTTAAGGAGACCCCAAGAAACCTAGGAAGCTTGAATCCTGCATTCCATGAGAAGTCAGAGGGAATAAGAGAAGCTGGAATGCAATGAAAAGGGATCACCCTGTGAGGCCATCAGCAGCACCTCATCTTTCATGAGGTGTAGTAAATGCATGTACAGTCCATTCTTGTGAAATATGTTGTATATGCCCAGAAGTAGAACTGCTGAATTATACAATAAATACGTGTAAAATCTAGATCTCCTTCTTTGGTCATCTCAGAATAGCCTTCAAGAGCTATGGTAGCCAAACCTGCTTCATTCATTCATTCATTCATTCATTCATTCATTTCTTCCTTCCTTCCTTCTTTCATTCAAATAGTCAGGTCTGCCAGTATATTTACTTCTTGCCAGTATGAGTGACTTTAAATATCTTTAAGCACAACAGAGCACAGGAATATACAGGTTTATATTTGATCAAACAGATAAAGAGTGAGCAAGACAAATGAAAGAGGCATAAATATTTAAAAAAATGGAATTTGGAAGGTAGTGTCTCCTCATAAAGATATAAATCATGGGAGCGTTAGCAGGCCTTCTGGTGTTGGTCTCCTTGGTTTGCCTATGGTGTATATGCAAGACTAGAGTCTCACAACAGCATAATGCAGCCATGATCATTCAGGCCTTTACAGCCATTGAAGTAGGACAGTCTCCCCAAGCATGGTTGGCTACCATAGAAAGCTAAAATGTTATGCTCAGGATGCGAGGCTAAGCACTGCACTCAGGGTCAGCGGCTTTGGACCCAGAGAAGAGCATGTCTGATTGCATGCAGGTTGATGCCCCAGGTCCCGCCTCTGAGAAAAAGGTATCAGACGGGTCTGATGCTCTTTGGGTGGATGACACCTAAATGAACATCAGTACAAAGTCCCAATTTATTTCTAATATCAGAGATCAGACCTCTACTCTTGCCTGATGCGTCTAAAACAAAAAGGGGGAACTGCAGAGAGCTGCGTAATGCCGCGCCTTAAAGATGGAGCTGGTTTCCGCCTTCCACCTTCCCGATGGTGAGTGCTCTCTGTCACAAACAACTCCACATTTGGCTAAGGCTGAGGATCTGGCTTGCTTCCATGTATGTGGACCTATCTGCATTGCCCACATGGCACGCTGGGGTTGGCTACCCAGAGGCTATTTAAGCTGTGGGCTGGCTTTCCCCAGGGTCAGAAGAATGTTCAAGGTTCCTGAATAAACTGCATTGAGAAGAAAAAAAAAAAAAAAAAAAAGGTATAAATCAATGCCACAGCACTTGTCAAGCATTCCCAAGGCCCTGGCTTCTATTACCAACACTTCAAGAAATCAATTAGCCTATTTTAATATAACATAAAGGAGTTTATGAAAAAAAATGCTACATGATCTCTAGTAGAGTAAACCATATTACGTCTTATTACATCATGTTTTATTCTATACCTCCTCAGAGAAGCTTTCTGATTTTATTGGGGGTTGGTCTAATGCTTGTATGTTGATGCTAATTACTGGCTCCTGAGATCTGGTTACCGCCTAGACAACACCTATCATTGTTGTGTAAGCCTGCCTAAGACGTTATTCTGATTGGTTAGTAAAAAGGCCTACACCTGGACAGGGCAGAGGAGGTAGGTGTGGCTAACGTTCCTGGGCTTTGGGTACAGGAGACTCATGGGAAGGAGACAGACTGACAGAAAGGGAGGAAAGAGGAGGAAGCCACTACGGGTTAGCGTGAAAAAAAAAAAAAAAAAAAAAAAAAAAAACAAAACACATGTGCAGGGAGGAAGGACTCTGAAAGTGGTGTGGAAAGGAGCTATCCAGATGAAAGATAAGCAAGGATTTTTGGAGTTATGGATGGAAGGTAGCACAGACAAAAATGGTCAAGGCATGGAGATAACCTAGAACCCCTGCATAGATGTTGCCCATGGCAGCTTAGTGTCCAGGTGGGTCACATAGTAATGGAAAGAGGGACTGCCTCTGACATAAACTGATTGGCCTGCTCTTTGATCACCTCCCCCTGAGGGGGGAGCAGCCTTACCAGGCCACAGAAGATGACAATGCAGCCATTCCTGATGTGATCTGATAGACTAAGATCAGAAGGAATGAAAAGAAGACCTCCCTCATAGTGGACTTGGGGAGGGGCATGTGTGAAGAAGAGGGAGGGAGGATGGGACAGGGAGGGAAGGAGGGAGGAACTTATGGGGGGATACAAAGTGAATAAAGTGTAAATAATAAAAATAAATAAATAAATAAAGATACATTTAAAAAAATTGGTTGAGGCAGATGGCAGTGGATGGTGGCTAGGAGGTGGCTGGTGAGCTCATTGAGAAAGCTTAGCTGGAATTATTTGCTCAGCCCAAGGTATTATAAAGCAATTATAAAATCTAGTAAGTGTCTGTATCTTATTTATTATGATAGCAGGTTAAATAACTGCCATAATAATTATAGAGCTAATAATAAAGATTATTAGCCCAATACCATTTAATTTACCACAACACACCTTCAAATTCACCTGTATCTCCGGCAGGAGTTATAAGGAGAGAAAATAGAATTCTCCTACCCCCAAAAGTGTTTAACTGTTTTCAGGAGGTTTCTGACCTGTGGGTTCATGAAGCAAGAGCCTCACACCTAATTCATGTTAAAGAGGGCTTTTTGCTTGATCAGCAAAATAGTTAAACTTTTAAAATAGTTTGATTACAACTATAATATAGAATATTTAGGTTAATTTAAAATATAACTTCCATTACAATTGAGAAGACCTGGCATATATGGTATTGAATTATTGGTCACCCTTAGGTCACCATACACTTTCTACCATGCCACAGTCTCTTCCTGTTATATATAAGCTATCAGACTTGATTCTTTAGCTGCAGGAACTTGACACTGAAACACTTCATTTACACTACTGGTTGAACTGACTTCATGAAGGAAGCATTGATCAGAAAAAAGGAATTGACAGGGACCCTTTTAAATTATGAAAATATCAAATCAGAAGTACATTGTGGACCTTTTCATGTGTTTTTCAATTTATTGCCTTTGTTTTTGTTTTGTGTTTTTTGCTTTGTTTATTTTTCCAATGTATAGAAATCATAGATTTTCACCAGATAGAAGCAACAATAGAAAAAAAAAAAGAAGGTAAAAATATTGCTTAAATGTATTATAAAATATGGTTCATGCTTTAGTGGCTTATCTCTAGCTTTGTTGTTTGCTTAATCTTGTATTTCCCCTGATATCTGCTGTTGAAATAATATAAATGTTCATGGAGTGGGACAATAAAAGATTTCTCCAAAGGCATATGACAGAGGTAATGAAAATTAACATCAGGCTTTCACCTGCAACCTGAGATTGCCACTTTGAAGAAATGTGTGACAAGTGTGGAAATGTGCATTATCAGTCTTTGCATCCCCTGTGTTGAGATAAATAAAGTTGTTTTATGATCCAGGGAGTATCAATATGCTTCTCACATTTTATCTTACCTCCTGTCTTCTGTTTCTGCCTCATGGGGGAGAAGGGACTGCTTGTTATATAGTTCTTCATATTTTACAGAGAAAAGAAAATGTTTTTTACATTATTGATAGCTAAACACAATAGCAACCAGAAACAGTAGAAGCATAACAATATTTACCCAAGAGTCTTGACTATTTAACAAGTTTCTTCATAGAAATACAAAGTAATAGGGTGCTCTCTGATCACTAGCTAATGTACATAATTAATTCATGAGATATTGCTATTATTTCTGTATTACTCTTAACTAGAATTTCACTGTGCATTCCATGCTAACATTTTTCAAATCAAACCCCAGCATCTGAACCTTCTTGAGAATGTAGGGATTGAGCTTTTTCAGCTAGAGATGGCTGTTTATGAGTGAGGAGAAAAATGGTTAATTCAGGATGACTTTGTGTTTTACTCACACTTAGGACTAAAATCTGCAAAGAAAGGAGAGCAGGATCTTAGAGGATTTTTGATTGACAAAAGCCAATCACAGAGAGAAAAGCTTGTTTCTTAGCTTGGAATGAAGGTAGGCTTCCTGACCTTGAGAAAACCTACTAAAACTGTTAGTTACCAGAATAAAAACTTTGGTACCCAAGCTCTCCCTATGGGGATACTTCTCGGTGGAGAGCCGGGGTTTGGTCGCCATGGCGCTGGCTTCCGCCCTCAAAACTGGTAAACAAGTCCTAGAGCGCATGACCGTTCCGCAATAGCGCGCCAAGTCACGAGCCCAGCCTGGGGTGTCATATGGGGTGATGGGTGAGCAGCCAATCAGGGGATGATACGTCATCTCACACCACTCTGGTGTGAGCAGGGCTTATATAAACAGCGCCACTTCAGGGCTCCGGGTCTTCCTCCTTTCATCACTTGGCTGTAATAAAGCTTGCTGCAGAAGGATCTTGTTGTCCACGTGTGTTCTTGCTGGCGAGACGATTACACGGGTCGCAACACTTCTCCACCTGCAATAGACCTACTATTTTTGGATGTGTGGCCCCAGGTCATATACATCTTACATTTAACTTAATCAGAGCATGATTTTCTCCTAATGAATATGACAATGACCTTCAAAAATAATCAAAGTAACTGTAGAGTTCCAGAATATGTTCATACCTTTTAGGTTCCTGGATCCTTAAAATTGTTCCTGCTTGATTATTTCAAAGAAATGATTGTTTATTGGATTCAAAATGATTCCACAGTTCTTGTTTCAGTTTATTTATGATACTATATATTTGTTTGGTTTGTTGTTGTTGTTGCTGCTGCATGTTTTCAGAATAACAACAACAACAACAAAAACCTTAATTTTTCCAAAGACTACATTTTTTTTTATCTGCTAGGGATTTTAATTAAGGTCTAGCTTCCTGAAAGTTAGGGATTTCTTCTCACTCTGAACATTATCAATGAAAACAGTCCCTCAGTTAACACTAACGTTAAGTAGATTCTTGATTTGAAGAAAAATATTGACCTAAGTTATTTTTATTTAAAAATATTTACTTCCCGCTGAAAAACCAATATATCTGATTCACTCTATAGTTTATAAAGCTTGAAAGTTGGGAGATTGATTTCTCTTTTCCCAGTTATCTACAGAAGATAAGTGATATACACAAGACAAGTCAATCCAAGATTTGGTTCCTCCCTCCCAAATCACCAGAGTAGAGCTGACTCTCATGCCAAATTAGTTAGGCAACATTCAGGGATTACATCTGCATGCCTAACAATACTGGGTTCATTTTCATCTCAAAGATCATTTTACTCCTGGAACTAAAGTCATTGACCCCAGTTCACTAGCCAGTGTCTGCTCTTCATTGATAACAATTTCAAGCTCTCACTCCTCCCTCTATGTAAAAGCAGCTGTAAGTGTAGCTGTTTCAGAATGTGTTTATCCTTTAACAACATGCTTGAAAGAAAGACTAATAGTTTAAGTCTGCTGAAAATACAAACCGGTTTCTACTTCCTCTGTACTTGAATGAACTCTGCTCATGACTTCTCCTGTTTATGGTCACTGTATGTTTGTTTACTACATTAGATGTGTATTAATGTGCTTACTGAGCTGCACAGAAATAAATGTGGTATCACTTCTTTCATTTGAGTCATATAGACATGCAATTACTAATCTAAATTGTTTATTTGGAGGAATGATCACAAAATATGGGGTAGGCTGAGACTTTCACATGACCTTTGGTAGTGTTTGGAGAAGTCTTTTCATACATCCATAAAAGCTGACCCATTCATTTAGTACTTCCTTGATTTATTGATTAAACTCTTAAAATCTCAAGCAACTCGATTCCTCAGCTATGTAGAAAGAGCTTAATTAGAATGCTGCAATCAAAATAAGACTGGAGAGGATAATTAACTGACTGCCAACCTTCAGTGAGTCACTTGATCACAATGAGCCTCATTGTTTTATTCACAAATAATATATATTCCCAATCCTACTTCTAGATTATTGTGATGTTTATGTGAGATAATATTTATAAAATTTTCTAATGGGTTATATGTATAACTATTACTCACTGTATCTACCTTTTTTTTCACCATAATCTGTTGAAATAGAATGAGAATCTGTAAACATAGAGCATATTGTTTATATAATTATAGCATTTGTTTTATGAATTAATGGTCTCATTCCAGCTCATCTTAGCTAATTACCATGTAGAAACAAATGTATCATTAAAAAGCATGAAGTCTTTATAATGGGAGTTTTGTAACTGCCAAAGGGTTTGTGACTAGATAAGTTCCTTCAGGAATGTAGATAGTGAAACCCTTTCTTGTATGAATAGTTGAACATAAAGGATGCTGTCCTTCCCTCCTACATGGCAAGAGAAGAAATGGAATCTTATCAGTGTGTGACTAATAAACATTTATATTGTGTTAATGTAAGAGAAAAACTAAAGCTTTAAAGTAGTCTTCATTTTGTTTGAAGATAAAAATGCCAAATCGTGGACTTGGGGAGGGGCATGCATGCAGAGGGTGGAGGAAGGGAAGAATTAGAACAGGAGGAGGGAGGGAACCACAGGGGGGATACAAAGGGAATGAAGTGTAATTAATAAAAAAATTAAAAATTAATTAATTAATTAATTAAAATGCCAAATCGTAATAATAGGCTCACATCAGAATTATAGGTGGTTCTGAGAGGCCAAAACATTAAAAATTAGCAACTATTATTTAAGGCCTGAACTAAGTGGGTAGAGAAGTCCAGGAATGCCCTGAGGGGAAGAACCACCTTACTGCATTCTTTCCCCACCCACTAGAGATACAGTTGCTAGGAAACTGGCCCATCCCCATAGGGAGGGACACCAGGTCATTAATGGTCTGGGGACCTTCCTATAGCCAGTCAATTCAAAATGTAGCATTTTGACCTATAGATGCTTGCAAGGCAGGAATCGCCCCTGCCTTGGGCTTGCCAGGATGGACCAGAATCTTTAAATCACCCAACTAACCTGAGCTCAAGGGGCACTCAGCTCTCACCACTTTGGCGGTGGGGGGTGTGGGCCCAAGCTGCAGCTTGTAATTTACAGTAAAAAGAACCTCATGTATTTACAGTGGAGTCTGTTTATTCCTGATCTTTTGGGGTTTGTGAACTGGGCAGAACAGTACTAAGAACACGTTTCATTTGTTTCTAAGAAACAAAGCTTTCTTCTTGAGGTGAACTAGTTAGTGAAGTCAAACTACTTACAAATCTCATTAAAATATGTTTAATGTGTTTAAACAGAGTCATTTCATTGGGTTCAAACTCCAGGAACAACATTTCCCTACATGAGACACATGGTGTCCAGGCAATGCAATATTCCCATAAAGGAGCCCAGGCCTAGAAAATGCCCTTCACCAAAATGTGTGAGGAGGTAATACAATGAAAAACTGAGTAAATGAATTTTATTTTATTGTTTTCTAATGAAACATCACAGAGGAGTATCCTAGAACCCTGAGGTCATTTGCTTTAATTCTAAACCTGCTAGTGATGGTTGACACTGACTTAACAAGAAAAGATATTCCAACTTAAACACTGGGACATAGAGCTCTGGTACAGCTTCAAAATAAATAAGTTAACTAAAGATGAACAAGGAAATGGTAGATATATTCTAATGATTTTCCATCTAATTCCACTTTTACATAAAAATTCAGGCAGGGCTGAACTCCAAGGAATGAAAGGAGGAGGGACAAGGAAAGCAAAGTGACTGGGGTCACACGATTGACTAAATGAGCAGCAATTATGTTTTTGTGCCCTAAATGGCAGGAACAACAACAGATTGATGCAGCAATGACCAGATGAAGCCAAGAGAGAGTTCATACTCCTGAGATAGCCCCTTAGGTAATCAGTGTAATGCCTGGAAGGGAAGACCATGCAGTCAGGGACAGAAGTCCTCATCGTGATGCCCTGGAAGTCACTGGCCCAGAGCTCCACTAGCGACTTGAGACACGGGACAACACTGGGACTAGCAGAAAGATATTCTTATGAGATTATGAGGAGAAGCTAGAGGTTGGTGAGGGTTTAAGACACTGTTGTTGTACCCCAACCAAAGTGAGGGTACATCTCCAATCACCACATTTAGCTAACACGACAGGAAGTGCAATAAAGGAATTAAGACTAGAACCAGTAGGAGGATGCAAAATTAATAACTCAAGTCGAGTCACTGCCATAACATAAAAAAGAATAAATGAAAAAAGTAAATAGCAATAAAGGACAATAATAGCTGCTATTAATTCAATAAAGATCAACAGAATAATCAATTTCAGATTCCCTAAAACATTGTATACGAAAAAAAGTACAATGCAATGAACATTGCTACAGATGGGAAGATGAAAGAATATGATACTCTGTGAAAGAAAATATTCTAGTATGTTAGAAAAAGAACCCAATATAAGCTTCATTATAAACAGAAGATAATATATTTACAGCAGCTATTTAATTGGTTCTGAAGCTATAAAGAAAACATAATAACAATAAATGAACAAATAAGGAACCTCTGGAAAAAATAAATAAAATAAAACAACAAATTAATTGAATTCTTGACAAACAAAATTACATAATTTCTGAAAGCAATAAATCAGGTAATAAAATGTGATGAACAGTAAAACCTGTAAAATAACAAAAGGTGGGAAAATATAAAGCAAAGCAAACAAATAATAGCAGACAAAGAAACAAAAGACAAATGTGTCAGTTAGTAAAGGCTCCTGATACCTATCCTTGTCAAACTACATTGATCCTCGTAGGCTTACACTTCTACCTCCCTTCCAACCCCCAACCTTAGGTGGGAAATTAGTAGAAAAAGGGATTGAAGACCGCTTTTATCTACTTTCTGCTGATTAGGGTCCTTGAGTTATTTGGGGATATACCTGTCTCACTCTGCTGGAGACCAGAAGTCCAGTCAACAGCAAAGCAGCAAACCAGAGCATCAGCAAAGGGGTGGTACCACTCCGCCCAAGTGGCCAGACTCTGCCCAGAGCAGCAGGAAAAGTTCTCTGGAAAGTTTCTCTTTTCAAAAGCCAGCAAAGCAATCCAAACCATTGCCAAGTATTGCAAAGAGTATTGCCGCACTCTCCTCAGGATTCCACTTGTCTCTTCCCAGAACCCACGGGAGGATGCTTCTTTCCAGCACACACAACTCCCACACCCCTCAAATGAGGTACTTTTTAGCTGACAAACATCCCACGCCTTTTTACTTCGTCTATTTTCCCTGGGGGAAAAATATTCCCACGTCCCACACTTGGGACCAAATCAAAATATTCATATGGTACAACTGAGTTTCCAAAGGAACCAGAAACTTCCTCCTCAGATCCTAGTGACCCACACTGCTGAAGAAGAGGAAGAACTCTGGCAACTTCTGACCACCCATAGGTGTGAAAATACTCATAGACACAAAGATGCACACAACAGATCTTTCAACATAATTAAAAATGTGCAAGGCTAGCATATAATGCATTGTTACAAAAGTTGATAAATAATAACATATATTTAACAAATTATGATGTAATACAAGCTAATGTAAAGGGACTGGGGACTCTGGATGTTGATGAGAAAAAATAGACAAGAAAGACCTTTGGATTAAGTGAAAAAAGATTGCCCCAACTTGGTGCAAACTTCAAGTAAATGTTTAGTGAAATGCATTTAGTTGAAGGGATTAAAACAACATAAACAAGATTTATATAGGCACATCATAAACTTACTAATAAATATTATATATAAACTAAAAATAGAAACAAGGAAAATATAAATAACATACATGGTTTTGGACCGCCAATTAAAAATAGAAATATGTACAGGTTACATGTATTTATTATTTTATATAAATAGCAATGCTTATATTACACCAAAATTTCTAAATTGGTTTCACCTGAGAACACATAGAGTTTTTTTCAATGTTTTTGTTTTGTTTAAAGACAGGGTTTTTCTGTGTATTCTTAGTTGTTCTGGACTCACTTTGGACTCACCAGGCTGGCCTCGAACTCAGATATCTTCCTGCCTCTTTCTCCTCGAGTATTGGGATGACAGGTGTGAGCCATCATGCCCAGCTATTTTTATAACATTTTAACAAAATTAAAATTGTGCAGTCATTTGAAAATATGTATCAGAAAGTAAAGTGAATATAAGATTGGAAGAAGAAGAGGGTTATGGGCAGATATGTAATAAACAATTGTAACATCATATTAAAGGTGGACTTTGTATGGTGGTTGCACGGTTTTCCACCATGTAATTACTTCAAATTCTAGTGTTTTAGACTTTTATAATAAATTGTTAAGAAATGAACACTATAAGAATTTGGGTATATGCTCTTCATTTAGAATTACTCCCTAAGTACAAATTAAAAGAACTGCATTATAAAATAAATGGGCCAAACAATAAATAAGAATTTATAAGTTGGTAGAATTTTTCCTATAAACATTTGTTTTTAGATGTTACTGGTGCCATTGAACTGACTTACATGTGGTTTCTAATGTTGTAATCATAGAAACTTGAATCCTAAGAGCTATTAAAATTAATATTATTAAATTAGTATTATTAGTATGAACCTCTAGCAAAAACTTGTAATATCATAAATTTTATGTACATTATAAAGTAAAATAGGAAAAAAGTATTTTCCATTTGTTTTAAATTGACAATGGTTATACGTCATTATTATAGTATTTTATGGTTAATTACACGATTTGAGGGAATAAATCAATAAAAGATTGAGAGAGAGTTTATTCAGTAGCTTAGATGTACATCATTAAATTTTAATAAAATGAAATATCATAGCAATAAAACTTTATAGACTATTAATGCTCAATATTTTTAAGTGCTTTCATAGTTTACATCATTGAGTTCTAACTGAACTCATGTTTTCAGTAAAAGCTCTACAGAAAAAGAGTTCTGGAAAAGTCATATAATCTCCCACCTTATCTAGCATCCAATAAGTATTCCTAATTTAAAACTGTGTATAATGAAGAGATCCGAACATTTCTTTGTGTAGAAAGCTCTTAAAACATTATGTTTTACACAACTCAACATAGCTTCAGGAAGTCCCTAAAACTAAGCAGATTCACTAGGCCCCTCTTTGCCACAGTAAGCAATAAATGACTAGATTTCCCCCTCAGGTGCAGCAAAACTAAGCTACAAAGAAGTCTTTGCCAGTCTGAGCTGCAAAGAAGACTCTGAGGTCAGACCAGAAGTGGAAGAAGTAGAGATTTACTTAATATAACCGCTGATATCCATCTACCTGTGACTAAAAACAATTTTGAAAGTTTAAAATGTTTTAGAATTATTAGAACTATATTCTGCATTTTTGTTTTAGTTTTCCTTGTTTTCTTATCTCACATAGTAATGAACTCAGTATTGTAATCAATATTCTAGATGACTTTCCAGGCCAGAGCAATAGCAAAATTTCCTATACTTATCGAATCAGTTCAATGTCCTAAAGGTATGAGGAATTTGCCCAGGGTCATTAATTATGCCCATATCCAGCAAATACTTGAGTAAGATGAACTCACGGCTCTGATGTTGTGACTCAGGTAAGCAGTGCAGACAGGTACACAGTCTGTGTTAGGAACGGGTCACTGCGAAACCATCAAGGAGATGAGGTAATCAGTGGTACCACTGTACAGAACTTTCCATCACCATGAACAGTAGCAGTGTTTGTCATGTTCTGTGACATATTACCTATTGAGTTATCCTTCATTCAAGAGAGACTGATTTTGTTTTCAGTTTTGTGCTTCCATTTATATTCTAGTTCCAGATGGCTTCTGTAATTGGTTTATTACCTTTGCAGATGTCTGAGGCAAATTTTAGGGCCCAAGCCAATTATGGATTGCAGTAGCTAATGAAAGCAAACTTTAGAATTGATTTCTCACTGTGAGATAAGAAGTATCTCATATATGTTAAATGTATGTTTTATGAATCTAAAACCCAACGAATGCCTGTTAGTCTTAGGCAGGTGTTGGTTACTAAGATATTAAAGTTGTACTGATATCCCTTTAATGACTCTAATTTACAATAATTGAATTTATTAATCAATAATCAGAAATTTGCTTTTGGTTTCTTTGCAAAAGTTTGTGAATGACAGCTTCTTGAAATCTTAGATCATTACCCCACTATAAGTGTTTTCTCAACTTTCTTCAAAGGAAATGCAGACATGATATATTACCACTTTATTTCTAACAAATAAGATGACCGTTTGAGAATTGATACGAGACCTTTGACTTACATAGCCCACTCACTCAGGAAAACCCAGGTCTCATGGTGGAGCTCTAAGTTTATTTACTGTATATTATATTTCATCTTCTACCTGGAGAACTCCAACTTCACGTTAAGAAGTTGCTACCCTTTCAAAAACACAGTGCTTTCCACCCTGTTATCAACAGCAAAGCAGATGATCCACCTTTGGAAGATCCCTTCTCATATATTTAAACATTACTTTATGATGTGATGAAAGACTGGAGAAATGATACCTTGCTGTGTTACCAGAATCATGATGCGGATGAGCTCTAGGCATCTCCTATTGTGAGAGCTATAGCCATAATAGATATAATATAGCTGTAATATAGCTTAGAATAATAAGTATCTGAATCAGAAATAAAGAAGTAAAACATGTCTGTCACTGTGAAATACTTTTTTAATGTACTAAAATCTATAGGTTTTGTGTTTAATGTTTAAATTATTTAAAACAATTTTAGCTCTAATTACAAAATATATCAAAGTTTCAGGATTTGATCAGCCCAAAATTACTTTAATTTTTGCATATTAAGTTATAAATCTGAAACAATAAACTGGAAAATAATGTCTACTTTATATTAACATTCAGATTAAGAAGAGTAACTCGTAAAATAACCAAAATGTTGAAAGATTTGTTAAGAAAAATATTAAAGCTTTGATAAAAAATATTGAAAAGAAATAGTGGGAATGCACCTTTGTCAATAAATTGCACACTTAAATTTTGAGATATCTAGTCTGCGCAAATGTATGTAATTTTCTATATTATTTATTGAACAAATAGGAAGAATTTACTCTAAAATGTATATGTAATCTGAATAAATTCTATACACTAAATTTAAAAATGATAACATAACATGGGTTAATATTCCATTAATTTAATTCATATCATAATATAATTTATTAATCTATGTTGGTATAATGTTCTTGTAGAATGTACACAATTTACCCTTGTTCATTCACATGCTGATTTCTCTCCCCACTATCTGGTTTCAATAGGACATTGCATTGTGATTTTTTATTCTAAGCATTACCTGTCTCAAGTTTTTGTAAACATGTCACCATTTGTTCTCTGTAATTTCAAAAAAACAACCAGCTAATGCTGAGCAATGGAGAAAATAGGGTGGGAAATCCTGGTTGGGAGGGGAGGAGAAAGAAGTGAGTGGGAGGAGTCAGAAAGGAGAGATCAGGAGAAGAGGACTTGGAACCATGAGGAGAAATGAACTAGCAAGTATAATGTGTGAAATGTGAATGAGAGGAAACTATGCGGGCTTTGAGGTTTAAGATGGAGTAACTATTGCCCAGCATTGTGCTCTAGGTTAATTAAGTAAATCCTAGTCTCCTTGTGGTGATTTGGGTTAGGAATAACCACTGTTTAATTAAAAGATAACTCTCTAATAAATATTAATAATAATAATAATATTAATAAGCAACAACAAATCTGTATTTGCACTATCACACTATTATATATTATATAATTATTATATATTATATATTATAATATATTATTACATATTATATATTATATAAATATTATATTATATATTACATATAATTATATATATGTATATATATATATATAATCATAAATTAGCTTTCTAGCTTATTAGAGACATAACATAGTGGAATGATGTCCAAAAGAGTTTCAGGTCTACTAAGTAGCAAATGACAAATTCATTCACAAATTATATTGGAAATGATGTGAATCTATATGCAAAAGAATGAAGGGCATACTTCCCTTATACCCAATGCAAGAAAAGCAACTCAGAAATGATCACTATGGTTTGATATAAAGAGGTCCTCTATCTTCAATCAGCAAAAGTTTAAAAGTTTAATCTCTATCTGATATACCAAGCACTAAAAGATTGTTGACTAATGAGTTCTCTGATTTCATCAATTATTAATGTAAACATCAATTGAATATCTATTTGGACATTTAGGTTAAAAGAAATGTCTGAAACAGTCTTTTTGTTCTTAACTGCTCATGTCTGAGCGGATTATGAAAATCTATTACCCATCTCTTAGTATTTATTATATACTATCTATTCACATTCTTTTAAATTTCAATTTGAAACAGTCTTTTGAATGCATTAGGAATTGGGGTTTTGATAGTTATGAACTGTTATTCTGATCCTCCACCTCATGGCAAGTCTTTACCTTCAATTTTGTAATAGAAAAATTTTTCTACCAAATCTCTCCCTCCCCTCTTCCCTTCTTCCCTTCCTTTATCTAACTTTTTCTCTCTCCCTCTTCCTTTCCTTACCCCTTATCCTTTTCCTCACACCTCAAAAGAATGTCTCAATATTACTGTTCTTTGCTTAAGCTTGTCTTTTTTCCTTATGCTCATGCTTAAACTACATAAATCTTCTTTAATTTTTTTATTTTTTAATATTAGTTACAGTTTATTAACTTTGTATCCCAGCTGTATCCCACTCTCTCATTCCCTCCCAATCCTACCCTCCCACCCTCATCTCCTCCTTGCCTCTTTCCAAGTCCACTGATGGGGAGGACCTCCTCCCCTTCTATCTGACCTCTTCTTAACAAACTTTAACTCTGCTTCATAAATAGAAAGACTGGAGGAGGTTTTTAAACATTTATTTATTTATGTGTGTTCTGTATACATATATCGTACATGCCAGAAGATCCCATTATAGATAGTTGTGAGCCACCATGTAGTTGCTGGGAATTGAACTCAGGACCTCTGGAGAAGCAACCAGTGTTCTTAACTGCTGAGCAATCTCTCCAGCCTGAAATCTCACCCTAGCCCTCAATTTAAGCCTAACCTTAACCCCTAATCCTTTTCCTGACCCAAACCCTAACACTAACCCTAACACTAGCCCTTAATCTAGCCTTAAACATAACCCTAACCCTAAACCAAATATAAACCCCAGCCTAGCTCTAACTCTAAACATTACCCTAACCCAAACTCCAGCCCTAGCTCCAACCCTAACCCTAAACCTAAACCTAGCAAGAAAAAAAAAAAAAAAAAAAAAAGGAAAAGGAAGACTGTTCTCTAACTTTTTATCATATTGCAGTTGAAATTAATTTTCACTTCTCTGTTCACAAATGGAAATTTCTTTTTAAAAATTTGTCAGAGGCTTCCATAGCAAACACTAATATTGGTAACAAATTTAAACTAAAGGGGAAAAGGAATAAGGTTCTTCACATGGCATGGGGGTAAATCCAAGACACATTTTTCCAGGACTGCCCTTCCTGAAAGAAGGGAGTGAAGGAAACTAGCTTTATGTGTGCATGCCTGCCTCAATTTCATCCACTATGCCTATCATTCAATGTGTTATTTCTCATTTCTGCTTAGGCTCCCAAGATATTCCTCTCTTTGGTAATTATTATACATTCTTCTAGATGCAATAGAAAATGTTACTTCTACCACCTTTAATTTTTTTTTTTAATGTTTAACTTCATTTGTTTTGTTGTCCACTTTACATTTTAATTGTAGTCCCCTTCCTCCTCTCCTCCTGGTACCACCCTTTGTCCTTCTTCCTCTTCTTCCTTGCCTTCCCCTCAGGAAATCCAGCTCCCCACTAACCCACTGGAGCACTTCACGTCACATCAGGGGAGAAATGAACCTGACCTAAGATATCACTAAAAGCAAGTATAATGGGTGAATCTGAATGGTAGGAAACTATGCGGGCTTTGAGGTTTATGATGGAGTAACTATTGCCCAGCATTGTGTTCTAGCTTAACTAAATAAATCCTAGTCTCCGTGTCGTGATTTTGTTATACAGCTGTTTAGGATTAACTGCAGCTTTAATAAAAGATATATAAGTAGTAAATAGTAATGACCTAATTCAACAATACACATAGCTTTCTGCAGAAGGAGAGTTTTCAGTTGACTACAACAAAGAATTTAATAGTAAGGCTGAACACTATGAAAGGTTATATCACCAGCCATGGAATAAATGATCATCCAAATGCATACAACTTATGGAAACACAAGAGTCCTTTATGAATAAATATAAACCTTGTTAATATTCTCAGCCTTTCAGTATGTGTGATATTAATTGATTAAAGATTGTTCCATATAAAAATAAGTTTTCTAATTTAATATTGTAATAGCTTAAAGCTTAAATGAGCATGAAAAAATGATTCAAACTCATTCAGAATTTTGTAAAATATACATCCAATTGGCCAAGAAAGTCAAGTTCTCAAGTACCTACTGATAATACAATTATACTTTATATGTCTCATTTTTAAGTGTACAGACCAAATTAGTGTATAAAAAATAAAGCTAAATATTTCCCAGAAGGCAAATACTAGAAGTGTAGAATGTTGATAAGAACCTTTAAAATAATTAATTAAAATGTTTTTTTTTTTCTAAAAGATAAGTTTGGAAGGAAATGTGCTAGAGAAAGTGAACAGGAAAAGAATGAAGCATCCTATGAAACCAAGGTCCAGAAACAGTGCCAGTGACTCTAAATTGCTGCTGATAAGCCCCACAGTATCTCTGTTTTTGCAGTTTGATCATACTGACTCCCTCTCTGACCACTGGGCTCAGAACCAATTCTGCTCATCACAGAAAGCCGGATTATGCCTGGTAAATCAACAACTAGCCAACAGTTTTTGCTAGTAAGGGTTTACCATGCCTGGAATTGCCTTTAGACCCTGCATGGTTGGTAGTTCTGAGTCTGAGCATTGGCTCTATCATGTCCTGAATGTGTGTCTTTGCAAAGGTTTGTTACATGCTCTAGTAAGAATGTGAAGAAAGTAAACTGACCTGAAGCGATGGTGGCCTGACAGAGTTCTGCACATAGTCAGCACACACAATGCACATAGTCAGTACACACAAAATTTTATTAGTTCCTGAGCAAAGTGCCTTATACTAATTCAGAAGGGTATAATACAGCACATATAATTTCAGAGTTTTCCAGAGATCTGCTTTCCACACTGTTAGACCTTCAGTTCTAAGGCAGGCAGCATATTGCTGAAGAACGCTGCCTCAGTATGACTCTGGGCATGTCATCAGCCTCTCTGAGCTTGTCTGCCTCTGCTGCTGAAGTTTGGCTGCAGGGATATTATGGAATGTAAATCTATGAGATGGCTGAAAAGCTACAAAGTATGCATCCTGTGAATAAAAAGTCGTATAGTACAACAATGACTCAAATGCTTGTAAGGAGCTATGCATGTGTATGCCCAAAGGGATAGATGAGAAAGATTTCAAAGACAAAAAAGAAAGGAAAAGAATGAAAGTAAGGGAAAAGAAAAAAGATTATGTTAAATATTGGGATAAAGTAGCAAGAATTTAGCAAGTATTCTTAATGGTAGATGCATATTTGAAGCAGGGATCAGATATACCATGAAAAAGTCTAGAAATTCTATGCAAAGTAAGACTTAATAACTTAAATCTGAAAACACATCCTCAAATCCACAAAGATTTGAGTATGTCAGTTTTTGTTTTATAAGTCTGTCATCAGTAACAATATCTTAATAACTGAAAAAGTATTCAAGCTATTCATGAAAAAACAAGCTTATTTCTTCTCCTTACAGCTGTACATGACATACCAACCCCCAAGCCCTCTAGATATTGAAGAATTGGGTGCAGCTAGTTCAGCAATATATAACGCTGCTTTACCACATGTCCTGTAGATTCACAGGTGAGATATGGACTCATCAGGGTGCGGCTGAATGCGCTGTAAGTAAACAGACCCGGGGTGGAGGACCGGAGTCACGGTGGAGCACCTCTGTAGAATCATTCTCAAATTCTCTCCCAACCTCTCTTTTACCCCTTCTTTGTCTCTGTCTCTGTCTGTCTGTTTCTGTCTGTCTGTCTGTCTGTCTGTCTGTCTGTCTCTCTCTCTCTCTGTCTCACACACACACACACACACACACACTCATGAATTTGCAACACACTTCCATTTGTACCTTCATTTCTCTCTATATGACTTATTAATTTAGACTCATAATAATAAGTATGGTCAATGCTTACTATCTGCTGTGCATTTTGCTAGTTTGGGGAAATAAAAACTATACTTAAAAGTAGAGCATCTTCTTCAAAAATAAAGCTCACATCATTTACTGACATATTGTTTTATATTATGGTATATATTTTAAAATGATTTTTGTCAGAAACACAGAGAACGAGAAAGTAACATAGTCAAAGCCACATCTAGAGAAAAATGTGAAAAGATAGTTTTAAGCTATTCTCTTAGCAACCAAGCAAAGTATTTTTAAGTATAAATGCATGCGTGACAGGAGTAAATTGGAGTAAATAACGTATGCTCATATCTGAGGTTCAGTTAAGAAAGGAGAATGTGGTGTTACTGGGTCCTCTGTACAACTTAGTAAATGCAAGTATTTTATAATTATTTACGTGGACAGAAGAAAATTATAGAGATTTTCTGCTGTGGGCAAAAGTAATCATAACTTGCATTGTATTCACTGAATGTATTTTTCTATTGAAATAAAACAGAGAATTCCAATATTAATTTTTGTCTTATTCTAAGCAAACTGATTTCCCTCTTCTAAGCAAACATTTGTTTGCTTAAAATTTTAAGTAAATAACATGCTGGCAGAGAATGAGCAACTATCTTGTTACAACAACAACTCAAATACATTGATGCAGATTTAATTTTTATTCCTTAAAGTAGCAAACAAAATACAAAATTTCTCTGCTTTCACTCAACAACTTTTATTAGCAGTCAACTACCCCAGTATTCTGATGAACTGGGATTCCTTCATAACTCAAACATGATTTTGTTTGGTAATAATTTACAGAGTCAAAAATATATCTTTTGCTTTTCCAAACTTCTCTGAACCCACAGTTTTAAAACTTTCAAAGGAAGCAAGGTGCACTGATATATTCCAGAAAAAGATTAATCCAAGAAAGCAGACTGAAAGCAAGAGTAATTATTTTCATTCTTCTTGACTAGAATTAGACTTATTTTGCTCGCTCACTTTTTTTGTTCTTTTTTTTTCTTTATTAATTACACTTTATTCACTTTGTATCCCCCCTGTGGTTCCCTCCCTCCTCCCTTCCCAATCCCTCCCTTTCTCCACCCTCTGCATGCATGCCTCCCCCCAAGACCATTGATAGGGGAGGACATCTTTGCCTTCCTTCTGATCCTAGTCAATTAGTTCTCATCAGGAGTGGCGGCGTTTTCTTCTTCTTAAGCTTTGTATAACATATCCATTAATCCTATAGAGAGAAATAAGTAGAATTAAAGCCAAAATATAATTAAATTAAGATGAATCTCATTGACATATTTCAGAGAGTTTTTATGATGTAGAAGGTCCATTGTCCTTTTAATGGGTGAGAGTGCTGCTCAGGAGTTCAGATAGTAAATTAAAAATAATATTATTACACAACACGTAACTTTTCTTTTTTTAAAGGGCTATCTATCTATCTATCTATCTATCTATCTATTATACAGCATCTGCCTGCACATGTACCTGAACACCAGGAGAAGACACCAGGTTTTATTATAGGTAGTTATGAGCCACCATGTAGTTGCTGGGAATTGAACTCAGGACCTTTGGAAGAACAGACAGTGTTCTTTTTTTAAGTATTTTATTTTAGTTCTTTATTAATTACACTTTATTTACTTTATATCCCCCCTCTGGTTCCCTCCCTCCTCTGGTCCCAATCCTTCCCTTCCTCTACCCTCTGCATGCATGCCACTACCCAAGTTCACTGATAGGGGAGATCTTTTTTCCTTCCTTCTGATCCTAGTCAATTAGGTCTCATCAGGAGTGGCTGAAGGCAAAAAGAGGGAACAAGTCAGGAGCCTGACACAGAGGACCTCTGAAAGGCTCTGCCCTAAAGACTATCAATGCAGATGCTGAGAATTATGGGCAACCTTTTGGGCAGAGTGCAGGGAATTTTAGGAAAGAAGTGGGAAACAGTAAGATCTGGAGAGGACAGGAACTCCACAAGAAGAGCAACAGAAACAAAAAATCTGAGCACAGAGGTCTTTCCTGAGACTGATATTCCAACCAAGGTCCATGCATGGAGATAACCTAAGACCCCTGCACAGATGTAGCCCATGGCAGTTCAGTGTCCAAGTGGGTTCCATAGTAATGGGAACAGGGACTGTCTCTGACATGAACTGATTGGCCTGCTCTTTGATCACCTCCCCCTGAGCGGGGAGCAGCATTACCAAGCCACAGAAGAAGACAAGCAGCCAGACACTGTTCTTAACCGCTGAGCCATCTCTCCAGCCCAACACCTCAGTTTTCACGTTTTAAAAGTAAAGCTACTTTTCCAAGTCTTGAACATTCTAACTTTCTTCCCAGTAGGAATATTCATCCCTAAAGGAGTGAAACCTTAACATGTTGGTGGAATAACACCCACAAAGCCATTGGGTGAAAACAGACTAACAAAACAAGACAAAACAGCCACTCCTTGTTTTTATAAACCAGATTAGATGAAAAGCAAAGTGTCTGAAGTGCTGAAGAGAAAGAAACATCAAAATGGTGATTTCGTTATGAATCCAGAGAAAGAGTTGAGGGAAAGGAAAGATGGCTTGGTGGTTAGACACCATGGCTGCTCTTGCAGAGGCTCTGCATTCAATTCCCAGCACCCGCTTGGTGGCTCCCAACCATCTGTAACTCCAGCTCCAACAGATCTGGCACTGTCCTCTGATTTCTGAAGGGCACCAGGCACTCATGGTGCACAGATGTTCATGCAGGCTAATCACCTATTCATGCAAAATAAAAATAAAATTTATGAAAAAAGAATAATTTGGAGAAAAAGAAAATAAATAGAAATGAAACAGGGCTAGTGATAGCTCTGCTGAAAAAAAAAATGTTTCCCTAGATATCTCAACATTCTAAGTTAGATCCCAAGCTCTACTTAACTGCATGCGATGCTTTGTACTTGTAATTTAGATGACAGAAGCAGGACCAACAGTTTAAGGTCATGCGAGACCACACCAAGTGTATAGCCAGGATGGAATAAATGAGATGGTCTTTAAACATCCAGAGGGAAATATGAGAAAAGGAAGAGATTATTTATAGTTGAAAGCATAAAATTGAGAGGAATGTATGTCTTTTTTGGTTAGCCAGAAGGAAGATTTGGAGTAGTCATTTCTGTTGTAATAAGAAAAATAAGCTTATTTATTAGAAATAATTGAGAGTTTAGAACATTGTACTTCATAAAGTCGAGTAGAATTCTTTTTCAGAGTTCAGGAACTTTAGTGTTTGTGCTACAGAGAAATTAATTTTATAAACCAAGCAAAGGTGAGAACCTGTGCATGGAACTGGACAGGACATCTGAGAAAATCATTCCATGTCTTTCATCATAATATTGAATGAGGTAAAAAAATTGGAAAGTTATTTAAGCATGATATTATTGAACTGTGATATGAGCAGATACCTCTCTTATCTCCCTTCCTTCAAGAAGGACATTCCACAGTGTAAAGGATTCTGCTCTATAATGGGACAAAAAAAACAAACAAAACAAAGGTTTCTGAAAGAAATCTCACTTTAATCCAGAGTGCCATTGCACTCAGGAAATTGCAGCAACAATAAGAGTGCATTGTGACCATACTCCAGGGTATGAGCAGGTAATGTCAAAGAAGAGGCTTTATTGAATTGGCCTTTGAAGCAGATAAATGTGTAAATGCGAAGCTGATAAAAAAGGAGTTTGCTACATCTATTAAACGGATCAATATCAATCCACTAGCTCTAGTCATTGTATGAGTTTTTATTATAAATCATAAACTGTACTTTTTAACAATATATCACAGAAGTCTAGCTTTAAGGGAAATTAAGTTTTGCCATTGACTGTTTAAGTTTGTTATTTCACACAAAGGTGTTTCCACTTCATAGACTTTTGAAGATACTTGTATTTGAAAAAATCTGTTCAGCCAAAATGTAAATACTGCTTTCTTTTCGATTGGAGGAAACTATAGCAGAGATCCATAAACTTAGAGCATCTTACAACCTACATGAACTTGCATTTGTTCCTCATGAAGAAACAGCATTTAAAACTAATTTTCACATTTATGTCAATATTTCATTCCTAACCACCCACTGCATATCTTGAAGAATAAAATCAATAAATCTCCAGGTTAAAATAACCTTTCATGGAGATACAAATTATTTAAAAATATTACATTATAACAGAACATTGCAAAAGCATAATACAATAAGAAACGGAAATTTCTGCAAAATCACTTACACTCATTTCTTTCTCAGAAGTTGTTTTGCCTTCTGTTATCTTTCACATGTATTGGGGGCAATTGTCTCATCTGTTTGTTAAGAGGAGAAAATATGTTATGTGTAAGTAAAATATGGATGGGATAATCAATTGCTGTAAACATAAATTTCAGACAGAAGCTTTGAAGCTGATGTTGTTTTCTTTTCCCCAAGCTTTGAAGACATTTCCCATGGTGAGTATCTTCACAACAGGAAGGAATGTACCATTATCCACTAATGTTGAGAAGGCTGAAGGTAGTAACTGAAATCCTAAACACATTAGCATAACATAATGGAGCTGAAGGGAGAGATAGACAATAATGGCATAATGACAGAGACTGTCAAGGCTTTTGAAGAGACTGTCAAAATTGGACATAGCATCTAAACAAAGAGCATAACACAATAAAACAAACAAACAAAAATAATAAAACACAAAGTTGGAGTCAAATAAACTTAATAGATAAATACATATATCAAAACTATAAGCAGATAAAACAGTTCATTGTTTAATGATAAAGTGGTGAGGTTATCAAAAGCATGTAAGAAATGTGGATACATGTGTGCCTAGTAAGGATCACCTGATACATTTTTATTAACCTAGGAGAATGCTCAATAAGCAGAAGACACAACAAGACAAAACAAGACAGAAAAACAAACAAAAAAGCCTATTCTGCCACTGACTGAAATGTCTTAAACATGTCTAGTAAGTTTCTGGGAGTCCTTGTTCTGTCCCTGAGAAAACTCATCCTTTGGCCTCAGCAGCCCTTGATTGCCTGGAACTTTCATCTATGGACAATTCCTTGTAAAATTTCCCCATCCACTCTGGCATGTCAAATGAGGGCACCATTGGCCATTCTGGTTTAGGTAGCCATACTTCACTTTCTCTATCTTTCTAGAAAATACTGTCTCTCAGCTAGTGCACTGGTCCTCTTGCTCTTACAATCTCCACATCTCTTCTGTGATTTTGGAGGGTGGAATTATAGATATACCCGTTGAGGAAATGCATCCAAGGACACTTATGCTTTAGATTTTGATCATTTGCAGGTCCCTGAATAGCTTCTGTCTACTAAAGAAAGAAGCCCCTTTGAGTCATAGGTAAAGCTAAGGTTTTCTGTGGGTCTAAGCACCAGCATTTAGAACACAGTTAAAATATATCTGTTTATCACTAACATAGCTCGTTGAACACAAAGACATCATCTTGTGCTTATCTAGAGCCTTCACCCCTACTGACTAGTGTTCATGGTACAAGAAGTGTTCTGCATGCTACCAGAGGAGAAAGCTGAACACCAGGTAGCCAAAACTCTTCAATCTACAATCTTGACTTGCCTGGAAGATAGGATGTCATAGGAGGACAAAAGTTGTGGAAGTAACTAAGCAGATTTAAGGTCTGGTCCATGAGATAGAACCAGCGCCTGACACTGCTCAGGTGGTCAAGTACCTGAGACTAGATGGCCACAGATCTAGGGGAAAAGCACGTACAATTGTTATGTTAAAGGAATCACAGCAATAAAATAACTCCTAACAAATTACACCTCTAGTTTGCTAACTCCTAGATGAGTGTGTCTCACTAATCATCAGACAAGCTTCCTCCTGCAGTGTATGAGAACTGACATAGAGACCCACAGCTGGACAGTGTGCTGAGAGTGAGAGGCCTTGGAACACTCAGTCCTAAATGAGATGTCTTCACCAAACCCCTCCCCTTAGGGCTCAGGGAACTGTGCAGAAGAAGAGGCAGACAGACTCTGGGAGCCAGCGGGAATGGAAGAGAATGCAAACAATAATAGGACATATGAACTCATGGAGACTATGGATGGCACCACGCACAGAGTCTACCCAAGTCCAAGCCAGATGAGGCCACAGTGCTGAGAGAGGACGTGGAAATGAGTCCACATCCCTAACCCATAGGTTATCACCAAGGAAAGAAAAAAATTAGTTTTCTGCAACAGAGGCTCACTGGATATACACACCTCTACTTAAGGGCAGGCCCCGTGGTCCTGAGTAGACGACCCAAAAATAAACCCAGTGTTATTTTTGTTTATTTGAGCATATTAATAACTTATTGGCCTTTTGTTTATGTTTTATTGTTTTTGATTTTGTGTTTATGTAGGTGTGTGTGTGTGTGTGTTTGTGTGGGTATGACTTTATTGTGCTTTTTATTTTTCCTGTCTTATTATTTTGCCTGTTTGTTTTCTAAAGAGAAAGAAACAAGATATAATGATGAATGGATGGGGAGAATCTGGGAGGAGATGAAGAATGGAAAACTGTGATCTGAATATATTATATAAAAATGTTATTTTCAAGAATGAGGGGTCAGCTATTCAGTTTCTGACAGATTGATGATGATGGAGCAGTGAAAGCCATGTGAAATTCAAGGACAGACATACAGGAGTAGTAGCTCCCAGGGTCTTAAAGTATTGTCAGTGGCCATGCTATGACTGTGTAGAATAAATGAGCAATTAGAAAGGAAAAAAAATTATATATATATATATATTACTTATCTAATATGTATATTATTACAAAAAGAAAGGCAGCTCACCTCTCTGGTCTATGACCTCTCTAGCTAAGAAGAGTTGGTGAGGCTTGCACTATCACCTGTGAATTTCCTCCTATTGAGTGAGCATCAAATCGAATTAGAAAGTTTAAATGATTTTCTCCATAGATCTATTTTGATTTCTTAATCCATGGGCCTTCCAGGTTTTGTTATCCTACCATTTACACCTTTTAATGCTGCATAATCATCAAGCTAGTGACATCATTAACCTGTCACTTTTAATCTCCAAGATTATGAGTGTTCTATGTGCTACCATTATAACCTTAGACTATTCTAAATATAAATTTTCACTTCTATTATTTTTTGTGGTGAGCTTCATACCTTCAATTTTTTAAATTTTTCACATATTTAAACTCATACAATGGCCTTAGGACTTATTTTTCAGAAGGTTGGTCTGATGATTTTAAAGTCCCTCAGCTTTTGACAAGTATAAGTTCTCTTCTTTCATTTTCAAAACCAGCTGGATTGTTAGTAATTTGTCTTGGCAGATTTGTATCCACAGTTCTTTGAACTTCCCATGCAGGTTTGCTCACATATTTCCCCAGGTATGTAAGGTTTGTGTTGCCATTTCCTTAATATGTTTTTTTCTACCTATTTACAGGCTGTGATTGTTATTTGTTGTTCTCATGTTTTCCTCTCATCATTCCCTGCCCCACCCACACTACTCCAGGCCACCCTAAAATCTTTTCTATGTCTCCCTTCCGGGAAGATCCATGTGTGCTCCCTGGACCCTTCCCATATATCTAACCTCTCTAGGTCTACTGATTATAACTTGATTAATTAGTTAATGGCTAACACCCACATATAACCAAATACAGCTTTTAAAATGAACCCAAGGTGTCCTGCAGAGACTGATGCACCAACCAAGGACTATGTATGGATGGGACCTAGACCTCATGCTCAGATGTAGCTGGTTGGCAACTCGGTCCATGTGGGTACCCGAGTAAGGGGAGCAGGGGCTGCCTCTGTCATGAACTAGATTGCCTGCTCTTTGATTGCTTGCCCCTGGCAATGGGGTCTTGCCAGGCCGCAGACAAAAACAGTCCAGGCAGTCCTCATGAGACCTAATAAGCTTTGGGCAGATGACAGAGGAGAAGAACTCCCCCTTTCAGGGAAGTAGTGGTAGGGATTGGGGGGGACAGAGGGAGGGAGGGTGGAACTGGGAGGAGTTGAGGAAGTAGGCTTCAAAAGGGAAATATAATGAATAAATTAATCAATCAATCAATAATATATTTAGATCGAAAAAATTTAAAATGTAGTTTTGATTATACATTTTCTATTTTCCTATGAGAAAATTAACATATCTTCACATATTTATTGCCTATCTGTATGCCATCTTTTGAGAACTATCATTTAAATCATTGAATATTTATTGATTAGGTTTCTTGACTATATGGCTTTACAAATTTTAGTTCTTTTTTTCCATTAATTAATTAATTTATTTATTTACTTTACATCCCAATTAAACCTTCCATCATTCCCCTCCTCCCAGTTCCTTTCTTGCCCCTTCCTCCACCCATTCTTCCCTCCTTTTCTCCTCAGAGAAGAGGAGTTCTCCCATGGTTATCAACCAGCATTGGCATATCAAGTTGCAGTAGGATAGGCACACCTTCTCCTATTGAGGCTGGACAAGGCAACCCAACAAGCAGAAAGGGATACAAAAGCAGGCAACAGAGTCAGAGGCAACCCCTACTCTAGTTGTTGGGGACCCACATGAAAACCAAGCTTCACATCTGTTACATATGTGGAGAGTGCCTAGATAGTGCATGCTCTTTGGATAGTGGTTCAGTCTCTGTGAGCCCCTATGGGCCCAGGTTGTTAGTTGATTCTGTAGGTTTTCTTGTGATGTGCTTCACCTCTCTGGCTTCCACAAAGTTCCCTGAGCTACCACTAATGTTCGGCTGTGGGTCTCTGTATCTGTTTCCATCAGCTGCTTGGTTCCTGCCTACAAGTATAGTAGAGTATCATTAATAATGTTGGGGTTGACTTTCTCTCATGGAATGGGGCTCAAATTGAGCCAGTCATTGGTTGACCATTTTCTCAATTTTTGCTCTGTTGTGGGTTATTAATATTTAATATTGATTTATCTGTATTTAAACAGTGGTAATTCCTAAACCAGCTGTACACCTAAATCAACACACAGAGACTAGGATTTATTTACTAACTGAGAGCACAATGCTGGGCAATAGTTACTCCATTCTAAATCTCATAGTTTCCTCCCATTCAGATTTCCCACATTTTACTTGCTTATAGTCATATAGTAGGTCTGGTTCATCTCTCCTCATGGTTCCAACTCCTCTTCTCCTGATCTCTCCTCTCTGATTCCTCCCACTGGATTCCTTCTCCTCCCCTCCCTGCCAGGATGTCCCATCCTATCCTCTCCATTGCTCAGCATTGGCTGGTTTTTTAATTGAAATTACAGAGAACAAATGGTGTCATGTTTTCACAAACTTGAGACAAGTAATATTTAGAATAAGCATTACAATGCAATGTCCAGATTAAAACCAGATAGTGAGGTAGAGAAATTAGTATTGAATGAACAAGGGTATACATTCCACAAGAACATTATACCAACACTATTCCACCTTTACCTTTGCATTTCTTCTTTTTTAATTTTTTTATTTAACTTTTATTAATTACACTTTATTCATTTTGTATCCCCCCATAAGCCCCTCCCTCCTCCCCTTCCGGTCCCACCCTCCCCCCCTTTCTGCATGCATGCCCCTCCCCAAGTCCACTGATAGGGGAGGTCCTCCTCTCCTTTTTTCTGGGAAGTTCCCTGTGTTCAAATTTTCTTGTTCTGTTGCTCTCCTTTGCATTTCTTGTAGGAAAAAAAAATGCGTTGAGATTTTGTGGATGGGTTGGTGTCCTGATCCCTCAGTTGGAAGTCTTATCTGGTTACAAGAGGTCACCATTTTAGGTTCCATATTTGTTGTTGCTAAGAGTCTTAGCTATGGTCACCCTGATAGATTCCTGAGAGTTTTCCTTGTCCTGGGTTTCTGACTTGTGCCTGAGATATCCTCTCCCACTGATTTCTTTTCTCTCTTCCAGTTATTTTTTCCTTCATCCTCAACAATTGGTTCCTCCTGTTCCCTTCCCCACACCCTCTCTCACCCAGCAAAACTTACCATTTTGTCAAAAAGCAATCTATAGATTCAATGAAATTCCTATAAAATTCCAACACAATTTTTTACAGTGAAAGAACAATTCTCAACTTCATATGGAAAAACAAATAACCCAGCTAAAACAATCAAGTGATATAAAAGAACTTCAGGGGTATCACCATCCCTCATCTCAAGCTGTACTACAAAGCAATAGTAATAAAAATTGCATGGCATTGGCATAAATACAGATAGGTTGGTCAATGGAATTGAATTGAAGACCCAGAAATAAGCCCACACACCTATGGATACTTTATATTTTCAAAGAAGGTAAAATCATGAAATGGAAAAAAGAAATCATCTTCAACAAATGGTATTGGTCTAACTGGATGTCTGCATATTAAGATGCAAATAGATCCATATTTATCATCCTGCACAAAACTCAAGTCCAAGTGGATCAAAGATCTCAACATAAATTCAGAAACAGTAAATCCAATAGAAGAGAAAATGGCAAATAACCTTGAACTCATTGGCATAGGAGACAACTTCCTGAACCAACAGCGCTGGCACTAATATCAACTATTAATAAATGGGATCTCATGATACTGCAGAGTTTCTGTAAGGCAAGGGACACCATCAATAGCACAAAATGGCAGCCTACAGAATGGGAAAAATCCTCCCCAATCCTATATCAGACAGAGGGCTAAAATAACACATATATAATGAACTCAAGAAGTAGGCACCAAGAAACAAACAAACAAAAAAAAAAAAACCAATTTAAAAATGGGTTACAGAGATAAACAGAGAATTCTCAACACAATAATCTCTAATGATAAAGAAGCACTGAAAGAAATGCTCAATATCCTTAGTCATCAGGGTAATACAAATCAAAACGACTCTGAGATTCCATCTTACACCAGGCAGAATGGCTCAGATCAACATCTCAGGTGACAGCACATGCTGGCAAAGGATGTGGAGAAAGGGAAACACTCTTCCACTGCTGGAGGGAGTGCAAGCACTTTGGAAATCTGGTGGTTTCTTTGAAAATTGGGGATAGTTCTACCTCAAGATCCAGCTATATCACTCTGAGCATATAGGCAAAATATACTCCACCATAACACAAGGACACTTGATCAACTATGTTCATAGCAGCTTTAATCATAATAGCCAGAAACTGGTAAAAACCTAGATGTCACTCTATCAAAGAATGGATAAAGAAAGTGTGGTGCATTTACACAGTTGAATATTACTCAGCTATCAAAAATAAGGAAATCATGAAATTTGCAGGCAAGTGGATGGAACTACCAATATCACCCTTAGTGAGGAAACCCAGACCAAGATAGACACACACGGTATATACTCACTTACAAGTGAATATTAGCCATAAAGTATAGTATAACCATGCTACAAATGACAGGCTTAAAGAACCTAAGTAATCAGGAGGCTCCAAGGGAAAATGCTGGAATCTCATTCAGAAGAAGAAATAAAATAGACATTGAAGGTGGATGGAGGAAAAGAACATATCTTAGTTCTTTTTGCGTTCTAGATGGTAATGCATTCTGAGACATTTAGCCAGTATAAACTTTATTTCATAGGGCAGCCTGCTTTTTCATGTGGTCATTGTTTCCTGTGCAGAGGCTTTTTAATTTTATTCAACTTCAGTGTGAATTTTGGTCTTATTTTCCATTTGAGTTATTTTCAGAAGGTTCCATATATTGAGGTTTCTTTATTTTCCTTTAAAATTTTCAGAATTCAGGGCTTCTTTAAGGTATTTGATTCATTTTTAATTGACTTTTATACATAGTGAAAGATAGGTTTCTAGTCTCATTTTACTACATGTGTAGAAAAAGCACTACTATGTTCATATGTGTTAGATATTTATTGTTATTAGTCATTTGGATATTACTTTGGTTTCTTTTTTCTCAACTGTACGTTTCTGTGTCTTCCAGTTGTCATCTGCACCACTGGATGGTTCACGACTGCCACACTGTACAATGTCAGTTCACTAGAATTTCAGTTGTGCTTGACCATTGTCCCTGAGTCTGTGCAGATGTGGGAAGCACAAGCTGTTGCTTGCTCCAGGGCCTCGGTTCATGTAATGGTCCCCCGCTTGGAAGCTTATTCATTTTTCCTTCCTCAAAGCTGTGCTGTGTTGATCCTTGTTCTGAGGAAGATCTAGTGGTGTAGATTCTCCCTCAGCTCAGTTTCATGGAATCAAACCTGAGATAAGACTCAGTGTCAAAGGTTCCGGAGGTCATGCTGGTAAGTTGTGATGGCTACACAGTAGAGGTCATGGTGATTACTAGTGGCTACACAGTCCTGGAAGCGACTTGTAGACCCATCATGAGAACATGGGTTCAGGGCAGGAACCTGGAGGCAGACACTGAAGCAAAGCCATTGACTCTCATCCCTGGCTTGCAAAGCCAGCTTTCTTATATAGCCTTGGACCATCTGCTTAGAAGCAGCAGCAATCGCTGATAAAGTGCCTACAGGGTTTTATACAGGCCCATCTGATGGCAGTCTTTTTCAGTTAAGACCCCCTCTTCCCAGATGAATCTAGCCTATGTTAAGTTGTCAACAAACTAAACAGGGCATGCATTTATTGTACTTTGGAGATCTCCAGAGATACACCCAGCTTTGGGCAGGTGTTTATATACTGTTTCTGAGAGGCTGACAAGGAGGGATAGCATCTCCTTCTCTGCCATCTTATCAACATCACTATCTTGTTTGGAGTTTCTTCTATATAATTATTTTGAATTATTTAGCAGGCAAATTTTAGATCCCCATTTATCTAAATGCTATTTACTTAAAATTCGCATGTTGCTATATCTACGATTTCTATAGCCTTTCTTCATAAATATTCAACTTCTGAGACAAATATTTCTGTATTCCTGTATCTAGTTTCCAGTGAGTTATACTAAAGCTCAAGGGCTTAGACTCTAAAGAGTTTACGTGAAAATTTGAAATTTTCTGCCCTTGCTGGGTGTTGCTTGAGCTCCTTATCACACACGATCAATGTATGCTGCTCTTCTGTCTTCCTATTTTCCCTTTCTTTGTTTTTCTCTCTTGAATCATTAAGAACATATGCTAGACAGATATGTTGGATGGTTGAATATTGTTTATAGAAGTTGTGCTTAATTTATTCTATTCTAGAGATATCATCAGAAAATCATAATTACCCATTGCTGGGATTTAAAAATGACTACAGGAAAACACTGGACTAACAGTGGTGTTTTCCAGATTGAGAATTAAGGTCAATTTTCCTAAACCTTGAATTTCCAATGTAAACTAGTTGTGAACTGACTCGTGGTAATAAGTCAAAACTTTCTCATCATATTAAGTACAAATGGGGAACAGGACACATTTAATTTTCCTTTCACCACACTGCAAACTGGACTTTCCCACACATAATGCTTGTAATTAGGTGAATATCTTCATAGTTCTAACGTTTCTTTACACAAGACCAAAGGAATACAATGATAGTTTGCATAGCTTGTGTAAACCACTTTTCCAAGTTTGAAAAATTATTTATTTTTAATTGACTTGTAGGACTTTTACTGAACCTGGCTAATAATTATGGTTTATTCACTTTGTATCCCAGCTGTAGCTCTCTCCCTCATCCCTTCCCAATCCCACCTTCCCTCCCTCATCTTCTCTCATGCCCCTCCCTAAATAGACTGATAGGGGAGTTCCTCCTTCCCTTCAATCTGATCCTAGCTTGTCAGGTCTCATTAGGACTAGCTCATTGTCTTCCTTTGTGGCCTGGTAAGGTTGACCCCCCCGCCTCAGGGAAAAGCTGTCAAAGAGCCAGCCACTGAGTGCATGTCTGAGACAGTCCCTTTTCCTCTTACTAGGGTACCCACTTGGAAACTGAGCTGCCATTGGCTACATCTATGCAGGGGTTGTAGGTTATCTCCATGAATCGTCCTTTGTTGGAGTATCAGAAAAGAGCCCTCAGCCCAGACATTTTGATTCCTTGTGGAGCTCCTGTCCCTTCCAGGTCTTTCTATCTCCCCCCCCTTTTTTTTTACAAGATCCCCTGCACTCTGCCCAAAGTTTGCTATGACTCTTAGCATCTGCTTGATACCCTGCTACGTAGAATCTTTCAGAGGCCCTCTGTGGTAGGCTCCTGTCCTGTTCCCTGTTTTCTCCCTCTTCTGATGTCCATCCCATTTGCCTTTGTGAGTGAGGATTGATCATCTTGTGCAGGATCCTCCTTCTTACTTATCTTCTTTAGGTGTACAGATTTTAGTAGGTTTATCCTATATTATATGTCTAATATCTACTTATAAGTGAGTATAGACCATGTGTGTCTTTCTGCTTCTGGAATACCTCACTCAGGATGATCTTTTCTAGTTCCCACCATTTCCCTTCAGATTTCATGATTTCCTTCTTTTAATTGCTGAGTAGTGTTCCATTGTGTCAATGTACCACAATTTCTGTATCAATTTCTCAGTTGAGGGACATCTGGGTTATTTCCAGATTCTGGCTATTACAAATAAAACTGCTATGAACATGGTTGAGCAAATGTCTTTGTTGTATACGTAAGCATGTTTTGGATATATGCCTAGGAGTGGTATAGCTGGATCTTGAGGTTGCACTATTCTTAATAATCTAAGAAAGTGCTAGATTGATTTGCAAGGTACAAGTTTACGTTCCCATCAGCAAAGGAAGAGGGTCCCCTTTCTCCACATCCTCTCTATCATGCATTGTCACTTGAGGTTTTTATTTTAGCCATTCTGATGTGTAACAGGTGAAATCTAAGGGTCATTTTGATTTGCATTTCCCTGATGACTAAGGACCTTGAGCATTTCTTTAATCAATGTAATCCACCATATAAACAAAGTGAAGGAGAAAAATCACATGATCATCTCCTTAGATGCCGAAAAAGCATTTGACAAAATCCAATACCCATTAATGTTTAAAGTCTTGGAGAGATTAGGGATACAAGTATCATACCTAAACATAGTAAAGACAATATACAGCAAGCCTATAACTAACATCAAACTAAATGGAAAGAAACTTTAATCAGTCCCATTGAAACCAGGGACAAGTTTACACTCCCACCAGCAGTGGAGGAGGGTTCCCCTTTCTCCACAACCTCTCCAGCATGTGTTGTAGCTTGAGTTTTTCATCTTGGCCATTCTGATGGGTGTAAGGTGATATCTCAGGGTTGTTTTGATTTTCATTTCCCTGATGGCTAATGAGGATGAGCATTTCTTTAAGTGTTTTTCTGCCATTCGATATTCTTCTGTCGAGAATTCTCTGTTTAGCTCTGTTCCCCATTTTTTAATTGGATTACTTGGTTTGCTGCTTTTCAGCTTCTTTAGTTCTTTGTATATACTGGATATTAGTCCTCTGTCAGATAAAGGGTTAGTGAAGATTCTTTCCCAATCTGTAGGCAGTCGTTTTGTTTTGATGACGGTGTCCTTTGCTTTACAGAAACTTTTCAGTTTCATGAGGTCCCATTTATTGATTGTTGCTCTTAGAGCCTGTGCTGTTGGTGTTCTGTTCAGGAAGTTGTCTCCTGTGCCAATGAGTTCTAGGCTGTTCCCCACTTTTTTTTCCAATTGATTTAGAGTATCTGGTTTTATGTTGAGGTCCTTGATCCACTTTGACTTTAGTTTTGTTCAGGGTGATAAATATGGATCTATTTTCAGGGACTAGGAGGGAAGGAGGGTTCAGGACACAGCTGGGATACAGAGTTAATAAAATGTAACAGATAAATAAATAAAAAAATTAAAAAAAAGAAATCAGGGACAAAACAAAGGCTGCCCGCTCTCTTCATATCTCTTCAACATAGTACTTAAATCCTAGGTGGAGCAATAAGACAACTGAAGAATACCAAGGGGATACAAATTGGAAAGGAAGAAGCCAAAACATCACTATTTGCAGATGATATAATAGTATACATGAGTGGCCCCCCAAATTCAACCAGAGAACTCCTTCAGCTGATAAAGCTCTTCAGCAAAGTGGCTAGAACAAAATTAACTAAAAAGAAAAAAAAAAAGAGATCAGTAGCCCTCCCTTATATGAAAGACAAAAGAAAGGGCTGAGAAATTAGGGAAACAACACCCTTCACAATAGCCACTAATAACATAAAGTACCTTGGTGTGACTCTAATCACTTTTTCAATTTTTGGGGATTTTGCTTTTGTTTTAAATATTCTGTTAAATAATTCTTACCTCTCTCTCTCTTTCTCTCTCTTTCTCTCTCTTTCCCTCATTCTCTCCCTTTCATTTCTTTTTTTTTTCCACATTCAGGCTTTACCAAGCTCTAGCAAGGGTTCCACATATTCCAAGGATGCCAATATTCTTTCAAATTTCATATTTAGTTTTCCTAAAATACTCCTTTCTTTTTACTTATAAGGGAAGAGAAAGGGCTCAGCAGAACTCTCATCATTGGTATTAGGAAACTGATTTTTGAGCTAAAGATAATGAGGCCAAGAGACCTGAGTTTCTTCCAGGCTGAATAAAAATGTACAGATATTACTGTTGAGAACAATCCCACATTGTGTCATAGGCTGAATCAGCCCTCTTTCCCTTGCTTTCACTGCTTAGATCCTATTATGATGGAAATAGACTGTGAATGAGCTCCATCTGGGCCCAAGCCTGAAAAGCTATTTCATAACCAGTTTTAATCTGACTATTTAAAGGTATAACCTCAAGATAAGTGTCCCAATCTATCTTCTATATAGAAACAGAAATTATTAAAAATAAAGGAACTGTTATTCCCACATTCCCAGTGCTACATGGAATAAGGAAACCATACTTCTTTCTCTTGGATATTTAATAAAGATGATGTGTTTCACTATAACTAAGAGTATGTTCTTAACTTTTAGTCTTGCTAAAAAAAATAATTCAGAAGTTACACATTGGTGACTGACAATCAAATTTTCAAATAATATGCTTAACAGAGTGTTAAAATAACTTTAATGCTGTTGCAGTTCATTTCCCTTTTAATATATATTTAAAAAATTTAATGGTGGCTACATTTAATGTATGCACTATGAAAAATGAAAGTGCAGAATAATACAACTCAAAAATCTAACGTTTTCTGACAGTTGTATAAGAAGGCTTAAAAGAGCAAAAATACATACCAGAGACAATAGAAGTGCTTTTACTGAAGATACTGACTAAATCAATAGCTTCTATTAAAACATTTTTTCTTTTTCCATCAGTAACTTATGCTTCTTCTCTATTACTATGAATGTGAATTTTTATTATAGAATTAATTATGTTTACTTTCATGTGTGAGTTGCCAATCACCTAAGAACTTGAATGCTTTTCTTGGAGTTGGTTCTTTATGGTAACTTTATCTCTTTGCTTCATTCAGGTATTGCTCAAAGTTTTATTGACCTAGTCACAATGATGATGATGATGTTGATGAAGATGATTGTTATGAGCAATGAAAGATTTGAGTCTTTCAGACCTCAGGCTTAGAGATATCCTCTACAGCATCCACAATACAACTAATTTCAAGTAATAGAGCCTTTTCTCTCACTGGGCATAAGTTAATAATTAATTCTCCAAAGAACATTAAAAATAGATAATTTGACAAAAATATCTGCCAATCCTATTTGCCCATGTTACCGAGTTGCTTTTTCCTAGAATTTTGTGTGGTATTATGTCTGTGTCTACAAAATAAAAATATATTTTATAAACATCATTTGAACATCATCTCTGATGTTTATTTATTTTTAAATTCCTACTGCATTGTGGAACATTGTGGCTAATGAACTTTTAAATGAAAAATACTAAATGGAGATATTATCTCACCTTTCATTAGGAATTCATCTCAATTCTTCAACTGTGCCCTGATAATTAAAACCTAGTACAGAATATTCATGATACCTATCATTTCTCCATTACCTTTTTCTCAGGATTTGTGAACGGCTATTGATATCCAATGCCTAATTATTGAGATCATTCCATCAACAGTGCAGTTCTTTAATTCTAAAAGCATAAGCCCTGTGACTATTCATGAGTAGTTCCCCATAGCCATGAAATACAACCCAAGATGCATAACACTGCCTCATTCTGTCAGAGATTTAATGTTAGTAATTACCCACAGATAAAATAAGAGAAGCAGCGAAGCTTCCTCGGATAAAAGCTGAAAGAGTTTTGATAACAGTTATTTTCGTCTAGTCTTCTTGAAAGAGTCTGTAATTCTGAATGAAAAGCCTAGCATGTGGCAGAATAAAACTACAAAGGCTGCTTATGGAAATAATTTACAATACACTAATATATTTAAACCACATCATTTGTAGGGGTTTGTGGTGGACCATCTGTTACTTAAAGAAAGCTGTTTCCAGGATGAGCAGAAAATGAGTACTTTCCAAACAGGAAGTGGGGTTTGTCTGTGAATAATATAAAATAGATATAAAGATCATTTTTAGATGTGGCAAGAAAGGATCATACTCATTAACTTGAAGATTGGGTTGAAATGAAACATTAGAATTCACGAAAACACCCACAGCCAAATAAATATTGCTGTGGATATCTGGATGAACACAAAAGAGCACATTTGATTACTCTGTAGCCCTCTGTAAATAACTCTGTTTAAAATTGAGTAATGCATAGCTTAGCTAAGTTTTGTTTGCTGCCTGATATACAAAAGTCTATGGCATTACTAGTAAGGATTTTTATATGGTAACTTTATCTCTTTGCTTTATTCAGGTGTTTTCTAGGCAGATTAGCAGACTGATCTACTAGGTGTATTGGCAGAAGTTGGTTAGTGAAAGATATTAGAGATTTATTTTCTATTGTGTAGAGAAGTTATATTTCTCTTTCTCTTAAACACTAGAAATAATGTGTCATAACAGATGACAATTATTCTAATAATGGTACAATCAAAGTCACTCAGGGGCCAAGCTAGCTTTCACTGCATGACAGATGAAATGATGTTCTAACAATTTCATTCTTTGTTATTTTTTATTTCACAAATATTTCTATGACACCTGAAATTGTGAAAAGAATTGTTGTCTTGAACCTGGTGAAACTGTGTGACTTGATATATATATGTCTATTGTCTGATAGAACCATTAGTATAACAAGAAGGGGGAAAAGACAGCTTTTCAGATTCTACAAGGATGAAGCATCTTCTGAAGTTTATTTCTAAAAAAAAAAGTAATTAAGTTTCCTAGTGATAAAAATAACTTAAGAGAGCAGAGAAAATGTTGTTGCCATTGTGATTCTATCTATTGCTTCAGGCAATTAGTACAGGCAAAGTGGAGACCATGAAATGCTGTGACTAATTGCTCAGGTTTGATGTACACACAGCTCTGGGACACACTGTGATTGAACAGTTCCGGAGGTTGTTTCCATCTCCGTCTGCCAATCATTCCAAGACTTCTCTGCTGAGATACACCAAGTATCTGCTCAAGAACTACCATTTCTGACATCACCTTTACAAAGGGAATTAGATGAAGTCAGAAATCCCTAGTAGGGAGCATTCATTCATTCCTTATAGGTGTGTGGTACTTTGTACATCCAATCAATCTTAGGATGCCAATACATTACTAGAGTTGTTCTAGATTTTAGGATTATAGAGGAAGAGCAAATCAGTAGTCAGACAAGCCTCTCCACATACTACCCCAACAGCAACTCCTGCAAGTTGGTGTATGTTATCCTTTTCTCTCTCATGCTGCTTGAAAAACATGTAAACAAAAATACTTTATCAACATGACATATTATACATTAAGTAACTGAAGTAAAATGCACATTAAATTTATAATCAATTATAAATTTTGGCACACAGAATAGTTTCAATAAAAAACAAACAAATGTTAGACAACAGACTAATCTCTGGGCTATAAACTGTTTTGTGTTCTTTTTATCTTCCCACCTGGGATAGAATTCATAGTAAAATGTTCTTCTCTATAGGTTTTTGTTTTGTTTTGTTTTTCCTGTTGGACAGCTCATGTACTCATAGCATTTTCTTTTGGTAAAGAGCATCCAAGTTGAATGTGATAGATTCGTGTACTCTTATTTGGTGTCTTGACCAAAGGGCACTCTTGCCTATAACCTGGGTGCTTTTAACTCATCTGTTTTTATGCAAAGCCCATCTACTAACCGATAAAAGAACTTGATCTTTATCCAGGATTTCATATTGCCAGACTCTGGGAAAAGAGTTTTACATTTGTTGTGAATCTTCCTTTCCTCAAAGATGCAGTATCAAATGTCAAGAACTATAAAGTGGAGAGCATGCACAGACATAGGAATTAGAATAGAGGAAGTCAAAGAAAAAAAGAAGGCAGATAAATCCAAGCAAGAAGGAGTAGGGAGTAGGAAATTATTCTTTTTGATGATTCAGTGGTGAATCATCAAAGTTTCTAAATGCAGAGTTTCTAAATGCTGCTGAATCATCAGCTCCTTATACTAATATCAATCTACTATTTATAGATTTTAATTGCTATTTTTATTTATTATTATTGTTTTTATTATTATTTACAATTTACTCACTTTGTATTCCGGTTGTAGCCCCCTCCCTCCTCTCCTTCCAGTTCCACCTTCCCTCCCACTTTGCCCTCCTACATCCCTCCCCTACTTCACTGATAGAGTTTTCCTCACTACTATCTGACCCTAGCCTATTACATCTCATTAAGACTGTTTGGATCCTCTTTCCTTATGTCCTAGTAAGGCTACCTTACCAGGGGGAAAGTGATCAAAGGTCAATCTGGCACTTTCTCAGAAAATTAGGAATAGTGTTACCTCAAGATCCAGCTGTACCACTCCTGGGCATATCTGAAAGATTCTCAACCATACCACAAGTACATTTACTCAATTGTTATTTTTTAAAATGTATTTTTCATTAATTACAGTTTATTCACTTTAACAAATCAAATAGGTTTTCAAATGATTGCCACTCATTTCCCCATCTTCCTGTTTCCCCCTTCACCACAATACCCTTTTGAATCAAATAATCTCCCTTTATTTTGCTCTGTTTTCTCTACTTTCCTTCCTTAAATCCACATTTTGTTCCTGTCATGTTAGCCCTTTTCTAGCTTCTTGGCCTTTACACACATTTACTTCAACTAGGGATGCATAATTAAAAGTTGAATAGTTGGATCTAAACGTGAAGGCGAAGATATAATTCCTGAGACCTGATTACTTTGCTTCATTTAATGTTTTCAATTTCTATTCCTTTTTGTACAAACTTCATGATTACATTGTTTCAATATCGCTATACAATTCAGTTTCATGTATGTGCCAACTTTCCTTATCCATTAACCTGTTGACATCTAGCCTGATATGTTTGAATGTGTATTGGTCATATGTACTTTATGTTTCAAGAAATACTTGTTTAGACCATTGGCCAATTTACTAATTTATAGTTTGTGTATATGTATATATATGTGTGTGTGTGTGTGTGTGTTCTATATTTGCTAGATATGAATTAATTATTTTAAGTACAGCTTTCAGAGATTTTTCTCTCACTTTTTAGCTTTCTGTCTACTGTTTTGGTAGTTTATTTTGCTATATAGATGTTTCTTTATTTAATGTAATCTTAGTTGTCAATTCTTGCATATATTTCTTTTGCTATTAGGGAATTAGTCAAAAAACTTTGACCTATATGTAATTCTTGAAGTGTTTTCCACTAGTAGTATCAATGATCCTATTTTAAAAATAGACTTCGGTGTGTGTGTGTGTGTGTGTGTGTGTGTGTGTGTGTGTGTGTGTGTGTTAGGGGGTGATAGCAAATAGATACCCAGTCTTTCCTACATCATTGGATGAAAAGCCTGACTCTTCCAATACCATGTTTAGGTCATTTTTTCCCAGGAAAAAAAATATCTATCTTTGTACCAGGACTGTGCCCCTGTCACCTAGCTGTGCTTGGACAACGTGATGCCTCCAGCTGTTTTCTTCATTGTAGGAGTTCTTTGATTGTTCATGGTCTTGTGTGCTTCTATGAAAAATTAGGATTTTTTTCTAGTTCTAAAATTTTTCATTTGAAGTTTGATAAAGATTGGATTCAGTCTGTTTAAGACAGGTTTGGTGAATCAGTATTAATTCAGGTGCATTGATGTCTGCTCATTGTCTAGTTTTTCCTTCCATTTCCTTTCCCAGTGTCTTAAAGTTTTCATGATTGAGGTTTTCTTCTTCCTTCATTAGGTTTTTATTAGATAATTTAAGGCTGACGAGAAATGGATATTCCTGATTTTTTTCTTTTTTTAATGTTAATTTTTATTCATTCATTACATCCCAGTCATAGCCCCCTCCCTCCTCTCATCCTGGTTCCACCTTCCCTCCTATTTCCCTTATCTCCTTTACCATACTCCTCAGAGAAGGGAGCCCCCTTCAGGCACTCAACCCAGCATAACAAGTTGCCTCAGGACTGAGCACACCTTCTTCCCCCATGGCCTCAGGAGGCAGCCCCACCAGGGGAGAATGATCAAAAAGCAGGCAAAAGGCTCCATGTCAGAGTCAACTCCTACTCTCCTTAGTAGGGAAACTATATGAGGACCGAGCTGCCCACAAGCTACCTGTGCGCAGGGGGCTTAGGTCCAGTCCATGCATGGTCTCCACAGGCCCTCCTGGGCCATGGTTAGCTGGCTCTGTTGTTCTTTGGAGCTCTTGTCCTCTCTGGGTCCTTCTATCCTTCCTCCCACTCTTCCATAAGGTTCCCTAAGCCCCACCCAATGTTTAGTTGTGGGTCTTTTCATCTGTTTCCATCAGATGCTGTGTGGAGCCACTCAGAGGACAGCTATGCTTGGCTCCTCCCTCAAAGCATAGCAGAGTATTGTTAACCATGGCAGGGATTGGCTGTCTCCCATGGGGTAACTCAGGTTGGGCCAGTCATTGGTTGGACATTCCCTAAATATCTGCTCTATTTTTGCCCCTGTCTATCTTGTAGGCAGGATAAATTTTGGGTCAAATCCTTAGTGTGTGGATTGGTATTCCTCCCTCCTTTAGGAGTCACTTTCAGTTAAGGCAACCTGCTATTTTACTAAAATAATTTCTCATATCCAGAATCAACAAAAGCCAGATCATCCTGGAATACTTGGAAAACTTACATTACATTAAATTTGGAAATCTAGAATAAATTAATAAATGCACATAAAATTGAAGGTAAAGCTTGAAGACATAAACTACTTAAATAAACTAATAACAAGAAAATGACTGAAGTAGTAATTACCTTGCCCTACAAATAAAAGTCCAGTGCTGGACAGATTTGCTACTGAATTCTATCAGACTATCGAGGGACATCTAAATCCAACCCTGTTGTTTAAACTGTTCCACAAAGTAGAATGAGAAACTACTAAAGGGATCCTCTGAAAGCAGTATGACTAACACCTGAACCAAAGAAAAAGACCAACAAAGCCACAGCCAATCTTCCTGATGATCACAGATATACAATCCCTCAACAAGATACTTGCCAATTAAGGTCAAGATCACATTTTAAAAAAAGCATGTATCATGATCAATTTAATATCATGCAAGGAATGCAAGAGTCAAAACATAGTACATACAACTAACAAAGTTAAAGGCAGAAATCATATGACGATCTCAATAGATGCAGAAAAAGGAATCAAACAGAGCTCATGACAACTACGTGATGAAAACTTTGAAGAAACTAGAAATAGGTGAAATATGCTCTGACATAATTAAGTATGTATATGACAAACCTGTAGCCATCATTATACTGAATGTGGAAAACTTGAGATAATTTTCTCTAATCTCTGGCATGAGACAATGTTGTCCATTCTCTTCATTTTTATTAAGCATAGTTTTTGAAGTCTTAACTAGAATAATAATAGAAATAGTAGGCCAAAGCAAATTATTAGGAATAAAACAAATAAAATAAAACTGCTTGCAAATGATTTGATTACACATTTAAACTGTAATGCCAGATTCACAGGACCCTCAGAGACCACCAGGAGATGACTCGATGCAGTTGCAAGACAGCTTTATTACGTGAGTGAGTGAGTGATGGAACTTGGGACCCAAGTCTCACTGAAGCAGCAGTAGAGAAGTGGGTCCCGAGCCCTGAGTGAGCAGCATTTTTAAAGAGAAAGTCTGTGATCAGGGGGTTTCCATGACAGCAAGCCCGGGGGGGGGGCATGTTTCTATGACAGCAAACGGGGGGGCATATGCCTTAACATTGCAGGATTAGGTAAAATTTAGAGGGGTGAGATGACCTTTTTTGAATCACAATTACCCACAGCATATGCCTCTCTGAGGCACAATGGCCTAAGACATATGATCACAATGGGTAAAGCATATAATCACAATGGCTATTTTTCTAGACTATATCTGAAACATTGGGGAGGATTTTCTTACCTGATTCCCAACCGATTCTCATTGATTATTGCCAGGGAGTTTGTCTCTATTTTCTTTGAAGCATCTATTCTTTTATATTTCCTGGAGGCTATTGCTAGGAGAGTTAACTTTGATATCTGCCAGTTTGCACGTTCTATGATATTTCCTGGTACCTGAATTCAGCTCCCAGTCAAGATGGCTCTTTATTTCAAAATGGAACTATCCTCAGGCTAACTATACCCAGGCTAACTTACACCCTTCAAAACAAACCCAAGGACTCTAACACACATACACACAGTTTTTAAAAAGTAGATAAAATATTCCTAACTTCGATTTCCTCCAGGCTATACTGTAATAATCACCTCTGCCCCATCTAAAGCATACTTCACCTCATACTTGTCACAACACCTGATGGCTGTGCTCATTTCCACATGGTTGCGGACTAATTCTCATTAAGTATTGTGGTTTATTTGATGGCTTTCTCTTGCAAACTTCATCGATCTCCACCAGAGCTTTTGCCCATTTTGTATTTTATTTGTGTGTGTGTGTGTGTGTGTGTGTATTTATGAGGATTCTAAGTATTCAAACTCATGCTTGCTCAGTAAACCATCATTCCAATTCCATTTTTATTCTTACTATGAACAAACTTCAAAGATAAGTCAATGGTTTTTGCCATCACTCTCATCCATAATGCCATTTTAAGTGAAATAAATTTCAATGAATATTGGATAGATGGATATGAATTTTCCAATTAACTCCCACATGCTTTATGCAATTTTCATCTACATGAGAAAGTTATAGGAAAGTTAGTGGAATAAGAAATGAGAAAAAAATTGTACTACAATTATGCTAATCCATGAGACTGTAATACTGCTTACTTTTTTTAAAGTTTTTCTTTATTGTTAAAAAAAATGCAAAAATTTTGTTCTTCCAAATAGAAAAATATTTTCTAGCTGATGGTCTGTTAACCTTGTTCAAGCATTATTATATGGCTGCTTTCTGATACAGGAGCCAAAGGCATATCAACCTAATTATGTTGTTGGTTTCTATCCAAGATTGACTTGTTTTTTACAAGATATTATTGAGCTTATTAGACTGCTAAATCAAGACTTTATTAAAACAAACTATATTTTCATAGCTTTTCACATAATTACAGTTATAGAGAAAAGTACTTACAGCTATAAAACATTGAATAGAAGTCATAGCTTGACTTTCTAGTTAAAACAAACACAATTTTATTTAAAATTAGAAAAGCTATTCAAATTAAAAAAATAAATCATGGAAAAATCCCATTTTGATAAGACAATTCTATGTTAATGAGAACATGTGGTGATATTTGGGAAACAACTTCTGACATTGTGACATGGATGACTTTCTTTTCTAGCTCCAGTTTCTAAGCAGCATGCTATTTTAGCATCGTTTGTCTTGTGTATCAGTTGCATGTCTATTGCTTTGGTAAAACAACATGACAAGAAAAGCAAAACAAAACCAAACTGTAATGATTAGTTAATTTTAGCATATGGTCCCAGAAGGGTAGAGTCCTCATGGGAAGAATGTCATGGCATTGTAACAAAAATAAGATTGGTCACATTTCTTCTGCTAGAGAGAGAGATAGAGACAGAGATCAACAAAGACAGGGATACCACTAACTGATGAGTCGTGTCTTGTCCAAACCACACATTTAGAGGAAGCATTGATTTCATAGCCTCCAGTAGACTCTCATTTTAAACTATTATTTATGTTATATGAAACTCATCACTTGTTACATGGACACTTGTGCATCAAACCAGCAATGATTCAAAATATGACAATAACATTTTCTTTCATTGAAGATGCACTTCCTCTGATCATCAATGCATATTTATATTTTCATGCTCATATCTGAGGCTTAGAGTTGGGTTTTCTTGCTTAGTTCTTTTTTCAATATGAATACTCTGCAGTAGACATATTTCAACAAATTAATCCATTAATGATATCATATTTATATTTTTACTTAGTATCTTACAGTTAACTACTTAGGCTCTCAACCCTGCATCATCACTGAGACAATGATGCCACATGTCAACTAAACGGTCTGCAGGGAGAGACCAGACATCTTTTAAAATAATTATGGAACTCATCTGGGTCTCAAAGACATTGAGCAAGTCCATGGAACAGCAAGAGTTGAGCCGAGAGGGAAACTTGATTATTTGTTAACACAGTTTATTCATCTGGGAAGTAATCACTGATGCTTTTGAGACTGGAGTGAATAAAGATTTCTACAGGAAAAAAAATAAAGTAAATAAGAATTTTTAAATGTTTATGGTATATATGCATACATAATGCCATTTGTATAATGCAACATAATGCTATATCTAAATAATGTTGTATATGCTTTATATCTTAATATATTTCTTTATAAATGTTATTTTATATCATATATAATCTTAATATCATAAACGTATTACCATCTATTATAGCATAGATACTCTTGAATTTCAATGTTAAGATTCAGGGAAATTTGTCAGAATATACAATAAGAAGTAATATGTACAATATTCTTCTAAATAGTATTGGTTTTGTGATTTTTTAATTTAAAAATCAAAAAATTATGTTGGTTCAGAATGCAGAGATGGGAAATAACAATATTTCCATTTCCAGATAACAGAAACCATTATCTATATTTGTACAGTTATTTTAAATAGTGGTGCTATTTATGTGAAAATTATTAACAGAGTAATAAGCACAGTGTGACGTTGTTTTTCTTAGACTTAATAAAAAGTTCTTTGTTGGGGAGGAAGCAAAGTAAAGCTAAGAAAACCACATTTGCTATGCCAAGTAATCTTATTTCTTAGATGTGAAACTTCCTAGCAGGAATAGAGTCATGTCAGGAAAATTTCATTACATCTGGATAACTAACTCTTAAAACTTTTAATAGAAACCGAATTATTGAACTAAATTTAATAATACTGAAATGGAAAGAACAAGGAAGTGAATTAGCTCATTGTTCATAGGAAACCTATATGATCTTAGATTCTAAAATGGAAACATTTCCTTCCAGAATTTCATGTGGGCAAACAACACAGACATAAGAACTGGAAGTCCGTCTCTTCTTTACATCAGTATTTTTGGTGTCCTTGGCATCATGATCATTTAGTTAAGTGCTTAGTACATGTCATATAGTGTGCTAAATGACCTATTTGTTCACTTATCTATTAAAATAACTCAACAAATGAATTAGTTTTAATTCCAGTCTATAGTCATGAGGTTATTGTGTAATTCAAATGCAGCTTTCTGTATCCCCCACACCTCCTTGCAAGCCTTTTTTTCTGAGAACCTTCTGTCTTAATGTTGTATGAACTTTGCTCTCAATGGTCCCCTGATACGTCAATAAAGCAGGTTACAGCCAACCCCTGAGCAGAGAAAAGAATAGGGCTAGACTTCCTGCCAACCAGGGGAGGGGGAATAGGAGATGCAGTCACCTGAGTACTTCCAGATAAGATGAGAAGAGAGGAGCGGTTGCAGAAAAGCTACAGAATGCAGGTGTCCCTGGGATGCGTGCTGGGAGGAAACCAAATGAGAATAAAGGGTTAAGAATAGAGTAATATCTGCTCAGCTATTGTGTTTGAAGCTTATTATTAAACAACGATAAAAGAGTCTCAATTATTTATATCATAGCCAGGTTAAGAGTGAAACTACGAGAAATGAACACAGTCATATAAAGTAACAGTAACATTATTCCATCATGAAAATAATCAACAGACCCAAGCTCACTGAAATATAACAGATCTAGAATTTGAGCATCGGTTACTTACGCAAAAGCCCTACTATATTGATAAGTAATTTATCCATCAAATTACCTAATAGCTTCTGGTCCCTTCAACTTAAGGGGGGAGGAACTATGCAGCACATGCTTCTAGTTTCATTTGTGTCTAAATAGAAAGTTTGAATACTATCTCTTAGGAATTATAGCCAAACATCTTTTATGAACTTGCTTTCCTCAAATAAAAAGTAAGTGTCTAACCAAAACACTGTCTCCATTTGTGAATATTCAAGCATGGATACTAAGACATGCCTCATAGTTTAAGAGCATTTGTTGCTCTTTTAGAAGACCCAGATTTGGTTAAGTGCCCATACCATGTGGGTCTAAACTATCGGTAGGCAGCTCCACTTACAGGGGATCTGATACCCCTTTCTGATCTTCTTGGCACATGCGTGCAAATGGTACCTTGTATACACTCAGGACAACACACATACACATAAGACAGGTAATCCTCTTAAAAATGATAGATAGCTTCTATACAACTAGTTATGCTGCCTGGATTTTCGTGGGGAGGGGTGTGTTGTTGAAAAGGATGGGCTGGCTTCTTCCTGCTCAGGCACCCATTATTTAAAATATTCTTTACCATCTTGGCTTATATCAACCAATTTTAAGCACAATCTCCTTTCTCATTCAGCGATGATCATATTTTTCTCCTACCCTACCATTACTGTGAAGACAGTTTTTATTATTCTTGCAGTCATGTTTTCTGGATGTGTTGAACAGTCAAGTTTACTTCAGGATTTAACTGCTTAGATTTATTAATCATAGTGAACTCCATTTCAGAATTATCTGTATATATTAGTCTTGCCTTTGTGTCTCCCTTCTTCTCTTCATCTCTCCTCCTTTCCTACAGCAGCATCTCCTTCCTGAAAGTGTGCATCAGGCATAGAACAGAGAACCATAGAGAAAATCCATGATGAAACCCACTGCTGTAGTAAAAGAGGAGGTTATGCACAGCATCTCAGAAAGGCAGACAGCAACACAGTCTTTGCCAGTCGGATACTGGAGTGTGAGGGGAATCAAATCTGGAGTGTTGGTAAGTCATCTCCCCCTAGAAGCCATAAACAATCTCAGGTTTGTTTGTTTTGTTCTTTTGATTATTTTAGAACAGTAGAAGAACTTACACAGTTCACGCTAATTGGGCTGTGTCACCTATCACATACTCCTGACTGAAAGAAGCTGACCTTCATGGGCTAATAGCTTTTGGAGGATGCTGGCCTGTGAGAGTCATTATCTTATCACGACCTGGAGCATCAGGTCCACTCAGACTTTATATCTGAGGTTGTTTTAGGGATGATGTCCCTTATCATGGTGATTTCTCTCTATTAGGATGTGCTATTGTGGGTTTGTCAAGGGGTCTCCCCTCTTATGAGGGGCAGGGAAGGGGGACTAAGGGAGGAGGGGAGGGGCACAGAGGAGAGGAGGGAGGGGCCTAAGATTGAGATGTAAAGTGAATAACTGAATAAAAAATTACTAAAGAGAGAGAGAGAGAGGCAGAATAGTAGCATTATTTATCATTCCAAGTAACTAATTTCCATCATACCTGCTTATCTTTAGAATTATTAGGTCTCAGCTTAGGTCTCAGCTACACGGGATGAGGACACACTCAGTCCTGATGCAACGTGATGAACTCAGGTGGGTAGATGGGGGGGGCAGGGGAACTCTCGTTATCTGAGGAATGGGAGAGATGGGATGGGGCATAAGTCAGAAAGTGTGGGATTGGGAGGAGAGGAAGGATGGGGCTACGATCAGGATGTAAAGTGAACTGATAAATAAATTGATTAATTAAAAAAAGAAGAAGATTCTTCGCATCTGAACTCAAACCCCAGGATCTTCCAGGTCAGCTGTTAACTTGTTTTCCCTTATTTTAGTTCCACCATTTTCCTTCATGCCATCTCAAATTCTGTTCTGGAACAACCAAAATCTATGTTCTTGCTCTCCTAAAACAAACTCATTTCCCAATTCCAGCATCAAAAAATTCCTAAAAAACAAGCTGTAATAAATGGGTGGCTAAAAGCCTAAGGCTTGACATCTCAGTTCTTAGGGCTGGGAAGAATAGGTTAAAGTGACTACAGATTCAGCTCTGCAGAGGCTCTCTTCTTGGATATGAGAAATAGGGGAGAAGTAAAAATTCTAACATTTCTGCTTTTTAGAGTGTCAGCCCCTTTCTCGGGCTCCAAACTCATGACTTAATTATCTTACAAAGGTCATAGTGGATAAGGGGTAGTCTATAATACTGAGGTTAAATTCCACAAAGAAACTTTGAAGGAGCACAAACAAAATATTCCGTTCATAACACTTAAACTTACCAGTTAATCAAATTATGTTTTGGCTGGTATGGAATGCAATTGGCCTTTCTGGCTTTATTCTGCTTGTTATAACTCAGAATCATTGTGATTGGTTCTGACCCCCAATTAACCCTAATGCTTACATCCTCCATCCTTCTGCCCTCTGCTTTCCCCGCCCCCTCAAACCAGAGGAAAGCCTAATATTCTTAGTTTTTTGTTCTGCTTTCCAACATTTTATTCTTACAGAAAAGCTGTTTTTGTTGTTGTTGTATTTTGTGTTTTTTGTTGTTGTTGTTGTTTGTTTTTTTACATCTAGGACCAAGATCAAACAATATAAAGTGCTCTCTCTCTCTCTCTCTCTCTCTCTCTCTCTCTCTCTCTGTGTGTGTGTGTGTGTGTGTATGTGAGAGAGAGGGGGGGAGGGAGAGAAAGACAGAGAGAGACGGTTTCCACATGCTTCTGGGTCATTAAACACCTACTATACTTTTTCATGTGTTCTCCTTGTTGTATCCCAGACTTTTCTAAAGCCTTGCGCTAGCATGTCAACATTGCTTTTATCTCCATAACTCCATTTTTATTAGTTTTTTCCCTACACCTGAAGCAGTCTTGACTTTTCACTCCTATGAGATAATTTTTGCCAGTTGAATTTACTCTTTGGCTGTTGTGTTTTGGCAATGTATATTATTGAAGGGTTTTTAAAACTTGGTTTCTTAATCCATTTTTTCATTTAACATTAATTCCTGTTATGTTTGCTCCAACTTTTAAACTCCTTTGTCCATGATCACTGATTTCTGGAAGGTCATGCTATGTGCTTAGTATCAAGCCTTGCAGATTCATTAAACCAGGCGATGGCAGGTGTCTTTCCCTTTTCAAACTTGTTCCATGATACCACTTTGTTCTGCTTTACTAGTTCTCTCTTTGCAGGTTCCCTCCATCCTCACTCAGTAAACATTTCCCACTCTTAGTTAATGGGCTTCTTTGGACACAAAATTTGTGTAAGATTATTGGATGTTCCACATCCTTTTATTTTCTTTTAGAACATTTATTGTTAGAAGTTTAGCGTTAGTCAATGTGTTGGTATGGTATATATAATCCAATTAGAGTTTTAATTTGCATTCTATTGATGAAAAACCATATGCATACATTTTCTTACATGCATTTACCAGTTTTTATTGGAATATATAAATGTTTCTCTTTTAAATGTATTTTAAAATCAATTGCCCATCATTGATTGGGTTGTTTGTAAAAGTATTTTATTTATGTTGCAATAGATTTTATTTGAAAGATAAACATTCCTCACAAAATTTGTCTATCCATTTTTCAATAGTGTATTTTAAAATGTCAAAGTTTTCATTTTGAGGAAATACGTTTCAGGAATCTGGTAACTAAGTTTATTCTCATCACACCTTGTAAAGTTTGTTTCCTGTAGTTTAGTGTAATTGGCGAGTTTGAAGATGTTAGCAGGTAGACTATGTCAATGACCCATCATGCACTAGTTTCCATGGTCAGCCTACACTTGTTGCACTGCGTTTATAGGACTTAAGACACTTTTCTTGATAATTTTTGGCTTTCAAAACCACCAGCCGCCCCACATTTTAACTGACACCATTGACACTAAATCTTACTAATATTGGGAGGCAGTGGAAACTTTTGGAATTAGGGAGTAGCTGGAGCAATGGTTACTGTGTTCCCTCAGAACCCTTTCCTCTATTTCTTTACTTCCTGGCCTCAGCAAGGTGATAGCCTTTGCCATGTGCTTCCAGCACCTTGCTGTTTCAGAGTGTTGTAAGATACCCAGGAGCCCAACAGCTACTGCATGCAAACTGAAACTATGCCCAAGTAAATCTCTCTTTCAGTCAGTTTCTTGCCACAGATATTTTGCCACAGAGACAGAAAAATTAGCAACAAATTCAATAATTCATTATCTTCATAAAATCAACTAGCACTACCGCTGTGTTCACTTCCAGCCTTCCTGTTATGTACTACGGATACAAGTCTCTATTTTCATAATAGACTCAATTTTCTATTCTTAATATTCCCTGAATCTTTTGATAACCATTGAAATCTAAAAACTTTAAAATCAGGTATTGTAAGTCTTTCAGTGTGTGTCTTCATCAAGGCATTTTTTTCTTTCTTTTATTATTCTAGGTTCTTCACGCTTTCATATAGAGTTTGAAAGACTTGTCTTTCTGGAAGAAGGAGACAGCTTTGAGCTTATGAGATTGAGTTGAATCTTGAGATCAAATAGGAGAGAACTGACATCTATCACTGGGATTCTTCAATTGTGCTAACTTGGATTAGCTCCCAACTAGGGTTTATCTGCTTCAGTCTGTTTCCACGTTTTTATTTTTCCATGGTTCATAGCTCTTGCACATATCTTACGATAAATATTCCTGGCTATTTTATGTTTGAGAAGTCAATGCAGCATCCTAATTTTTATTGCTGTTGTATAAGAATAAGTTTATATTGATTAATGATGTCATTTATCTGAAATTACTGTTTATTACACTGTATTTTATATCCTTATTTTGTCTCGATTTGTATGTACAATAGAATTCAAAATTTGCCAAGTATCGTGTCACTTGTATGTCAAATTTATGAAAATGTTTAAAATTCGAGTTCATGTGAACATTGTCAAATGCCTGTTACTTAAAATTTTTATATAATTAATTAAGTAATTAATTTAATATGTATGTTTGTGTATGTGTGCTGTGTGCCTGTCGCAGTGCGTGTGATTCATTTGGTAGAGAACCTGTTACTGACCCTGGTGATCAGTCTCTATAAGGTGACATGTATGTATGTTTTAAAGACTATTTAGTATTGCATAACCAATTGATGTACTCTTCCCTGAAGCAGACTATCTCTCCTATTGTCAGCATTCCTTAGTTACCTGTAGTTCTTCGTGTAGAGTTGAGGCTTCATGGGTTTTAGCCCTGTCCTCTTAAGCATGTGCTATCCTTGTTCAGCTAATGCTTAGGCAGTCACGATAGTGGAACTTTAGGAGTGCAGGGTCTGACATAACTAGAAGACACTATCCCACAGCAAATCACTTGTCTCTTTGGTTGTTAGAGTCCAACAGAAGCCCTTATGCTGCAGTGTTCCCTTGAGCCTTGGGATCAGGAATTATTTTGTAGATGCATCATTGGGATGGCACTCTAGGACTTCACATTTTGATTAGTTGAGTATGTGTGTGTTTTGTAGTGGTCCATGTCTACTGCAAAGGGAAGTTTCCTTTTGAGTTGTAAGAACCACACTTACCTGTGAATATAATAACAACTATTTAGAATGTTGTTGGGGACTGTGCCGCTTTAGTAAGTTGGTGATTGTATGTTCTCCCTTAATATCTCATGGCTTCACTATCCCTGGGTACTTGGCAAGACTTATCTCTTGTGGAGCGTTTCTTTTTTTTATTTTATTAATTACACTTTATTCACTTTGTATCTCCCCATAAGCCCTTCCCTCCTCTCCTCCCGGTCCCACCCTCCCTCCCCCTTCTTCACGCATGACTCTCCCCAAGTCCACTGATAGGGGAGGTCCTCCTCTCCTTCCTTCTGATCTTAGTCTATCAGATCACATCAGGAATGGCTACATTGTCATCTTCTGTGGCCTGGTAAGGCTGCTCTCCCCTCAGGGGAAGGTGATCAAAGAACAGGCCTATCAGATTATGTCAGAGGCAGTTCCTCTTCCCATTACTATGTAACCCACTTGGACACTAAACTGCCATGGACTACATCTGTGCAGGGGTTCTAGGTTATCTCCATGCATGGTACTTGGTTAGAGCATGAGTTTCTGGGAAGACCCATGTGTTCAAAATTTTCTGGTTCTGTTGTTCTCCTTGTGGGGTTCCTATCCTCTCCAGATCTTACTATTTCCTACTTCTTACATAAGATTCCATACACTCTGCCCAACAGTTGGCCATAAGTCTCAGCATCTGCTTTGATAGTCTGCAGGGCAGAGCTTTTCAGAGGCCCTCTGTGGCAGGTTTTTTAGGTTGTTTCTTGTTTTCTTCTTCTTCTGATGTCCATCCTCTTTGCCTTTCAGGATATGGATTGATCATTTTAGTCAGGGTCCTCTCTATTGATTAGTTTCTTTAGATGTACAGATTTTAGTAGGTTTATCCTATGTTATATGTCTATATGAGTAAATATATACCGTGTAGGTCTTTCTGCTTCTGGGACATTTTTTTATATTAATTAGTTTATTTACTTTGTATCTCAGCTGTAGCCCCCTCCCTCATTCCTTCCCAATCCCACCCTCCCTCCCTCATCTCTTCCCTGCCCCTCTCTAAGTCCACTGATAGGGGAAGTCCTCCTTCCTTTTCATCTGACCCTAGCTTATCGGGTCTCATCAGGACTGGCTGCAATGTCCTTCTCTGTGGTCTAGCAAGGCTGCTCCTCCCTTGTGTGTGTGTTGGGGGGTGGAGGTCAAAGAGCCAGCCAGTGAGTTCATGTCAGAAACAGACCCTGTTCCCCTTACTATGGTACCAACTTGGAGACTGAGCTGCCATGGGCTGCGTCTGAGCATAGGTTCTGGGTTATATCTATGCATGGTCTTTGGTTGAATAATCAGTCTCAGAAAAGACCCCTGTGCCCAGATATATTTGGGCCTTGAGGAGCTCCTGTCCCAGGTCTTACTAACTCCTCCTTCTTTCATATGATTCCCTGCACTCTCCCCAAAGTTTGGTTATAAGTCTCAGCATCTGCTTTGATACATTGCTGTTTCTTGTTTTCTCCTACTGCCAATGTCCATCCCATTTGTCTTTCTATGTGAGAATTGATCATCTTACTCTGGGTCCTTCTTTTTGTTTAGCTTCTTTAGGTGTACAGATTTTAATATGTTTATTCTTTCTTATAGAAAATAATGTTATTTTAAATTTTTATTAATTACAATTTATTCACTTTGTATCCCTTGAGAACACCCCCTCCTCCCCTCCCCAACTCCAACCCCCCTCTCTATCCATGCCCTTCCCCAAGTCCACTGATAGGGGAGGTCTTCCTCTGCTTCCTTTTGATCCTAGTCTATCATGTCTCATCAAGACTGGCTGCATTGTCTTCCTCTGTGGCCTGATAAGGCTGCTCCCCACTCAGGGGCAAGTGATCAAAGAGCAGGCCAATCAGTTCATGTCAGAGATAGTCCCTGTTGCAATTACTATGGAACCTACTTGGACACTGAACTGCCATGGGCTACGTCTGTGCACGGGTTCTAGGTAATCTCAATGAGTGGTCCTTGGTTGGAGTATGAGTCTCAAAAAAGACCCCTGTGCCCAGAATGTTTGGTTCTGTAGTTCTTGTGGAGCCCCTGTCCTATCCAGATCTTACTATTTCCCACTTCTTTCATAAGATTCCCTGCACTCTGCCCAAAGGTTGCCCATAAGTCTCTGCATCTGCTTTTATACCCTGCAGGATAGAGCCTTTCAGAGGCCCATTGTGGCAGGCTCCTGTCCTGTTCCCCATTTCCCCCTTTTTCTGATATCCATCCTCTTAGCCTTTCTGAATGGGGATTGAGCCTTTTAGCCAGAGTCCTCCTTCTTAATTAGTTTCTTTAGGTGTACAGATTTTAGTAGGTTTATCCTATATTATATGTCTATATGAGTGAGTATATACCCTGTGTGTTTTCCTGCTTCTGGGACACCTCACTCAGGATGATCTTTTCCAGTTCCCACCATTTACCTGCAAATTTCATGGTTTCCTTGTTTTTTTTTTTATTGCTGAGTAATATTCCATTGTATAGACTTACCATAATTTCTGTATCCATTCTTCAGTTGAGGGGTTATTTCTAGCTTCTGCCTATTACAAATAAAGCTGCTAAAAACATGGCTGAGCAAATGTCCTTATTGTGTACTTGAGGCTCTTTTGTATATATGCCTAAGAGTATAGCTGGGTCTTGAGGAAGCCCTATTCCTAGTTCTCTGAGGAAGTGCCAGATTGATTTCCAAAGTGGCTGTACAAGTTTACATTCCCACCAGCAGTGGAGGAGTGTTCCCCTTTCTCCACAACCTCTCCAGCATGTGTTGTCACTTGAATTTTTGATCTTAGCCATTCTGGTGGGTGTCAGGTGAAATCTCAGGGTTGTTTTGATTTGCATTTCCCTGATGACTAAAGATGTCGAAAATTTCTTTAAGTGCTTCTCTGCCATTCGATATTCCTCTCCAGAGAATTCTCTGCTTAGCTCTGTGCTCCATTTTTAAATTAGATTACTTGATTTGTTTAACTTCTTGAGTTCTTTATATGTACTGGATATTAGCTCTCTGTCAGATATAGGGTTGGTGAAGATTCTTTCCCAATCTGAAGGCAGTCTTTTTGTTCTGATGACAGTGTCCTTTGTTTTACAGAAGCTTTTCAGTTTCATGAGGTCCCATTTATTGATTATTGCCCTTAGAGACTGTGTTGTTGGTGTTCTGTTCAGGAATTAGTCTCCTTTGCCAATGATTTCAAGGCTCTTCCTCACTTTTTTTTCTAACAGGTTTAGTGTGTCTGGTTTTATATTGAGGTCTTTGATCCACTTGGACTTTGGTTTTGTGCAGGATGATAAATATGGATCTATTTTCATTTTTCTACATGTAGACATCCAGGTGGACCAGCACCATTTGTTGAAGATGCAGTCTTTTTCCCATTGAGTGGTTTTGGCATCTTTTCAAAAATCAGGAGTGTTTGTTAAGAACAACAAAAGAACTGCTGGTTTAGTCAGGTGTGGTTGTAGGTTCTCCTCCAACATCCAGGTAGTTGCCTGGATTTCCAGTAACACACATGATTTCAATATTGTTCATCCAGTCTTGACTCCAATTAGAGATCTATTGGTTATTCCCAATAACTACCATTTCACTCTTAGGTTTATCATGCCATGCTTTCTTTTGTTGTGGTTCATAGGCATGGTTGTTGAATAGGATTCTTGTTTGCTTTCCTTTTGTTACCCCAGGGTACCAAAGATGATCTGCAGGTAGGAGGCATGCAGGTTAGTTTTGTCTCAGGGGTCTGTGGGCCTTGTCTCTTAAGTAAATGGTGTCTTGAGCAATAGGGACTTACTTGCCTCATGTGGAGGATATGAGGCAACAATGGTAAATAACAATCACTGTAATGTCTTGGGAATCTCTTAGAAAATGCTCACCAACACAAAAGATGATTTTTCATGTTTCTCATTCTGGATTCCTAGCTGTCATCCATTGACTTGAAGTAACTTTTGATTATATATAATATGTTAAGACAATCACATCATTGTTTTAATCAGTAAAACATTGGTGTACCATCTTAGTTTCTTTACACTTCTGTTTTATTATGTATTTTGACATTAAAATTATTTATCTGGAAAGATAAATATGTAAAATTATTGATATTCTAGTTTACTCTATACCAAAATATTGAGAAATAAGAGCCCAGACAAATGTATAAACTTTACTGTAGCTTACATTTCAAAGAAAAAATTAAGTATGCTTTTTTAAGCGATTGGAATGAGATAACAGAACATTTCAAGGTGAATAATTCCATTTTGATCATTTTATATATGGCCAAGGTGATGTTGTTTATTAGAGCAGTGGCCTTGATATTGACAGTTATATTTTCAAGGATTCTTGTACCAGAGATGTACATTTTGCAGTGCCATTACAGAAACACTTAACCTTCAGATGGCTTGTTAACTGGGAAGGCTGAAAGGAGAGGGGCAAAACAGTATACAGCCGTGACTGCGTGCTAGCTATTTTCTGCTTCTGCTGGTTGGAAAGGTCTCATGAAGCCTATGCAAGATTAGCAGGAGTTCCTACCTCATGGACCTGTTACCAGTACTAACAACACTGATCTGTATAAAGTCTTTATGACTATGTTTGTACATTATTCCTGCATAGTAAATATTAAGCAGAGTTGTTCAGTTCGAGAGACTCTAGGCGAGGAAAGAGTGAGAGGAGCTTTTCTAGTATTTTGCAGTACATTCTATGACTGCTACTGACAACATCAATAATAACATTATTTAATCGAACACTCAGTGCTCAGACTACATAAGGAATCCTTCCTTCTATTTACCAGATTATGGTTGTATCCTTTATTTAACTTCATCATGTTTGGATAAAGATATGTTGTAATCCACTTCAAGTCCTTTACTTTAATGAGGCTTCTTTAGAACATTTTTATTCTAGTTGAGATAATCTTTTAAAAATCTTACAAACTATCCTCACTTGGAAGGCAATATACTGGGCATCTCTTCCTCTTACTATACTGTAGTATCTTGCAACAGTGCTCACATGTAATATGATGGAAAATATAATTATTGAAAATGAAATAAACAACATCTTTAAAAAGTGGGCAATTTTATAGCATGGTAGTACTTAACCTGTGCACATCAAAATCAATGTGGACTTTTCTAAACTTTAAAGTTTAAAAGGAAAATGTCATACATTTTTAAAGATCTGGCTTCACAATATTCCTGACAGTACAATGAAGTACTAAATTTCTCTGTTCACTTTAATTCTGCTACTCCTGCTCCTTTTCTGTGTGAAAAGATATATTCTGTAATAAAAATTGGCCCTATATTAGTATTAATGTGGATGAAATGCCCTCAAACACAATACCATCATAATCCCTACTATTTAAATTTTCCTTTCCATGGGATTTTGTTGGAAAGAAATTTAATTTTTCTTGAAGACGGATGTATTAATATTTAATAAAAACAAAGTCCGATGGCAGTGTTAGTAAAAAATAAGAAGATACGTACATAAAGCCCTTTTATATTTGAATAAAGCAACTGAACTGTGTGGCATTAACTCCTAGGTATGAAATATGATATGTGTAAAAAGAAAAAAAAGCACCAGATGGAAATATCTGTTTATTAAACAACAACAAAAAAGTTGGTGGATATGTGTAATGAAAACAGCTTTCTTATGTATTTTCAGAAAGAGCTTTCTTTCTGATGTAGGGAGAACACTGATGCTCATTACCAAATGATCTTCAAAACCAAAAGCTGGGATGCTAGGGGTAATATACCCATGTGGTAGAAACTCTAGGTCTTTATTCTGTTACCGTCTGAATTCTCCAATATTCAATTCACCTGGATTTGTTGTTTTTGTTTTGTTTTCTGTTTTGTTTTGTTTTGTTTTGTTTTATTCTGAGTTGGCCACATCCACTCATATTTTCCCAAATCCTTAGCCATAGCTATGCCTTACATCCAACTGATGTAATACAAACTATATAGTGAGAACTCTCTGTTGATGTTTAGTGACTTGGAAATTTAATGAATCAGTATAGTATTCGATACTTTGTAGCTACAACCACACCTTGCAACTTCCACATTTTAAACAAATAAATATATATTTATAGACACAGGTAAAATGATTCTGGTTTAGGTAAGATTCTTCCTGCTTGTAATAAGGTGTGTGTAGACATGAAAAGATGACTTGAAATATTCAGTTTTTCCATTCACCTTATGGATTCCAGGGATCAAAACCAGTATTAACAGCATGTGCCTCTTCATGGGTAGATGTCTTGTAAGCCCAGAAAAAAAAATGCTTTTGGAAAGCCAAGACCTGTGGTGACTTACAGCCATTTTTTCCCCTAATTCATCAACCACAGGTTAAGTTTTGACTTCAATTCATAGAGATAAATGAAGACAAAGTAGCCTGTGAATCCAGAAGAAGAATGGTTACAAAAATTCAAAAAGCATGCATTACTATTTCTAAAAAATCTGAACCCTGAAAACTAAATGTCCATGTTTTATAATAAATGCAGTAACATATTTAACAGAGAAAGACATCTTAATCATATTAATGACACATCTGGACAAAGACTTCAAATAACCTTACAGACACATGAAATCTTTCCATTATATGTGTGTGAGTGTGCATATGTGTGTGTTTGTGTGCACACACTCTATGTAGTTGCACCTTGAGACTAGAGGGCAATTTTATGGAGTCATTCCTCGTCTCCTATTCTGTGTCCCAGTTATCACAAAGGTTGCCAGGCTTGTTGGGTAAGTGCTTTACTCAGATAAGCCATCTTGTCAACCTGGTTCTTTCTAAAAAGTAGATCATATATGAGCTAATCTAATTTATCTGTACTTTCTCTAAAATCCAGTACTGTTTAACAGCTGTGATACCCATCTCATTTTAAAAAATTAAAGAAAACAAATTACTACTTAACTTATTTTGGGGAGATACTATAACCCTCTCTGTTCTATGAGCATTTTCTTTTTCTTTTTTTTTTTTTTTTTTCAATGCAGTTTATTCAGGAACCTTGAACAATCATCTGACCCTGGGTATAGCCAGCCCACTTTAAATAGCCTCTGGGTAGCCAACCTCAGCATGCCACGTGGGCAATGCAGATAGGTCCACATACATGGAAGCAAGCCAGATCCTCGGCCTTAGCCAAATTTGGAGTTGTTCGTGACAGAGAGCACTCACCATCAGGAAGGTGGAAGGCGGAAACCAGCTCCATCTTTCAGGCACGGCATTACGCAGCTCTCTACAGTTCCCCCTTTTTGTTTTAGACGCATCAGACAAGAGTAGAGGTCTGATCTCTGATATTAGAAATAAATTGGGACTTTGTACTGATGTTCATTTAGGTGTCATCCACCCAAAGAGCATCAGACCCATCTGATACCTTTTTCTCAGAGGCGGGACCTGTTGCCTTGGGGAGATTTTGAATTTCATTCCACAGGAAAAGAAAAGCTATGTGTTCCATCCAAACTGTTGGAAATCAGATTTGACAGAGGCAAGACCTCTTCCTGAAGGTATTGGCTACAAAGAGACCAACAAAGCCAGTAACTTGTATTGCTGATCCTGCTACTTGGCTGAGAAAATGAATGTCTTTGCATAGCAAATAAATCTTGTTGGCTATAGAAAAAAAAAAAAAGTAGATCATAACCTGTATTTCTCACTCTTACAGTCAAGGATTGTTGCCAATTTATTAATTTTAGACTAACTAGTTCAATGCTTCCAAATTCATGGAATTAATCAGCAAATCAGTGTATCAGTTGGATCCTTAACATTCTAGAGTACTTATGTGACAGTGTTCAGCAAAGCATCTTCCTCACATTCTTTGCATAGCCCCAACAATTCACACAATTCTGTGGATGACAGAGCATGAAAGACAAAAGCAGAGGCACCAAAGTTAGAATCCTTTAGTTGCAATTCTATCACTGCCAGTTGCCAGCTTTTCAGCATTCTGTGCTGTAGGTAACCTCTTCGTTCTTCAAGTTCCACAACTGAAAAATGAGGATAATATTGTAGGATGCACAAAATATTAGAGTACAAAGACTTATGTGAAAAGAGTTAATAAAAGCCTGTCGAATAATAATATATTTTAAGTCTTTACAAATATTGCATGTTATATTAATACTATTCTTTTATGTTGATTAGACTTTAAAGTCTCAAAAGCAAAGTTGAGTTTGCTGTACTGAATTTCTCTTCATTGCCCAGTGTACTTCATATACAATGAGTTCTCATTAAAGTTTAGTCGAATGGATTATATACATGGTAGTCATGGTGGAAGTACTCATTTCTGAAACAACAACCAGTATCATTAAGAACCTGCTATGAGGCTGAGGATGAATTTCATTTCACTCCATGAATGAGGTAGAATATCACCTAAATTAAGTAATCCTATTCACACAAAAACTCTATAAAATCTCCACATACTTTCTTATGTATCAAAGATCTTTTATCATTGGGACAAAATGCACCTTTGATATCACTGGTTAGCCAAACCTCAAAAAGTGCTGACCCAGGCCTTTGGCTTTGGAACTGGTGTTGAACATCCCTAATGGTGTTTTCTAAAGTGAGGAAGAAACAAAGTACATATAAACAGAATTTTGCTTTAATGTATAATGAGTATCATGGCTGCAAATGTAAAATGTGTATATTGCTTTTATGCCAATAATATAGGTTCAAAATTGCCATAGTATTGTACCAAGGAGAAAAAACAGATCAAATAGGCTACCTTGGTGACCATAAAATTTCACTATCTGCAAAAAAGGAAATCTAAAAAAGCTATTTCAAATAAGAGAAATTACATCACAAAGCAGATGCTATTGAAGTGCTCCAGTGATAAGAAAGCTTGACTGTGGTGCTATAAAATAGAAAAAAATATTGATTAGTTACATAAATTTGTAGCAAGGAATTCTTAGTGTTGTGAATAGTGTGGCTATAAGGCATACAGGGCCAACTAAGCAAAGCCTTCCTATTAGGCAGTCAAATGTTATAAAAAACTCAGACTAAGTCCACTGATAGAGGAGGTCCTCCTCCCCTCCATTTGACTCTAGCCTATCAGGTCTCATCTGGACTAGCTGCATTTTCTTCCTCTGTGGCCTGGTAAGGCTGCTCCTCACACAGGGGGAGGTGATCAAAGAGCCAGAAACTGAGTTCATGTCAGAGACAGTCCTTGTTCCCCCTACTAAGGAACCCACTTGGGTACTGAGCTTCCATGACCTACATCTGAGCAGGGGTTCTAGGTTATCTCCATGCATGGTCCTTAGTTGGAGTATCAGTCTCAGAAAAGACCCCTGAGCATGGGAGGAGATTTGGGAGGGACAGTGTGATTGGGAGGAAATGAAGGAGGGGATGTAGCTGGGTTACAAAGTGAATAAACTGTAATTAATATAAAAAGTAAAATTTAAAAAAAAAGGCAGCTTTTCTGACAAACCCGGAGGTTTTCCATAATTAACCAAGGATATAAAATATCATATCTTTAAAAACCATTAAAAAAAAGCAACTCAACACACCTCCCACCTCTTTCCGCCAGTGCCAATGACTAACCACCCTGTCACAGTAGCATCAGAAGGTTCAGATTCCAAAGTGGCTGTCCTTCCTGGATAGGTTCTTTCTGCTTAAGTGGAAAGCCTGCCTCATTTCACTCAAGTGAAATCACCAAGCTTTCGTCCTCGAGCCTTCCTCTGCTGCACACTGTTCCTGTGCACAGTCAGTTGAAAGTGAAGTGAGGGGAGCTTGCAAGATGGCAACTCAGGGATGACTCTCGTTCTGAACAGCAGCACAGCAGGATAGGCACAGTGACCAGCAGTCAGAACTCACAGCCTAAAACACAAGTGATTGTGTTTCCCAGGTGAGAGGATACCCCATGATGGGGGATTCAATCAGCTTCAACTCATCCAGCTAAACTGCAGAAGAGATCCCAGTTCCACCAGGTGCTTGGTCACCAGTCCAGAGCCACATGCCAGCATTCTCTGATCACTGTCCCAGACTGAACTGTGGGCCCCACAACATCAGAGATTGAGATTTCCAGTCGAGAGATAACCCCACGGTGCAGGAAACCATTGGGACTGACCTTAGGTCACCTAGACATTCCCTGGAAAAGACCCGGGTTCTGCAGGAGCCCAGGAACCAGCCCAGAGCCAGAGCTGGGCACCCAAGTGCTAACACAGAGTCCTGCCTGCATACCTGACTTGCTGCCCCAGATAGAACTGTGAGCCCCAGGGCACCAGAGACTGAGTTTCTCTGTCCGGTGCAAACCCACAGAGAGGAGAATGGCTGGTCTGATCTCAGGGCACTCAGCCGATACCGCCACCTTGAAAAGGTCTTGGGAAAAATTACCCAGTTTTGGCAGACAAAGGTCTCCCAAGCACCCAATCGCCAGAAAGGCAGAGCCACGTACGTATGTGCCTCTGGGTTCTACTTGCCATCCCAGAAAGAACAGCTGTCCACAAAGCAAAGTCTGGGTGTCCCTGTCAGGAAGAAACCCCACAGCAGGGCATCATCAGGTCCAATGCTCAGGACACCCAGCTCTAGAAGACTTTCTGGATTCACGCAGACTCTACACTCTAGCCTCTACTGCAGGAATGAGCACCATGCTCACCTGCCATTGTTGAGTAGCACTAGGGCACTGGGGCACACAGCTGCATCCTGACACCTACAAAAGCTGGAGTGCCATTACAGCAGCCCTCAGATACTCTGCTCCAAGGTTCAACCAATTATCCCTCGCTAAACTGACAAAACTGTGGGAATTCCTGGTTCTTCCAGAGGGCTGCACCCAACAATTACACATTAAGAGCAACAGCTGCAGCTCACTAAATTCAGAGCAAGAAACCCAGCAGCAGGGCAGCCACCACCAGGACCTCTCCTGATGAGAGGAGAGCCATCATGAACACCACAGTTACCATACAGGTCCATACACCTGAAGTGAACTGTGACAATTACTGAGAAGCACCACCATCAGTTGACCATACCCAAAAAGCTGAGGAGAACTCCTTCAGAATCTCGCCAAGAGGATTCTCCCCATACCCAGGATACAGCAAGCACCAGAAATTAACATACAACACCTGAGACAGAGAGATGGGTAGAAGCCAGTGAAAAACACAACTAAAAAATGGCATAGCAATATGTCATCCCCAGAACCCAGTTATCCAGGGGCAAGTAGCCCTGGACACCCTAACATAAGTGAAATTCAAGATGTCCTTACATCTATGCTTATGAAGAGGTTAATGGAGGAAGCAAAGAAAATGTGCAATTAGGGGAAGACATAATAAAACAGATTATGGCCATCCATAAAGAAATACTGGAAGATGCAGCCAAACAGTTTGTGGCTTTCAGAGAGGAAATGATTAAATCACTGAAAGAAATAAAAGGAACATAGGAACATTCAAAGAAACAGTCGAAGGAATTGAAGGAAAAACAGGAAAACACAGTCAGACAGGTGAAGGAAATCAACAAACGGTTCAAGATCTGAAAATAGAATTGGAAAAATTAAAGAAAACATAAAGGGAGGAAATCACAGAGAGGGAGAACCTAGGAAAGAAAACAGGAACTACAGAGGTAAGAATAACCAACAGACTACAAGAGATGGAAGAAAGAATCTCAGGTGTGGAAGATATAATGGAAGAAATTGATGTATCTGTCAAAGAAAATAATAAATCTAAAAAATTCCTGACACAAATCATCCAAGAAATTCAAGACAACATAAAAAACCAAAACCTAAGAATAATAGAGGAAAAAGAAGATTTCCTCCTCCAAAGCCCAGAAAATATTTTCAACAAATCATTGAAGAAAAATTTCCTAACTTAAAGGAGAGGCCTATAAGAATACAAGAGGCCTACAGAACACCTAATAAATTAGACCAGAAAAGAAAATCCTCCCATCACATAATAATCAAAACAGTAAGTATACAGAACAAAGAAAAAATACTACAAGCTGCAAGGGAAAAAGGCCAAGTAACATACAATGGCAAACCCATCAGAATCACACCTGACTTCTCAACAGAAACTGAAAACCAGAAGGGCATGGACGGATATCATGCAGACCCTAAGAGAACAGAGATGTCAGCCTAGGCTACTGTACCCAGCAAAACCCTCAGTCCACATAGACAGAAAAAATAAGATCTTCAACACAAAAAAAATTTCAGCAATACCTACACACAAATCCAGCCTTACAGAAGATACTAGAAGAAAAAATACAACCCAAGAAAACTAACTACTTTTAAGAAAACACAGGAAATAAATAACCTCACTTCAGTAAAACAAAAAGTAGCCACACACACACTACCATAGCCAACATCAAGATCAAAGGATCTAACAGCCACTAGTCATTAATCTCCCTCAACATCTATGGATTCAATTCTCCAATAAAAAGACACACACTAATAGAATGGATGCAAAAACAAGACCCAACAATCCGGTGCATACAAGACACACACCTAAGTCACAAAGATAGACATTACCTGAAAGTAAAGGGCTGGAAGACAGTTTTCCAAGCAAACAGACCCAAAAAGCAAGCAGGAGTAGCCATTCTAATGTCTAATAAAATAGACTTTCAACAAAAATTAATCAAAAGAGATAGAGAAGGACACTTCATACACATCAAGGGAAAAATCCACCAGGAAGATATCACAATCCTGAACAACTATGCCCCAAATGCAAGGGCATTTGTAAAAGAAACATTAATGAAACTTAAACCACACATAGACTGCCACACATTAATAGTGGGAGACTTCAACACCCCACTCTCAACAAAGGACAGGTCAAAAAAAAATTAAACAAAGAAACAATAACTCTGTCAGAATCAAATGGACCTCACAGACATCTCCATAACCTTTCACCCAAACACAAAAGAATTTTCCTTCTTCTCAGCACTTCATGGAACCTTCTCCAAAATAGACCATATAGTTGGTCACAAAGCAAGATTCAACAGATACAAGAAGAAATAATCCCTTGTATCCTATCTGATCACCATGGACTAAAGCTGGACTTCAATGACAAAAATAGCAAATGACCTACACACACATGAAAACTAAATAACTTGCTGCTCAATGACAGCTGGGTCAGAGAAGAAATAAAGAAATTAAAGACTTTGTAGAATTCAATGAAAACGAAGACACAACATACCCAAACTTGTGGGACACAATGAAAGCAGTGCTAAGAGGAAAGTTCATAGCACTAAGTGCCTTCAAGAAGAAATTCAAAAGATCTCATTCAAGCAACTTAATGGCTCACTTAAAAGCCCCAGAAAAAAAGAAGCAGACACACCAAAGAGGAGTAGAAGGCTGGAAATAATCAAACATGGGGCTGAAATCAATCAACTAGAAACAAATAAAACAATTCAAAGAATCAATGAAACCAAGAGCTGGTTCTTTGAGAAAATCAACAAGATAGACAAAACCTTAGCCAAAGTAAGTAAAAAGCAGAGAGAAAATATCCAAATCAACAAAATCAGAAACGAAAAGAGGGTCATAACCACAGACACTGAAGAAATCCAAACAATAATTAGGTATTACTTCCAAAGTCTATATGCAACAAAATTTGAAAATCTAAATGAAATGGACCTCTTGACTGATTCCACATGCCAAAGCTAAATCAAGACCAGGTAAACCAATTAAATAGTCCTATATCCCCTAAGGAAATAGAAGCTGTCATCAAAAGCCTCCAATGCAAAGAAAGCCCAGGGTCAAATGGTTTCAGTGCAGAATTCTACCAGACCTTCAAAGAAGAGCCAACAACAATACTCTTCAAACTATTCCACAAAATAGAAACAGAAGGAACACTACCAAACTCATACTATAAAGCCATAGTCAGCTTGGTACCTAAATCTCACAAAGACCCACAAAGAGAATTAGAGGCCAATCTCCCAGATGACATCAATGCAAAAATACTCAACAAAATACTTGCAAACTGAATCCAAGAGCACATCAAAGATATCATCCACTACAACCAAGTAGTCTTTATCCCAGGAATGTAGGGATGGTTGAATATATGGAAATCCATCAATCTGATCCACCACATAAACAAAATGAAGAAGAGAAACCACATGATCATCTCCTTAGATGCTGAAAAGGCATTTGACAAAATGCAACATCCATTCATGTTTAAAGTCTTGAAGAGATCAGGGATACAAGGCACGTACCTGAACATAGTAAAGGCAATATACAGCAAGCCTATAACCAACATCAAACTCAATGGAGAGAAACTTCAATCAATCCCACTGAAATCAGGGACAAGGCAAGGCTTCCCACTCTCCACTCTCCATATCTCTTCAACATTGTTCTTGAAGTCCTTGTAAGAAAAACAAGACAATTAAAGGAGATCAAGGGGATACAAATTGGAAAGGAAGAAGTCAAATTGTCACTATTTTCAGATAATATGATAGTATACCTGAGTGACTCAAATAATTCTAGGGAACTCCTATAGCTGATTATCACCTTCAGCAAAGTGGCTAGGTATAAAATTAATTCACAAAAGTCAGTAGCCCTCCTGTACACAAAAGACAAAAGGATGGAGAAATAAATTAGGGAAACAACACCTTTCACAATAGCCACAAAGGACATGAAGTACCTTGGTGTTAAACTAACCAAGCAAGTCAAAGACTTGTATGAAAAAAAAATCCAGTTTCTGAAGAAAGAAATAGAAGAAGATATCAGAAGATGGAAAGATCTCCCATGCTCATGGCTTGGCGGAATTAAGATAGTAAAAATGGCCATCTTACCAAAAGCAATCTACAGATTCAATGCAATTCCCATCAAATTACCAACACAATTCTTTACAGACCTTGAAAGAAAATTTCTCAACTTCATATGGAACAACAAGAAACCCAGAATTGCTAAATCAGTTCTCTACAGTAAAAGATCTTCAGGAGGTATCTCCATCCCTGATCTTAACCTGTACTATAGAGCAACAATAATAAAAACTGCATGGTACTGGCATAGAAACAGACTGGTGAATCAATGGAATTGAATAGAGGACACTGACATAAATCCACACACATACGGACACCTGATTTTTGAAAAGATGCCAAAACCATTCTATGGAAAAAAAAAAAAAAAGACAGCATCTTCAAAAAATGGTGCTGGTCTACCTGGATGTCTACATGCAGAAAAATGCAAATAGACCCATACTTATCACCCTGCACAAAACTAAAGTCCAAGTGGATCAAAGACATCAACCAGACACACTAAACTGCTTAGAAGAAAAAGTGGGGAAGAGCCTTGAACTCATTGGCACAGGAGACAACTTCCTGAACAAAACAACATCAGCACAGGCTGTAAGAGCAACAATCAATAAATGGGACCTCAGAAACTGAAAACCTTGTGTAAAGCAAAGGACACTGTCATCAGAACAAAATGACTGCTTACAGATTGGGAAAGGATCTTCCCCAATCCTATATCTGATAGGACTAATTTCCAGCATACATAAAGAACTCAAGAAGTTAAACAGCAAAAACATCAAGTAATCCAGCTAAAAAATGGAGTACAGAGCTAACAGAGAATTCTCAATAGAGGAATATCGAATGACAGAGAAACACTTAAAGAAATGTTCAACGTCATTAGTCATAAAGGAAATGCAAATCAAAATGACCCTAAGATTTCACCTTACACCCATCAGAATGACTAAGATCAAAAAGTCAAGTGACAGCATATGCTGGAGAGGTTGTGGAGAAAGTGGAACCCTCCTCCACTGCTGGTGGGAATGTAAACTTGTACAGCCACTTTGGAAATCAATCTGGCACTTCCTCAGACAGCTAGGAATAGTACTTCTCAAGACCCAGCTATACCACTTCTAGGCATATACCCAAAAGAGCCTCAAGTACACAATAAGGACATTTGCTCAACCATGTTTGTAGCAGCTTTATTTGTAATAGCCAGAAGCTGGAAACAGCCCAGATGCCCCTCAGTGGAAGAATGTTTACAGAAATTGTGGTACGTATACACAATGGAATAATACTCAGCAATAAAAAAACAAGGATATCATGAAATTTGCAGGAAAATGGTGGGATCTGGAAAGTATCATCCTGAGTGAGCTATCCCAGAAGCAGAAAGACACACAGGTTATATACTCACTCATATAGACATATAATATAGGATAAACCTACTAAAATCTGTACACCTAAAGAAACTAATCAAGAGGGAGGACTCTTGCTAAAATGCTCAATTCCTACCCAGAAAGGCAAAGAGGATAGACATCAGAAGAAGGTGAAAAAGGGGAACAAGTCAGGAGCCTGACACAGAGCACCTCTGAAAGGCTCTGCCCTACAGACAATCAATGCAGATGCTGAGACTTATGGGAAACCTTTGGGCAGAATGCAAGGAGTCTTATGAAACAAGTGGAAAACAGTAAGGTCTGGAGAGGATAGGAATTCTATAAGGAGAGCAACAGAACCAAAAAATCTGAACACAGGGGTCTTTCCTGAGACTGATACTCCAACCAAGTACCATGCATGGAGTTAACCTAAGACCCCTGCACAGATGTAGCCCATGGCAGTTCAGTATCAAGTGGGTTCCATAGTAATGGGAACAGGGACTGTCTTTGACATGAGCTGATTGGTCTGCTCTTTAATCACCTCCCCCTGAGGGGGAAGCAGCATTACAAGGCCACAGAAGAAGACACTGCAGCCACTCCTGATGAGACCTAATTGACTAGGATCAGAAAGAAGGAAAAGAAGACCTCCCCTATCAGTGGACTTTGGGAGGGGCATGCATGCAGAGGGGATAGGAAGGATTTGGACAGGAGGTGGGAGGGAACCACAGGGGTGATACAAAGTGAATAAAGTGTAATTAATAAAGAATTAAAAAAAAGAAAATCAGACTAAACACCTACATCAGAGCTAATAGCATGAAGCCACCACATCCATGTTCAATAAAATCCTGCTTCTTTCTTCCAAGGGAGGCTTCTTGCCATGCTGTTGTTAATTACTTTTTTCCTTGTCATGGCACATAATTGACAACAGTAACTTAAAGAAGAGAACTTATATTTGGACATAGAGTTCTCAGAGGCACATTCCATGATGGCAAGGAAGATGTAGATGCAGAGGCAATAAGCAGCAAGTCACAGAGAACCCACAACCAAAGAGCAGAGTGATGAGTGAACATTCTCAGTTCATTTTCTCCTTTTTATTCAATCTGAAAGTGATGATGGATCTTCTCACCACAATTAAAATAATCTTGAAAATACTCAGAAATCTGTCTACAGAGTGATTATACATTTTATGACATAATGCATTTCAACAAACACAGATGGGTCTAAATAGGTTGCTGACAGGAGAACGTGATATACAGACAGACTCCGACTCTGCTCCTTTTGCAGACATTTACTTTCAATAGAAGAGTGTCTTGAGGTCCACTTTAGGAGGACATTGTTAGCAAAGAATCTCATGTTTTCACCCTATTATTTGAGACTGAAACCTGATTGTCTTATTTTTAGTCTTACATTCCCACCAACAATACAATAATTGAAGACAGAGACATGGCTATTTCAAAATTTCCAGTGACAGTGAAATAGGTGCTACAGGTTTCAAAATGACAGTAATCTATCTCTTTACTCATTGGGCATCTCTGATGTCATGTGACATTGAAAATTTTCTCTTTCTCTATGTAAGCTTCCATATGGGAGTAAGAGCGAAATCCCCAAATCCCATCTTTTCATCTTTTATTTTCCCTGCCAGCAAAGAAACAGAATTAACTTGTGACATTTTAAGCCATAGAGCTGTCCATTCTACTGCAATACATCTTGTGAGTTATGAAGCAGAGGTGACCATTAGTAAATGATTAATTCTTCCCGTATTTCACACATCGTAAAACCATCAGTGACCCACTTTCGGCTGAATATGCTGTATCCAGGTGCTTCCACCGCCCTTCTTCTGTCGCATGTTCAGGGTGAATGCACTGTTAGTTTATGTGGGTATCAAACTTTGGTTTACACTTCCAGTTCTTCTCTTTTCCTTAAGTCAAGATACCGGGTTTGGGTGTAGGTCCTTCCTGCACAGTATCCGCTAAATTCAGAAGTCAAATCAACAAAAAGAAACTGCAGTGAAGTACCATATGTACCAAAATTTATGAAAAAAATAGTTATCTCCAAGGGACTCATATTCTTTTAAATATGAATATCTAGTCAATGTCAAATTTGAATCTTGAAAAGAAACGGGAATGAAAAGAATACTATGTTAGAAGATTGCTTCTTAGACGAATGTTGGCTCCTAACTGGAAACTTTCCTTCTCTGAGGTTTAAAAGTGTTTGGTTAAGAGCCTTAGTCATTAGAGAAGCTGGTCTTTGCCTTCTTGTTCACCTAAAAATTCAGCTTTTATGTGTGCTCTGCTGATCCAATGCCTTGTGTTAGTGGAGGCATCTGACTTTGATTTGAGCAACTTGCAGTTTAACCATGAACTACAGCCTAAGAGTAGGCTGTTTACCTTTACTGTTGCACAACTAAAAAAAAAAATTCCAAAGGGAGGACTGCCAAAGTGGCTAGTAAGGCATTTCTGTTGTTCATAGAAACAAGATTTCACTTCTGACTGAAGGAGTGAGACCAATTTGAAGCCTGTGAACACAGGAGCACTGATGTAAGATAAAGGAACATTATTATACAAATTGTTTCCACTGCGTCACTGACGAAGGCTACAGAGTCAGGATAATGAAGAAGTTAGGTGCAGAATGAAGAAAACACAACAGGAGTGGGGCACATATAGAATGAAGTCCTTTCATGAGGCGACACTACAAACAGAAAGGATGTTGGAGTTGGCTCATGTTTTAGGGGGCTGAGTTATTTAGTGTGGGGGATCACCTCTGGCCAGGGCCCAGTGCTCTATCATAACATGACAGTGAGTTTACATGCTGACAGTGGAAAGCCATGATGTGCAAAAGCCTAAGTAGAAGAGAGTCAAAGCAGAGTTGCCGGCTTGCTAAATAACAACCCACTCACATGAGAACCAGTCTTCTTCACAGAAGCAAATACTGTGGAGAAGCAACACTGATTTAGCATCAAATTTCAACACAGCTTTTCATGGGAAAAAGTCTAACTCCAGCCATAACACAGATATTCACAAAAGTTCTGTGTTTCATAAAGCCTGGCCAGTGTTTACCACTCTGAAAACACAGAAGAGAAATTGCCAAAAATGCAAATCTTATGTTCTTGAGTCCTCCAAATGATGTTCCCAAATCAATACATAAATCGGTAAATTCATACACATCTTTCCTGTTTTTCTTTTCTTCTTTTCACATGTCTGAGTCTGATTGACGTGTGTGTGTGTGTGTGTGTGTGTGTGTGTGTGTGTTTATGTGTGTGATGTACTCATGTATATATAAAATGTATGTGTGGGGTGGTGCTTGTGTGTGTGTTTATGAGTGTGTGTTTGTGTGTGTGTATGTATGACGGACTAATGTATATAAATCACGTGTATATGCATTTCGGTGCTTGTGTGTGTGGGAGACAGAGAGAGTGAGAGAAAGAGAGAGAGAGAGAGCGAGAGAGAGAGAGAGTAAGCCTGACTTTGATACCTAGAATTTCTCCTTTGCCTTATTCATCAAGTTTATGGTCTCTAAAGGAAAGCCAGAGATCACTCATATAGACAGTTTCTTAGCCGGTTTGCTCTGAGCTCCCCTTCTCTGCCTTCTGAATGTAGAGTTACAGCTGAGTCACCACATGTACATGTTTCTGGGGATCTGAACTTGGGTCCTGTTGCTTATAAGATAAGTCATTTAATCACTGGCCAACCTTCCCATTCCTCCGTAATTTTCACTGCTGCTCATAAAGATGAAGTAAGACTTGCAAATGTAAGCGCAGCTTTGACACTAATACAGATTACATAGAAGTGTGAAATTTGGAAAATAGTACTATCCAATAAATCTGACAAGAAGACAAGTTCCTCTTTCAGTATCCTAGCCCTGAAAATTGTGCTTGATTGAAAAATGAGTGTTCTCACACACATTAGAAGTAGCATATTCAAGAATCCATTTATCAATAAATAGCTAATAACAGACATTGTCACTGCTATTAAATAATCATAACAGTTATTCTTCCTTAATAGGACTAGAGTACGTTGTTACTACTACTGAGTAAATCACTACACTTGATGGTTTCTTGTTTCACTCTAAAAAGCAGTGACTGTAAATAATGTAAGCTGTTAGCTGTCACACGACTCACATCATCAGTAGAAGGAATATTTATAGAGCTCTAAGCAAACTTAATATGACATAAAGAGATGGGCAAAAGATAGAGAAGGCACAAGTAGAAGTATTGGCCAAGAAAGGTCAAGTAATGAAATAGGTAAGGTACAATAATTACCCTGCTCTCGTGTAAGCAACCTTTCAAAGAGCCAAATAGAATCCCTGTTCATTTATATTTGCTGAGGAATTCTGGTGGGAAGATAGGCCCTGTGCTTCAGTATTATAAACTGCAATGAAGTTGTGTGGCTGATATATGTCTGATATGAGCACAAACATGAATAACTAATTTTGACCATATTAATCATTCTCTGAAGTTCTATGTGAGGTAAATTCCACTAGTTGTTCATAAAGGTCTAGAAGACAGGTGAAGTTCCAATAGTTCAGATGCCCATTTACTGGAGACCTAGACTTTCCACATTTCTTTACTGCTTACCTGTTTCACTAAGGGCCAGAAGCTTCATGGAAGGGTACTAGCTGTTTTAAGACTGTTTTCTTTTGGATTGACCTGAAACTGTGCCTGTATGCTAGACAGTACAAAATATGAACAAAAGCTTCCTTACTTCACAGCTGCCTTACTTCAGTCTCTGCTTTTGGGTATATGTATATTTTTTTCTCTTTTCCCCATGTTTTCTAAACTTGTTATGAAAATTTTATTAGTTGAAGGTCCACCTGGTTATTATACATTTCTCCTTTTAATTGTTGCATTTGTTTATGTTATTGTATGTGTATGTGTTGTTATCATGTATGACATGTATGATTGATTGGTACCCAGAGAAGCAGGCATAGAATATACTAGAGCTGCAGTTCCGGATGATTATGAGCCACCATGTGTGTGCTGGGAATAGAAGTTCAGCCTTCTGTAAGAACAAATGCTCTTAACCAATAAACCAGCCCTGAAGACCCACAATTGCCCTATGTAAATATCTTTAGATTATTTTTATCTGCCAAAGACTCTTTTCTTAAAATTGTTTTTAATTTATTTTATTTTTTAAATTTATTTATTTGAGGAAACTAGAAAAGATCATCCTGAGTGAGGTATCCCCAAACCAGAAAGAGACACAAGGTATTATATTCACTTATAAGTGGATATTAGCCATATATACAGGATAAACATACTAAAATATGTAGTCCAAAAGAAACTAAACAACAAAGAGGACTGTAGGGAAGATGCTTAATCCTCATTCAGAAGGGCAAACAGGGTAGACATTTTAAGTAGAAGAAGATAAGGAACAGGACAGGAGCTGAAAAACTACCCACCAGGGTATTGAAGGAAATACTGAGACTCATAGACAAACTCTGGGTAGAGTGCTGGAAACCTTACGGAAGAAGAGGACGATATAAACACCTGGAAGGGACAGGAACTCCACAAGGAGAACAATAGAGCCATAAACCCGGGCCCAGGGTGTCCTGCAGTGACTGAATCTCTAAGCAAGGACCTTGCATGGAGAGGATCTGGACCCCCTGTTTAGAGGAAGCCCACAGGCTGCTCAATTTTCAAGTGAGTTCCCTAGTAAGAGTACAAGGGCTGTCTCTGATACGAACTCAGTAGGTGGCTCTTAGATCACCTACCCCTGGGGATTGCAGCGTTGACAGGTCCCAGAGGAAGATGATGTAGCTAGCCTTCATGAGACCTGATAGGCTAGAGTCAGATGGAAGGGGAGGAGGACCTCCCCTAGACCTGATAGGACTAGGGAAAGGGCATAGGGGGAGAAGAGAGAGGAAGGATGGGAGTGGGAGGAGATGAAGGAGGGCGCTGCAGCAGGGATACAAAGTGAATAAATTGTAATAAATAAATAAATGAATAAATATTTTTACTCATTTTACATCCTGATCGTGGCCCTTCCTTCTCTCCCCCAACCACCCCCCTTCATAAGTCCTTCCTCCATTCTCCCTTCACCTTCTCCTCAGAGAAAGGGGAGGTGCCCCACTGGTGTCAAGCCACTATGGACTAGGTGCATCCTCTCCCATTGAGGCCAGACATGGCAGCCTGGTTAGGGGAACGAGATCCAAATGCAGGTTTCAGAGCCAGCGAGGGGCCTTGCTGCAGTTTCTGGGGGATCCGCATGAAGAGCAGGCTGTGCATCTGCTCCATATGTGCAGAGGCTCAGGACCAGTCCATGTATGCTCTCCGGTTGGTGGTTCATTCTCTGTGTGTCCGCATGTGGCAAGGTTATTTGATTCTGTAGGTCTTATTGTGGAGTCCTTGACCCCACAATTCCCTCACTCATTCACCCTACTCTTCCATATGACTTCCCAAGCTCTGTCTAGTGCTTGGCTGTGGGTCTCTGCATCTGTTTTCGTCAGGTGCCGGGTGAAGCCAAGGACAGACAGGTAGGGTCTGGATATGGATGGAAGGGGGCTAGAGTGAATATCAGAGGAATATGGAAAGGGAAAACTATAATGAGACCATAGTGTATGATAAATTCTGTTTTCAGTACAAGAAGTGACAGATTGGTTTTCAGAGGATGTTCTCCTCCTTTGTCAGTTTTTGAGTATTTTTTTCATAAAATGTTAAGTATTCTGATATAAAGAAATCTGAGTAGTACTAATGTAAATCATTTGGTGTTCCCAGATCTTAAGGTTTGCTTCAGAAAAAGCCTTTTTTAATGTAGCAGATACTTTAAAGAATGCCATCTTAAAGGGAAGAGAATGAGGTTTATGAGATATGTAAATTTTAGTTATTCTAGATACAGGATCGGTATTTGAAACTATGATTGGAGATGGAAACTGTTTGAGATTTGATGTTCAGAACACTGCTACTCACTATCCAAAGCTTAGTAAATTATCTATAGCCAACCGTGAACATAGTGCCAACTATATTCCTGTAAATTTTCCCTGGCAGAGAGCATCCTGAGAACCAAGAAGAACACAGAGTTGGATCTATTTTTCTATCAAAATGGACAAAGAATATCACAGATGGCATTTGTTTCTAATGTCAGCTCAGGTGCGATGGTATGACTTCCAGGTCATCCCGGTGACAGCAGCGGCGGAGCTGGTGAGCACTCAGCCAATACCTGGAACGTGATTTTACACAGAGCACATGGCGCTCAGGGACAGTGGCCCCACAGCTATTTCAGGCAGGACTGGCTCTTTCTTGCCATGGCAAATTAGCCGCTTTCCCTTACTCAGCTTAGAGCAATCTTTTTTTTTTTTTTCAGGAATATTTTTTGGGGAACAACTCTTCTTTTCTATATTGTTAAGCATTTAGAAGAAGCTAAAAATCAAAAGCAATTGTGTTTAAGGCCAAAAGTAATATAAAAGACATTAAAAGTCTTTTAGCTATAAAAGTAATTACCTAAAATCAAAGCCATGAAAATGCAGGCTGGCACTTACAAGTGTGTTTAAAGTCATGTAAATCATGGTAAATGCTACAATTAGAAATGTATCCCTCACACACATTGTGCTTTGACACACACACACAGACACACACAATGTGTGCGTGTGTGAGTGTACTACTTGGAATTTTCTGTTGCAGAAATTTACTTTCTCATGACCTATAAGTAATGTTCTCTCTTTTATTACATGTACAAATAGTTACTGAGGTCAAGGTCTTTGTGATACAAATCTTGTTCCTCCCTGATGCATAGTTCTGCTAGGAACATTATTCTGAAATAGTTTAATAGTAAGTATTATGGAACTAATCCCGTGTCTCATTTCTGTTGGCTAGAAAATTGGTACCTCATCCATTGAAACTTATTTTCTATGATAATTTTTCTCCAGTCCTGCTGTAGGCCTTTTAAGATTATTTGAAGAAGCAGCCTACTGCCCCATTCATCATGAGATATGAAAAGATGAAGTTTTAACATTTTTTTTTTTGTCTGAGTTCTTGGCCAGTTTTTAATGTAAGCCTTGGGGTTATATTTTATTTCTAAAGTAAATTCCACAGCAACTTTAAACAACTTCAGAGAACCATTCAGACTTAGGGTAGAGAAAGAGCTTTGCCACAGTTACAGGTTACAGGCGTATGAGGTATTCTTCAAAACGAGAGACAGTGATTTGAAAACACACCCTTACTCTGTTATTAGTAAGTGTTGAACTACATCTGACTATCAGACACTGCGTTAGCACCTAGGCATATTATAACAACAACAAACAAACAACAACAATAACAACAAACTTACAGGTTTCTCTCTTACCGGATCCCAGGCTGGGAGAAGCCGAGGGCAGTTCTTCCAGGGTCCCTTCCTCTGCTCAGCACCTGGTTGGGTGGACAGGAGTTGCCAGCCTCTGCACTTCAGCCTTTATTTTAATAGTTAAAGACTAGTGTCTCCTCTGCCACACTTGATTTGGGTATGTTTTCTTAATAGGTCTATAGTCAATACTATTGTGAAGGAACTGATGTTATTGTCAATGTTTTCTAATAATATTGTCCATGGATTTGATTTGAGTTCTTGCTAGATTGAAAGTGTTATTTGGAGTGGAAGGCTGTGTACACTTCCATTGTCTGTCCAGTGTTTTTTGTGTATTGGAGGTATAACCTAATGACGTGTTACCATGACCAATTACTGTGAATGAGCTATGATTGAGGTGATAGTGTGTCTCTGAATGAAGAAATGGTGAGTGCTAGTGCCTGGACTCTACTCTGACCTATGTGCTTCATTTTTTCCTGTTCTCCTCTAGATGCTATTTTATTGCCACATCCCTCATGGCTTGCATCCCAGATCTATGTCTAGTAACAAAAAAGGAATCCAGAAAACAATAAATACACAGAGGCTCAAACAATGAGGCTGGAATCAGGTGGGGCCTTAAACAGCTATCACTGCCATGGCAACCTAGAACATTAGCATGTTTACTAGGCACAGCACAAAAGGAGGGGTAAGATAGTATTGTCAGGAGGTCTCTGTAGGTGAGCACACTCAGACTGTAAACATCCGCACGGAGGAAGTTGAAGTTTCCAGTCTTTTCATACATTGATCATATTGTTCATAAAACTCAAACTGCAACACCCAAGAAAAGCTTCACCACCTCCTTTTGAGCCTAGCCCACATGAGTAGAGAGGGCATGAGTAGCCATGGCAGGGTGTAGGGGTGAGTAGGATTAAAATGCATTTTAGGAAATTCTCAGAGTTAATACAAATATTATTTAAAGTGTCCTAGTGGGAAATTAAAATATTGTATTTTTATGGACAAATGTGTCTGACCTTGGAATTCTTATTGTAATATGAGTTAGGACCTTTACCAAATAATTCCAATCCAGTGAGGTTCTACTAATGTCCATTTGTTAGCGTAGGCATGGTGTCCTTGTAAGAAGACACCCTAGAGAATTACACACATGTTGAAAAGGCCGGATGAGCATAGAATGAGAGGGTGAACACATGCAAAGCAGAGTGAGACAGCAGAAGAACCCAGACTCACAGACACCTCTTATATGCTCATCCTCCAGAGTTATGAACAAACAAGTATAGAGAAGGAAGAAGGAAGTAAATGGTAATAAAAGAAATATTGTTCATTCGAATAATTTCTGGAGAGACAGATGTTTTAAAAATACAAGGAGACAAATGAGTGAACAAAGTAGGGAAGGTACAGTGTGTCCAGGGGCCAGAGCAGCTGGGCAGTGACTAATGCTAACACAACTCCTCTGCAGTCCGCATTACTGTTCTGATGTTCTCTGAGTCACTCTCAGAGCCAGATTTCTTGTGTGGCTCAAGCTCTGGATGTGGCATTCAGAGTCATGTTTTCTTTTTCCCCAAGTGATACCAAAGAGATTTCCATACTCTAGATATTTGACTCATTCTTGTTCCACTAACTGTGTGAGTGAACCTGTGTCTGGCTTCCAAAAGTTGAAATGATAAAGGTTTACCATGGCACCCTTCCCTTGGCCCTGTTGTTGAGCATGGGTAACTTGTGAAGTTATCTCTTCGCATCTTCAGCCTGTTGTTCAGAAAGACACTAGCATACAGGAGATATTTCTCTTCTGTCTGGGTAAGAATCATGAGAATTCTTGGTCCCTGTGATACTTCTGTCTTTTGTCTGGTCTATGATAGAAATCAGAGGTGAATAGCCCAACACTGAACTATCATGAATTGAGTGACAGGACTGTCATCTATAGCCTAGCTTTCCAAAACTGTCCACTTATGGGTCACCTCACAGGTTACCTCTGGTCACACCAATTTGGCAGACTCAGTTCTATTGATTAACAATAACTGTTTTTGTTTATTCTCCTGGTACTTTTCATCATATTCTGTAGTGAATTAATTCTACTGTCTCATTTTGAACAAAAAGATGTGGCTATTAAAACACTGTGTCAGATACATGGGAAATGCCGTTAACTCCCACTTTTCTAAGCTCATTTTTATTTTCACTGCAGAAATTGGACAATAGTAGCTCTCAGAACAGCTGTAAGAGCTATATGAGCCAATTTCACAAAGTATACACAAATCGCCAAATGCATGCTAATGATTTAGCAGCTATCCTATATAGTCTCTTGGATGACTAAACATACACTTGGCAACTGAGACAGAGAATATGTGCCCCGGCGATGAGGAAATCCATAGAATTTACAGCATAGTTGAAACTGCTCTAACCCAGAATGTCATTTTCACATCATGAGCAACACCAACTCGTATTCTCACCAAGAAAAGCCCTGCCTCTTGTTCCACGCTGAAACCATTGTCCATAACTATAACTAGACCATAACTAAGAGCAAGAACCTCAAATGCAACACTGTTCTCTTCGTCACAATTTAAGTTACATATTGGCTGACTGAGAAAATACTTTTCTTTGTTGTTGTTTTGATTATTACAAGACAGGATTTCTCTGTGTAGCCTTGGCTGTCCTGGACTTGCTTTGTACCCCCAGCTGGCCTCAAACCCATAGAGATCCACTTGCCCCTGCTTCTCAGAGTGCTGGGATTACAGGAATAAGGCCCATATCTGATGACAATACTTTCTTTAACACAATGAAGACCTGATTGTGGCATCACCTTACCAGTGCACGTTATAGCTAACCACACACACACACACACACACACACACACACACACAGAGGGAGGGGGAATATTTTGAGTACACAAAATGTGACCTCCAGGAAAACCCATTCTTACCCCCACCTTTTTTTTTTTTTTTTTCAGAACTTTCCTCTCGCTTCCTTTCTCTGGGGACACTCAGTGAATAATGCGTGAGTGTTCAGGAGTAATTGAAAATAATGGCAGCGTCAACCTGTCAACCTTAGGACAAGCAATAAATCTTAGTTTATTTATGACTTAGAAGTCTTATTAATGTTTGATCAAAAGAATGCCACTGACTTGTAACTAAAATATGCTAAAGCAATTCTTTAGCTCCACAAATGGAAAAAAAATTTGCAAAATCTCTTCAATATTTCTACCCAGGAGGCAGAACAGTGTTGCATTTGAGGTTCTTGCTCTCAGGTTACTCAAAAGCATGTGGGTTTCCATGGTTTTCTGTAGCAATTCTTTTATTTTTAAGTATTCATGTGTCCTGGATGTAGACTACCTGAGCAAATGGCACTATCTTCCGGGCAGGGGAAATTAAGTAAGCACACAAGCCCATTAATTAGCAAACCATAATCAATAGATGAATGACATTCTCTATGTAACGTGCAGAGGAAGCATACAAATGTGGTGCTCAAATACGACACTTTTTTTTTTTGGCGGGGGGAGACATGGCTTCAGTTGCCAAGATTCCTATTTGATTATCCTTCTCTGGGTCTCACTAGGCATTTTCCTTGAAGTGACACTGATGACATCTGCCAGCACTGAAGACAGAGACCAGCCTCCCCAAAGGACCAGCACGGTTGATCATTCAAATTCTTGGCAGCTAACAGATTTATAATGTCTCCTGTGCTATGAAGGCAAAGAACATTTCTCATATTTGGATGTCAGAATCTCATCAGATAGAACATTAGACAGCGTATTCGGTGCCCTGCATCTGCATACAGTTGCCTGATTAACAGGAGGGGTGAGGGAACTAAAAATAGCCGCATATATGCAAAGACCAGGCTTTGCTCTCTAGAATCACTGCATCCTTCCAAAATAAAAGAATTAGGTATGGCTGACCTGCTACAAAATTAGCAAGACAGAAAATGCTGGAGAGAAAAGACAATGTTTCTCAAATATGTGAGTACAGAGCCAGCTGGGCAGATTGTTATAATAAAAATTCGTAGGACCCATTCTCTAGGAATTTTGATTCAGATTGTCTCGGTTAGGGAAGTATAGAAATGCAGACTTTTTTTAAATTTTATTTTATTTTACTAATTACACTTTACTCACTTTGTATCCCCCCATAAGTCCCTCCCACCTCCCCTCCTGGTCCCACCCTTCCTCCCCCTTCTTCACGCATGCCCTTCCCCAAGTCCACTGATAGGGGAGGTCCTCCTCGCCTTCCTTCTGATCTTAGTCTATCAGATCTCATCAGGAGTGGCTGCACTGTCATCTTCTGTGGCCTGGTAAGGCTGCTCCCCCCTCAGGGGGAGGTGATCAAAGAGCAGGCCAGTCAGATTATGTCAGAGGCAGTCCCTGTTCCCATTACTATGTAACCCACTTGGACACTGAACTGCCATGGGCTACATCTGTGCAGGGGTTCTAGGTTATCTCCATGCCTGGTACTTGGTTGGAGTATGAGTCTCTGGGAAGACCCCTGTGTTCAAATTTTCTGGTTCTGTTGCTCTCCTTGTGGGGTTCCTTTCCTCTCCAGATCTTACTGTTTCCCACTTCTTACATAAGATTCCATGCACTCTGCCCAACAGTTGGCCATAAGTCTCAGCGGACTTTTAATTATCTAACTTTTCCAATGATTTTTACCAAATAATCGTATGAGCACAATTTGAAAATCTCCCCGAAGGTTATGAGGAATCTTAAGTACTGTCCGTCAAGGGAGCATATCCTGAATTTTAGATTTTAAAAAAACTTTCATTAATTTTAGGGTGCATGTAAGGAAAATGAAATGAAGAAGAGCAAATACAAATACGACATTAAAAATCTATAGTGTCTAAGTGTATTTTTCTTTAAAATATTGATTTTATGTGGAACATACTTCTACATTGATAATACTTCACAGTCAAAACTATGTTCCCTAATCAAGTCTTCTCTTGGTTCATATTTAATGAAAATAATAATAAAAATAGGTAAAAAAAATACCATTAATTAACATCCTACATCTAAATCATTTGGAATACCAACTGCGCCCATACTTTTACATATGACATGTAAAGGAAGCTGGAAGAGCCAGAGGAAATGAGTGGATAGAAACGGGACTCTTGTTTCTTCTCCTGCTCTACACAATGAGAACATATTTGGAAGGAAGAGTGGAAGATCTGAATTAAATGGTCTACAGTATATTAGAGGGAAAATCATGGAAACGCTTTTCTTTGCTGAATGTTATAAATTGTGAGTGGCGGTGGAATAGGACTGAGTTGTGGATAACAGACAAAGGAGTCCTTCTCCCACCATGTGTCTGTCTGATAAGCAAACCCTGATGAATGAGGCATAAATTAGGTGCACTTTTCTGCACACATGCTAAAGGGGCTCAATCCACTTCAGATGCAGGCTTCTGATCTGCCTCATGTGTGTTCTGCCTCTGCGTGCCACACAAATGCTTCAGCTGGAGCGCCAAGGCAGCTGCCACGGGAGCCATGCCTCCCGGACATCACAGCCTCCTCAGGTTAACCCACTGCCGAGTCCTGCTATAACGTGCCAGAACCCCTGCTCTTGATAGCGCTGTAACAGGCGTATGAGTTTTTACCGTTAAAATAAACTTATTTATTTATTTTTATTTCAACAATGAGAAAAACTGCAAAACTGTTTGCCTGGAATTTATAGTGACCCAATAAAAACAGGCAAAGGGCTAAACATATCATTTCCCAACGTGGTATAATCATTAATAACGTACGATATTACTTATTTCAGGTCTGGATTAAAACCACAGGTGAGTTTTATTTGTTTCCCCTTTAATGTCACACAGTTTATAAGCAAATGATCTGAACTTTGTGCTGAAATCTGCAGGTACCAGGGTACACAGAGTGGTTCTCAGCCTTCCCAAGGCTGCACCCCTTTAATAGGTTCCATGCGTTGGGCTGACTCCCAGCCATAGAATTATTTCAGTTGCTACTTGATAAATGTAATTTTAGTAGTGCTATGAATAGTAAATATCTGTGTTTTCAGATGGTCTTATGTGACCCTGTAAAAGGCTCAGTTGGCCCTTCAAAGGAGTCTCACACTGGAGGCTGAGACCTACTCAAATAGAGCCACAAAAGTTTGCACCATTCTTCAGTATTAGTGACCTCTCTTTATCTAAATACTTGTGCCTCAACTGAGTACTCATTCCAGCTTGAAACACAAGTATCTGCTTAGAGATCTGCTCTCACCACCCTTTCACTGGTCCTCACCATCCCTCACAGGCAGTGGGAGAAAAAAAGCATGACCAGCATGGCCAAGAATTGTTCCAGTTGTGAAGCATCAGATTTTACTCCAGTATGGAGCTCCACAAGGAGAGCAACAGAACCAAAAGATCTCAGCACAGGGGTCTTTCCTGAGACTGATACTCCAACCAAGTACCCTTAGAACCCCTGCACAGATGTAGCCCACGACAGTTCAGTGTCCAAGTGAGTTCCATAGTATTGGGAAGAGGGACTGCCTCTGACATGAACTGATTGGCCTGCTCTTTGTTCACCTCCCCCTGAGCGGGGAGCAGCAGTACCAGGCCACAGAGGAAGACAATGTAGCCACTCCTGATGAGACCTAACAAACTAGGATCAGAAGGAAGAGGAGGAAGACCTCCCCTATCAGTGGACTTTGCGAGGGGCATGCATCGAGAAGGGGGAGGGAGGGAGGATGTAGGAGGAAAGGATGGAAGTGCTACATGGGGATACAAAGTGAATAAGGTGTAATTATTAAAAAATTTAAAAAAAGGAAAAAAAAGAATATCGAATCTGCTACAATGAAAATATCACAGAAGAAAGTTGATTCATAAAAAGTAAAATATAACAAAGTATTTAAAAATACATAAAACATCTAAAATAATATCAGTAGTATTGGAGAGTTCAATATATAACAGGTGATATAAACTACTTGAACAATTTTGAAAATGGTAAAGAGACTTATTTATTATTAATTCTAGTAAAACAAGAGCAAATGTGAAAATGAATTAAAGAAATAAGTACCATTCAAGATACCAAAGGCAGGATGGATTACTTTTCAAATGCCTAATAATTTTAAAATAATGCAAATTTATGAAGTAACATATAATAAAGACAACAATGCAATAATAGAATTTAGTAAAAATGTATCAGTATTTAAATTATAATTGATCAAATCCCCTAGTTGAAATCAAAACCTACAAATATTATTGATAAAAAAGTTAAACTAACTGCATTTTGGTTTTAAAACACAGCCTGAAAAATAACAAAATAGAAAAAAAGGAAATAAAACAACTGAAATGCATAAAAATACAGCAACCAAAGAGTAACCACAAAGAAAGGTAGTTTAAAGTTTCTGCAGCTGAAAAGGATAATAACTAAGGTATAAATGTCTAGAGATGACGAGAACTTTACAGAATGAGAAGAGTCTGTGCTACAGAAGTGGTTTTATGTCTGAAATGTGTACATGCATGCTTGTGTGTGTGTATATGCACACACGTGTATTAAATCTATGAATATAGTATGTACCCATCATATTCATTAGGTTGATTTCTATGTAATAGAAATTTTCCTTTAAAACAAACACTGAAAACCACACACACATACAAAAACTCATTTTGTTTTCATGGCTATAAATTGTTGTATTTTTAAGGCACCCTAATGTGTTATCATTGGATCCCATATCATAATTATATAATAAACAGGCTTTATTAAGCCTATCTTCAGAATTGCCAGAACAAATATTATTCAACTTTAATTATAAAAGCTATAAACATCTTTCCTCCATAAAGATTATCCTGTTTGGGGAGCACAGACTAAGTTGGCCTTATCGAAGGTTTCAGTACAGTGTTGTGGATGAATACTGAAGAGAGGGAGCAGGCACAAAGACACGACTCAAGTTTTCTAAAAAGAAAAAGTTGCTGCACTAGTTGAATTTGACTGTCAACTGACCATGTCCCTGAATCAACTTCATAAGTGTTGAAGCCATCTTTCTGCAGTGTGATAAAAGTATACGCATGTCTGAAGTGCACCAGCCTCAGTAATATATAAAAATTAGTGAACCTCACTTGATAAAATGTTAGTGAAGGAAGCATTAGCAAAACAAAACAGAAAGAAGTTTAAGGACTTTTTAAAAGCATCTAAGGAAAGTGCTATTTAATTTGACAGTGGATTGCACTGCAGAAAAAAATAGAATAATGGAAGCGGAGAGAAGCAGTGAGTTTGTCACTCTACCAAACATTTAAAAATAGTGTTTGTCCTAGTTTTTACACGAGTATATTTCTTCTGCTAATTTACAGGTTAGTAGGTTAGTGGAAAGCTCCAGAAATAACAGGAGCCATCTGGATGGATGGAATACCAATGCATTTTTTTTCTACAACATACAAAATGTACAAATGCCTTTGATCCTCTCTGTCTTTATTTCTCTCTCTCCTATGTTTCCTCTTTCCTTTTAAGAACACTGCAACTGTTCTGGATCAGTTACTTCATTACTTTGGCCCTGAGATAAGGCAATACATTATGGTGGCAAATGTCAGAAAAAGTTTTTCTAATGATGATGTTCAAGAATAGAGATGGTAGGAACCGAGAGGCAAGGTGCCCATCAAGGCTTGTTTTGAGGGGACTGTTTTCTCCAGAGAGGTACCACCATCTATAATTCAAATATCTTCCTGTTGTCATTGCCAGCTGAGTACCAAGCCTTCACTGTCTATTGGAAAACATTTTGTATCCAAACCATAATATGAGCGTTAACTTAACATTTTTCTGCCTAATAATGTTTCTAAGTATAGTGGGAGCTTTTGCAGACCCCCCTGAGGTATAAAATAATGACATGGAAATATTTTTATAGTTTAAAGCTTAGGCTTTTTGCTGGTGCAGTCTCCCAGATACCATTTAAACTTAATCTGACTATTCCAGGCTATGACCCATGACACGGCTAGCTTTTTACCTCTCTGATCCTGTTTCCTGTCCATCTGTTCCCTTCTGTTTCTGCTTCTGAATGTCCCTAAATTGCATTCTTTTCCCTCATCCCTCTCTTTCTTGGAGGTTCTGTCCTTCACTTCCTGCCCCAGATATGGCCTTCAGTTCTCTGTTACAACAATTCAGCAGGAGAACTTCTTTCAGATTGTCTTTGGGCATAGAGGGTTGTCTGACCTTCGATATCTCATCAGGCGTGGAAGGACAAATATTTACAAATACAGTGCTGGTGGAGGGGGCATAGAAGTCACAATACCAAGATCCTGCCAGAACTTGGCTCTCTGTGGGTACAAGATTAACAATTGAAAATACACACATACTTTCTTACAGTGTGAAGCTGGTTAACTCAGAATATCGTCTTGCAAAGGTCTTTTTCTCAGTATAGGGTGATTTCTCAGACTATTTAAAATTCATTTATAGCAGTGCTTTCTTAATTCTAATTGCAAACTTTTGGCTATGTATGTGTGTTATTAACATGTATAGTTCTTTCTTAGTTTATGGCTTATATTTTACATTTATAATGGCTTATACTTTGGACAGAAAATTTAATTTTAGTGAAGTATATTTTATGTATTTAAATTTAATTTTTTTATAATTTATTCACTTTACATCCCAATTGTAGCACCCTTCTTAGTCTCTTCCTGGTCCCACCCTCCCTCTCTCTGGTCCCCCCATTCCTCTCCCCTATTTCTCACAAAGGGGGAGACTTCCTCCCCTACCATCTGACCCCCATTTATCAAGTTTCATTAGGACTGCCTGCATTCTCTTCCTCTGTGGCCTGCCAATGCCACACCACAACAAGGGGGAAGTGATCAAAGAACAGGCAACAGAGCCCATGTCAGAGACAGTCCCTGCTTCCATTACTAGGCTTCCCATGTAAAAACTGAGCTGCCTATAGGCTACATCAGAGCAGGGGGTCAAGGTCCTCTTCATTCATGGTCCTTAGTTGGTGCATCAGTCTCTGCAGGCCCACATGGGCCCAGATTTGTTGGCTTTGTTTGTCTTCTTATGGAAGTCCTGTCTGCTCTGAGTCCTGCTATCCCTGCAGTCTTTCCTATAACTCCCTATGCTCTGCTCAAAGTCTAGCTGTGAGTCTTAGCATCTGCTTCAATTCCCTATGGGTGGAGTCTTCCAGATGACATTTATGGTAGGCTCCCTACCTGTTCCCTCTCTTCAACCACTTCCAGTGTCTATTATATTTGCCTGTCTGAATGAGACTTAAGCATCATCCCTAGGGTCCTCTTTGTTATTTGGCTTCTTTAGATTGCATTGAATCTGTACTGTTTTTGACAAGATGACCATTTTTACCATGTTGATCTTACCAATCCATGAGCATGGGAGATCTGTCTTCTGATATCTTCTTCAGTTTCTTTCTCCAGAGACTTGGTTTTTTTTCAAACAAGTCTTTCACTTCCTTGGTTAGGGTTACACCAAGACACTTTAGTTTTTTGTGGCTATTGTGAAAGGTTCTGTTGCCCTAATTTCCTTTTCACCCCATTTGTCATTTGTATATAAGAGGGCTACTGATTTTTAAAGTTAATTTTGTGTACAGCCACTTTGCTGAAGATGTTTATTAGCTGTAGGAGTTTCCTGATAGAATTTTTGGCATCATTCATGTATACTATCATGTTATCTGTGAATAGTGATATTTTGACCTCTTTCCAATTTATTTCTCCTTGATCTCCTTTAGTTGTTTTATTGCTCTGGCTAGGACTCAAGTATTATATTGAAGAGATACAAAGACAGTGGGCAGCCTTGTCTTGTCCCCAGTTTCAGCGGAATTGATTTAAGTTTCTTTCTGTTTAATTTGATATTGGCTATACACCTGTGATTTCTCCAAGACTTTAAACAAAAAAACAGGTGTTGGATTTTGTCAACTGTTTTTGGGCATATAAGGAGATGATATTTTTTTTCTTTAAGTTTGTTTATATGGTGGATTACATGGATGGATTTCCATATATTGAACCACCCTTGCATGCCTGGGATGAAACCTACTTGGTCATGGTAGATAATATTTGATTTGTTCTCAGATTCAGTTTGTGAGTATTTTATTGAGTACTTTTGGATCAATGTTCATAACAGAAGTTCACTTTGTTGAGTTTTTGTGTGGTTTAGGTATCAAGGACTGTGGCCTCATAGAATGAGTTTGGTTATGTTCCTTCTATTTTTATTTTGTGGAATCATTTGAAGAGTATTGGTATTAGCTCTTATATGAAGATCTGGATGAATTCTGCACTGAAACATTCTGGCCCTTAGGCTTTTTTGGTTGGGAGACTTTTGATGGCCTGCTTCTCTTCCCTTAGGGAATTGGGACTATTTAATTTGTTGACTTGATCTTGATTCAATTCCCATTTCAATTAGATTTTCATATTTTCTCACTTATAGACTTTTGAAGTAAGGCTTAATGATTTTTGGGATTTGCTCAGTGTTTGTTGTTATGTCTCTCTGATTTTGTTGATTTTAATAGTGTCTCTGTTATTTAGTTAGTTTGGTCAAAGGATTGTCTACATTGTTGATTTTCTCAAAGAATCAACTGTTGTTTTCATTGATTCTTTGAATGGTTCTCTTTGTTTCTAATTTATTGATGTTGGCCCTGAGTTTGAATATTTTCAGACATCTACACCTCTAGGGTATGTCTCCTTTTTTATTATTTTTATTTTTTGGAGTGCTTTCGGTTGTGTCATTAAGTTGCTTTTATGGGATGTTTCCAATTTCTTTCTGAAGGCAATGAGAGTATTAACTTTACTCTTAGCACAGCTTTCATTGTGTCCCATGAGTATTTGTATGTTGTGCCTTCATTTTCATAGAATTCTAGGAAATCTTTATTTTCTTTCTTTCTTTCTTTCTCTCTCTCTCTTTCTCTTTCTTTCTTTCTTTCTTTCTTTCTTTCTTTCTTTCTTTCTTTCCCCATCTCTCCTTGAGCAGAGAGTTGTTCAGTTTCCATACATGTGTAGGCTTTTTGCTATTTCTATTGTTGTTGAGGTCCAGCTTTACTCCATGGTTGTTTGATAGGACACACTGTATTATTTCAATATTATTGTATCTGTTGAGGCTTGCTTTGTTTCCTATTACGTCATCAGTTTTGGAGAAGGCTCTCTGAGGTGCTGAGAAAAAGCTATATTCTTTTTTTTGTTTGGGTGAAAAATTCTATAGATGTCTCTTAGGTCCATTTGATTCATGATGTCTGTTAGTGCCTTTATCTCTCTGTTTAACGTCTATTTCCTTGATCTGTCCTTTGAAAATAGTGAGGTGTTGAAGTCTCCCATTGTTAATGTGTGGAGATTAATCTGTAGTTTAAACTTTATTAATGTTTCCTCTACAAATGTGGGTGACCTGTATAGGGGGCATAGATGTTCAGAATTAAGATATCATATTCATGGAGTTTTCCTTTGATAATCATCTCCTTTGATTAATTTTGGGCAAAAGTCTATTTTATTAGATGTTGGAATGGCTACTCATGCTTATTTTGGGGCTACATTTGCTTGGATAACCTTCTTCCATGCGTTTACTCTCAAGTAATGTCTATCTTTGCGGCTGAATTGTGTCTCTTGTGTGCAGAAGGATGCTGGGTCTTGTTCACACATCCATTCTGTTGGCCTGTGCTCGTTTACTGGAGAGTTTAGGCCAGTGACTGTTGTCTTTATCTTGGTGTTGGCTGTGGCACTAGGTTTGTGTGCTTGTGTACTGTTAGTTTTGCTGTAGTGATTTATTTCCTGTGGTTTCCGCGGTGTAATCTTGGGTTGTAGTTTTCCTCCTAGTATCTTCTGTACGGCTGGATTTGTGTATAGATACTGTTTAAATTTGTTTTGGTCATAAAATATCTTATTTTTTATCTATGATGATTGATATACCCTGTGTTGATTGGTATAGTAGTTTAGGTCACCATCTGTTTTCTCTTAGAGTCTGCATGACTTCTGTCCATGCCATTTTGGCTTTCATAGTTTCTGTTGAGAAATCAGGCACAATTTTGATGGGTTTGCCATTACACATTACTTGGCTTTTTTCCCTTGTAGCTTTCAGTATTTTTCTTTGTTTTGTACATTTAGTATTTTGATTATTACATGGCAAGAGGATTTTCTTTTCTCTTCTAATATATTAGGTGTTCTCTAGGCCTCTTTATGCATTTAGGCATCTCTTTAAATTGCGGAAATTTTCTTTTATGATTTTGCTGAAAATATTTCCTTGTCCTTGGAGACAGGAATATTCTTTCCCCCCATTCCTATTATTCTTATGCTTCATCATTTCATGGTGTCCTTTATTTCTTAGATATTTTGTGTTAGGAATATGCTTAGATTTAATATTTTCTTTGATGGATGCATCAGTTTCTTTCATTGTGTCTTCTACACCTGAGATTCTTTTCACCATCTCTTATATTCTGTTGAAGATGCTTACCTCTGTAGTTCCTTTTTTTGCCCCAAATTCTCCCTCTCCAGGATTTGTTCCATTTGTGTCTTCTTTAATGTTTCCTTTTCCGTCTTCAGTTCTTGAAATGTTTTGTTGCTATCTTTCACCTGTTTGTTTGTATTTTCCTGCCTTTCATTCAATTCTTTCACCTATTTGTTTGAACTTTTCTTTACTTTTTTTAGTGATTTCAGTATTTCCTTTCTAGAAGCCATAATCTTTTTGACTGTATCTTCCTGTATTTCTTTCCAGATTTTGTTTCCTTAATTATTATCTTCATAAGCATAGACTGAAGGTAATTTTTCTTGAGTTTCATTTATGTTAGGTTTTCCAGGACTGCTTGCCTTTGTATAACTGGGTTCTGGAGATGGCCTATTGCCTTGGCTTTTGTTGATTGTGTTTTTATGCTGGCCTTTGGTCATCGGGTTGTCTCTTGCATATGCTGGTAGTTTCCAGTGCACCTTTATAATGAGTCATGGGACATTTAAAAACAAAAAAAAAAACTTGTCATCGAGTTACAGCGGGACGTGGCGGCGGAGCTGCACTGAACTGGCGGGGCACCACAGCCCTCCAGTTTAAGACTAACCAGGGCCAAACCAGAGAACAGAGAGCCTAGTTACCCCATCCCTGCTGAAGTGACCACCCTGAAATCTCCAGCTGCAGCAAGACCTCAGAACCTGGCAGTGACAGCAGCACAGAACTGGCAGAACACATCAAAGAAGCAGGGCCAAACCAGAGAACAGAGAGCCCCAGATACCAAGATCTCTGCCAAGAGACCTGCCTGTAAGTGAGTGCACCCTTGAGAATCTGCAGTTCCCCAGATCCTGGGTCCTTCTAAATCAGAAGCCAGGCATCGAACCCCCCTCCCACCCACATACCCACTTTGGGAAACAGAGGGGCACTAGGGACATTGAAGTTCCTGCCCTGTGGGCCTGATTGAGGAGTTAAGACAGTTAATGCCAGAAATTGCGCTGCGATCATCATTAGCGCCTGCGACATATACAGTGCAGAGCCCTTCCCACACACTCAAGGGTTCAACATTAGCCATCACTCTGTCCCTCGAGAAACTCATCCACGCACACTTACACACACAGACACACACACACACACACACATACACACACACGCGCGTGCGCACACACGCTTGCATTTGCCCCGTTTGCGCCTGCGTACTTTCCTCCCACAGGTACAGCTAGTCCTCAGCACACTCTGAGAGTGCTCAACTTCCTGAAGAACTCTCCAGACACCAAAGAGAGACAGCACCAGTCTGATCTGCAGAATCCAAAAACAAACAGGGAAGGTTTCAGATAAGCCAATGGCCAGTGTTAGGCGAAAGAACACTTCCAACATAAATCAGGACATCATGACTTCACCAGCAAACCCCAAAATCGATGGATACTCCAATTCAGCAGAAGCACAGGAAAATGATTTTAAAGCCATGCTTGCCCAATTATTTGAGGCTCATAAAGAGGAAATGAACAAGTCTTTCAAAGAGATGGCCAGTCAATTGGAGGCAAAGAAAGAAGAAATAGACAATATCCTTAAAGAAACACAGGCAAACATAGCCAAACAAATAGATATACAAGTAGAGGAAAAATTAGTGGCATATAAGAAGGAAATGAAAAAAGAAATAGAGGCCATCGTAGAGAGACAGGAATCCAAATTCAAACACATGAAAGAAATGGTGCAAGGCATGAAAACAGAATTAGAATCAATAAAGAAAACACAAAATGAGAAAATCCTTGAGCTGGAGAACTTGGAGAAAAGATCAGGAACCACAAAAGTAAGCATCACCAACAGAATACAAGAGATGGAAGAGAGAATCTCTGGAGCTGAAGACACACTTGCAGAAATGGATACTTCTCTCAAAGAAAAAGTAAAATCAGAAAAGTTCCAATCACAAAATATCCAAGAAATCAAGGATGCTATGAAAAGACAAAATCTAAGAATAATAGGAATTCACGAAAAAGAAGACTCCAGACTCCAAGGTCCAGAAAATATTTTCAAGAAAATCATAGAAGAAAATTTTCCCAACTTAAAGAAAGAGATGTCCATAAATATACAAGAGGCCTACAGAACTCCAAATAGACTAGACCAGAAAAGAAACACATCACGTCACATCATAGTCAAAACACTAAATCTACAGAACAAAGAAAAGATATTAAAAGCAGCAAGGGAAAAAGGCCAAGTAACATATGAAGGTAGACCTATCAGAATCACACCGGATTTCTCATTAGAAACTATGAAAGCCAGAAGGGCCTGGGCAAGTATCATGGAGACTCTAAGAGATCACAAATGTCAACCCAGACTACTATACCCTGCAAAGCTTTCAATCAACATAGATGGAGAAAACAAAATATTCCATGACAAAACTAAATTTATACAATATCTACACAGCAAACCATCCCTACAGAAGATACTAGAAGGAAAACTCCAATCCAATGAAAACAAATTCACCCAAGAAAACAGGGCATACAGATAATGTCCCAACAAAAAATGAAAAGAAAACAAGCAATGAAACAGGGTTAGATCATTGACTCCATTACAAAAGGAACTAACATGCATTGGTCACTATTATCTATCAATATCAATGGACTCAACTCACCAATAAAAAGACACAGGCTAACAGAATGGTTAAGGAAACAGGATCCAACATTCTGTTGCATCCAAGAAACACACCTATGCAACAAAAACAAACACTACCTCAGAGTAAAGGGCTGGAAAACTGTTTTTCAAGCAAATGGTTCCAGAAAACAAGCTGGAGTAGCCATCCTAATATCTAATAAAATAGACTTTCAACCCAAGTCAATCAAAAAAGATAAGGAGGGCCACTATATTCTCATCAAAGGAAAAATCCACCAAGAGGACATCACAGTCTTGAATATCTATGCCCCAAATACAAGAGCACCAACATTCGTAAATAAAACATTATTAAAGCTTAAATCATACATTGATCCTAATACCTTAATAGTGGGAGAGTTCAACACTCCACTCTCACCAAGGGACAGATCAACTAGATAGACACCATATAGGGAAATAAAAGCACTCACAGAGTCCCTAAATCAAATGGACCTAATAGACGTCTACAGATCATTTCACCCAAACTCAAAAGAGTACACCTTCTTTTCAGCACCGCATGGAACCTTTTCCAAAATAGACCATATAGTGGGTCACAAAGCAAGCCTCAACAGATACAAAAGGATTGAAATAATCCCTTGTATACTATCTGACCACCATGGACTAAAGCTAGACATCAACAACAACAGAAACAACAAAAAGCCGACACGCACATGGAAACTGAACAACTTACTACTCAATGACAGCTGGGTTAAGGAAGAAATAAAGAAAGAAATTAAAGACTTCCTAGAATTCAATGAAAAGGAAGGCACAACATACCCAAATTTATGGGACACATTGAAAGCAGTGCTCAAAGGAAAATTTATAGCACTAAGTGCCTGCAAGAAGAAATTCGTAACATCACATACAAACAACTTAATGGCCCAACTGAAAACCCTAGAAAAAAAAGAAGCAGATACACCCAAGAGGAGCAGACGGCTGGAAATAATCAAACTAAGGGCTGAAATCAATCAACTAGAAACAACTAAAACTATCCAAAGAATCAATGAAACAAAAAGCTGGTTCTTTGAGAAAATCAACAAGATAGACAAACCCTTAGCCAAACTAACTAAAAAGCAGAGAGAAACTATCCAGATCAGCAAAATCAGAAATGAAAATGGGGACATAACCACAGACATTGAGGAAATCCAAACAATTATTAGGTCATACTACAAAAGCCTATATGCCACAAAATTTGAGAATCTAAATGAAATGCATAATTTTCTTGAAAGATTCCATCTACCAAAACTAAGTCAAGATCAGGTAGAAAGACTGAATAGCCCTATATCTCCCAAGGAAATCGAAGCAGTCATTAACAGTCTCCCCTCCAAAAAAAAGCCCTGGACCAGATGGCTTCAGCTTAGAATTCTACAAGACCTTCAAAGAAGTGCTAACTCCAATTCTCCTCAAGCTATTCCACAAAATAGAAACAGAAGGAACACTACCAAACTCATTCTATGAAGCCACAGTCACCTTAATACCTAAACCACACAAAGACCCAACAAAAAAAAGAGAACTTCAGGCCTATCTCTCTTATGAACATTGATGCAAAAATACTCAATAAAATACTTGCAAACTGAATCCAAGAACACATCAAAGATATCATCCACCATGACCAAGTAGGCTTCATCCCAGGCATGCAAGGGTGGTTCAACATACGGAAATCCATCAATGTAATCCACTACATAAACAAACTGAAGGAGAAAAACCACATGATCATCTCCTTAGATGCCGAAAAAGCATTTGAAAAAGTCCAACACCCATTCATGTTTAAAGTCTTGGAGAGATCAGGGATACAAGGCACATACCTAAACATAGTAAAGGCAATATATAGCAAGCCTATAGCTAACATCAAACTCAATGGAGAGAAACTTAAATCAATCCCACTGAAATCAGGGACAAGGCTGTCCATTGTCCCCATATCTCTTCAACATAGTACTTGAAGTCCTAGCCAGAGCAATAAGACAACTAAAGGAGATCAAGGGGATACAAATTGGAAAGGAAGAGGTCAAAGTGTCACTATTTGCAGATGATATGATAGTATACATGAGCGACCCCAAAAATTCAACCAGAGAACTCCTTCAGCTGATAAACACCTTCAGCAAAGTGGCAGGATACAAAATCAACTCAAAAAAACCAGAAGCCCTCCTATATACCAAAGACAAAAAGGCTGAGAAAGAAATTAGGGAAACAACACCCTTCACAATAGCCACTAATAACATAAAGTACCTTGGTGTGACTCTAACCAAGCAAGTGAAAGACCTGTTTGAAAAAAACTTCAAGTCTCTGAAGAAAGAAATCGAAGAAGATATCAGAAGGTGGAAAGATCTCCCGTGCTCATGGATTGGTAGGATTAACATTGTGAAAATGGCCATACTGCCAAAAGCAATCTACAGATTCAATGCAATTCCCATCAAAATACCAACTCAATTCTTACAGACCTTGAAAAAAAGGTTGGAAAGGGGCACGGTGGAGATGAGGGAGGGAGGGAGGGACTGGGAGGGAATGAGGGATCGGGACACGGCTGGGATACAGAGTTAATAAAATGTAACTGATAAAAAAATAAAAATTAATAAATAAATAAATAAATAAATAAATAAATAAATGCATGTGCAAAAAAAAAAAAAAAAAAGAAAAAAAGAATCTCAGCTTCATATGGAGAAACAAAAAACCCAGAATCTCCAAAATGATCCTGTACAACAACAGATCATCTGGAGGTATCTCCATTCCTGATCTCAAGCTGTACTACAGGGCAACAGTAATGAAAACTGCATGGTATTGGCATAGAAACAGAAAGGAGGATCAATGGAACCGCATAGAAGACCCAGAAATAAATCCACACACCTATGAATACTCGATATTTGACAAAGAAGCCAAATCCATTCAATGCAAAAAAGACAGCATCTTCAACAAATGTTGCTGGACCAACTGGATGTCTACATGCAGAAAAATGAAAATAGATCCATATTTATCACCCTGCACAAAACTAAAGTCAAAGTGGATCAAGGACCTCAACATAAAACCAGATACCCTAAATCAATTGGAAAAAAAGTGGGGAACAGCCTAGAACTCATTGGCACAGGAGACAACTTCCTGAACAGAACACCAACAGCACAGGCTCTAAGAGCAACAATCAATAAATGGGACCTCATGAAACTGAAAAGTTTCTGTAAAGCAAAGGATACCGTCATCAAAACAAAACAACTGCCTACAGATTGGGAAAGAATCTTCACTAACCCTTTATCTGACAGAGGACTAATATCCAGTATATACAAAGAACTAAAGAAGCTGAAAAGCAGCAATCCAAGTAATCCAATTAAAAAATGGGGAACAGAGCTAAACAGAGAATTCTCGACAGAGGAATATCGAATGGCAGAAAAACACTTAAAGAAATGCTCATTCTCATTAGCCATCAGGGACATGCAAATCAAAACGACCCTGAGATATCACCTTACACCCATCAGAATGGCCAAGATGAAAAACTCAAGCGATAACACATGCTGGAGAGGTTGTGGAGAAAGGGGAACCCTCCTCCACTGTTGGTGGGAATGTAAACTGGTACAACCACTCTGGAAAGCTATCTGGCGCTTTCTAAGACAAATAGGAATAGTGCTTCCTCCAGACCCAGCTATACCACTGCTAGGTATATACCCAAAGTTTGTTCAAGTACACAAAAAGGACACTTGCTCAACCATGTTTATAGCAGCTCTATTTGTAATAGCCAGAACCTGGAAACAACCCAGATGTCCATCAACGGTGGAATGGGTACAGAAATTGTGGTATTTTTATACAATGGAATACTGCTCAGCAATCAAAAAGGAGAAAATCATGAAATTTGCAGGCAAATGGTGGGATCTAGAAAAGATCATTCTGAGTGAAATATCCCAGAAGGAGAAAGACAAACATGGGATATACTCACTTATATAGACCTATAAGATATGATAAACATAATGAAATCTATACACCTAAAAAAGATAATCAATTGAGCGGACATGGGGTAAGATGATCAATCCTCGTTTAGAAGGACAGATGGGATGTGCATTGAACGTATGACAGGAGTCTACTGAGCGCATCTGAAAGACTCTAACTAGCAGTCTTTTCAAAGCAAAGACTCATGACCAAACCTTTGGCAGAGTACAGGGAATCATAAGAAAGAAGGGGAGTTAGTCTGATGGGGAAAGGATAGGAGCTCCACAAGGACCAAATATATCTGGGCACAGGGTCTTTTCTGAGACTGACATTCAACCAAGGACCATGTATGGATATAACCTAGAACCTCCACTCAGATGTAGCCTGTGGTAGCTCAGTAACCAATTGGTTTCCCAAAGTGAGGGGAACAAGGATTATTTCTAACAGGAACTCAATGACTGGCTCTTTGGTCTCCCCACCCCCGAAAGGGAAGAGCAAGTCCTGTTAGGCCACAGAGGAGGGCTTTGCAGCCAGTCCTGAAGATACCTGATAAAACAGGATCAGATGAATGGGGAGGAGGTCCCCCCTATCAGTGGACTTGGAAAGGGGCACCGTGGAGATGAGGGAGGGAGGGAGGGACTGGGAGGGAATGAGGGATCGGGACACGGCTGGGATACAGAGTTAATAAAATGTAACTGATAAAATAAATAAATAAATAAAATAATAATAATAAACAAAACTTGTCATCATGAGTTTCTGTAACTAGGCTTATGTTCATTTCTTTCTTCATGTCTTTTAACTTAGTATCATATTCAGTTATTAATTACTGTACATTTAAAATAACCTTTAGCTTCTGATGTGGAAGTATTTTGCCAGGATGGCCTAGGCTATCACAATTGGTTTCCCTTGTCATTTCAGCTTTATGTACTCTCGGCAAACTAGGAAAAAAACAGAGACTGGTGGAAACTCTGATCCTTGTTATGGTAAATAAGTGATGTGTGTTCACTAGCCTTATTTCTTCTTAGCACTGCTTCGGTGCACTCACAGGGCACTGTACATCTTTGTGCCACTTTACTTTCCCTCTCTATTGCTTTCTTATTTGCCTCTAGAATTTCTACATATTTTATTTTTTAATATGTGTTAATTGGAATAAAATTATATCACTTCACCCTCCCTTTTATCCCCCAGCCCTGTCAACAACCATTCTTCAAAGCCATCCAATTTCTCTCTCACTCATAATAGCCACGTCTTCTTTGACTATATTGACACACATAAAAACTCAAACACACATTCACAAATGTGTATAATTATATCTTTAATTTTTAATTAACATGGTTTATTCTTTTGCTGTTATGACTTCATTGTCTTGTTGTTTTCTGAGAGAATATAAATGCATAATGGAATCCTCAGTCCTAGTCCTTCACCCAAGGACCTTGATAAGTCTCTGAAAAGCTGTTGTGTACAAGAAGAGCAAGGCAAACTTACTTTGGATGACTTCTTTTGTTTCTGAAGTTTTCATCTATTTGTTTGTCCTTGCTTTCAAAATATTCTTTTGTTTTGAAAACATGACTTGTTAAATTAATGCAGTTCCTTCTGCTTTTGATGAGATATAATGTCTGGCAGCTCCAACCTATTGTACTTTGGGTAAAAGCAGAAGGTAAATCCTTGGATCTTAAATTTGGTACTTCATGCTCATGCTGTCTTTGCTTCTGTATTTTTCATAGATAATCAAGTGTTGTGAAAATAAATAGTCTCATACCTACTCACAAGGAAATAGCTCTTATTAAACTCAGTGAGCCAACACACACAGAAAGAAAACATGAAACTGAGATTTCAGGTAGAAAATGAGAATGGGAGAGTCAGAAGAGGTAAGTGGGGTGTGTGAAGTGGAATAAAATTCACTATATAAACATGTAAATTTTTCAAACAATTAAAAATGTTTGTATTTATGCTCTGGCTATTTTTATGTCAATACTAACATAAGTTAGTATTATCAAAATGTCAAGAACAACATTTGAGAAAATGCCTCCATAAGATCTCGCTGTAAGGCAATTTTTAAATTAACGATCACCGAGGAAGAGCCTAGCCCATTATGGGTGATGCCATCTTTGGGCTCGTAGCTCTGGCTTTTATAAGAGAGCAGGCGAAAAGAAAAAAAAAAAGAAAGAAAGAAAGAAAAGGCCAAGATAGGCAAGCCAGTAAGAAGCACAACTCAGTGTCCTCTGCATCTGTTCCTGCCTCCATGTTTTGGCCCTATTTGAGTACTTGTCCTCATTTTCTTCAATGATGAACAACTGTGTGGAAGTGTAAAATGAATAGACCCTTTCCTCCCCAATATGTTTTTGATTATGGTGTTTCATCACGGCAACCATAACCCTAAGTGACACTATTTATTTATTTTCCTAGATTAAATTAAATTTTTGAGATTACAATTGAAGCAAACAACTATATAATGCTTGTGTTGATGTTACAAATTAATTCAAAGTTGAGAAATAAACTGTATTACTCCCAGTTGACTAATATTTTTATTTTGATTAATGTCAACACTGTCAAGCCATAGTTTATTCCCATTACTGTATGAATTGAACAGTATACTGTGGCTTTTCATTGCCTGTCTTACATCTCTTTTCTAGGTCGTTATTATCCCTCCCATGAGAAAATACTAATCATTAAAAAAAACTTGCGTCCATTCACTTTATGTAACCAACTTCAGTCTAGTATCTGGCACAGTCTTGGCTTAGTTCACCTCTTCTGGAGCCATATAACCTTGCTGCTACCTCCTTTTTTCTTCAAGTCATTATTCAAGAGAGATAAAATGTTATTCCAATAATCTTTTTTTCCTTTTTTATATTAATTAGAGTTTATTCACTTTGTATCCCATCTGTAGCCCCCTCCTCATCTTCTCCCAATCCCACCCTCTCTTCCTCATCTCTTCCCATCCTTCTCTAAGTCTATTGATAGGGGAGGTCCTCTTCTCCTTCCATCTGACCCTAGCCTATCAGGTCTCATCAGGACTGGCTGCATAGTCCTCCTTCGTGGCCTGGTAAGGCTGCTCCCTGATCAGGGGGAGTGAACAAAGAGCAGGCCACTGAGTTTATGTCAGAAATCTTTAAATCAAATATATTTAACTCTAGTTTCCACCGCTAAAGCTTACTTTCCTCAAGAATGTCCACTATATGTGCATGAGTGTGTGTGTATGTATAAAGAATTAATAATCCTATGTAATTCAGCCTTAATTATATTTCTATTTTTAATGATTCATTCAGCCTCATGTTGTTAATTTTGAGTAATATAGCTTTTAATTTTTTAATGTGCCTAACTTCTCCTCACTTCAAGGATTTCTAGCTATGTTGCTGGCCTTCCCTAAATATTTTTTTTCCAATTTATTTTTTCCCTAAGATATCTAACCTTATGGCATCATCTCCTGACATATTCATAGTTTCAAATATTCCCCATTCATTCAGACCGCAACCTCTCCTATTTTCCCAGCTGTAAAATTAAGAGGAATTTTGTTTTTATATACTGTGTTTCTAATTTATGAAAATCTGACTTGTTAAAATCGCCTAACTTCTGACACTTATCACTTAGCTTCAAAAGTTGCCATTTTGTGGCAAAATTTATATTTTCTATGTCTCTACCCATCAATCATTCATTTGGATTTTTAAGACATTTTAATATGAATCTTTAAAAGATGAGAATAACCTCCCCTATTAGTGGACTTGGGGAGTGGCATGCAAGCAGAGGGAGGAGGGAGGGTGGGATTGGGAGGGGAGGAGGGAGGGGCTTATGGGGGGATGCAGAATGAATAAAGTGTAATTGATGAAAAATTTAAAAAAAAGGGGAAAAAATAAAAAAAGATGAGAATATTTTAAATGATTATTTTATACCTACAATTTTACAGTATTTTTATATTTTACTATCATTTTTATATTACCACAAATAACTCTTGCTTATTTCTATTTGCTTTCACATGCTCTTAAAATAAGTATACTTTGTAAAGAATTAATTTTACTCTTCAATACTCATTTATTCATTTATCTGTCCTATCATTTGTCTATTAAAGAATTTCCAGCTAATTAAACTTTGCTTATTTGCTTTAAAATTCAATTTGCCATTGCTGTTCCGTTGTGACATTTCACCCAGTGCTCTTTCTTTGTGGCTTCTAAGTTGCTGCAGTGAACAACCCTTTCTTGGGACATACTGGACTGGACTGAATTTTTATTTTTCATGCTGTGTAACAATGAAATTTGGAGAAGAATCTTTTAAATCGATGACATAATTTCCTGTGAGGAAAGGGTCTATCGTTTGCTAAACAATGATAAACATGGCAAACGTTTTTTGTTTGATCACCCTTAAATTTTAAAGTGGTGGCTAAGAAAAAATTCAGAGATCCATTTAAACTGTGATGATTGAACTATGTCCTCTGACTGCTAACACACAACAGTGTGGCGACCTGCAAATATGAAGGGAGGACAAACCTTGAGACAGAGTCCATGAGGTGAGAAGTCAGTGTGTGGCTCAGTTAATAGGCTCAGTTAACTCTAGCGAGGGCATTTTCTTTGTTAGGCATGCACAAATACTCTTCATGATTGAGATAAGTGTAAACTTTGTATGTCTTTATGGCTTTTTCTTTACTTTCTGTTGTTTGATCCAAAAGCTGTCAACTAGACACAAATATCATATTTTTCACTCTCTTCTTAAGCATAAGTTATTTCTGCCTTTCTTCCTACAATGACAGGACCAAGTACAAAATTATACTCATGCCTGTGTGCTGCCTGCTCTGGTGCTGTAGGTCCATTCCACAGTAATTTGATGAATCATGTAAGCAGAAGTCGTTTGTCAAAAATACATTTATTGGAATCAGAATTATTTTATGTGCAGGGGTTGCTGGATTGGTTTGCAGGCTCTTACTAAATAATTCATCAAATTTTGATTTTCTAGAAATATAAAAGAAACACATAATAAAATTAAATAAGAGTCTTCTGTCTTGTAAAAGTACTTCAAAGGAGATGTAATTGTATGTCATTGTCATACCATAAATACAATTATGCAGAATTCAGTACTTGAATAGGTATGAATGTGTTTGAAAATACACACCATAAAGAGTGATGATACATTGTTGTGACTGAGTTCTAAAATAGTATTTTCCCCTTCTCCTACCATGCTATTTTCTATTTCTTCCCCATGCCAGTGGAGAGAAGAGCATCAAATTAACTTCCCAAAAGAAACTTTCCCAAATCATTCTTCCTAAGCCTTACAGACCTTTGTCTTCATGCACAAGAAATACATCCTAGTTATCACACTTCAGTTAGCAAGAATCAGAATTATAAATGCCAAGAAGCAATGTTAGTAACATTTAGGGACTTTGTGTGTGCGTGTTTTATTAAATTTTTATATTTTAATATTAATTACTCAGTGGCTGGCTCTTTGACTTCCCCATCCCTGAGGGAAGAGCAGCCCTGCTAGACCACAGAGGAGAACACTGCAGCCAGTCCTGATGAGACATGATAAGCTAGGGTCAGATGGAAGGGGAGGAGGACCTCCCCTCTCAGTGGACTTAGAGAGGGGCATGGAAGGAGATGTTGGAGGAAGGGTGGGTTTGGGAGGGACTGAAGGAGGGAGCTACAGCTGGAATACAAAGTAAATCAACTGCAATCTTGGAATTCTGAGTTTCACTCACCTGGAATTTAGCTGTACTACATGGAGCTGAAGTCAGGAGCGATAAACAGTGTTGGCTGCTTGCATCTCCAGGGAAGATGATGTAGCTTTTGACAGTCAAAGCACGGGAGGGAGAACAACCATCTGCTTGCTCACACTGGACTGGAGCAAAGCTCCTGACGTCCTGCTTCAGCTGGGGAGGATGATGACAATGAACAGTGCCAGGGCTACCCTCCCTTTTCACTCTCTTACTGACTTATACCAGACTCGGTTGCAATGATGTTTCCATACCTCATGCAGGGCCAGAGATCAATTGTCACAAAGTTTACAAAGATACTTTTGATGGACAGAGGGCCTGTGCAGATCCTCACACCACCACTGAAGACATTTTTACTGAAATTTAAACCTATTTTGAAAGTTCTTAATATTTTTTTGTGTGTGTATTCCAAAAGTTAGTAAAGTGCTCCAATGTTTAGACTGGGAAATTCATAATGGGTGATGCATTGGATTAATGACATTTCTGTTGGGTTCACATTGATCTGTAATGTCATTTAAAAAATTAATTATTTGGGAACATAAAAAGTTAAAAAAAAGTGGATACCCTGCTTCTCTTCTGAGCTGCTAACTGAAGTCTAGCAGCCAAACCTCTGAACTACTGGGCCTAAGAGGCTTCTTTATTTGTATTTTATTTGTGATTAAATAAAATAAACTGAAATATCTCTCTAATCAAACCTTGAGGTGACAAATTTTCTCTACATAAAATGCATGATAGGAAAACCTAAAACTCTTTTAAATGTTATTACAGTGTATACTCCCAGGACACGATAGCAAAGGCCCCTGTTAGCAAATGTGTTACTGGACTGCGGGATTGACAGGGAACTCATTGCTTTTGTGAAAATCCTCCAGCCACCTTTAAATCCTCCCATGTACCTCTCTCCTCTCCCATTGAAATTCATGTTCTTTTCCATATTAATGAATTATGTTCATCAATTTTTTAAGAATAAAATAGTTAGTAGTATACTTCCTGTGGGCATATGTTATTTTGCCTGTTTCCCTTCTCCTATATTTCTCTCTCTCTGACTTTCATATGGACCTCCTAATTTCACTGATCAGATAATTTGTATCCTTATTTTTAAAAATAAAATGAGGTGTATTACAACCAAAGGGAAGATTAAAAAAAAGAGAAGGGAAAAATACATTCAGATTAAGCAAAATTCTATGTCTGTGTGTATAAGAGTTTATAGAAGTCAAGTATAGAAATACTACTACAGAGCAAAGAGAAGAAATTTTTGAAAAAAAAAAGAGAGACTGGGTATGATTTAAAAAACAAAAATTAAAACAAACAAAGAAAGAAAGAAACAAAGAAACAAAAAATCATTTAACCCAAATGTCCACAGGGTGATGAACCATTAATTTTTTGAAGCTGTTGGAGGTAATATAATCTCTAAAAAGTACTGGTCAAGTAGCTAACTTGAGATAAGGAATTACAGATAATTTAGGATCTACTCTATGGGGAGCCAAAGTATCTATGCGTTTGGAGAGTCTTCCATTGCCGCTGTGGATTTAATGTGAGTGTGGTGGGTGTTAGACGCTGTACCATTGAAAATAAAAGGATCCTTTTCAGAGGCTGGAAAATACTACACTGAAATAACCAGCAATCAGTGGGTGTAGATCTTTCCACTTGGATTTTGTGTTTTCGGTAAAAAAAGAAATATTGAAAATACCATGATGTTCCTTTTATTCTACAGAGACACATGAGAGAAATCAAAGTTTGTGTCTGTAGTGTCCTCTTGAGCTTGTTTGTATCTGGGTGGAGATAATATAAGTACTTCCTTCAGGAGAGGAAATGAGGACTATGCTACCTAATTTGTTTGCTGAGCATTTTCATGAACCTTCCTGGAAGACATTTAGCCACTCATGCATTAAAATAAATCCATAATGTAAATTTAATTTGCTAAAAAGCTTATATATAAATAACCAAACCACATTATAATCAGTATTTTAAGCTACCATAATTATGTGATGCTGGCCTGGTGAAGAGGGCAAAGAGTTGAATCCAAATGCCTGTGGCTTTCTGCCCTACTTGTAACCACACATATTCTTCCCTTACTACTGAGGATGCAGTTTATCTTATTGCTGTTTCCTTTACCTATGAGGGGTAAGAGAGAATTTATTATTGATATCTAGAAGACTCTGACTTTCAAAGTTCAGAGTTGACATTTTAATTTAGCACCTGAACATCCATATTCATTTTTCCTGCTTGCTATAACTGGAGTGACCTCCTGGGGAAACAGGATCTTCAGGAGATATGCTGTTGAGTGACAGATGACAACAGATCTTGTAGAATAAATAAGCTGGAGACTTCACCTCTGACTCTGCTACTGAGAGGGAAAGACATATTTTGTATGTTCCCATGCTCAAGACTACCATAAATGAATGAGATAGGTGGGGTAGTGTTCCTGTCCATGGAGATACGATGTGTTATTTAAAAGTGACCTGATAAGAAACCCTCACGGTGCATATATAATAGGGTAGAAGGGGTCAACAATCTAACTTACTACTCATATCAAAATCACATGGACAATATAGTATCTTTCTAACATTACTCTCATGCTTCTTTAGGGTCTTTGGAAAACAGGAATAAATGTAAGACAGATTCGAATAATAATTGTGCTTATTGCTCAATTCTGTTAAATGAGGAGCTTTTGGCCACTTATGCACTGCAGAAACAGCATATCTAGTAACCTGTGGAAAGAAGGGTGGGCAATGAGACTGCTACCATTCAAACATTGGTAGGCATGTTCTAATGATGAGCTCTTGCTCCTGAATTTGAAGATTTTGGTCAGGACGATACTTCTCATCATGGTTGCAGATCCTTGTCACTGTGTTTGAAGTGTTGTCTGATTCCATCATTTTTTATATTACTCTTTCATGCCCCCCTTCTTTTTGTTTGGAGATGTACCTACTACAAAACAAGACATTCAAAGGCAACTCCACTTGTGGGGAAACCAGAACATTCCATGCATGACTACATGAGATTGCATGCTCATAAAAGAACAGAAGAAAGAACTGAAGGTGTATAAAATGTTTTTGGCCAGCTCTTGGAACAGAGACAGTCAATAGCAGAGATGGCTCAGTGGTTAAGAGCACTGTCTGCTCTTCCTTAGTTCCCAATTTCAATTCCCAGCAACCACATGGTAGCTCAAAACCATCTATCATGTGATCTGATTCCTTCTCCTGGAATGTAGGTATATATAGTCATAGCAATAAGACAAAAAGTACACATACACAAAAGAGATTACACTGACCCAGGAAGAGGGAGAAATTAGCAATAAGAGTTTATACATCATCTTATTAAAATTTCCAGTTCTCAATTTAAAAAATTACAAATCCTACAGTAACAGACAGACTTAGAAGACACTAGGACAGTAGGATACAAACCGTAACTGAAAAAGGCTCCCAAAATGGGAGTAAGACTTGACTAATGTTCAAAGTTTTGTTTGTTTGTTTGCTTGAGGCTGGGTCTCACTATGTACTTCTAAACCTATCCTGGAATTCACTGTGTAGACCAGTCTAGCCTAGAATTTAGAGATCTGCTTGACTATGCTTCCAAACTTCTGGGATTAATAGCATACACCACTAATTCTTTAGAAATGATCAAAATTTTTTAAAAGTCAAGGGAAGGAAAAATGAATGAAATAGAATTTTCATCAATGTAACTTAACATACATGCATAAAAACAATAATAAATATATGCACAACTAATATGGATATGGAAATTGTATGGATATATATGAATACTTATGTAAAATACAAATGTTTAAATAGTGTTTATGCTATGACATATATAAGCTGAGAAAAAAGTAGTAAATGAAAAATTCAAATGTAACAACTAAAATTCAGCTCTAAACAGTCAGGAGAAATGTTAGTGGCCATTACTACAAAGCGAACTCTGTGAGCTCAAGGCCAACTTGGTCACACAGGGGTTCAGGTCAATCAGATGTATATAATTTGACTCTGCCTTAAAACCAAAATGAAAGTTAAAAAAAAAGAAACAAAAACCCTACTTTATAATTTAATATTGTATAAATCAGAATGCCTCAGATAAAAAAGAAGGACAGAAATGTTATTGTGGATGTAAGTACAGGAGAACAAGATTAACTGTTACTGGGAGTGCAAAGTAGTGTAGCCATTATAGAGGTCTTGGAGCTTCCCCTCAATGCAACACATGCTTGCTGCAGTACCCCTGGGTTTACCCCCAAAGGAGTCTAATACCTACTACACACATAGGTGTTCAGCTTTGTTCATATTGCTCGCTTTAAAATAGACTGGAAATGGGAACAGACCATATAACATAAATTAATGAACATATAATGGAAATTCTGTGAACATACACTATTCAATTGTAAAAAAATGAAATTCACATGTACATGAATGTATCTGCAAATGACTCTTCTGCAGCAGGGAACACAGAAAGACAAATGCTGCATGTTCTCAGTCAACGTGGAAGCTAGTTTAGAATTTTTTAAATGTGTGTTTAAGTTGGAATACCCATAAAAGGCAGAAAAGTAGTAAGAGGGATGAGATACATCAAGGATGGGGGAATAGAACATAGGTGATATGAGTAGAGGAGAGAAGAATAATAGAACAAAAAATTAATAGGTAGGGGCTTTCACACAGGGAAGAGGAGGGCGCATGGGGAGGGAGGGATAGCTAACACGATGCTCAAGTAGATGCCTCTACAGTCGTGTAGATACAGGCAGCATTAAGTGGACTCAGCTTTAAACAAGAGGACATGCCCTTAGGAGGAAAAGGAGAAGTGATGGACAAAAATCTTGAGGGAAAAGGATGAATGTAAATTGATCTAAACACATTTTACACATTTATAAAATTCTTTAACAATTAAAAATAAATTTAAAAAGGATAAAATACTCAACCATTGTGAAAGACATAATTGTGTGAGAGATAACTGAAATTCACACCACAGTCCTAAAAGGCTAAAAATTTATACATAAAATAGTTCTTTTATATGGAGAACTTTCAAGAAACAGGACAGGAATCTACCACAGAGGGCCTCTGAAAGACTCTACCTACCAGTGTATCAAAGCAGACTCTGAGACGCATAACCAAACTTTGGGCGGAGTGCAGGGAATCATATGAAAGGCAGGGGACTTAGTAAGACCTGGAGAGGACAGGAGCTCCACAAGGACCAAACGTATCTGAGCTCAGGGTTCTTGTCTGAGATTGATTCTCCCATCAAGGACCATGCACAGATATAACCTAGAACCCCTGCTCAGATGTAGCCCAGGGCAGCTCAGTATCCAAATGGGCTGCCTAGTAAGGGGAATAGGGGCTGTCTCAGACATGAACTCTGTGGCTAGCTCTTTCACATCCCCAAACCCTGTGGGAGGAACAACCTAGGTAGGCCACAGAGAAGGACATTGCAGCCAGTCCGGGTAAGACCTTATAAGCTATGGTCAGATGGAAGAGGAGGAGGACCTCCCCTAGCAGTGGACTTAGAGAGGGGCAGGGAGGAGACAAGGGAAGGAGGGTGGCATTGGGAAGGAATGAAAGAGGGGGTTACAGCTGGGATACAAAGTGAATAAACTGTAATTAATATAAAAATAAAAATAATTAAAAATGATTTCAAAAAATATTTCTAAACTTTCTAAAACTATATATTAGCTAATGCAATCCCATCAAAACACAGTACTTTTGGTTTTTATTTTGTTTTGTTCATTTGTTTGCAGAAACAGAAAAGTTCATCAAAGATAACTTTGATATGTAAACATAACATCAAGGTTTTGCTAAAATATATGAAAAGAAGAATAAGTTATAAAACTTACTTTTTCTTATTTACAAATATACACCAGGCTATGCACCAGTCAAAAATGTTGTACTAGCATAAACACAGATCTTAAAGGAACATAATGAATCGTCACCCCTCCAAAAAAAGAAATCCTTGATCATGTGTTCAAATAAGTCTTGCTAAAGACATCAAGACAAGTCACAGAGGAATTCATGGAAAATCTTCCCAAAGACTGATAATGGAGTAATCAGCTAGCTGCTGTTTAAATTGGATTATTATTTATTGCTTATAATGAAATGTTCACTTAAAATAAGTCAAATATTAAACATAAGAAATTAATAATGAAACTCTTAAAAAAATAGAGCCTGGGCTTTTGCAAGATTATACTGTAAAATGGTTTCTTGAATATGAAAACATGACAAAATCAACAATATAAAAAATAGATTAATTCAATGTCATGATAATCAATAATTTTTTTGTGCATCAATAAATTGTCAAAGAATTTGTGATAAACCTTGCTTTTGGGTGTAAAGACCTGGAAGATGACCTCAGGAGCAGATACCTGCTAGTGTGTCATTCACAGTGTCTAGAACGTGGGACCTAATGTCCGCCAATGAAGAAGACAGCTACAGTGGCAGGCATACGTATGATAGACGCAGATTACATTACATAATAAATGGTATCATTCAATCATGAGGTGAAGAAAAGTAGCTGCCAGTGTCTGACAGAAAGTAGGAAGGGGAAATTGTGTTTAATAAGTTTCAAATTTCAGTCTTTTAGAAGTAAAGGCTTGCTGCTAATAGATGGGAATAATGACTGTCCAAAAAAATATAGAATGCAGTTGATATTGCTGGACTCTATACTTTAAAGGTACTACTATACTAAATTGTATGCAGTGTTTATGTTATTACAGTGACAAGAAATGAAAAAGAATTTCAGTACTAATGCAATCAGGTATGCTGATACATATGTAAACTTCTTTGTAAAATGTCTATTTCAACATTAAAAGTGAAGAAATTAGGCTGTGTGTGAACATATGCTCGTATGTAATTGCAGTCTTCATTTGAAGACCATCATTACTGTTCTGAGATATATATGTACTGGAGAGGGCTGTGGATTCCCTTTGGAGCTGTCATGGATAAAGAAAGGAGCTGTGTTAATTGACATGTCAGTACTGTCAAGGAGCTAATTTCTGGCTCTGAGCACTGATCCACTGCCCTATTCTGGATCTTCTCTCAGCTTTGGTTACTGAAAATAACATAATAAAATTTCAGGAAAAGAATTTTCTTGTGGTGATGTCAACAGGTTTCTGTTTACTGAGCGAAAGAATGATGATCTTAAATATTTAATTCTAAGAAAAATGTTAAAAAAATGCTACCTTCAGAGCCTCTATAACTCCTGCTGACAGCAACATAGGAAATATGAGAAGAGAAGGATCAAAGTCTATTTTTGAATGAAGCACAATCCTAGAAACAAACAAGTTGGACAAAGTCACTGAGTATGTGCAGGAAGGGTAATTAGTATGTGAATGCATGCTTGTTGGTTTGTATGAAACAACAGAATATAACAGTGTTGCTCATAAGTCAGACTGATCATGATGAAGATTGTTCTAGACAGGGAGGAACTCTCTCTTCAACTGTAGGACTTCATTGCTTGTTCTGGGTATTGTCATCATCCGTGATTGGACTTTACCTTATTTTACTCAGCTGTAAGCAGTAACTGTGAGACAAGAAGACAGATTGAGCAGCATTGATAACTAAGTGTCGACTACGTGTACTTGAAGATCTATATAAATGCCTTTCCAAGCTCCTAACTTATCCTTCCCTATAAATCTTTCAAATTGTTACCATTATCAAACATACTGAAGCAACAGGAAGTTGAGTGAAGATGGATGAGTCACAATTCAATCTAAAAGTTTATGACTAACATCTACTAACATTAGTATTTGAATTTACCTGTATATTAATAAAAATGCCCTAACTTGGGACCTCTGTAAATAAGATTATTGTTATTGCACCTTCACCAGGCAGGTATGCTGTGGAAGAGCCAGGCTCATGCCCCACTGTGATCTCCTGGACACTAGGTTATTTGTAGCCAGTCTTTGCTACTTTCTGGGTTCTGCTTTTCCCACCCTTTATTCCCCTGCCCCCATTTCACTCCCTAATACTAGATAGGAGCCAAACAAGGATAGTGGGCAGAGAGGAAATAGGAAAAAAAAAACTGAATCTAATTTCTTTCATTTTGTTTCTTCTTAGACCAAGGCTAATAACAAAGCATAACCAAACCTCCTAAATAACCAAGAACCACAGACCCCACCTCTCTGGGCTTTTGCATTTATATCTTCTCTGAAAACTTCCAAGAATTCCAAGGGTCACACAAACACAGAAACTATCTGCAGCTGGCAAAACCGACTAGAGCTCAAGGCAAATCATGGGCAGCTGCTGTGGACAGTCCAAAGCAGCTCCATATCCCCACACCTGGGATTAAACTGAAAACACTTTCTTATAGTATTCATGAGTTTTTTAAACAAAACAAAAACTCCAAAATGTCACCACAGTTGATGTCTGTGGCACATGTTACCACAGAAAGCCATGTGGATGTCCATGCTTTGTGCTGCAGCCTGAAGCCACATCAATATCCACAGGTCATGCTCACCCCGCCCCAGCAGCTAAATTGATGTGAGTGGCCTGCACTGCCACCTGAGTCCATGTTGGTACCCGTGGTCCAGGCAGCCTCCAAAGGTCTTGTCTGGCCTAGTATCCTTCTGCAGCACAGACCATGTGGTCTGTGTTGTTGCCAGGAACCATGTGGAGGCCCATGATCTGTGCTCCCCCTGGCTGTGAAGAGCAAGGAGGCTACTTTTCCTGTGATATTGATGACTGCAGATGCACAGTTGGGAGTGGGGGGAATGGAAGGCTTCTATGGCAACCCTTACCCCCAACCCCATACCAAAAACAAAAACAAAAAAGGTTAACAGCCTAGACAGGAAGCCAGTGAGGAGAACTTTGAAAAGTGTGAGATGCTGAAGAGCAGCTCTCTACAATTGATAGCTTCTGGTGGAGCATGGGAGGGGAAGGACTCAGTTCTAGCTAAAGGGTTAGCCGCTGAGAGTTTGACCATGCTCCAGTGAGTATACAGATAACACAAATTGGATGTGTTTTCTTTCGTGTGTGTGTGGGGAGAGGGGAATTGTGTTGGGGGGGGGACAAGGTAGCAGGCAGGCGTGGAAGGACTGGGAAGTGACTGTCATGGGAGCATGATGTGAAACTCTCAGGAATGAATAAGAAAAAAAATGTGGGGGAAAGAGATTATTGCTAGTAATGAGTTGTTTCTTAAGTAATTCAACCAAAATATTTTCTCATAGTTAAGGTGTTTGAGAAGAAAGAAGGAACAGACAATCTTGAGCTACTTTTTATCCTGTCAGGGAATATCTTCAGCTTACCACTTACTGTAATTACTCATGCAATTAACTGAGCATTATTGAAGCAAAATCTGGCTTTAAAATAAAACTATGCTTTTGAAAGCAGTCAGAGAAGCTGAGCTTTAAGAAGTCAGCAGTTTGGGAGCAGAAAGAAAAAGAGTTTATAAAGAAAACTCTATTAAAGCCATCAACTTCCCCTTGCTTAAGGTCAAACACTTGCTGCATGCTGAAATATTATTATATTAAAAATGGGTTCCAATAGTCATAAGTTTTCTTGCTTTTGTCAGGTTTATGCCCATAGTCTTTCTGTTTGGCCACTGTTGTGTTAATGTTTGTGAACCAATGACTAATCTTGGATACCTACAGTTCTGAAATAATAAAGAGAGAGGGGAAAAGATGAACATGTGGTCTAAGGGAGATTCCATTAATATATTCTTACACAGTGGCAGTCATTCTGGTATAAAGCTGTTGATTTACAGTTGTAGGCAGGAAAATCTATCAGTAAAGTAAACACAGTCACATAAACCCTTCTTAAAAGTCAAAAGACTCGGGCAAAGAAACACAGGAGCAAGTTTCCTCTCACACTGTGTGTTTGGCTCCCCTCCTTGAAGTCAGTCTATTCCCAGAAGATTATGTTTCAAGGCAAATTAGCCTCTAACATCTACATAATGCATCAAGGTCAGAAAATAACTGCTTTTTAATCACTTAACGAAGAAAGCACACCATCCTAATAACAATCCTATCAAAGAGAAATAATTTTATCAAGATTCAGATGTCTAATTCAATGGACTGTATATAATATTCGTAATCTTCCCTAAGTCAAGTACATACAGAATAAACATCCAATAGCTTTAAGACTACTTGAATAAACAGAATGAAAAGACAGGAAGGGGGTAGAATTAGTGTATTGAATGTGAGTTATAAGCATGTCTGCAACTCTAAAGCAATCAAATGTATTTCCAAATTTGATTTATTGAAATAACTATAGGTGTTCAGGTGTGGTGTGTATCTCAGATCTATGAAATGAGTTATTAATGGATGCGAACAATCAATCATTGTGTCTCCTACATTCATAATCACATATTGATGGTCAAGAAAATTTTAAAATCCCCTTAATTTTTAAATCCACATAAGAATAAAGCTAGAGTTAAAACTTACAATTTATTACATTTTTAGTCTAACCTAAAGTAAGCAGTAAGCAATGATTAATTCACATGTTGTTGAAACAAAATACTTGACAAAAGCAGCCTAAGGAGGAAGTTTGTTCTGGCTTACAGGCTGAGGGGATCCATTCTGTTACAGTGAAGAAGACATGGCAGCGGGAGTGAGAGACTACGCAATACCGTCTATCAGGGAGCAGAAAGCGATGCTCAGACCAGCTTCCCCTTAGCCCATGAGGTGCTGTTGCGTATTGTTGAAGTGCATCTTCCCAGGCCAGTTAACCTGACCAAGGTGATCTATGCCTGGCAAACCTCACAGGTGGTTCTAGATCCTGTGTAGTTCACAATGATTGTTAACTATCACTGTGAGCATTTGGACTTGCAAAAAAAAACTGAACCTTCAGACCAGTTGCTGAACTATCAGTACTTTATTTACTTCCTCTTGGTCTAGTCATATGATATATTGTCTAATTCTATTCACTTTTGTCTCAAATGTATCTTGAACAGACTTTCAGTGGAAAGTGTTCTCCAGGGCCTTTGGGGATTAATAATGACCACAACAAATATGATATTCATCTTCATTAGAAATTGCATAGCATACAAGAGCTTATAAAGCTGTGGCTTCTAAGCCTAGGCTCTAACTGCTCCAACTGGATAGACTGGGCCACCCAATGATATTCCAGTTAAAGACAAAAGTTATGCTGAAATTCAGAGATAGATTCAATGTGGCCACACTGGGTAAAAGTCACTGTTTCAATGTCCGAGTACGAATGTAAATTCGGGGGTTAAATAAAGGGATAATTAGATCAGAAAGTAGAGTCATGTGAAAATGAGCAGCCTGTGAAGATGTGGTCATTGCTGTTATTGTCATGCCTGTGGCATTGCAAGGAAGCCAAGAGAAATCTTTAGTGCTTTCCTTGCTTGAAGGGATTGATGTAGTTCCCACAAGATGCTCAGCTTTGCACACTGTTCAGTCTTGTCAAAATGTATAACTTTTGTTTCCAGAGTGTGCCCAGACTGTTGTTCTTACTGCAATCCAAGGATACTGTATTTGGCCTTGACAAGACTTGTTAGACTGACACTCTTAAGATACTAGTATGAGTGTGGGCAGAGGTAGGCAGGGGACTCAAAGTAAAGGAAGCATACAAAAGAAAGGCTGAGATGCTATTCTTTTATCTAATGTTTAGTTGCCTTGAAGGTCAAAGTGAGGAGTCAATTGTTTTCAACAAAAACAGCCTGTGAGTGGCTCTATCATTTCTAAGTGTAAGGAGTGTACAGAACAATGGAGTCTCATAGGATTCTTATGCAGGTCTTTGTTTTCTTTTCTTTTTTTTTTTATTTTTATTTATTTATTTTAAATAATTTTTTTATATTTTTTTATCAGTTACATTTTATTAACTCTGTATCCCAGCCGTGTCCTGATCCCTCATTCCCTCCCAGTCCCTCCCTCCCTCCCTCATCTCCACCGTGCCCCTTTCCAAGTCCACTGATGGGGGGACCTCCTCCCCATTCATCTGATCCTGTTTTATCAGGTATCTTCAGGACTAGCTGCAAAGCCCTCCTCTGTGGCCTAACAGGACTGCTCCTCCCTTCCGGGGTGGGGAGACCAAAGAGCCAGTCATTGAGTTCCTGTTAGAAATAGTCCCTGTTCCCCTCACTTTGGGAAACCAATTGGTTACTGAGCTACCACAGGCTACATCTGAGTGGAGGTTCTAGGTTATATCCATACATGGTCCTTGGTTGAATGTCAGTCTCAGAAAAGACCCTGTGCCCAGATATATTTGTTCCTTGTGGAGCTCCTATCCTTTCCCCATCAGACTAACTCCCCTTCTTTCTTATGATTCCCTGTACTCTGCCAAAGGTTTGGTCATGAGTCTTTGCTTTGAAAACACTGCTAGTTAGAGTCTTTCAGATTCGCTCAGTAGACTCCTGTCATACGTTCAATGCACATCCCATCTGTCTTTCTAAACGAGGATTGATCATCTTAACCCATGTCCGCTCAATTGATTATCTTTTTTAGGTGTATAGATTTCATTATGTTTATCATATCTTGTAGGTCTATATAAGTGAGTATATCCCATGTTTGTTTTCAATAGAGAAGATGAAACAAAGACTGTCAGGGAGCTCCTTAGGCAAATCTCGCTTGATATTACCTTCTCCTATATGAGAATGCTAAAAATTATAAACCTATATTAGTTTTCAAAGTCGGATGATGAAAAAAAATTATACAATATGGAGTTCATTAAAGTATTGTGCCGGAGTGAATGACTACTGAAGTAGGGGAGAAAGATAAAGTTTAACTCACATAAATAGTGAGGAGATTTATCAAAGTGAGTGTTCCCTAAGAGCTGGCTAATTAAATCTATACATATTAAGCTTCTGTCCTTTCACGGAGACTTAGAGAAATGGAAGGTCTTTTTTTCTTTCCTTCATTTTTTATTTGTTTTCTTTCTTCATTTCTTCCTTTCTTCTTTCTTCGTAATGTTTAGGTTTCAAAATGGCTGTCTCAGACCTTGGGAAAGAATTCCTAGGTTATGAAAAAAGCAGTCTGGGGAAAAAATTGCAGCTCAAAACATAGGAGACTGTATTTGTTTTGTTTTTTCTTTCTCTTTTAAAAAATTATTTGTATTAGTATTTGTTACAATTTATTCACTTTGTATCCTTGCTGTAGCTCCCACCCACATCTCCTCCTGGTCCCACCTTTTCACTTTTTTTTTTTTTTTTTTTTTTTTTTTTTTTTTTTTTACCTTCTGCGCCCCTTCCCCAGTCCACTGATAAGGAAGGTCTCCTCCCTAACTATCTGACTCTAGCCTATCAGGTCTCATCAGGACTGTCTGAATCTTCTTTCTCTATGGGCTACTAAGGCTACAAAGAATGTATGCTTTTCCCAGAAGTTACAATTCAAGAAAGTGTGACTAATGTAAAATTAGGTTGTTCAGAGCATCAAGTAGAGAAATCCCACCTGACTGTGAATCCAGTCCTCAGAACAGCAGACCTCAAAATTAAAATGCACCCTGAGCACTTTGAGGGACAGAACAGCAGAGCACTTGAGTAAAATGTACTCGCTGACAAGCACCTTCATGTGTCTGTTCATTTGTTTGCGTTTTGTTGTTGTTGTTGTTCTAAATAAAGCTGGATGTGTTTTTCACTTTTATTAAAATATATTAGGATTCTTGGCATTTTTATCCCCCAAACTCAAGGAGTTCCTTAATATAGCTAGTGATTCCAGATCAGAAATACCTGGTGCGTACAGATTAGGGGATGAGCTGTCCTGCATACACTTAACCTAGTTTAGGGTTAAATTTTATTCAAGAATAATCCTTTTAGATAGATGCTTGAATAGAAAGAGGATAAGAGGATTTCCTGTGTAAAACAGACTAGTATATCAAAGGATCTTCAATTTTAAATCCTTTAGTGATTTTGGCATGGATTTTCTGACACCACACAAAGGTAAATCTGTGGTAGGATATGTTTTTATGATGAAGCATCACTCCTCATATAGCACAGAAGCCAGACTTAGAATTTAGTTGGTCTGTACGATTGGCATACTCTTTGCTCAACAGTGAAATTTCAGTCTTTCATTTCAAAGTTATCCCATTTAAAGATGTGTGAAAAGATGCATGAAGTTATCCTTCATTTGGAGATCTGAATTTGAGGTCTACATGTTGAGATTAGTATTCAATCTCAAATATGGGTACAAATACATTTAGTTGGCAAAACAGATTATATATAAAATCAAAACTCTCTGTGTGTTTTTTTTTTCCACAAAAGTTAAACCATTGTTCACATCAACTCTAGCATTGTTTTGTTTTTCTACTTGTCTGTTTTTCTCTGTTTTAAATAAAGCAAGCTGTTGATTTTAGGGAAGTTTTAGAATTACAGAAAAATGTGTGAAAATACAATGACCTGTCACAGAGCCCATATGCATCATGCCACATTATTAAAATCCTTCATTAGTATGCTATATTTTTGTTGCAATTAATGGACTGAACTTGATACAGCATGATTAATTAAATTTCACAGTATATTTTCACTTAATTTTCCTAATGCCTTTTGCTTGCCTTGTTTCTCAAAAGGAGGCCACATCTCAGGTACTTGATATAGCTACTGTTTGTTTTGGTTTTGTTTCATTTTCATTTGGAACACTTTAATGAAACTATTGTGACATTGGCCACACAGTTTCTAAAGCATCTCTAAGTGGATTTAATTTTTTTTTGAGTGCTAGAGCTATGAGTTTAGGGGAGTAGGAATGCAGATTAACAGTCTCTTAGAGACTGAGGGCAGAACAAGTGCCTTCCAAATAGTGTAACATGATGAGTATTTTTTACATTGAAGAAACCCAGGGTCACTGTCTCAGGTAGGTGATTACAGTCCATATCTACAGGGAGCGATCACATGATGAAAGTGCATGTTACATCTGCACTCCCACTCCACACATTTTTCTGTAATTTAAAAACTGCCCTAAAATCAACAGCTTGCTTTTCAAAAAAAAAAAAAAGAAAGAAAGAAAGAAAAATAGACAAATGGAAAAACAAAACAATGGTAGAGCCAAAATGAACAATGGTTTAACTTTTATAATAAAAAAAACAGAAAAAATTATACACACACACACACACAATCATATTTACATAAATTACAGGAGGAATGAAAGGTATATAAAAACAGTCCACTCCATTGAAACTGATAAAAACTTTGTAGATGAGAGCTAGGAGAAAAATGAGCATTTAGTTCATCTTTTTTTTTTCCTGAATTTTTAAATATATTACAGAGTCAATGTAGTAAATATTACACAAACCCCTTATAGAACAAGAACAGTTATCAAGGCACTGAGATGTGGCCATAGTCTTAAACGCATTTTGTCATGAAAGAAGACAGTAAGTTGAAGGGATCCATTAAGAATTTATGTTTTCGTGGATGTGATCATATTAACAGGTCTTCACCCTGGTGCCTTTGTGCTAAGTGAATGTCTTCATATTAGAAATAAATTATTTAAATATTTTCCTTTTTTCTTTTTAAGATGGGGTTTCTGTGCATGTGTATATAGCCCTGGCTATCTTGGAACTAGCTCTTTTGACCAAGCTGTCCTTGAACTCATAGAGATCCATCTGTATCGACCTCCTGAGTGCAGAGATTAAAGGAATGTGTCAGCAATTCCTCGCTTGTTCTTGTTACTCATTCAAGAGTATAACCTTCATGCTATCTTTAACCTGAAGCAAATCTAGTTCAAAGATAGAATAAACAACTGCAGTATAAAATATACAAAGAAAACTCAAAGAAAGTTAAGCTGGAAATTCTCCACTCTCCTCTTCAGCCCTGGCCTCTAGATCACGAGTTCTTAAAATTCAACAGAAGAAGGCAAAACACGAAGTCACTAGTACAATAGCAATGTCTCCCGCAGAGGAGATGTGCTGATGAAGAAAATCCTTGCTGGACAACCATGTAGACAAATGAGATTTGAAGGTCATGCAACTCCTGCAAATTCTTTCGGTTGTATTAATCTAGAGTATGATAAAGAGTGAACACTTAAGAAGACTCATTATTCTGGCCTTTGGAAATGGTTGTTTCTGAAGGTTAGATCCCACACTTGAACCCCTGGTTTTGGGGTAGTCCAGAACCTGAGAATGAGGGTTACTCCTGTACTGAAGATGCCTACAGAGCTACCATAGCTGTGCTGCAAGTGCAGGAGAGCCTGATAGCCACTTCTCTTCATGATAGTGCTGCCCTATCCATTTTGGTTTTACCATGCCAGAAATGAACAGAAAAAAGTTTCAGACTTGCTGTAATCATGAAACCATGTCATCTAACTTTATTTCATTCAATTAGCTGATGTATATCAACATCTGACTTAGGACATGTATTCTTTCTTAGGGCATGCCTATAACAGATAATTTAACAATGATATAATATGAAATAGATTCTATTGTTATCTTCATTTCAAATATATGGAAACTGAGACTTGTGTAATAAAAACATCTTGGCCAATCACATAAAAAAAAAAAATCAACTACAGCCTTGTCCTGTTCTCCCTGTCTAATTTGGAGAACAAAAAACAGATACTAATAATGACCTAATGACAGAAATACAAGCTGTGGAGATAGCTTACCCAAGTCCTTAACTTAGTCTCCAGAACATCATATAATTGTTGTAAAACATTGTACAGGATGGCACTTGCTTATAATCGAAGTTCTAGAAAAGCAGGAATAGGTTGCTCACTGAGAAGCTGGTCTAGCTTAACTCATGAGTTCCAGGCCATGCCAATGAACTACTCTGCCCTAAAACATAAGATGAACAGTCCAAGAAAGGGCTGCCAACATTGTCTTCAGAACCTCTTTTTAATCTTACAATCATCACCTGACAAAGACAGGAAACCTGGTTAGGACATTAGAACAGAGAGATTTGGGCAAGGCAGGGCCCGATCACCTGATGCTCTGTGTCTCAGACCTTCTCTTTAAGCACCATCTTTAGAGCAGCTCTCTCCAAACCCTGACCGGGGATAGGGAACAGGAACTGCTGCCATTCTTTGCACTCAGCCCCAGGGCTTTTTGCACTTCATTATCCTCTCACTCATTTATTTAATCCATGTGATGTAAGAACAAATGGCCCTGACAGAATAACACTGGGTTCAAGGATTTTGAAGACCTATAGAATTCCAAAATGAGAACTGATCTTCACATGGTAAATGAAAATTTTCATTTTACCTTAATTTATTTTTGTCTAATAAGCACATTTATATACATATGATATACATGTATACAGAATATATTCAATACATGTAGTCATATATTCAGGCAGGTGTATTTTGTTAGTTATATATAATTAATGTTTATACATTAATAATACAACCTTCTAATTATATATAATAATGTAATTGTTAATTTCATTTCTGCATATAGTTATTCCTAACATACCAGTGATGATCAACACATTTGCTGAAATAAAACCGTGGTATATTCCCCTCATTGAGAAAGCTAGGAAAATTATCTTTCATTTTAGTTCAGGCAGTACATCACTTAAAACTTCATAATGGAAATGTTTGCTTTAATTTTTGTTGCTTTTGAAATGAAAATATAATTGCATCACTTCCCTCTTTCCCCTTCTCTCCCTGAGCATAAATACAGCTGTGCAATCCATATAACTGTAGGTTTATGCATATGATTTCAAGGGTGACTATCTTGTATTACATAACTAATTATTGTGCTCCATCCTGAAAATGATTAATTCTCCCACTCTCCACATTCCTGAATTGCCTGTAGTTGTTTTTTTTTTTTTAGGATTGGAGTCCTGTGGAAATTTCCCCTTCCTTGCTAATATGTCTATTGGTATTCAGCTCTTCATGAAAGCTATAACCATGAGGTCTCAAAAACATGGCTGCCTACACTTGTTCACTTAAAAAACAAAACAAAACAAAACAAATTTAAGAAAAGTCTCCAGGTTGTTTTCAAAGGCAAAAGGTTAATTAATGATGGCACATAGCTTTGCTTCCTAAGTAGGCCTTTTTTTCCTGATTTGGTTGTTGTAACTTGGGCTTACTATGTGTTTCTTCTGATGAAAACAGAACTTGTTTGTTTTTTTAGGCTAACATGTCTCCGTTTTGAGGGTATATATCTGGTCAAAATAGTAAGCTGGGTTCTCCAGGAGCCAAACTGATGATGATTTGTTTCGGAAATTGATTTGGCAGTAAACTTTTAAATTATCACCTGTGAGAAAATTTTTTTTAAAAGACTAGGAAAACTGTGTATGCATATAAACCAAACAAAAGTCTTATTAGACTCTGCCAGGTACTTGGGCTTGTGGTCCTTCAGTGCTGTCCATGATGGCTGACCTAGAGTCATCAGTCCCGGAATAAAGGTCATGATCATGATTTATGATGGAATGATTTAGAGTGTGGCAGCTCCTCTCCTGCTGAGCGACTTTCTGGTGGTTCTATCTGTTCACAGTGTGGATATCAGTGGAGCAAAAAGATCTTCATGAAAGGGGAATCCAGGGACAAACTCTGTCCCAGTGAACCATAGTCACACACGCCTGAACACCTCTGTGCTGACTAAGGTGATTGTCATCTCATGGCAGTGCTTACAGGAGCTTCTCTCAGAATAAGACTGAAATAATGCCGAAAGCGGAACGCAGCAGAATGAGGGTAAACCGAGGAGCACTCTAATGGGCCTGAGAATATAGGTGGTCAATAATGGTTAAATTTGTATTTAAACTGTATTAGGGTCCTTTGTTACAACTTCCTCCATCCTTGTAATTATGTCTTTTTAAAAAATAATATTTATTTTTTATTAATTACAGTTTATTCACTTTATATCCCAGCTGTAGTCCCCTCCCTCCTCCGCACCCAATCCCACCCTTCCTCCCTCATCTCCTCCCATGCCCCTCCCACAGTCCACTGATAGGGGAGATCCTCCTCCCCTTGCCTCTGACCCTAGCCTATCAGGTCTCATCAGGACTGGCTGCATTCTCTTCCTATGTGGCCTGATAAGGCTGCCCTGCCCCAACCCGCAGGGGGAGGTGATCAAAGAGCCAGCCACTGAGTTCATTTCTCAGACAGTCCCTGTTCTCCTTACTAGATCACCCACTTGGGAGACTGAGCTGCAATGGGCTACACATGAGCAGGGGTTCTAGGTTATCTCCATGCATGGTCCTTGGTTGGAGTATAGTCTCTTAATCATATTAAAAGCAGAAAAGCTCTGTGATGTCCTTCCCACAGGGAGAGTACAGACATACTTCCTTCAGTCTGCTTCTTTCTGTTTGGGAAGAAGATGTTGTGTTGTTTGTTTTAAACAAACACACACACCTTAAAATACCAATAACACATATGAGAGTGGTTTATTATTAAACTGGTACTTTGTGGACTGATACTTCTTAAAGGAAGTTTCATCCTTTTTTTAATCAACTTTTTCCTGAGAAAAATTTCACTTTTCAGTTCACTCCTAGTAGACCTCAGGGTCTCAGAAGACAAATAAGATAGATAGAAGATAGAAGAATCTATAGAAAAAGATAAAAGAATCTATATTATCCCAGACACATTACTGGTTAAGATATAGTTAATTTTTTTTTCATTTTATTAACTTTTTCTTTTCACTCATTCTGAACTACAACAACAAAATTGGTATTTGCACCACTAATTCCAAAAGTAGATCATCCTATTACAACTTTTTGTTGGTTTTCTTTTGGATTCCTTAAACAAGGTATCATCGTGTACCTCAGGTTTGCTCACTACTCACTATATAGTTCAAATTGGCCTCATACATATGGTAATCCTGTCTTGGTCTTCTGAATGCTGAGATTGCAGGCTAGCCCCACAGGGCCCAACTCTTGTTGCACTTATGTTTAAAGATGAAGATACCAAAAAAATTTATGTAACTTACACAAATATTGTTCAGTCCTTGATGAAGTAGGCATTCAAATCATTCCTTCTAATACCAACTTTATAGCAGAGGGGTAAAAGGTCTGAGCTTCCTTCTTGATTTTGAAAACTCACCAATCTGAGCTTGAAATTTCACCAATCCCTGACCTTGAACTCCCACCAAATTCTGGACCCTTCCTATGCTCAGGACTTAAAATACCACCAATCCTCACCCTGAAAATTTCCACTCTGGAAACTTTTACCCACAAGAAACCCTATGTGAGCTTGCCTCCTGCTCATTTTTTTCCTGTGTCTTGACTAAGTAGAAGCAGCCTCCTTCTTGTGTCTTTCCCAATAAATCTCTTGTGTGAGGTTTTTTGTATCATGACTGCCAGGATACCTTTCTTTTCAGATGTGCAATGTTTGCACTGGGAAAATATTTTCCCCAGAGAAGCAGCACTTACACTGGGAAACCTTTCCCCTCAGAGCTGTAACACACATAGGAAACACGGTATCCTCTTAGTAGAGAAGTAGACATTTTAAATTGAGCAACCTTGCAGAGCCGGCAGAATCTCCTTGTCTAAACTATTCCATTATCACAGGAAAAAGCTGACTCAGCCTACTAGGCTTGACAGCAACATACATGCTTAAGGTGTGCTTCTAAAAGACCCTAAGTCACTCTGGTCATGATGACATGGGCATAGTCCAACATCATTGATGTGGTGGTGATAATCAGTTCATTATCATTCAGCGTGGATGGCATAGTGTTTAAAGTAGGATTCAGGACAAAGTGTGTCATTTGGAAGAGCATCATTTCAAATTTAGAGAAAAATGACCCCTCATTTGTCTTTAACTCTAGCCCCTCCCCACCTCTGATCCCTAATTGAGACCCAGGGTTTTCTCTTTAACTTTATAAAAGGGATTAATGACTTCATAGCAGCAGAGAACATAATGTACTTAAGAACTTCAGGCGTATGAAATATTATTGTAGCAGCGAATGAAGTATTTAGCATTTATATGCGGCTTTTTCTGCAGTGTGCCTATTCTGATGGCACATTCACACACACATTATAATCCTAATGATCACTTTGTGCTTTTCTATTTGTCATGCTTGTATTTGCAGCATTTACAATTTGTAATATTAAGTAAAATTAATGCTCATGAAAGCTTGCAGCTGTCTAGCATTATGTACCATATTTTTCCCCATGGACTCTTGGCTTCCTTTCCTAAGGACCTAAATCCAAGTCTCTTACCACCCAAAGAAAGAAGTTCAGGACATTGGGTGACTGCCTGTCTACTACCCATGCATGTGGACAGCACACAGTGTATCCTTTCAGCATATTGGATTCTATAGCTATGTTCTGCATCCAACAAGAATAAACATAACTTATGACCTGAAGGTAAATATTTGTCAAAGGAGGTGCTATGCCCAGGTCTCGTGGACCTGAAAGGTCACTAAGGAGCTGATTTCGATGCAAACACATTAGGGCCTTTATTACAAGCTCGAGCTCAGGCCCACACTGCCACCAATGAAGCAGTTCTTGAGTGTAGAGCCCTGAGCTCAGGGAGAAAGGGGTTTTTATTGGGGTTACAGCAAGGTTCAGAGAATGCCATCTTGGCAGTTCTATGACTGACTGATTTTTGGCAAATATCAGTATTTATTTTGGCAAAAATTAAATACTGATAAAACTTGATTGTTTCCAGAGGGTCAAACTGTAATTGTTTTATTCAACCTATTATAATGAACACCTGGGTAAACAGAAGGTATTCACTGGTTAGCTGTTGCTAGGGGTGATGGTCAAATATTACCGGAGGTGACAGGTCAAAGCACATTTTATTGTTTGTTTTTTTTTTTTCTCATTTTTGAAAAGAATTTATGCCCAGGTCATTTACCATTAAGACATAGGTTTGTTTGTTTGTTTGTTTGTTTGTTTTTTCAGGAATGGGGTTACACAGACCTCACAGAGACTTGAAATCATGTCTAAGAAAAATCCAGGGCACAAAATACACTCTGCCTTTTTTTTCCTAGAGCCTCTCTCACAGATCCCCAAGGCATTTTTCACCATGTGTCATTCTTGTAACCATATTCCAACATTATATGATGGCTGTAATGGTGGTAAATATTATAATTATTAATTATTATGTATATTTAAGAAAGCATATATGAAGTGATATTATCATGTATATACTGATTATATTATAATATATGTTATCTTATTACTCTTCTTAAAGACATAGAAATTCATTGTTAATGTTGTTCTCATTTTTAGGGAGAGTCAACTCTGTTTTGGAAGGCTTACATGACCAGTCCATGGTTCTGTATATAAGATATGTTTTCAGAACCAGATAAATGGACAAAAAAGCAACTGTGAACCTCAAATTTAGACTGAAATCACTTGAATCTTGCAATCAGAGAGTGGGAGGATTTCACGCTGGCCATTACAAACAGAAAGTGATAGTTTAGAATCATGTCTGGGCTGCTTTCAGTACTCAGCTGGTTCTGACATTGAATTAGAAGCGGAGATATTACTTGACAATAGATTCTTATCTGTCTTTCTATTTCTTTTCTCCCTCAGATTTTTCCTTGTAAGAATGATTGCCATTTTCCCAGTAGTGTTTTTTTTCTCACACCTTTTAAGTTTCTTAGTTTCATTTATTTTTTTTCTATTTCTCTCCTCCCCTTTCTTCCCCCTCTTTGCTTTTGTTCTTGTTTTTGTTTTTAATTTGAAACTTCTACTCTATGTCCTAATAGGAGTGTAGTGGCCTTTGAAGGACTACATTTTAATGACAGATTTGTTATAATAATGAGGTAATAATGAGATAATAAGAATCAGAGGCCTCATATTCCTCTGTTTGAATATGAATCTTATACAAAGTGGTGACAGTGAAGCCTCTTAGTTATGTGGCACTTCCTATACCTCTTGCCTGTCCTGAAACCTCACCAAATCGCACTCACTAGGAAAATGTTTTGGAGTTAATTAGACTCACTCTTCATATTGGTAATTTACTGGGCATATCTTTCAGGGAAATTGACATTAAGATAACCATACATGTTATCTATCATGACATCAAAGATGATGTTTTAATTAAAGATATACTTCTTTAATGATAGAATTATAGACAAAAAGGCTTGTTCTTAATGTGCATAGGATGTGTCATACAAGATAATAAACTTTTACCACTCCAAGGTCTATTTGCTTTCTAATCTAAAAACAGTATCACCCAAGTAGTGGAATCCATCTGAGTTGAAGGCACACATAGATTAGAAGTCTTCAGTCAGTGACACTATCTACTATGCTTAAAACCACACCTCATTCGAAAGATAACATTTCTTTCTCATTCAACTCACACAGGTTGGCATTTACCTGACTCCAGAGGATGCAGAGGGCAAGGGGATTTATCAACTCTGGGTTTTGCAGAGGGAAGCTAGTTCTGTAATAGTCTCTGTTACAGAAACTGGCTGGGCATCTTCTCTGGGTAGATGACACTTCCCTTCTTCAGTGAGAGTAGAAGAGGGACCAGATGTCCTTTGTGAGGACGGAGACCCCTTTTGTAGAATGTAGTGATTGCTGAAATTCTTCAACTATATCTCATGAAAAGATCCATTGTCTTTAGTGGCCTAAAGTTGTCACATCCGAAGCTCAAAATGTTGACCATCACAGGTACAGGAAACTTATCACAGCTCCAAACTATTTGTAATGTATAGTTGGGGTGTAGTCCTTACCCCATTCAGAAGTGTCACAATTCATGACCTCATACTGCCTTCAGTAAATAAGATTTAATTCTGAATCTAATGAATAAGAATATTTGGGAACGGAAGACACCAAGGTAAAAAAACCTTCTAGACACAGGAAGACTGGAGTGCATATGAACTCACAAAGACTGCAGCAACATGCACAGGGTCCTCACAGATCCAAAACACATGGGGTTCCAGCAGCGAGAGGAGAAGGGGGAGCAGGCTCCCATCCCAAACCTAGAAGTTATCTCCAGTTGATAACCACGTGCAAAGAAAAAGTTAGGGTTTGTTTATTTGTTTTGTTTTGGTTTTTTGTTTATTGTTTTTTTTTTTTTCTAATGGAAGCTTACCTAAAATACAGACCACACTTAAAGGCAGGCTCCACGTCCAGCAGCAGATGGTCAACACAAAACAAGCTCAGTGGCATTTTTAAAGGGTGTTTTGTGGTTTGTTTGTTTTGCCTCATAATGTTTTGACTATATTTATTTGCCATTTTTTTGCATTAATTGTCTTTTTTTTTTTTTAAGAAAAAAATTCATGTATACCCAGGGAAGGTAGATGCAGAGTACTGAAAGTTAACAGAAATTTCCTCATTGGGAAGTGAATAAAATAAGTGAAGAGTATCAGCATGGTGAATGACATTAACCAGTCAGCCACCTTAATTGTCTATGTACATAAAACAAGTAAGTCCTGTTTCTCTCCAGTGTTATCTTGAATGATGAACTGTGCATTGCATAAACATTAACTACTTGCCAGCTCAGAGCCAAATATCTGCAACATACAAATGCAGTTTAATGCATTTAATTTTAGCCTGGTTTGCTTTGCTGTTTATAGAAAACAGCAACTGAGCATCAGCTTAACAAAAGAGCATGCAATAACAGGGTGGAAACCATTTTTGATTATATGCAATGAGACATAATTGGTGATACTGACAATTCCTTGAACAGCATTGATCTTCCCACTTAACAAAAATCTTTGATGACGCTCTTGATTTCACACTTATTTGTCATCTCCAGCAAAAAAAAACAATACTGTACATTGTAAAAACTACCAGGTACAATTTCCTTACCTGAATCACCACGATTTTACTGAATGAAATCAACTTAGACATATGTAATTCACAATCATGGCATAATAATGCTTGTATCATTACATATAATGAGTATATATAATTATATATTATATATAATATACAGAAACTCTCAATGTCAACTTCAGTTCTAACATACACTATCTGCTTTTAGCTCTATCTCTCATTCAAACTCTGGACTTCATGGAGCTCACTGACTTCTCTTCCAAGCCAGCCTATTCAAGACTTTCCCAACACATTTCTCTGTATCTGCTTGGCAGTTCTGTCAGGTGCTGCTGTGTAGTGTTTTCTTCTGAGGTTAGAAGTCTTTCATCTTGAGGGGAAATAGGAATCTAAAAGAAAAGTAAAACAAAAGGTTATTTTAGGACAGATTGTTTACAAGGAGGTGAAATAAAACAACGTTTTAAGGGGACAGGGGTGAAACTCCATCTTACAAGGAAGGTATATTAAAACAAGAAGCCTACCACAGAGGGCCTCTGAAAGGCTCTAACCTGCAGAGTATCAGAGCAGACGCTGAGACTTATAGCCGAACTTTGGGTGGGGTGCAGGAAATCTTATGAAAGAAGGGGGAAACAGTAAGACCTGGAGAAGACAGGGGCTCCACAAGGAGAACAACAGAACCAAAATATCTGAGCACAGGTGTCTTTCTGAGACTGATACTCCAACCAAGAACCATTCATGGAGATAACCTAGGATCCCTGCACAGATGTAGCCAATGGCATTTCAGTGTCCAAGTAATGGGATACTGAATCGGTTCTGTCTCTGACATGAACTGATTGGCCTGCTCTTTAATCACCTTTCTCTGAGGGGCTAGCAGCCTTACCAGGCCACAGAGGAAGACAATGCAGCCAGGTCTGATGAGACCTGATACACTAAGATCAAAAGGAAGGAGAAGAGGACCTCCCCTATCAGTGGACTTGGGAAGGGACATGGGTGAAGAAGGGAAAAGGAGGGTGGGATTGGGAAGGGAGAAGGGAAGGAGCTAGAAGGGGGATACAAAGTGAATAAACCGTAATTAATAAAAAGAAAAAGAATAGAAGAATTTAAAGAATTAAAATAGATTCAAGAAGTCCCTGATACTGTGGTACATCTACACAATGGAGTACTACTCTGCAATGAAAAATAAGGAAATCATGAAATTTGCAGGTAAATGGTGGGACCTGGAAAGGATCATCCTGAGTGAGCTGTCCCAGAAGCAGAAAGACACACACGGTATATACTTACTCATATAAACATATAACATAGGATAAACCTACTAAAACCTGTACATCTAAAGAAATTAATTAAGAGAGAGGACCCTGACTAAAACGTTCAATCCCCATCCCAAAAGGCAAAGAGGATAGACATCAGAAGAAAACAGGAAAAAACCTAGGGACCTGCCACAGAGGGCCTCTGAAAGACTCTTCCCTGCAGACTATCAAAGCAGACACTGAGACTTATGGCCAACTGTTGGGCAAAGTGCAGGGAATCTTATGAAAGACTGGAAATAGTAAGATCTGGAGAAGACAGGAACTCCACAAGAAGAGCAACAGAACCAGAAAATTTGAATACAGGGGTCTTCCCAGAAACTCATACTCCAACCAAATACCAGGCATGGAGATAACCTAGAACCCCTGCACAGATGTAGTCCATGGCAGTGTAGTGTTCAAGTGGGTTCCATAGTAATGGGAAGAGGGACTGCCTCTGACATAATCTGATAAGCCTGTTCTTTGATCACTTCCCCCTGAGGGGAGTGCAGCCTTACCAGGCCACAGAAGATGACAATGCAGACACTTCTGATGTGATCTGATAGACTAAGATCAGAAGGAAGGAGAGGAGGACCTCCCTCATCAGTGGACTTGGGGAGGGGCATTCGTGAAGAAGGGGGAGGGAGGGTGGGACAGGCAGGGGAGGAGGGAGGGACTTATGGGGGGATACAAAGTGAATAAACTGTAATTAATAAAAATAACTAAATTGAAAAAATAGAAAAGAAAAGAAACTGATAAGATTCACTAGGTCCCTCCTACGGCAAGAGCATAATGGCCGGAAAGACTACCGAGAGTAACTTTCAGACAAGCCACACTGCAAAGAAGACATCCCAACAAGCCCTTCTGGAAGATGCAGAGATCTTTTCCAGTCGGGCAACCTGGAAGAACCAGAGATCATCCGGACTGTCTAGAATGGAGCCACCTGCAAAGGACACTCTAAAACCTGAGCTGCCTGTAGACTGCAGTGTGCTCCAGGTTTCCAGCTCTGGGCAGCCTTTAGTAATGCAGCTGTCATTGAGTCTTTTCCTTTCCTCTAAAATAACCTCTAACTCATAGTCCTGCATATAACACCAATAAAACTCACTGGTTCACTAAGTTGGACTTTTTGGAGGTATGCATATTTTGATCTTTTGTGGACTCCCTACTGAGCATGACTATGTGTGTGTGTGTGTGTGTGTTGTGTCCTCCAAGGAAAAGTCTGTCACATGACAGATGCTGGTAAAGTTTGATTAGGGTATGCAGCATGCATTCTAAAGCTTTTAGAGGAAGCAGCAAACCTTAACAAGCACAGAGTGTCAGTCTCCTCAAATGCAATTTAATGTACTCTCTTAGACTTTCTAGCTGATGGTACATTTAGAAGGAAGGGCTGGTAATAGTTTTAATCCACACCAAGGTTTCTGCAACCAACTTACAATATCAGAAAGATATGTTAAAAATAAAAAAAGAGTGAATAAGTTTTAAAGTAAGGCTGAAGACTTCTATCGGATAGATGAGGAAAACAATATGAATGCTAGTCTACTTTCTTTGTGTCTGTGTTATGCCTTCCCTATGATGTCTCAAGTCCTACTGGATTCAGTAGCTACAACAAATGCTTTTCACTAGTCTGTGTGTGTGTGTGTGTGTGTGTGTGTGTGTGTGTGTGTGTGTGTGTGTATGAGTATGCATGCATGTGTGTGTGCATAAGCTTTGGCATAACAATCCTAATGTGGCAACTCAGATTAACTAAATTAATACTAAGTAGAGGCCGTGTTCTTGATTATAGAATGTAGCTAGAACATATATTCCTATAATTCATCTGGGCCATGTTAGCACTTAGTGGCCTGTATATTTACAGATTATCCAGTTATAAAATATATTGGCTTCAAATTCCATGAACTAATTAAAACTCCTCCTATAATAAATCTCCCCTCTTTCAGAATTTTCCAGCCTCATTTCTCCTCTGAGTATCCTGGAAGGATTGGACTGGTAATTCAGTTTCCTCTGAGCTTCTTTGCTCTTGTCTGCCGTGATGATAAGATGTGACATCTCATATGGACCCTAGAGCATGATTTGGTCATACATCTGGCAAATACCCCTGCCTTTATCTAAAGACAAATGCTTTTCTTTGTCCAATATGTGTGGGGCATTTATGTAAGGCAGACACTGTAAAATGTTCCCCTGTATTCATTTAATCTTAACAAACAGCTTTACAATAGCTGTTTTAATTTCACTGTAGAGAGAAATAAAGTTTTGAGGAGACAATATTATACATAGGCTAACCTAAACGCTTAAGTAGAAAACAAAAAGAGAGAACTCCAGAGTGTCATTTTTAGGGCATCGGCCTAGAATAACTAAAACTGAGGCAGTTTCTCTAGTTGTTAACTTCTTCGTGACCATATTTCAGATCAAATTCCGAACATTTGTCTGATGAGATGTCAGCTATTTGTGTGCTTTCGTCAACACTGAAGAACAGTAAGTCAGTGTTGCGTGTATGTGTGCATGTGCATTACCTGTGTGCATTAGTGTGAATAAGTGGATTTGTATGCACATGTTCTGTCCAGGTGCAGGTTACACTCTCCAGTACAAAGAGATGGAGAGTTCTTTCTCTGAGCTTTAAGCTATTCGGCAATGATTGGCTATCATTAAAAACTAGGTTTTGCCTGGAGCTATTACCACTTCTAACAAACAAAGTATGATTTGATTGAATGACTTATTTCTTTTTTTATTTTGTTCCTTTATTAATTACACTTTATTCACTTTGTATCCCCCCTGTGATTCCCTCCCTCCTCCCTTCCCATTCCCTCCCTTCCTCCACCCTCTGCATGCATGCCCACCCCCCAAGTCCACTGATAGGGGAGGACTTCTTTTCCTTCCTTCTGATCCTAGTCTATCAGGTCTCATCAAGAGTGGCTGCCTTGTCCTCTTCTGTGGCCTGGTAAGGCTGCTCCTCCCTCAGGGGGAGGTGATTAAAGAGCAGGCCAATCAGTTCATGTCAGAGACAGTCCCTGTTCCTATTACTATAGAACCCACTTGGATACTGAACTGTCATGGGCTACATCTGTGCAGGAGTCTTAGGTTATCTCCATGCATAGTCCTTGGTTGGAGTATCAGCTTCAGAAAGACCCCTGTGCTCAGATTTTTTTGGTTATGCTGCTCTCCTTGTGGAGTTCCTGTCCTCTCCAGATCTTACTGTTTCCCACTTATCTATTTATCTATTTAGGATATTTAACACTGCTCTTGCCATTATTGATGTGGATGAGCAAAAATATTTGTTGTTGTCATCTGACTCTGCTAAGAAAATCTGTACACCGTTGTTCCTCCTTAAATGCTGGTCTAAGTTACAATGAATCTGTCATTTTCTACTTTTTTATTTTTAAATTTTAGTTTGGGTTTCATTATGACATTTTCACACATATACATCTTTTATATTTTGTTCTTATTAAATCCAACCATCTCTTCCTGGTTTCTTCTGCCGTAAATATCCCTCAATCCTGCTTTCATCTTACATCTATTTTATTGAAGAACATACCCATTTTGACAAAACAAACTTCAAGAATTTCATAAAATAACAAACTCCTATCTTTGACTAACCTCAAAATTTCCTGATCACATAATCTTTAAATACTAATGTCTTTAATCTTTAACATGGCCACAATGATGAGAAGAAAGTAAATGTAGGTCTTAGGTACATCCCATAATCCAAACACAATCTGCACTTACTATTCTTTTAGCTTATATGAGTATGGAACACATTAGGACTGCTTATACTCTGCTATCCCAAAGCACACATAAACATAGAATCACATACCTGTATGTGTGCACCACAGAGTAAAATATACATAGACCTGTCCATACATGAACACACAGATATAGTCTATTTTTGCTGCTGAAAACTAAGTATCTTAAACTTTATTCTAAGTTAATTTTTTTTTAATTCCATGAATTTAAACAGGTTTTCCATGAGTTTCATGTGCCACTGAGAGTGACCTCTTCTGTCACAAAAGTGTTCCATTAGTATATCTGGCACCTTACTTGCTTGTGGTTTTCTTATTCTCCACTGGGAATTTAGACATAAGAGCTTAGAGTCACCTTTTCATGACGACAGCATCAGGAAACACTGATGAGTGTGTGATGTTTTATGGCTGCATAAGTGAGTCTATCAGTGTCCAAGAAGGCATTTTAGTGTTTTATATGACCTCTACTTGTTAGTCACATATTGCTCCTTCAGCCTTACCAAATTCTTGCAATTGTGGTTCCTGTTTTTTAAATGACTCCCTTGTCTCAAGTTCACAAGACAGTAACTAAGGACATTGATTTGTTTGCAACTTGATACAAAAATACATTACTAGAAAACCATAATTTTTTTCTTTTTTGTTTATTCCCAATATCTCATATTGATATCAATTAATTTCTAATAGAAAAGTTGTGTCAACATTTAAATATCCCACAGTATTTTAAAATTAAACAATTTGAAAAAAAATGTTTCTTTAAAATGTTTAAAATGTTTCTTTAAAATATCCAGTTTCTTATAAAGTTCAAAGCCTCTCTAAAATACCCAAAGTCTCAAACTGTAGGTTCTTGTAAAACCAAAAGAAGAGTTAAATATTTTTTTTTTTTTTTTTTATTTCAAGAGGGAAGAACCGGGACACAGTTACATTCAAATCAAAGCAAAAACAAGAACAAGCATATTAATTCTAATATTGAACATCTGGGACTCAGCATCTCTCAGACTCCAAGGGCCTTTGCCAACATCATTTCTCTGGGTCTGCCATCCACAGCAAACACCGATTGTCTTATACTCATGGTATCTGTACTCCATACCTGCTCCTGTCCTTGGCGGTCGTCCTGCAGTACCGTCATCTCCCAAAGCCCGAGGTCTCCGCTGTGTCTTACTCCGCTACAGCTCCTCCAAGAGCTTCTTCCGGGTACTCTATGGCGCTTCTGACCTTGACCAGGATGCCAAGCTTTGGTTTTGCACCATGACACCTTTAATCCCGGGGTTTATATGGCAACTGAGGTTGCACCTTGACCTATGGCCTCTCCTGGCTTTTCAACGGGACAAGCCTCAGATTCTCTCCATGACACCTTTATGCTCTCAGAAGTAGGAACACCTGGGAAACGTTTATGCAACATCCACCATCAGGACTTACAGACTTAGCCTTATCTGGACCACAACCTCTATGTATTAAAGTTAAGTTTATAAATCTGTGGTCGTGTCTCTGTTTCTCTCGTAACTGGGCTATCACATAAATAATTGAGCCTGTTTTATATTTGTTTACAATAAGCTTCACAACATGATAACTGAGCAGACATTACTTTATTATCACCCTCCAAACTAATTCGGTTCCCCCCCCAGCGTGCATCCCAGGAAGACTTGCTTTCTGTAGCTTTCCTGCTGAGGCTCCACTCTCCCCACCCTTCCTAACCTCTGCTGGTGGCTGCATCCCCAGCCTGAATTCCCTACCCCCTCTTCTAACTCCTCCTCCTGGAGCTGGCAGGAAGTCCAGCCCTCACTTACCCTGCTTAGCAATTGGCTGTAAGCTGCTTTATTGACATGTTAGGGGACCATTGGGAGCAGAGTTTATACAGCACTAAGCCGGAAGATTCTCAAGGGTTGTAATAGATGTGGAGGTACAGAAATCAGCATTTTTACACAATAACCTTATGCCTACATCTATGTGATGAATCCGAGGAAACACTTTGCAGAAGACTTTGCATAAATTACTTTGGTCTTAATCAATGCTAATTCTAAAGCCCAACTAATAATTACTGATTATCTCAGCAAATCAAAGGTTTTACTTTATTGATCCTGGTCTCTGGTTAGTCACAGCTAAGTCTTTAGCCTCAGATTGACAGAAACACTAATTTTTAATTCTAAAGGCCCCAAAAGTCTTTAAGGGACTTTCAAACTTCCTACTAAAAGTAGTAAGAATAGGCCTCAGTCTTTTGCACTGCCTTCAGCATCATCGTCCTATACGGTCTCACGTAGCTCGTTGATTGTTGACTATTCAATGGTTTTTCTATACCAAAGTTCTAAAGTCATTCAACAATTCTTCCAAAACTATGGTCAGGTTTTTCCACAACACTACCCTACTTCTAGTGCCAATTTCTGTCACAGTTAGGGTTTTTATTACTGTGATAAAACATGAATAAAAACAAGTCACAGGAAGAAATAGTTTGTTTCATTTTATATTCCCATATCACACTCCAAAATCAAAGAAAGTCAGGGAAAGAACCTGAAGGCAGAAATTGAAGCAGAAGCCATGGAGGAATGATCTTACTGACTGACCCGTCATTATTTGCACAACTTGTTTTCTTATATCATTCAAGACTACCTGCACAGGAATGTCGCTGCCCCTAGTGAGCTGAGCCCTCCCAGACCGATCATTAATCAAGAAAATGCCCAAAACTTGCACACATGCCTATATGATAGGGACATTCAATTTAAGGTGCCCCTTCTCAAATGACTAGCTTGGGTCACATTAACAAAGAATTAAGCAGGACAATGTCCTTTCACTGCCTTCTCTTTTCTTCCCATTTTTTGTCAGATCCCATGTAACCTGAGGTTCTTTTTTCTTTTTTAAATTTTTTATTTAACTTTTATTAATTACACTTTACTAATTTTGTATCCCCCATAAGCCCCTCCCTCCTCCCCTCAAGGTCCCACCCTCCCCCCCTTTCTGCATGCATGCCCCTCCCCAAGTCCACTGATAGGGGAGGTCCTCCTCTCCTTCTTTCTGATCTTAGTCTATCAGTTCTCATCAGAAGTGGCTGCATTGTCAGGGTTCTAGGTTATCTCCATGAATAGTCCTTGGTTGGAGTATAGTCTCTGGGAAGTTCCCTGTGTTCAACTTTTCTTGTTCTGTTGCTCTCCTTGTGGAGTTCCTGTCCTCTCCAGCTCTTACTATTTCCCACTTCTTATGTATTTCACTTATCTTATTCTAATTCACAATTATGTATCATAATATTCCATCCAAGATATAATAAGGATACATATAATAATTTTGAAATTGATTTGGAAAAATTCTCTCCCTACCAAATTGTATTGTATCTGAGGCAAATCGCTGACATGACTGGGAGAGGATTAAGCGATGTCCAGTGCTTCACTGTCACAGGACTCACCTGTGAACACACGCTGTCATACTTTCCACAGATGAGAACACTGATGCTTAGAGACATTCAGCCCCTTGCATAAACCATGCAACTAGCAATGAACAACATATCCTGACTTTGATGGAAAAGGGAATGTTTCTTTAAAGTGAGGTGCATAACTCAGAGTACGATGAAGGTACTTTCCCTTGTCTTGTCATTACTCTGCAGTCCCTTACAGATCTTAAACTGGAATCTGAACACAGTCTTTTCCGATAACTCAAAAAGAATTTGACCCAATAAAACACACATGAGCTAATGAAATAACACCAATGAAAAATTTAATATCCTCCCATATCTTTTTTACTAGTATTAGTTATTATTATTATTATTATTATTATTATTATTATATACTCTGTATCCCAGCTGTATCCCGGTCCCTCATTCCCTCCCAACCCCACCCTCCTTCCCTCATTTTCTCCCTGCCCCTTTCCAAGTCCTTAAAAGTAATCATCTTCTAACTTCTATGGATAATCAAAATCTGGTACTCCTTTAGCTCCTTCCTAGTCTAGGTTCAACAGATGTCATTAATATGGTATGGGACATTCAAGAATTAGCAACCTTTCATACATTACTAAAATCATGAGCTTCTACAATTTTAATTTCATTCCATTAATTACTAACCGTATGGCTAGAATAATTTTTGAGTTATAGGTTTTCAAATACAACAAATGATGGTGAAAGTAGACCAGTCATGAGGTTATTACAGGTTTAAATTAAGTGTCTCACTCAACTGAACGTCCACTATTAAAAATACCATCCAAATCAATACAATGACTTCATGTTAAGCAGCTGAAATTGATACTAATATTTCTATTGACTGGAAATCATTGTGGGGAACCAACCAGGTAGCTCCCATAGTCCCGAAGAAGCATTTTCTCTGTCTTTCTTTCTGTCTCTCTCTCTCTTTCCCCTTACTCTCTCACAATCTCTTGCTCTCTCCTCTATGGCTAGCTCACTGTTATTCTGTTACTAGGAGGTTCTTTGTTGTTGTTGTTATTCTCTTGACATCTTAATCTCCTCTCCTCTCAGTCACTCTTCTCTATCCCTCCCTTATTACCCTATCCCCCCTTTCCTGTCCATCAGAAAAGGGGAGCTCCACCACCACAAACCCATCCCAGCTCATCGAGTCACATTAAAACTGTATACTTCCTTGTGCATGTTGTCCTGGCAAGGCAGCCCTGCCAGGGTGAAGTGATGGAGAAACATGCAACAGAGACCATGTCAGAGACAGCCCCCATCCCCTTTCTAGGCTAAGCTACCCATTGGATGTACATGTGTAGATAGTCCAGGTCTAGTCCATGTGTGCTCCTTGGTTGGTGCTTCAGTCATCACAAGCCCATCTGGACCCAGGTTAACTGGGACTGTTTGTCTTCTTGTGGAGCTCCTATCCCCTCTGGATCCTTCTATTCTTTCTCTGACCACTCTTCTATAAGTTTTTACCTATTGTTTAGCTGTGAGTCTCAGTTTCTGTTTCAACCCCTTTCTGGGCAGAGCCTCAAAGGACAGCCATGCTGGGCTCTTGTCTGCAAACACAGTAGAACCCCATCAATAGTATCAGGGGTTGGCTGTCTCCAGTGGAGTGGGTCGCAGATTTGTCTAGGCATTGGTTGTACATTCCCTCAATCTCTGCTCTGTCTTTATCCCTGCACATCCTGTCCAAAAGGTAAATTCTAGGCAATTTTTGTGGATGTGTTAATGTTGCCCTCCCTCCACCAGTAGTCCTGTTTGGTTAGAAGGTAGTGTTTCCTGTCTCCCTGACCTCTGTCATCAGGGGTCTCAGATACAATCCCTCACATCTTCCCAGAGGCCCATCCTCCTCCAGTTTGTCTGAGAAATGCCACCTCTCATGGTTTCTCCTCTCTCTTCAAGCTCTCTTTCCTCTGACCCTGTTCTCCCCACTCTCTCTTCCCACACTCATTTTCTTCAGTGTGCTCTCTCTTATCCTGTTTCCTCTCTCCAACCCTTTCTGCTGACTATTCTAGTTCTCAGGGAGATTTGAGCATCCTCCTTTGGGTCCTCCTTGTCACTTAACTTCTTTGTGCATGTGAAATGTAGTATGGTTATCCTGTACTATATGGCTAATATCTGCTTATAAGTCAGTACGTACCATGTCTTTCTTTCTGGGTCTGGGTTACCCTACTCAAGATGATCTTTTCTAGTTCCATCCACTTGCCTGCAAATGATGATTTCCTGTTTTTAATATCATTTACAAAATTGAATACTACTAGGAGCTTCTTAAAGACTGCTTGAGTAGAGGAATTCTCTGTGAGCCAGGCTGAGCACAGTGGATTGTGATTACATTATTTTGGCGCCTGCATCAGCAAGACAAAATCAGATCATTTGCTAAATCAGAAAAGAGAAACAGTGCTATACAGCTATTTTAAGAAAGAGCCCACTTTGTTTTCTTTAAGGGGTTATTTATAATTTAAAATATGCAACGGCATCATGATCATACACTACCCTAATTTAATGAAGTATCTTGTTCACTAAAATGGGAATTCCCACAATGATTATTGATTCCACCGTTAATTCAAACACAAACTAATTTCCTCTGAATGTGAGTTTTATTCTTTCAAAATAAAATGAGTGCTAAGCTTTTCTGTTTCTCATTTGGCAAATTTTGGTTGATCAGTACTTGGAGTAACTAGACACAACTTACTCCTTTGCTAATAAAGAAAACAGTGCTTATTAAATACATCAAAAAAGAACAATAAGCAGATATGAAGTTCTGTGACCAGTAATTAGACCCAGACCCCATCATATCACATACTGGGAATAAATGCTATTTGACCTACAGTGAGATACACAAACTGGTATTAGTAGGTCCTTGGCCAGGAGCACCAAAACATTGGACTACTGATGTGTAACAAATCACAACAAATAAACATACTTTAAACAACACTTACATATTATCTCATATTTTTAATAGTCAGAGGTCCAACCCCTTACTGAGTTCCTTGTTTAAGGACTTACAATGATGCATGAGTTCCATGTATCTGGGTAAGGCCCTAATTATAATAACTCCCCAAATATGCAGGTTGTTGACTAATTTTATTTATTTGTGTATGTCAGATGGACCACCCACTTCCTTTGTCAACTATCAGCAAGGAGATCCTTGGGTATGCCTCTATTAACTCACACATTGTAATTTTTGTGTTTAAAGTTCACAGAGAGGTTTTCCTATTTTAAATCTTTCCTATACTTCTCACCTATTACTTTTACCTCTATCTATGACTGAGTTAAAGGAATCAAATGATTTCATAAGACATATAATACGACTTATGTGCCCTCAAAAGTGCGTTTCAGAGACCAATGTTAACACAAGCTCATGTTTGGGAAGGGTCAAGGAGAGTGCTAGACTGTAGTCCATGAACTTCTTGACTTGGAAACCACTGAGTGAGACTGTAAGTTTGACTAGAAAAACCTACATGTGCAGAGCAGGGTGTCCTCTGCTCTTCCAGAGCACATTTTTCCTCCTCTGTTACACCAAAGCATAGAAGACCACCCTGATCGAGTGAGTCTGTATTATGTATCTGCCTTATTTTTCTGCTTCTGAGGCCGCTTGTCAGAATCACTGGTGTCTTGATCCTTCTATTGTTGTGGTGACACCATAACCATAGCAACATTTATAAAAGAAAACATTTAATTTGGGGGTTGCTGTTACAGGTTAGTACATTATCATCAGGGTGAGGATCATGGCAGTAGGCATGGCTGGAGAAGTAGTTGAGATATACATGCTGATCCACAGGCAGAGAGAGACAGAGATAGAGAGAGACACAGAGAGGGAAAGAACCCGGCACAAGGTTTTGAAACCACAAAGCCTACCCCCAGTGACCCAGTGACACACTTCTTAATCTTTCACTCCACGGCAACTAAGCATTCAAATATATAAAGCTATGAGGACAATTCTTGTTCAAACAACCACAACGAGGTTCTTAAATCAAGCTAGCCTTCAATGAAGTTGATATGTTGGCCCATCTTTCTCACTCTTTTATTGCATTTAACATTTTACTATGTGCTTGCTTAGCAAGACAACAGGCCATTATTGTAGGAATGCTAATATCCTCCAGTGGTTTACATTGCTCCTTCTGTTATTCCTCCAGTTCGCTCATCCTAAAATAAGTTCCCCACCCTTTGTTCCCTTTGATTTGGCTACTCTGAGCCATTCTCTTTAGCTGGCAAACTATGGAGCCTATCCTTTAGTGTAGTTTCTTTCTCCCATGAGACTCCCTGTGAGAACTCCAAGTGCTTACAAATAGGGACTAGCTCCTGGAATAGGCAGAGACACGCATTCATTCTCTTTTCAGCTCTGGTGTAGATTCACCCAGGCCCTGTGCATGCTGCCTCATTCTCTGAATACTATGTATGTTGATCCTGTTGACTTAAAGAAACTTGTTTTCTTCAGGTCCTCTATCCCTTTTGGATCTTTCTTACACTCTTTCCCCCTCCTCTTCCACTGGGTTCCATGATCCCTGAGGGGAATCATTTATTGTAGACTTAACACTTAGGCCAGATTGTTCCAAGGTCTCTCACTCTGAATAATTTCTGGCTGTAGGTTTCTGTATTCGTTCCCATCTGCTGGAGAAGGAAGCTTCTCTGATGATGGTTGAGCAAGCACTGATCTATAGCTGAACGTTATTAAGAGTCTTTTTTTTTTTTGCTATATTATTTTATTAGAACAGTAGTGACATTTGTTTTTGCTTAGGTCCCTGAGCGATATAGGCTCAGATTCCTGGTCACCCAAACAGGGTCCGGAATAGGTTTGATTTTGTGGATGCGCCTTAGGTCTCAGTAGATATTGTTTGGTACTCCCATAAGCTGTGTCTTAACTTTGTCCAAGCACAACTTGCAGGTCAACACCACTGAACATAAAAGTGTATAGTTGAGTTGGTGCTTACATTTCTCCTTTGGTAGCTTCCTATATCAAAGATCCTGGCAGTTGGAAAATTCCACAATTGCCCTTCCCAGGTTTGCCCCAATGCTAGTACATCTGAGGATCAAATTCCAACCTGCCATTATGTCTATTGTATTCTTTTGTTTTATTTATTCAACTCTTATATCCCCATCTAATTATCTTTTTGTAAATCGTATTGGTCTTTCCAAATTCAGATCACCGATACTTAGATTGGAGTTTTCCAATGATGCCTTGTACACCTGCTTGCAAGTCTATCTATTCAAGGATAGAATATAATGCATATGTTTATGCGACAAAGAAACATTTGTTACTGCCTTGGGAGGCAAATATTACATACCCTTCCCCAAGTTCACTGATAGGGGAGGTCTCCCTCCTCTTCCTTCTGATCCTAGTCTATTAGATCTCATCAGAACTGGCTGCATTGTCTTCTTCTGTGGTCTGGTAAGGCTGCTCACCCCTCAGGGGGAGGTGATTAAAGAGCAGGCCGATCAGTTCATATCAGAGACAGTTCCTGTTCCTATTATTATGAAACCCACTTGGACACTGAACTGCCATGGCCCTGAAGAATTTATGCACAGAGTTCTCAAACAATTCCCATGTCTTAGCAATTCTACGATGCCTTCTTTGATTCTTAGCTATCAATGAATATTCCCCAGTTTGACCATTTTAAATTTGTGTTTGTGATAGCTACAGTATATAATATTGAGTGTGAGGGAGCCATTTCACATTGTTTAGAAGGCAGATTCCATCTTTTGTTCCATGGGATATATTAGGGACATTTCTAAAACATTCATGCATCAGTTTAATCTTTTGTAAGGTGTTGGTATACACAATATCACTTGCTTAGGCTTATGACAAGAAGAAACTAATCATTCCTTTATCGTTGGGTTCTGGTAAAGAGTTTTGCTTTTACTGTTTTGTTTGATTGTGTGTGAAGGTTTTCATTTTTAACAAAGAAGTTATTATGACTATCGAATGTTTATTTTGTTTCTTCAAGTTTAATCCCTCATTTTTTTTTAAACTTTTTGTCTACCTCTGTTTATCTCATTTAATACAAGTAAGTCCTCACTGATGAACACGTTATGTCTTTATTTATATTGAATAATAATATAACTGTGCAAACAGTAAAGAAACTGAATTAAGTTTAGGCCTTCCTGCCTTCTTCCTTCTTTCCCTCCTTTCCTCCCTTTCTTTCTTTCCTTTCTTCTTTTCTTTTTACCTTTCTTCAGTGGACTGGCTTTTATTTAGAAACTGTTATTTTTCAAGGTGTGGGCATACAGAAGGAAGACGGGCACATATTGAAATCTACACAAGCAGCCTGAGCCTCATGAACATGTCTGGATGAAATGAGGATTGTGGGTATTTGTACACACCCGGGAAGCTGAGTGCATAGATCAACGACTGAGCCAATAAAGATGAGATGTTTACATGAATTTGGCAAAACGGAGCAGCTGCAAACTTCCCTGACTACAGTGGTGTTAACATGGTGAAAATAATAGATGGCAGGTGAAACTAGAAGACCTGGGGTCACTCTCCATCCAGGAAGAGGAGCAAGTCAGCAAAAGCAGTGTTTCCTTCAGAGTAAAGAGCTCAGATTTCCCCATCTTACAGTGCTGGTTTCTGCACATCGATGCACACCATAAAAGGAGAATTAAAATGAGCAAAATGATCCTTTCACATATAATTAATATTCACATCAACATCCACCCTCATGAGAAAACAAGTTTGAAGATATATGCACAAACATTTCAGCTGAGTCAAATGCTTTTATTTTGTGCCTGTTCAGGCAAATCCAGGCAGCAAGCCACAAGTGGCTTAATTACTAGATTGTATTAAAACAAGGCAATTTAATTGCAATTAGTGTTACAATCATTTATTCATAAAATGCCAGTATATGTATTTATTTCCAATAATCCATTACTTCCAGCCAGGAACTATGTGTGTTCCATTAAATTATAAAGTACAAGGTCATTAACCTACAATTGTACTTTGGATCCTTTTTAAAGATTACATTCTGTTTGCTCTTTGGTTCAGCTTAAATTGTTGAGCCCTCTTAGATCATTTATCTTTAGCTTTTTAATTTCCTATGATTGTCTAAAGGCTCTTGTCATTGCTAATTAAGCAGGTGTGACCTGCTCTGAGAACAGTTGGCTTCCCTGGAACATCTGGTAGAAATCCAAAATAGGGTTAGTCCCCTACAGTCTGCATTGTTTCTTGTGGCTAACTCCAGTCTTTGGTCATTTTGAAATTGTAATGCATACCATTCTGTTGTGGGTTGATAAAGCTTGGGGACCCACACAATGAACTTTTGGCACATGAGAAATGATTCATATTGTCTTCATTTCCATCATACTGACTTTGCAAAGAAACCATCTTTTGAGTTGTCACCAACCAGGAACAGAACATATAGACAAAGAGGCTTCAAAGACAAGAAGTTTTCCATGGAGGAAAATTATTGTTCAATAGAAAACAAACAAACAAACAAAAAAACAGGTGCCCTTATGTTGAAATCAGCTATGAACATTTCCTCATATGTTTTTGTTTCATTATATAAGTGTTATGCTACTTCCCCTCCACATACTTTGTGAGTTTTTTTTTTTTTAATTGTGTTGTGAGATAGTTAGGCTTCTATCTGGCATTTTATTTTCTGTTCCTCTAAATTAGCTTCCCTCAACCCTGAATTGCCTCATACTCCCACATCATACCCTACCTAAAAATTTCCTGCTCCTGGTATTCTATCTCACTGCTTTCCATTAACTTATAATATTCTTTCACCATCTTTTAACATGCTCTGCCAAAAAGGCTACTTCTAGTTTCCTGGCTTCCATTTATGTTCCACATACACAAACAAAAGAAAAAAGGAATATTATCTCAGAGTAAAATTCTGGAAAAAGATTTTTTTTCAATTAAACAGACACAAGAAGGAAGGTGGAGAGCCATTCTAGTATACAATAAAAGAGACTTTCAAACAAAATTAATCAAAAGAGATGGGGAAAGACATTTCATACTCATAAAGGGAAAAATCCACCAAGATGACATCTCAATTCTGAACATCTATGCCCAAATGCAAGGGCACCCACATTTGTAAAAAAAAAAATAAATAAATAAATAAAAATTACTCAAACTTAAATCACACATCAAACCCCACACAATAATAATGGGAGATTTAAACACACCACTTTCTGCAATGGACAGGTCATCAAGACAGAAATTAAACAGGAAAATAAAGAAACTAACAATCATCATGAATCAAATGAACCTAACAGATATTTACAGAACATTTCACCCAGACACAAGAGAATATACCTTCTTCTCAGCACCTCATAGAACCTTCTCCAAAACTGACCATATTCTCTATCACAAAGCAACTCTCAACAAATGCAAGAAGATTGAAATAAAACTGTATATCTTGTCAGACCCACATGGATTAAAGCTATAACTCAACAACAGAGACAACATAAAAAGCACAAACTCGTGGAAAGTGAACAACTCCCTAATCAATGGGTCAGGGATAAAATAAAGAAATTAAAGACTTTGTAGTATTCAATGTAAATAAAGGCACAACATAGTCAAACTTATGAAACACAGCGAAAGCAGTAAGTGGAAAGTTCATAGCACTAAGCAGCTTCATAAAGAAATTAGATCTCATACTAGTAACTTATGAGCTCACCTGAAAGCTCTAGGAGGGAAAGAAGCAGAGACACCCAAAAGGAGTAGATGACCAGAAATCATCAAACTCTGGGTTGAAAACAATAAATTGGAAACAAAAAGAACAATACAAAGAATCAATGAAACCAAGATCTGGTTCTTTGAGAAAATCACAAGATAGACTAATTCTTAGCAAGGCTAACTAAAAGGCAGAGAGAATGTATCCAAATTAAGAAAATCAGAAATGAAAAGGGAGATAAAACTACAGACAATGAGGAAATAAAAAAATCATCAGGTCATGCTGCAAAAGCCTGTGTTCCACAAAATTAGAGAATGTAAAGGAAATGGATGATTTTCTTGGTAGATTCCACCCAACAAAGTTAAATCAAGATCGGGTAAACAGTAAGAACTGTGCTAGGACAGGGTCTCCACAAGGAGAGCAACAGAACAAGAAAATTTGAACATAGGGAACTTCCCAGAGGCTCATACTCCAACCAAGGACGATTCATGGAGATAACCTAGAACCCCTGCACAGATGTAGCCCAGGGCAGTTCAGAGTCCAATTGGGTTACATAGTAATGTGAAGAGGGACTGCCTCTGACATAATCTGATTGGCCTGCTCTTTGATCACCTCCCTCTGGGGGGGTGGAGCAGCCTTACCAGGCCACAGTAGAGGACAATACAGCCACTTTTGATGTGAACTGACAGACTAAGATCAGAAAGGAGAGGAGAACCTCCCCTATTAGTGGACTTGGGGAGTGGCATGCAAGCAGAGGGAGGAGGGAGGGTGGGATTGGGAGGAGAGGAGGGAGGGGCTTATAGGGGGATGCAGAATGAATAAAGTGTAATTGATGAAAATTTTAAGAAAAAAGGGAAAAAAATAATTTAAGAACCTTAAATGACTTTCAAAATTGGAGGAAAACATGGAGTTAGTCAATTGGCATGGAGCACGTCTCGCCCCTGGGGGCAATGGTCTCCTGAACCTACTCAGACCTCGGACACCACCACTGCTAGTTCTAGAACTGACGCAGGATGTTCCAACGAGGGGTTAAGGCTTCTCATAATATTTCCTATAAGCCCACACCTGTTTGTCTATATCCCCCATTTTTATTCATTATTAGCCAGATAGAGCCAAGTAATTGTGGTAATGATACTTGCTTTTTTGCCCAATGCTGGAATGCTAGTAAATTTAGGTATGCCCTGGTTACTCGCATGCCTCACTGGGTGCCTGTGCCCATTGATGCCCCTCACGCTATGACTCTCTTCAGACAGAAAAGGGATCTTGGAACTACAGCCACCATTGTTACTACCATCTCATTGATGGCTGTTGGAGCTACCACCAGGGCATTAGCCATGAGTCATACTGGGCAGACTGCTCAGACCCTGAATAATCATTTAGCCAATGTAGCTCATGCCTTAGTTGTACATAAAGGAATTAATGCTCAACTAAAAGGAAGCTTGATGGTGTTCAATCAGAGGATTGACCTCTTGCAGGAGCAAATTGATACCCTATGGCAAATTGCTCAACCTGGCTGTCAAAGAAAGTATGCTGGACTGTGTCACTAGCATACAACATGAGAATTTTTCCTGTGCTGCAAATCTGTCTAAACAATTGTCGAGCTATATTTTAGAAAATAGAAGCAGTCATCAAAGCCTCCCACTAAAAATAATGCCATGGCCAGATTGTTTCGGTGCAGAATTCTACAAGACATTCAAAGAAGAACTAATACCAATACTCATCAAACTATTCCACAAAATAGAAACTGAAGGAACATTACCGAACTCACTTTATAGAGCCACTGTCATCATGATACCTAAACCACAGAAAGACTCAACAAAGAAAGAGAAATTCAGAACAATTTCACTCATGAACATTGACATACAAACACTTAACAAAATCCTTACAAGAACCTAATCCATGAACACATTAACTAAATCATCTAGCATGATCAAGTAGGCTTCATCCAGCTATGCAGTGATGGTTCAACATATGGAAATCCTTCAATGTAACTAACCATATAAACAAACTCAAAGAAAAAAAAATCAAATGATCATGTTTTGATGCAGAAAAAAACCTTTGACAAAATCAACACTTGTTCATGTTTAGTCTTTGAGAGGACAAAGATACAAAGCACATACCAAAACATAATAAAGGCTATATACAGCAAGTTGATAGCCAACATCAAATTAAATGATGAGAAACTCAAAGCAACTGCACAAAAATTAGGGACAAGACAAGAATGCCTTTTCTTTCTATACCTGTTCTACTTCTAGCTAGAGCAATATGAAAACTAAAGGAGATCAAAGGGATACATGATGGGAAAGAAGAAGTCAATGTATTGTTATTTGTAGATATATTATAGTGTATGTAAATGACCCCAAAAATTTCATGAGAGAATGTCTACACCTGAGAACACATTCACATTCAGAAAAAATGGCTGGATATATATATATATATATATATATATATATATATATATATATATATATATTCCTCCTGTATACAAATGACAAACAGGATGAATTAGGGAGACTACACCTTTCACAATAGACACAAATAATATAAAGTATCTTGGTTAACTGTAACTGAGCTAGTTAAAGATCTGTATGATAAGAACTTCAAGTCTCTAAAGAAAAAAATTGAAGAAGATATTAGAAGGTGGAAAGATCTCCCATGCTTTTGGATCAATAGGATTAACATAGTAAAAATAGCTATCCTGCCAAAAGACATCTATTGATTCAATGCAATTCCTATCAAAATTCTGTACAGACCTAGAAAGAGCAACCATTAGCTTCATATGGAAAATTTAAAGGCCCAGGATAAGACAAATATGTATAAAAGAACTTCTGGTGGTACCAACATCCCAGATCCCAAGCAATACTACACAGCAATAATAATAAAACTAAATGGTACTGGCATAGAAATAGAATGATTGATCAATGGAATTGAAATGAAGACCCAGAAATAAGCCCAAACACATACAGACACTTGAATTTTGACAAAGGAGCCAAAGCCATACAATGGAAAAAATACATCACCTTCAACAAATGGTACTGATCTGGATATCTACATGTAAAAAAAATGCAACTAGACCCATATTTATCACCTGCACAAAAACTCAAATCCAAGTGGATCAAAGACATAAATGTTACATGAGATACACTAAATCTATGAGAAGAAAAACTGGGGGAAGGCCTTGAACTCATTGGCACGGGAGACAACCTCCTGAACAGAACACCAAGAGCTCAGGATCTAAGATCAACAATTAATAATGGGACCTCTTGAAACTGAAAAGCTTCTGTAAGACAAAAAACACTATCAATAAAACAAAACAACAATCTACAGATTGGTAAAAAAAAATCTTCACCAATCCTACATCTGACAAAAGGGTAATATATAAAATATATAATGAATTCAAGAAATAAAACACCAATAAACAAAATAACCCAATTAAAATATGGGGCAAAGAATTAAAAAGAAAATTCTCCACAGAGTAATCGCAAACAGCAGAGAAGCAAATCGATGAACCTAAGCCATCCACAAAGATGGGGAGCATAGACTTTTTGTACTTTTCTAGTGGGGGAAGTGGGCACTGCCATCAGACAGAGGCTCACTTGACAGCTTATGATCACTTTCCCTTGACTGGACTGCCAGGCCAGGCCACACAGGAAGAGTACAGGCTCAGTCCTGATGCAACTGATGAGCTGGGGTGAATGGGAAAGGGAGCTCCCCTTTTCTGAGGAAAATGGGAGAGGGATTGTGGGGAGAGTGGGATTTGGAGGAGGTGTGGGGCTACAAGGTTGTAAACTGAATTTAAAAAAAAACTGAAAAAAAGAAACTCAGAGCCAAACTTTGGGCAGAGTGCAGGGAATCTTATGAAAGAAGGGGGAGATAGAAAGACCAGGAGGGGTCAGGAGTTCCTCAAGGAGAGCAATAGAACAACAACAACAACAACCAAAAAAATGGGTCCAGGGAGTGCTGCAGAGACTGATACCCCAACCAAGGACTATGAATGAAGAGGACCTAGTTCCAGTGTACATATGTTGCATAAAGACTCAGTCTCCAAGTGGGTTCCCTAGTAAGGGGAGCAGTGGCTGTCTCTGGCATGAACTCAGTGGCAGATTCTCTGTTCACCTCCTCCCAGAGGGTGAAGACTTACCAGCCCACAGAGGAAGACAATGCATTCAGTCCTGATGAGACCTGGTAAGCTAGGGTCAGTGGACTTGGGAAGGAGCATACTGGGAGGAAGAGGTAGGTTGGGACTGGGAGGAAGTGAGGGAGGGGGCCACAGCTGGGATACAGTGAATAAATTGTAATAAATAATAAATAAACAAAAAAGGATACAAAAAAGGCGGAAATGTTCAACTTCCTCAATCATCAGGGAAATGCAAATCAAAAATGACTCTGAGATTCCATCTTACACAGGTAAGACTAGGTAAGGTCAAAATCTTAAGTGACAGCACATGTTGGTGAGGATGTGGAGAAAGGGGAACACTGGTCTGTGGCTGATGGGAGTGCAAACTTGCACAACCACTTTGGGAATCAATGAGGCTCTTTCTTAGAAAATTGGGATAGTTATACCTCGAGAGCCAGCTATACCACTCCTGGGTATATACTCAAAAGATCCTCCACCATTCCACAAGGATGTTTGCTCAACTATGTTCATAGCATCTTTATTCATAATAGCCAGAAACTGGAAACAACTTAGATGTCCCTCAACTGAATGATGGGTAAAGAAATTGTGGCAAATTCATACAATGGAACACTACTCAGCTATTAAAAACAAAGAAATCAGGAAGTTTGCAGGGAAATGAATGGAACTAGATAAGACCATCCTGAGTGAAGGATCTCAGAAGCAGAAAGATGCACATGGTATGAAGTCACTTATAAGTGGATTTTAACCATATGGTATAGATAAACATACTACGATGCACAGACCCCAAGAAGATAAATAACAACGAGGACCCAAGGGAGGATGCATAAATCTCACTTGGAAGGGGAAATAGAATAGGCAGAGGTAATGGTTGAAGAGAGGTAACAACATAGGAGAGGGGGCACAGAGAGCTAAAGACGGAGAACGGATCTGGGGGGAGCAGGGACGAGAAGACAGAAGCCTGTGGAGAAAAGAGAAACTGAGGGTGGAGGCAGCTCTGTGACAAGCTGGAGAACTAAGTCAAGGTAAGCCCTTTGGAGGATATGAGGGCCACTGGAGCAGAGACCCCTAACCGCAGAGGCCATGGAGATGGAAGATGACACCCTTTAGCTAGACAGGTCTCCTGTTATGGGAGGGGAACATGAACCTACTCCTAAAACCTTTGAGCCAAATTTTACCCTGCCTATAAGATGTGCAGGGATAAAGACAGAAAGGATAAAGCAGAGATTGAAGGAATATCCATTCAATGGCCCAACCTTAGACCCACCCTATGGGAGGTTGCCAGCCCCTGCCACTGTGAACAATACTTGAATAACCTGCAGATAGGAGCCTCTCAGAGTTGTCCTCTGAGATGTGCTCTCCAGCAGTGCCACAAAACAAATGTGGAGATTCACAGGCAAGCACTGGGTAATGCATAGGGAATGTTGTAGAAAAGTGGGAGGAAAAAGTAAAGGACTTGAGATGGAAGGAGATTCACAGAAGACCAACAGAGCCAACCAATCAGGACCCAGAGGGGCTTGCTGACGCTGAAGCATTAACCAAGGACCATGCATGGACTGGACCTAGACCCTTTCTACAGTATGTAGCAGTTGGGCAGCTTTGCCTTCATGTGGGTCCTCAAAGAAGGAAACCAGGGACTGCTTCTGACATGGACTTTCCTGTCAGCTTTGTAATCACTTCCCCCTGGTGGGACTGCCTTGCAAGGCCACAGGGCAAGAGGACAAGCTCTAGTGATGGGAGTTGATGAGCTGGGATGGATGGGAACAGGAGGGACTCCCTTCCCTGAGGAAGAGGGGAAGGAGAAAAGGGGTTAGGGGAGAGAGGGTAAGGCTGGCGGGTGAGGTGGGATGGAGCTATAATCAGCATGTAAAGTTAACAAAGCTAAATATATTAAAATTAAAAAAGAAAAGATTTACGCTGTTGTGAGACTCTAATCTTGCATATATACCACAGGCAAACCAAGGAGACCAACACCAGAAAGCCTGCTAACGCTCCCATGCCCGCCCATTCCTTCAGATGATTCATGGCTGCAGCAATCCATGATGATAATCCTGTGGCTAGTCCTGCATCCACTCTGGTAGAATTTACTGTGACAATGGCCACTCTCAGCTGCTCCATCATAGTATCGAATTCTCCAGTTCAATTACCTAAAATATAGCTCGACAATTGTTTAGACAGATTTGCAGCACAGGAAAAATTCTCATGTTATACGCTAGTGACTCAAAGTCCAGCATATTTTCATTGACAGCCAAGTTGAGCGATTTGCCATAGGGTATCAATTTGCTCCTGCACGAGGTCAATCCTCTGATTGAACACCATCAAGCTTCCTTTTAGTTGAGCATTAATTCCTTTTTGTACAACTAAGGCATGAGCTACATTGGCTAAATGATTATTCAGGGTCTGAGCAGTCTGCCCAGTATGACATTCAGGCCTTTACAGCCATTGAAGAAGGACAGTCTCCCCAAGCATGGTTGGCTACCATAGAAAGCTAAAATGTTATGCTCAGGATGCGAGGCTAAGCACTGCACTCAGGGTCAGCCGCTTTGGACCCAGAGAAGAGCATGTCTGATTGCATGCGGGTTGATGCCCCAGGTCCTGCCTCTGTGAAAAAGGTATCAGACGGGTCTGATGCTCTTTGGGTGGATGACACCTAAATGAACATCAGTACAAAGTCCCAATTTATTTCTAATATCAGAGATCAGACCTCTACTCTTGCCTGATGCATCTCAAACAAAAAGGGGGAACTATAGAGAGCTGCGGAATGCTATGCCTTAAAGATGGAGCTGGTTTCCGCCTCCCACCTTCCCGATGGTGAGTGCTCTCTGTCAGGAACAATTCCACATTTGGCTAAGGCTGAGGATCTGGCTTGCTTCCATGTATGTGGACCTATCTGCATTGCCCACGTGGCACGTTGGGGTTGGCTACCCAGAGGCTATTTAAGCTGTGGGCTGGCTTTTCCCAGGGTCAGATGATTGTTCAAGGTTCCTGAATAAACTGCATTGAAAAAAAAAAAAAAAAAAAAAGAAAAGATTTGAAGTGACGATGCACATTTGGAACAACAGAAGGCATTTGTTGTCCTCAGTCTGACTCATTTCGCTTGGTGTAATTTTTTCCATTTACATCCATTTTCTGAAAATTTCATTTTTTAAAACAGAGTACTATTTCATCATGTGTATATAACACATTTTTTATCCAGTCTCCTGATGATGGACACCTAGTATGATTCTGTTCTCTAGCAACTGTGACTTGAGCAGGAAGGAAAATGGGTGTTCAGTTCTCTATAGTAGGATATAAAGCCTGTTGTGCCTATGTTCAGGAGTGGTATGATGAGTCATATGGCATCTCTGTTTTTGTTAGTTGAGAAATATTCCTCTGACCTATTTTCAAAGCGGCTGCACTGAATCATACCTCTATCAAGTGTACTTCAGAGTTCCCTTTTGCCACATCTATGCCGGAACATGCTGAGCATATACCTGGTATTACCTGCTATAACCTGCTATTGTCCTTTTCTGAATGATCATGCTGTCCAACTGCATTTTAAATATTTATGCCCATTTCTATATACTTAAGATGCTCATTTTTCGGTAGATGGTCAAACTGTGCAGACGCATTACTTGTCTAACCAGGACAAGAGACTGAGAGCTCAGCCCTCAATGAGAAAATTATCTGGTTAGATTTTGTCATCTTGATCCATCTAAGAAAACAGAACCACACTAGGGAATATGCCCGTGTCAGATTGGACTTTAGGAAAGCATTTGAGCATTTTCTTTATTAATGATTGATGTGGAGACATGCACATTAAAGGGAATATATGTTTTTTATGTATAATTGTATTTTATTTTTTACTAATTACACTTTATTCACTTTTTATTCCCCCATAAGCCCTTCCCTCCTCCCCTCCCTGTCCCACCCTCCCTCTCCCTTCTTCACGCATGCCCATCCCCAAGTCCACTGAGAGGGGATGTCCTCCTCTCCTTCCTTCTGATCTACGTCTATTAGATTACACCAGGAGTGGCTGCATTGTCATCTTCTGTGGCCTGGCAAGGCTGCTTCCCCCTCAGGGGGAGGTGTTCAAAGAGCAGGCCAATCAGATTATGTCAGAGGCAGTCCCTCTTCCCATTACTATGTAACCCACTTGGACACGGAACTGCCATGGGCTACATCTGTGCAGGGGTTCTAGGTTATCTTCATGCCTGGTACCTGGTTAGAGTATGAGTCTCTGGGAAGACCCCTGTGTTCAAATTGTAAATTGTGAGACCTAGAAAGGATCACTCTGAGTGAGCTGTCCAAGAAGCAGAAAGACACACACAGTATATACTCACTCATATAGACATATAACATAGGATAAACCTACTAAAATCTGTATATCTAAAGAAACTAATCAAGAGAGAGGACCCTGACTAAAACGATCAAAAGGCAAATAGGATGGCCATCAGAAGAAGAAGAAAACAGGAAACATGCTAGGAACCTGCCACAGAGGGCCTCTGAAAGCCTCTGCTCTGCAGACTATCAAAGCAGACACTGAGACTTATGGCCAACTGTTGGGCAGAGTGCATGGGATCTTCTGTAAGAAGTGGGAAATAGTAAGATCTGGAGAGGACAGGAATCCCACAAGGAGAGCAACAGAAGGGAATATATGTTAACAGTCTTACTTCATGAGGACATCTTGCAGTGGTCACAGATCCACTGATACAAAATTAGATTACAATGGTCATCTTCAGGCAGGAGCACACAGGTGTACAACATTGACACAGAAACAGCACAGCTAGGAGTTACTCAACCACGTACCAAGGACTCCGGGAGACAGTACTAATGCACTGCTAAAACAGTTCCTGAAAATTTTGAAATATGAAGGCTTATTTCAACTCTACTAGAAATTCAGGGTTGTTAGAACAGGCAATGGATAATAGAATTTAATTTTTCAGAGTTGAGTCAGCCATATGGCTTGGTAGGTAAATGAGCTTTCCAGGTAACTGTTGTAACAATAGTTCAATCTCTAGAACTAACATGAAGGTATAAGAAAAAGAATCAACTCTGACACACATGTGGTACATGCATGGGCACACACACATGCACACTCATATGCGCACATGGATACATAATAAATCTTTATAAAAAAGATAAAACGAGCTTTAAGTTGTTTTAATTAAAATAGAATTATAACACATCCTCCCTTCCTTTTTCTCCTCCATTTCCACCCAGGTACCCTCACTCAAGATCCTCCTATGTACCCCACTCTTAAGCTGATAACTTCTTTTTCTTTTATTATTATTACATGATAAGCCAGAAATATGTAATACAACACCAAGTCCACCTTATTGGTTTGTTTATAACTTCAAAGCTGACCACTGTACATTGAACAACCAATACTGGGGGAGGCCGATTCACCTTCTCTCTGAAGTCATTAGTTACCTGTAATTTTATCTAGTGTTAAGAACCCCTATAAAAATTCCCCTCTTTCACATTGATATGTTCATTAATATTACTATTGTTTTAGAATTTTTTATACAGCCATTTCCATAAAAGACTAATCCAGAGTACTAGGTAGTCTGCAGTGAAATAATCTCTATTAAATAAAATAAAAATTTAAAATAAAATGTGTAGAGAAATGGAAACCCTACCACACACACATATAACAAAAGCACAGCTATATTTACTCTGTGCAATGACCAAAAAACTCCATTCCAAACAAAGAGTGGCTAAGCTGGTGGCATAAAACAATGAATCAAAGAGTTTTTCATAATGACTGCCCTCCATCTCAGTGCTAATGGAAAACAATGGTGTTACAGAGATGATCTGCCTAGTGGTAGGGGAATAATAGTATCTCAGGTTCAGAGCAGTAGGAAGTAAGGCTGACATGATTCAGGAAACAAAAAAAAAATGAGAGGGAATTCTGTAAGTTCAAATAACAGTTACAAAGTCTGACTCAGAGAACTATGGAGCAGTTAAAGCAGGTAGTAATTTTTAATTAATTTATTTTTTATTAATTACAGTTTATTCACTTTGTACCCCAACTAGAGCCGCCACAATCTCCTCTCAATCCCAACTTCCATCATCTCCTGCCATGCTCCATTCCCAGTCCACTGATAGGGGCAGTCCTCCTTCCCTTCCATCTGACCCTAGTCTATCAGGTCTCATCAGGACTGGATGCATTGTCTTCCTCTGTGGCCTGGTAAGGCTGCTCCCCATCAGGGGGAGCTGATCAAAGAATCAGCCACTGAGTTCATGTCAGAAACAGTCCCTGTTCCCATTACTACGGAACCCACTTGGAGACCAAGCTGCCATGGACAGATGCAGGGGTTCTAGGTTATCTCCATGTTATGGAAGAGGGGGACAGGGAAAACAAGGAACCTTGTTAAACCTGTGCGATCAGGAAACATAAATACAGTAAATAACAAATGGCACTATTTCAATAGAATTTCAGTCTATTGCTCAGTACAAAGAAAAAAACCAATATTTTGTGGAGAGATTGTATCTAAGGAAAAAAGGACCTTGTAACATCACAGTAGAAATGACATATAACATTTCTACTGTGATGTTACAAGGATAGGAGCTCCACAAGGACCAAACGAATCTGGGCACAGGGTCTTTTCTGAGATGGACACTCAACCAAAGTCCATGAGAGGATAAAACCTCTGCTCGGATGTGACCCGTGATAGCTCAGTAATCAATTGGTTTCCCAAAGTGAGGGGAACAAGGACTATTTCTAACATGAACTCAATGGCTGGCTCTTTGACCTCCCCACCTCCCAAGGGAGGAGCAGTACTGTTAGCCCACAGAGGAGGACTTTACAGCCAGTCCGGAAAATACTTGACAAAAGCGAGTCATATGAAAGGGGAGGAGGTCCTCCCCTATTAGTGGACTTGGAAAGGGGCAGGGAGGAGATGAGGGAGGGAGGGTGGGATTGGGGAGGGAATGAGGGATACAGCTGGGATACAGAATTAACAAAATGTAACTAATGAGAAAAATAAAATTATGGAAAAAAAAAGAAATGTTATATGTCATGTCCTTTGTTCCCACAGAGACTTAAGACTCATAATCATGGATGATTCTTTCAGAAAAAGGGAATGCCAAAGCATCTTGAGGTATGTCAGACACAAAATCAAGCATGACATTAAAATATAGAGGTTAGAATAATCTTTACGGTGACACTATTAGAATAGTAAGAGCATAAACGACGTTCTGGCCAGAGCTAACATGCAGAATGCCCGATGTATGTACAGTGGTCATTATGCCATTTAATTGTGGAAGTGAAATGAACATGTGTGTTTATTTCAGGGTCTTCCAATGATTTCAGGCGTTGGGTAAGGAGTATCACAGTGAAGAAAGCCAAGTAGTTCAAGATTTAAATTTTAAACAGTATTAAAATATATGAGCATCCAGAACTGTGATAAAACAAGGAAGGAGTCTAGAATCTATTTTTTAAGAAATGAATCATGAACTCCAGTCTTGGCCCTGAGCGTGAATGAGGCAAGGAGGAGAGATAAAAAGCATAATGAAAAACTCAAAGAAGTTGTTCCAACTGTATGTGTATTACATGGCTCTAATAAGCAAATCGATATGGGAAAAATTATTTTCCTGCCTTTTTATCTTTCCTTTGTTCATTTTTTTCACACACACACACTTTTGAGAGAAGACTGATATTTGCTAGGGTATGAGGTCCTCATATAGAAAATATATCCTAGCCCCCAAATAATATTTTTTCACAATTTGCATTTGTATTTATGATTCATAGTAATGTTTGTTTTCCTGTTCATTGAGCCTTAAAGGATTGCCAAGAACATCTGCATACTAGCATGCTTTCCCACTATATAAGTAGAATTATGCAAATTAGGACAGATGATTAATAAAGAGCAAGTATATTGGAAGGCTTGGGCAATCTCATGAGTCCCAGGCTATGTGGGAAGATCTTTCACAGCCTCTGGACACTACAAAATAGAGTTTTCAGAGACTGACAAGACTGAGGACAACAAGGTACCTGATCCTAATAAAATATAAAACAGTTTTCACCCTTCTCAACATTTGCATTTAAAGGGCATATTTTACAATTGACAAAATGACTTCAAGAATAGTAGTGCATCTTAGTTGATGGAGTAATTTCCTAGCATGAACAATTTTCTGGGTCTCATCCCCAGCAAAACACCAACAGACAGGGTAGTGAATACTTGCAATCCCAGAACTTTGGAAATAGACACGTAAGTATTAAGAGTCCAAGGTAATCATTTGCTACATAGAACACTTGAGGCCAGCATATCAGCTACATGAAAAGCTGACTCTGTTATCACCTAAATCATGACTGGTATTTGAAAGTATTATAAACTCACACAGAATGCTACCTGCCTGAGTAAACTAGAGAAGAGCAAGGCTGTGATACAAATTAAATACATGAGTCACCTTCAGCTATAAGTCCTAATATTTATATTTACCTTGGATGAATGGGGATGCCTTATTTGTGACTAATTCCATCAAAACATACAAAATTTGGATAGTCTATATTCTTTATATATTTCTTGGGCTAGTCATGACATCATGCCTGGCCATAACTACCCCTGAGTTGATTTCTCAGTTCACAAACTCAGTCATCAAGTTGTAGAAATGAACATCTAGGACCAGGTAGCAGTAGGGCACATGCTGGGTGATCAGGCTACCCAACTGCCCCGTTACTTGTCCGTTTTGCTATGGTATCTCTTTCAATGCTAACTCCTACCACAAACTGATACAGAGAAAATAATGAACTCATTTCATAGATATATTAGCACATTAGGTGGTGAAAACTGAGGATAAACAGTAGATATATTATAGTTACCGCCCTTCAAGACAGCAGCAAGGGAAAAATTCCTCCATTTGGAAAATTCTCAAATGAAATAATTTGTAGTTTACTTTTGATGAAAATATAAGCCAGGAGACATGGACCCATGGGATGCATATTTTGACTGGTTATTCAAGTCTTTAGAATGGGCAACAAATGGAAAATCGGGGATAATATTAGAACACCTTCTGGAATAGGTAGGAAATGAGAAAATAATTTTGGCACATGCTAATTTCTACCAGAATGCATCTAACATGGAAAGATCCCTATTCAAGGAAAAAGTTTACCTTGCAGTTTGTTCACATTAATTCTGCTATAAAGCTCATGTAGATGGAGTATTTGAAATATTAAGAACATAAACTTGGCAGAGGCCTAACAATATTAACACGTATTAATCAAGGCCTACATAGTTATTGTTATAATTCCCAGTCTCCAAGAGAAACAGTGAGCATCTGTTTTTGAGCATTTGTTTCTGATGACATCCCTCAGGGAGAAAGGTCATTTCCTTGAAGGGAAATTTATTTATAATGGATTCCTTCCATCCTGGAAAAAATACCAATTCACCTTGTTTACCTTGATTAGATTTACCATAAATATATATATGGTTTGTGATCACTGACCTCAGAGCTTGCAAGCAGAACTATGCAAATATTTCATAGAACAAAGACCATGATATTATGTGAGCTCCTGTGACATCTAAACACAAAAAAATAGAAATCACCTTTCTACCTTTAACTCACGTTTTCTTTCCTTATTTCTACTTTTCAGCAAACAAACAAACAGGAAAACAATCATTGCCATGATCACAAAAACACATTGTGAAAACAATTTCTTTTGCTAGGATGTGTTTCCTATGTGATAACCTCATACCCTAGCAAATATCAATATGTCAAGAGGAAGTGTGTGTAAAAACAGAAAGAAAGGAAAGAGGAAAAGACAGGAAAAGAAGTAATTCACTCTCATTTTTCCCACATAGACAATCTTCTTAGAGCCATTTAATATGCATACATTTCACACTTCCAGTATATTTGCTAATTTCTTTCAACTTTCTATCTTTCACTTTCTTTCAGCCTTCTTGCACCCTGTGCATAAAGTCTGGCTGTGGTGCTCTAACTCAGTGAAGATTGTGGGGAGGGGAGTTTCTGGTCCCACAATGTCAGGTCTGAGCTTATTGTCTTTTTAAAAATTATGTTTATATTTGCCCATATTATGTATATATATATATATATATATATATATAATAAAATAAAAATATGCTCTGACATGACATTTTGAAATTATTATGACGTATATCTAAATATGTATACATATATATTCATATATATATGTGTGTTAGATGTTGTTTTATCTTATTATATTTTGTTTTACTATATCCCTTAGAAGTCTGTCTATTGTCTTATGAGAAACCAAAAGAGAGGCCTCTGACTCTGTTGCCTGCCTTTGGGTCCCTTTTCCCTAACTGGCTGCCTTGTCTGGCTTCAGTGGGGGAGGATTCCCTGGTCCTGTTAGAGGTAGATGTGCTGGTATGGGTTAAGGACTATGGGAGGCCTCCCTTTTCTGAGGAGATGGGGAGGATGGAAGGATGGGGAGAGACTGGGACAGGGAGGGATTTCAACCAGAGGAAGGAAGGCAGCCTGTGACCAAGATGTCAAGTAAATTAATATATTGATTAATTTAAAATAATATGCTGCTTATAAAAATATAGAGCTAGTGGAATAGATGGAGGAATGGTCATACTTACTTCAGGGATATTAAGGTACCTGGGGATTTGTTTTCCATTTTCACACTCTATTTATATAAATAGAGAAGCTTCAAAGAAGCCCAGTTATTTCACATGATTACTCTGATGATAAAATCAAATGAAGCAATTCACCAAAAGTGATTTTGTGAAGAGTTTAACCTACAGAGAATACTTACCTTGATTTTTAATGCTTGAATTATTCATAAAGTTAGAATTAAATTTGTTTCCTCACAATTTAAAGTCTAACTTGATATGTAAATCATTCTTTCAAAACTACTAGTTCATTCACTTATATTTTTATTCAAGAACATAGTGGACTAAAACCCATATCAAGAGATAAACCATTAAAACCAACATTGCAGGCATTCTTAAAATAAGTGTATTTTTGTTGCTTTTTCTTTTTTTAAAGACAGACTTTGTCAGTTTAACTCATTCTGAGTTTGTTTATCTTAAGAATATAAAAATGTAACAAGAATGATAACTATTTATGTACCTAATTATTCTAAGATGAAATGACTAAGAGTAGCCCCTAAAACAGTTTCTTTTGTTTCTATAACAGAAAATGTGGGCAAAGATGTGCTCAGAGGCAAGTGGCTATGAAGACAGGAGACAAAACAGCTATTGGCAAGGAACAGGTTAGCCTGAAATAAATTCTTCCCTTGTGGCCCCAGAAGGTGGCATCCCTTGTCACAGCTGAATCTCAGAACCCAAATAATGAAAATGAATTTCTTTCTACCTCAAGTTAATTTTGAAAATGAATTATGATGGACCTAGGGAACTCAGAGATCTATGGAAATATTCCATCTCTTAGTTTTGCTTTTTCTTCAATTTCTGTTTAAAAAGACAGCTTTCTTTTCATTTTTATCTTTTGAAGTGAATTAGAAACATTTTATTTGTGCTATATATGCTTTTATGATTGAAAGTCCAAACACAAGCACTTTACTGCTTTTTTTTGTTTGCTTATTTGTTTGTTTTGCTTTTATTTCAACAAACGCTTTTCCTGGTGTGACCTCTAGAGTTAAGGAGAGAGAAAAACAAACAGGTTTCCTCAATGGGGGGGTTATTACTAATCAACTAATAAATCAGTTTATTGTATTTATATGTTTATTAAGTATAAATAACATTAATATAAGTTTTTGGTGTAAGTTCTGGCTTTAATCATGTTCATATTCACTTCACTTACTAATTTAAATATAATATTTATTTTATCAAGGTACCTAATTAAGCAGCATAATCATGGGACATAAAAGATCAAATTATATATTTTGTTTTATATTTAGCTTTGCTTTTAATTTCTTCCACATGGACTCTGCTCTTCTCCATCTTAGAAAAAGAAGAGGATGCGATTTATACATACCATGTGGTGACTAAATTAGGTTATTTCATTTGTAGTTTAGATAAATGAAGGCAGGTGCTGTTATTAATATTTCAGAGATGAGAAAACATTGAGTTCAGATATAGTGCACGTTTTCAAGACTTGCAGCTAGCAGATGGAATATGGCCACCAGATTCCTTCTCATCTTCCTCAAATAGTAGACTATGCAGCATTGAATGAACCAACCAAACCTTACTCAGAGAATAAATTCCCCTTTGCATGAAGAAGAAATCATGTTTCTAAAAATATCTTCTGTCCTTCCAAGAAACGGGACAAAAGTAGCTCTGATAACAACTTTCAGTTCATGCATAACAACCTTTTCTTGTCTTTATCAATAGGTGTACAACATTTTTTAATGGATGCCAGTGATTTTGTATTTTTGCTTTATCATAAGCATAACACAATCAATGTTTCTTCATTCATTCATATTCTGAGCCTTTTAGAGGACTTATTACAAGCCAGTTTTATACTTCTTACTGGCAAGGTAGAGGAGCATCAAATACAGATTTAACATTTGCACATCTCATACTGTGGGAGCAGACATGGATGGAAAGTGACAGTACAGGGAAGTAGATGTTCTGTGTACTATGGGTAAGAGTAAAGGGGAAAAATAGAAAAATCATTGACTGAGAAGAAAGAAATCTGGGGCATTAATTTTTTTGTATCTTGATGGATATGGATTTAAAACTGGAAACAAATGATAATGTCATGAAAATTGAACAGCAGAATGTTCTGATTTCAGCAACAAGCCATGGTGAGACTTGGAAAACTTTAGCCACTATTCCTCACTTGATAATTTCCACAAGTAGCATTCAATGACAATTTTAATCTTTAATGACTTTTAATTTTAATGACTTTAAAATTTTAATCTTTCTACAATTTCTATGTTAGAGGTGTTATACTTCTTCAATTGGGTAATATAATATATATTTATACTGGAGTATAAATTTATTTGAGCCATTTGATTCACACTTTGTAATACTCCATTTCATTAGAGCAAACTGAGGCAGAATGTTACGTTAAAGTGCGTGTTATAAAATGTCTCATTGCGCATAGAAGGCAAAGATAGAAGAGATGAGTGATAAGATAGACCCTTCTAATGTATACCCTCATTGACCTACTTCTTTTCCTAAGGCCTCTCTCCTAAAGATATCTCCACCACTTCAAAAAATACCATGGGATCATTCATTAACTGTTTGATCCATTGGTAAGGTCAAAACCCCATGATCCACTCACCTTCCTGAAGCCCCATGTCTAAAACACCATTGTAGAGAGCTTTTGATTCCTAAGCATTTGGGGAAATTTGACATTCCAACTAGAACAATGTTATTTGGCCAGCAGGATTTCCCCTAGTCATCTTACTTGAATTGATAGCTGTCATTTCTAAAATCTGAGAACTTAATACTGTGACTGCAATAATTATAAGCTTCTATTCTGTGTAGTTATCAGTTAAGAAGATATTCTTGTTTAATTTCACATGCTAGGTTTGCATGCTTGTTATGTACTGAGTCATTAAGAGACAAAGTTCATTTGTAGGTGGTTCTTTCATGATCTCTATTTCCTTTCCTGCCTTGATTTCTTGCCTTTACTTCCTGCCCTTAGTTTCTAAGAATTGTAAATAGAATTAACCCTTTTCTACTGACATTGCTTTGATCATGGTGTTTTATCAAAACAATAGAAACCCTATGACATCCTTCAAAGACACACTCCCAGTGGCCCATAAAACTCTAACTGACCCCACATTTTAAGTCTTTCATGACCTGGAGATCTGGTCTTTTTCACATGGATGTATGGAAGACATTCAACATCCAAATCATAGAATGTGGTTAAATGATGACTCAAATAGTCACAATTATAAGTCTCAACATACATTTCCATAGAAAACAAACTCCATATAAAGTACAATGGTCCATATTTAGATTTGTTCAGGAATAGTCATAGTTGATACATTGCACATAGGAGAAAGTACTGAATGAAAACAAAGAAGAGGTAGGCATTAATACAAACGTGGAGGGAGTGAACAGGAGACAAAGGCTTACCTTAGTTTGACTTAGAGATTATTGTGGTCATAGACAATGAAAAGACAGTGTGTAGAAACCCTACAAACTGCAGAAAGAATATTTAGAAAAACTGAACCAAGTATAAAGTCCAACATTTCAGAAGCTCATCTCCTGTGATTATATGAGTCACACAAGAGGCAAAATTGCATCAAACATCCTTAGTGAGAACTTTCCCTCACTTGGAGAAAGATAATGTGAGAAGGAAACAGACAAACAGAGGGAGTGAGTTTTGTCTATGTTTTTCTTACAGGAGCATGAATTATACTCTTTCTTTTCAATTGTGCTCAGCTATGTTCAAACAGCCCTGAGCTCCATTAAGCCGCAGTTTTTCATCTCCACTATTTCACTCTCCTATTCTTTTAGAATATTCTCCATCCATCTTTAAAATGTTCTTTTAAACTTGACATTAGCAGGGATACTCAGTAGCTACCAAACCAGGCTAGCTCCATGAAGTGCCAGGCTTGAATCATGATTTTCTTCCTGGATGTGCCCAATGTTAACTGCAACCGAAGACCCATATAGAGTTAATCTCTACTGTTATTTTATTTCATAGATTCTCAACACAGCTTAATGTTCATGTAACTTTAAATTATGCCAATGTCCCCTTGTTTCTGCAGGTCTGAAATCACTACTTTTATTTTTTTTAAGGCAACCATTAGAATCACCATCTATTTTCAGAGCAATAAAAATTCATCTCGCACAAAAGCAAAGCCTCTACTTTGATTTTGTCCCCTCTTCCTGCAATAACTGTGTGTTGTGATGAAGCTGTCAGGTCCTCAATTGCCCACAGCCTTCTCTGCAATTTGTTTGAACCGCTTTGCATTCATAGACCCACGGAGGCGGAGGCTTCTAGATGAATTTTAAATAATGAAATTGTTAACCCCAGAATAACGTGATTTGCTGACAGACTTTTAGCCCTATTTCTTACAACAAACTGCTGTATTTGTAATACAATATCATCATTCTGAACCTTGAATAAAATTGGTAAACCACAAAGTGACAGGAAAGAAGAGGTGATAAAGGAACCATTATCTCCAGATGACACTCTTTTACAGGCCAATACCTTTCAATATAGAGATATACAGGGCCAATATAAGAAGTTAATAAGCTGAAATTAAAAGTATTAAATTAATTGAATCCAGAATTATGCTTTTTCCATTGCATGCAGCCTAGCTGTCTAATTCCTAATGTCTTGAGTTTGGGGATCTAGAGATCTTATGTTCTAAACAGAAGTCTGAATGCAGCTGTCGGATAAATTATGAAGCTACTTTTGCTACAAAGTGCATATCTCTACATGCCTTTTGAGTAACAATTTATCTGATGTAAAACAGCCAAGATGGAACTCGAGCACCTGAGTTATATTTATATATACACTCAAATTTTATACATTTTTTAGTTTATGTGCATGTGATCAAAGCCAATTTCCTCTGTACTGACATTTCCAGAGAAAATAAATGAAAAATAATTAACTTCAACCTAAAGTGAGCAACAGTGAAAAATTTTGTATCACTGATGATAATCATAGAGAAGAATTACTGTCCATGTATCATTTCCTTCTCAAAAATGGCCAAGTATTAATATATACCAGTTGATAGATGATAGATACATACATGCATATGTAGATAGATAGATAGATAGATAGATAGATAGATAGATAGATAGATAGATGGATAGATAGATAGATAGCAGTTTTCTAGGAGAGAGTGTGTACACATTGTCTCAGTTGACAAAATAGTTGAAACAGTTTCAGAACCTTTTGTCAATTTGTTACTTTCATGAAAATAAAAAAAAAAAACAAATGAAGGTAAATTACATTTCAAGCAATCTCATTTAAAGCATAACACTTTCTCATAGCATACGTTTTAATTACAGTGTGTTTTAAGAAAAATACATTCTTATGTATGGACATGACTTTTAAAGCCTATAGATTTTACAGTCTTCATGCATGTTATTGAAAATAAAAAAATAATGTTGTGACTGGAAAGTCTTGGATACTGTTATTTTTCCTGTAATCCCAGCCATGTTTGAATCATTTACTACATCTAGTAATAGAATATTCATTAATTAGGAGAAAACTAAGTAAATCATAGTATTTTCATCACTGGAAGACAATGCAGCACTAAACAAGTCTCATATTGAACTCTGGTAAACGTGGAAAGATGCATAGTATAATATACCCAATGTATACTATTTTGTGTGACTTTAGTTTCAGCAATTAGTGGGAGTTATTCTCTCCCTGTTATAGAGCTATTAACAACTAAGCTTCAAGCACCAGAAGAAATCACAGTCCCCTATCTATGAATGAACTATGCCATCTTTTTACATTACACAAAATACACATATTAATTCCGATTATCACTTCTGAAATAAAGTTATTCATGGTGCTGACTTCCCTTTATCATAAACTATATATATTTATTTAAGCTTAAATAAACTCTCTTTATTCCCCAAGTTGCTTTGGATCATGGTGTTTTTCATAGCAAGAAAAGCCCTATCTAATAGACACAGAGTAATATCAATTTTGTTTTTAGTTTGGAAATCTAATAATAAAAAGACATTCTCAAATGATAAGATAGTGGGTTAAATATTTTATATACTTTTTCGTTCCTTTTCATAGCCTCACAGAGTAAGATAGATCATTACAACCATGCCTTAGTGAAGTGCTGCAGTGTTAACTAAATTGCCGACAGTTCTACCCAAGGAAGTGTCAGAGTTAAGATTACAAATTCCAGTCGTGCTATTCTCACATCCAATCCCTTGATCCAAAGATCTTTCTGTCACTGACAAGTAAACCTTGATACTTAAATCTCAAAGATGAATCACAGGACTTTTGATCTGACAAAAATGGTTCCTGTTCTACAGACTAAGGGAGAAATTCCCAGTCTTCTTCCATGATGTTTTATATCAATTTATTTAATTGTTTTAGTTTCTTGTTTTTAGACATTGTAATTGTACCATCTTTCCCTTCCCCTTCTTTCTTCCAAACCCTCCCATGTAATTATACTGTCCCTCTTTCAATTTCATGTTCTTTGCTACATGACATATTTAAAATATGTTTACAAATATAACCTGCTAAGCCTACATAATTTTTATTATACGTATGTTTTCAGGACTGACCACTTGGTATTGGACAATCAATGGATGTGATTTTCCCTCAGGAAGGTGATTTCTTCTGCTCCCGGCACTCCTTAGTTGCCTGTCCAATGGTGGTGTGCTTCTTCAGCTATTCTTATCCCTGGCCTTTTTATTTTTCCTATATTTAAGAGTAGGGATACTGTGATGATAATAAGAAATTGCCTATAGACATGTTACATTCTATGTCTGTCCTAACCATAGAGATGACAGAACCTCTTGAATATCAGAGCTTTCTTCAAAGTCATCAAAGACAGACTGCAGTATAATGCATCCCAACTCCCAGGGTGATTTCTCAGTACTTGGGTACACTGAGGAGACCTGTGGTAGCTAATTAGGGTTTTCTTATTTCTTGTTTAGCTTTTCCAAGAATTAATCTGTGTCAAAAGGAAGGCAAAAACATAAGTCTACTTGGAAATTATGATATATCAATTGAAAAATAACTCTTGATTTTATATAAATAATTCAAAAATACTCTCATCTTCCTACATTCTTTTAAAAATTACTTTCTTTTTATCTTTATTTTTTATTAATTACAGTTTTATTCACTTTGTATTCTATCTGTAGCTCCCTCCCACAACCCCTCCCTTTTCTCCACCCATGACCCTCCCCAAATCCACTGATAGGTGAGGTCCTCCTCCCCTTCCTTCTGATCCTAGTCTATCAGGTCTCATCAGGAGACTAGACTGCATTGTCTTTCTCTGTGCCCTGGTAAGGCTGCACCCCACTGAGGGGACGTGATCAAAGAGCAGGCCAATCAGTTCATGTCAGAGACAGGCCCTGTTCCCAAATCTATGGAACCCACTTGGACACTGAACTGCCATGGGCTACCTCTGTGCAGGGGTTCTAGGTTAACTCCATGAATGGCCCTTGGTTGGAGTAGCAGTCTCAGAAAAGACCCCTGTGCCCAGATTTTTTTTTCTGTTGCTCTCTTTGTGGAGCTCCTGTCCTCTTCAGGTCTTATTATTTCTCATTTCTTTCTTGGGGTACACAGCTTAACAGAGAATTCTCAATATAGGAATATAAAATGGCAGAGAAACACTTAAAGAAATGCTCAACGTCATTAGTCATCAAGGAAATGCAAATCAAAATGGACCTGAGATTTCACCTTACACCCATCAGAAGGGCTAAGATCAAAAATTCAAGTGATAAAAGATGATGGAGAGAATGTGGAGAAAGGAGAACCCTCCTCCCGTGCTGGTGGGAATGTAAACTTGTACAACCACTCTGGAAATCAATCTGGTGCTTTCTCAGACAACTAGGAATAGTGCTTCCTCAAGATCCAGCTATACCACACCTAGGCATATATCCGAAAGATGCTCAAGTACACAACAAGGACATTTGTTCAACCATGTTTGTAGCAGCTTTATTTGTAATAGCCAGAACCTGGAAACAACCCAGATGCACCTCAACTGAGGAATGCATACAGAAATTGTGGTACATTTATACAATGGAATACTTCTCAGCAATAAAAACAAGGAAATCATGAAATTTGCAGGCAAATGGTGGGAACTGGAAAAGATCATCATGAGTGAGGTAGCTCAGAAGCAGAAAGATACACAGGGTATTTACTCACTTATAAGTGGATATTATACATATACTATAGGATAAACATACTAAAATCTGTACACCTAAAGAAACTGATAAATAGGAAGACTCTGGATAAGATGTTCAATCCTCATTCAGAAAGGCAAATGGTATGCACATTGGAAAAAGGAGAAACTAGGGTACAGGACAGTAGCCTACCACAGAGGCCTCTGAAAGACTCTACCCTGCAGGGTATCAAAGCAGATGCTGAGACTCATAGCCAAACTTTGGGCAGAGTGCAGGGAATCTTCCTACATTCTTGAACTCATGAGGACTAGAGGTTGTTCATATGTGTGTGTACGTATGTGTGTGTGTGACCACCAGTGCTTGTCTTTTGCAAAATATGAGAAACGAAAGTCAGGACACAGTGTACTGGAGATGGGAAAGCCTCGGGGTGTGCTTCCAGACTTGCTTTGCACTGGTTGTGCTGCCGCTGAACTGGATCTGAATCATTTACTCCATGCATCCATACAAATCTAGAATCCACCCTTTGATTATTCAAGAAAGATTTTTGCTTTACTTCCTGAGCATAGATATGGGTGCTGCCTGATTTTACTCTCTATTTTGGGTAATAAATTGTACCCAAATATCCAGAAAAATGCTATTAATCAAATATATTAATATGGCAAAAACATTTATAAAGTGTGGATAATGAACTTTCCATTGTGTTAGCTACTCTTCTCATTACAAAGCTTAAAGAATAGGAAGTTTGTTTCCTCTGTCTAGAGAGGGATTGTTAGGAGCATCTCAAAGCTATAGAGATGGGGAACATGAGCCATCTGGTTATAGCATGTTAGCATCCAGGAAGCAATCTGCCTGCAGAAAAAGCAGGAACAGGCTATAAATCACCAGACCTACACCAGAGACCACTTTCTAATACTGGAGCACTCTCTTCCAAGGTTCCCAGAACTAGTAAAGCAGCAGCACCAGACGGATGCTAGATATCCAAACATACAAACGAGTAGGAGTCATTTAACATCCAAACCCTAATACCTAGGATTAAGTGCACAACTATGGGTGCATCAACTGGGTAAAATCCTGAGACACTATGTGTAGTAACCATGGAAAGAACAACATACAGCATAAGATTTTTTTTCTGTACATTCCACATGTGATTGAGAAAATAACAACAACAACAACAACAAAAAACAACTAAGATGCTACACACATGCCCCCATAATACCTCTTGTGATTTTTATGAATTGGCTTTTTTCAAAGACCATGTAACCAAAATTACTCTCACTGATGAGTGGGTAAGAAGTTAAAACTATCCATAGAGAAAAGACATAGTAGTACTGCAAAAGGAACTTTTGTTCCCTACTTCAGTAGTTGCCTCAGATACTCACTGCTTCTGTCTGCTAACCTAGGCCTAGTCCTGGTCGCCTCTGCCCTCTTTACAGTCTAACCTAGGCCTAGTCCTGGTCGCCTCTGCCCTCTTTACAGTCTAACCTAGGCCTAGTCCTGGTCGCCTCTGCCCTCTTTACAGTCTAACCTAGGCCTAGTCCTGGTCGCCTCTGCCCTCTTTACAGTCTAACCTAGGCCTAGTCCTGGTCGCCTCTGCCCTCTTTACAGTCTAACCTAGGCCTAGTCCTGGTCGCCTCTGCCCTCTTTACAGTCTAACCTAGGCCTAGTCCTGGTCGCCTCTGCCCTCTTTACAGTCTAACCTAGGCCTAGAATGTTTTCAGCCTCTGAGACTCACTACTTAATAAGCTTACCCTTTTCTTCTTACTGAGGTCTGGCTGTTTCAAATCAGCTGCTCTGGCTCAAACTCCTCTCTCAGCTGACTTATTCAATCTGCCTTTTTCCTTGACCCCTGAATTACACTATTGGTCTTAAACTAACTTCAAAAATATGCTCCAATATCCTGGTTCATTCCATCTTCTTCTGAGATCTTTCTCTCTCTCTGAAACCTGTCTCTTCACTACTGCCCTAGTAAAAGAGCCTCCTTTCTCCTTCTGCATTACCCCTTAAGTAGCTTCCCTTTCCTCTCTCTTCTCATGAGAGTTGGGCAAATCCTATTCTGTCAACTCTTTCTCTGATTTGTCACCTTTTCTGTCGCACAATAAGACATCATACATGAGTGCTTCTTCTACAAACTAACTTCCCCTTCATTGTTTGGGATTATTGGCATCTGTCACCACACCTGAACCTAAGCTTCTCTTTACCTGATACTTGCTCTATACCAGGGTGGCCTGAAGCACAGATCTGCTTGCCTCTGTCACATGGATTAAAGGTGTGTAGGTATTTCACCAGGATCACACAGACCTAGAAGGTCTTTGGATGTGATCTCTTATCAGAGCAGCCATGTTCTGAATTAAAATTCCTCTACGTAGTATTTTCTACTTGAAATAATTACTGACCACTGTCATTACAACTTAACCTTGAGAATCCCACCCTCCCAGGAGGAAAAAGAGTTTTGCTTGGAATAATGTTGTCTTTAGAGCCTATGTTGCTTTGTGAAAACCTTGGGCTAGCCATTATCTTTACAGAATGATAAAGCACTGTGTTGTCTAATAATGGATCATATTCATACTCTGTATGTACTCTATTAGAAACAGGAAAAATACTGAGAAAACTGAGACTCACATATCTTGAACACCTAAGAAATTATTTCCCTGAGGTCCACCTTTGTTAATCAATGAATTTATTGAGGCTACCTAGAGAAACATGGTGACCCTCGTACAGCATTGTGACCGAAATTCCATCTCCATCTGGGTGATGACTCATATAAGAACTAGCATTGTAGTTCCTTGCCCAAATTTGAGTTAGCTCCTCTGAAGTGTCTACTATCCCTCAGTAATTTCTGAGTCCTTGTAATTATTTAGGAAGGCTTTTTTTTTAAGTCCTTGTATATTTAATGGGTTTTTATTTTGGCTTATGTGCCTTCATCCATCCTCCTGGAATGAATGTCTTAAGTCAGAGGAAACCGCTAGGACACACCTACCAAAAATAACCTGACAATTTTTGAATGTTTGATAAATGTCAGATAAATTTGAATGTTTCACTTCAGAAGAAAAGGATATACAACACCTACCAGTATAGTCACACAAATTTGACTGTGTTTGCTCTCGAGGCTAATCCTGTCAATAGATGTTTACCCAAGAATTTTGACAAGGGGAAAACTTTCAGCACACCAGTAATAAACATGTTCCTTCTGTCTTATCTGTTCTTTCCTGCAGCAGTCAAACTAGATGTGACGTGTTCATTGTGATAGTGTCATTGCATATTCTATAGTATAAGATGACATTTGTACTTTATTCTGTTGGAAGTAATTGAATTTCTTTCCTCTCTCTCTCTCTCTCTCTCTCTCTCTCTCTCTCTCTCTCTCCCCGTGTGTGTGTGTGTGTGTGTGTGTGTGTGTGTGTGTGTGTCTTTTGCTCTGATTTAGATAGTAATCAAAAGACAGGCTCAAGAGAAATGTGAGACTCGGGAACTCTGTTGTTTTAAAACCCTCCCTCTGCTAAAAATAGTAACAAGTGAGAACACCATAAATCTCAGAGTTAAGATGAGCCATCAAACCAAATGTGCAAGGCTAACCTTTGAAAGGGTTGACTACCTTTGTCCTTCTCAATATGTAATTTTCTGGGTAAAGATGAGATTTTAAGACAAAGCTTTAAGATCCTAATTCACTATCTTTACATTTTGCTGAACTCTGAACATAACAGAGTTTACAAATTTAGTTCTTGGGATTTGCTTATGTGAGGATACCTGCAGGGCTTCTCATAATGGCTCCTGTCTATTCTACATGTTTCTTCTCCTTTCTGACCATCCTGGTGTGAACAACACAGTGTGGCAACACATATTCCCTCCATTTGAGGAAGTTGAAACACTTTTCAATGGTAATTGTTTCCTGAGCAGTTGACTTACCTCCAACCTAACAGAATAATGAAGAAACTGGGCTGTGAAGTCAATTTGGGTGTCCATACTTACTCATCCATTTAGTCTATAGCACTGACTTTATCCCTTTAATGTAACACATCTGATTCAATCACTTTTTCTGGTCTAGTATCATGGTCTTCTCTACCACTTTGAGAGAACTTACTCATGCTCATAGCCCTTTTGCAAGAAAATAAAATGAAGAACTATTAGCTAATAACAATTTCTTCACAGTTCCCCAAGGACAAGTTAACAAGCACAGAAATACACTATTTGCAATGTAGTTTAAAATAACTGCAAAGGAAGTAACTATTGGTCAATTCCTAACTCATAGCCAGTATCAGAATTTTTGCTTCTGACCTCATAGTGTCTGCTCCTTCACTTGGTCTTGTGGTAGCAGGTTTCTTATTTCCACTGTCTAGATGGAGGCTAACAAGTCTCCTTCAGAGAGGCTGTCGTTCAGGATGGCTGGAAACCGAATCTGCTGATCTCAAACTGTGTTTCTTTCTTTCATGAGGAGACAGATATGATAACGATAATGGTGATAATGAGATATTCAAAATGCTTTATGTCTGACATTTTAATTTTCATTTCTGAAAAAAAGGAAACTTCTTTTATGCCTAAACATAAATAAGAGGTCATGTTTCATGATCTAGAGAAAATAAATTGCTCTTCCAATTTTACACTGGCTTTTTTGTTCCATGCTATGAAATATTTTCCGATGAAGTTTTCTTAACTGTAAATAAGGTTAGAGGAGAGGGTAGTCAACCAAAACAATTATAATTGGCTACAAACCTAATCCAATAACCCCAGTTCACCCATATTGTTAAGCGAGTTAATTGGACCCACACAGCCACAAGCTAAATATGTTGTTGTGTGCAAACAGTGAATCCAATTTCTCTCATCAGTGTACCACTGCAACAACACTGTGCAGACTGGGTGGAGTCAGGAGGAAGAGAGAACATCATGAGGTAAAAGTCCAAAACAGCACTATCTGTTCCTGTGGTCTGATCCTGCCAGGGAGAGACAGAGACACAGACACAGACACAGACACAGACAGACAGAGACAGGCGGGCAGACAGACAGAGAGATTCACCACTGTATCTGTTTCATTTTAATTGAAATAAATATACATAAAACCTTTTAATATAACTAAGCTCAATCCTGGTCAACACAGAGGGCCTTCTCTCCTCAGACACTGAGTAAACATTGGATCTGAGATCTGTTCACAGTAATCTGGTGTCAATGGGCTCCTTTTCTTTTTCCAGGTTCTTGTTTTTGCCTGGGTACACCAACATGTTTTTTTTATTTAAAATTCAAGAGGTAAGAAAGTTTTTTCCCCTTACTTTGCCGTTTGCAAGTGCCACCATTTAGGATGGGATTCAACACTCGAGTGTAAGGAGGGAATCGGTGTGTGGGACCTCAGGTGTTTGCACTTCTCATTCACACTGAAGCTGCACAGGTCAGGGTGCATATGAGCTATCCTTGTTTATGAATGAGAGGTATAATTATATAATTATGTCTTCCTTTTCTGGTGAGATTATAATAAGATTATAGATGGATTTGTAGTATAATGAAATACACAGAGATGGGAGAAAAACATTCAGCCAATGAAAATAGCAATAACATAAATAAGCATGAAAATTATTTCACTTTCAAAATACAGGTTCTTTTATTCAATCTTAGGACTCAGGTTATAATGTAATAATAAATGAGCAAATGAAAAATTTTCATGTGTGACTAAATAAGAAGAGTCTCCTCCATTTGTGTTTTGTGGTAGTGTGTTCTAATTCTAGTTTGTGTGCCTGTAGACAAACATGTCAGGTGCCTTCCTCTGTCGCTCTACATATTTGTTAAGTACTTGAAGCTCTGGTCACTTGCCTGCCTCCACTTCATACTTCTATCCCAGTGCTGGGGTTACAGGTGCCTGCCTCCATGGCAGGTTCTCTACATGGACACTGGGGAGTCAAACTCAGGTCTTCATATGGTGGGGCAATTACTTCATCCACTAAGTCATCTCTCCAGCCTAGGATCTTTGACTTTCAATGCTCCTCATACAAATTAGAATTGATGGCTCTCCTCCTAAATTCACCTTTAATTCCTTTATCAGAAGTACACTTAGCATTATTAAATGCCTATGGAGTCATAATGTAGCTATTTCAGTTGTGCATCTATAAAAGCAGGTATTATTAAAGGTTTATGGAGGTTTATGAGATGGTTCAGCAGGGAAATGTGCTTCCTAGCAAGTCTGGTAGAAGGACAAAACTGACTTTCTTATGTTGTCATCTGATCACTTCAAATACATGATAGCACACACACACACTCACATACATATATTCACAGATACACACACACTCACACATACATACACACATATACCACACACTGACACAGTGATTCATATATATGGAAATAAATAAATTTACTGTAAAAATTTATGTTTCTTGAAAAAAATTATGAACCTTAACATCCTATAGCCAGACACTCTAAGAAAATCAGCTTGTAAGTATTCTTGTTAATTGATGGATATGTAGAATACACCAAGGTACTTGGAGAAGGCTTCTTAGAGAACAAAAATATGAATTGATTCTAGCATGAAATTTAATAACACACCCCTGCATAACAAATAATTTCAAATAGGGTCAGAAAATGCTGCCACATTATAGGACTATTTATACCTGTGTGACAGCAATAGGATACTTTTTACTTGTGACTTCAAATGGATGTAATGGATTTCTTAGCTAGTGTGTACAGAGACCTAGGTCCAGTCTCCAGCACTGTATAAAGTGGAGAGCTGAGGAGGTCAAATTAGATGAGGGGAAGAGAGAAGAGTAGATTCATTATCTTTCTATTGTTAATTTTACTGCTGATTTTGCCCAGATCCTGAATTGGTATCTTTATTTATTATGCTTGTATTATCACGGAAATCACTGGCTTTTAAAAACTGAACTTTTGGGCAATGTAGAGATTGGTCAATGGTAAAACGCACTCCTCACTGCTTGTTCAGTTTTCAGGACCCACATGCTTGCTCACAACCATACAAAGCTCAACAAGTTTCAGATGATCTGATGCCTTCTGACTTCTGCAGCTACACACACACACACACACACTGTTTTGAATATATGTTAGCAAAAATTCATAAACATAAAATAAATGAATATAAACAACTTTGACCTATGACATTTTTGCTCAGTATTATAACCATTTCATTATATATATATATATATATATTAAGCCAACATTTGAGAGTTTAGTGTAACTATCCTGTCAAAAAGTATATTAACTATATTCTAAAGACACATGTTAGCTATAAAACTATTAAGATAATAATCCCCAAGAAATTAAAAGTTCTGTAAGAATCTCATACTAGGAAAAGAAAAGCCTATGCCAGCCAAAAAGAAAATCAAATAAAAATACTTTCTTCCAAGAAAAGAAACTTACAACCTGAAGGGAGTAAGGAAGGGTTAATAGTTGGAGAGGTTGCACTTTGTCTTGCACTGCTTAAATACACATATTTCCAGTCTTCCATTTAAAATTGAACTTCACATGCAGCAGTTCAAATGTGGGCTAGAGAAGTCGTTAGATCTCTTTGTCCCTCTTCCTCATGCATATATCTTTATGTTCTGTTTACGTTCAGTCTACTTGTTCTGCCTGGCTTATTATGGACTGTGGTAGTTTGAATGAAAACAGCTGCAGTGGGCTCATAGGGAGTCGCAATAATAGGAGGTGTGGCCTTGATGAAGTAGATATGGCAGTTTTTCGATGATATGGCCTTGATGGAAGAAGTGTGTCCCTTAGGGGTTTCTAATGCTCAAACCAGGCCCAGTGACTCTCTCTACCTGATGACTATAGAACTCTCAGCTACTTGCCAGCACCATGTCTGTCTGCATGCTGCCATGCTTCCCACTGTGATGACTGGCAGAGCCACAACCACTGGAAACAACAAAAGTCATGAAGTCAGCAGAGCTGTTTGACTCAACTTCAGCAAAGCTGACCTGAGTGCTGTGATTGCTGTCATTTTGCCTCTCATTTTTATGTGTTGTTCTCTGCATGTTGCATTCTTGCGGACTTTCCTTGTTCTTATTCATTTTATGTCTTTTTCTGAGAAAATAATATCTAAATCTTTTTAGGAAAGTCCTAAACTTACTATCCCTTCTGCCTTTAGGGAAGTAACTTTACCTGGTCCTATATTGAAGTCTTCCTTATGCCCTGGACATTGTGATAAGCACAGGTAAGCACAAAACCAGGAATTTCTAAATGAGGCCATGATTCCAGGAATCTTCTTGTAGTATCCATCCCTAAGCAAACTGAAACAGTGTAGTTGGAAGAGGGTAAACGCAGAAATAATTGACAAATTCCAACTGGCCAGGAGAATCGGAAACAGATTCAAGACCTCTTTTTACACTATCTTTAGAGCTCTTTGGAAATGTAGTTTAAATATTGGGGATTGTACAGGGCATATCCCTGGAGGAATACAATTTCAATAAATAAGATAGGATGACTAAAATACCTTTTCCTACTTAATACTGTAGACAATGAAATGATATAACTAAAAAGAAACAAGCATTAGTATTTGCTATTCAGAAAAAGACCAGTTCACATATTTTCTATTTGTCTGGAGTGCTTTAAAACTGCAAATACTGCCATCCTAAAACCAGGCTGTCATATAATAAATGTGTTTGCTTTGGCAGAAACATTCTTTAGATTCTTTGAATTGGAGTTATAGGGCTGATAATAAAAATCTGTTCTATTGTACTTCTAATTGCAAGTGAACCTGTATTCTCAGACATGTAATAAAAAAAAATCAAACACATGCCTGTAGACAAAATGATATAATCTGTACTTTTTTGGATAAGCATTAGTCTGTCTTGTTCTGTGAAACCTGTATAAATACAGAAGCAATCTGATTGCTAGTCAGTCAGTGCTGCAAGATTTTTCTGACCACTGCACCTTGCTCATCCCTTACTGACTCATTATTTCATCCCCAGCGACTCTGTCAACTGCTAGGTCTGGTCCTGAGCAGAAGATAATGGACTAAACCTCTGAACTACTAGCTGGCCTCAATGAAATGTTTTCCTTTTTGAGAATTGGCATGGTTATGGTATCTCTTCAGAGCATAGACCCCTAAGACGTGGCTAGGTGACTGAAACTAGATTCACGTATTGCAGAATGCAATCTTAAGTTCGCTAATATAAAGTTCCAAAGGCATTATATTGCTTTGCTTTTTCATATTTCTTACATTTCTCTGTTCCTTTTTGTGCATTGTATAGAATTGATATTCTGATATTTCAGTCCTATTGTTCTTCTCATATTTTGTATTGTATGTTGGTCTTTTAGGTGGCTATTCTCTTGAGTTGATGATCTCCACTTCTATTCAGAATGGACAAAGCAAAGCATAACAAAGAAATGATAACAAAAAACTTTTAAACAAACCATGTTTTAAAATACTGTAAAAAGCAATTGGATTTTTCTATGTTTATCCTATAATATATATCTAATATCTACTTATGATTGAGTGTATACCCTGTGTGTCTTTCTGCTTCTGGGATACCTCACTCAGGATGATCTTTTCCAGTTCCCACTATTTACCAGCAAAATTTCATGATTTCCTTGTTTTTAATTGCTATGTAGTATTCCATTGTGTAAATGTACCACAATTTCTGTATCCATTACTCAAATGGGGGGCATCTGGGTTGTTTCCAGCTTCTGACTATTACAAATAAAGCTGTTACAAACATGCTTGAGAAAATGTCCTTGTTGTACACTTGAGCATCTTTTGGACATATGCCTATAAGTAGATATTAGACATATAATATAGGATAAACATACTAAAATCTGTACACATAAAGAAAGTAAACAAGATGGAGGACCATGGCTAAGAGGCTCAATCCTCATTCAGAAAGGCAAAGAGGATAGACATTAGAAGAGGGAGAAAACACGGAAAAGGACAGGAGCTTACCACAGAATGCCTCTGAAAGACTCTACCCTGCAGGGTATCAAAGCAGATGCTGAGACTCACAGCCAAATTTTGAGCAGCGTGCAAAGAATCTTATGAAAGAAGTGGGAAATATAAGACCTGGAGAGGAAAGGAGCTCCACAAGAAGAGCAACAGAAAAAAAAAATCTGGGCACAAGGGTCTTTTCTGAGACTGAAACTCCAATCAAGGACCATTTATGGAGAATAACCTAGAACCCCTGCACAGAGGTAGCCCATGGCAGTTCAGTGTCCAAGTGGATTACATAGTAATGGGAACAGGGACTGTCTCTGACATTAACTGATTGGCCTGCTCTTTGATCACCTTCCCCTGAGGGGGGAGCAGCCTTACCAGGCCACAGAGGAAGACAATGCAGCCACGCCTGATGAAACCTGATAGACTGGGATCAGAAGGAAGGAGAGGAGAACCTCCCCTATCAGTGGAATGGGGGAGAGGCATGGATGGAGAAGTGGGAGGAAGGGGAAGATTGGGAGGGGTGATGGGAGGGAGCTACAGGTGGGATACAAAGTGAATAAACTGTAATTAATAATAATTTTTAAAAAAACATTTGGAAACCTCGCAAATACCCTGGAAAAACTTAGAAAATAAGTGAGCTGGGATGCTAATAGGATAAACTAATAATTTATACATTATCAACCTGATGTTAAGCAATAAAAAGACACAGCAGTATGGAAAGAGAAAAGGAGAGAAAAATTAAGACTAGGATGAGAATAAAAATAAATAGTATAAGCTCATAGTAAATGATAACAAGGGTGAACATGGTGAAGTAACTGTCAACAAAGTCAAACCAGCATAAAACCAAACAAAACCAAAAACAACAAATGAGTAACCCTACCTGTCAATATTTCTTCCTTGCTAAAGAAAAATGTGTGGGTCCCCCACATACTAGGCTTTTCATTTGAAGCGTAACCTTCAAATGAAAGGAAGCTTTGCTGTTTATCTTTCTATACTCAAAATAAATTATAATATGAAGGCTCTTGTCTAGACAGATCTAGTTTCTTCTTCTGCTGGGTTGACTTCCTAGGCAGGATCTACACTCCCAGCACTCCCACCAGCTTGGCTTTAATCTCTCCAGCTATGCAAGTTTGGGATTTTGTTCTGCATAGTGCCTGTGTATGGTCATCCTCCCTGTGTGCAATTAAGGGCCCCCGTTTTTCAAAAGAGTACACTGGTGTCAAGCAGTCTGATTATATTTCATGGCCAGTGTCTTGGGTCCATATTTATTTTCAGAAGGATGACTGTCATAGTCAGTGGAAACAGGCCTTTGGGGATATTCAGCTCTCCCTCCCCAAGAATTTTTAATGTAAATCCATCCTGGGCACAGTTCACTCCACATCGTCTGCATCTTGTGTATGATATACGACCAAAATTTATCGTTGTGACAGAGGAAGAGAAGGAAGAATAAAAGCAAATAGAATAAGAAGGAAAGGAAAGGAAGGAGAGAAGTAATGCATTTCAACGAATTATGATTCTTTGTAGAATTACTTTATGATGCTCTAGGCAGATCTTTAAAAGTTCATAAATAGAAGTATTTCATATATATAAGAGTTTTCCATCCATACATGTGTATGCATCATGCATGCTTTCTACCTGTAGGAGTCAGAAAAGGGTGTCAGTCCCCAGGACTGGATTATGGATGGTAGTGAGCCATGTGAATTTTGGGCACTGAATCTGGGTCTTCTGTGAGAGTAACTCTATCTCCCCTTGAAAGTTGATTTTAATAAGTAAGTTTACTTCTATAGTGGAAGAGACTTTTAATCAGCCTATTGGTGTTGATAGGTGAGCCATATAACTTTATTCCTCTACCAGAGTAAAATTATAACTGTCACTTGCTAATTCCATTAGTTCAATACCTTGAAAGACAGTGGGAGTAATTCTCTGAGGACAGAGCTCCTGCACTATTCTGACACCTTTATGTGGGTGCAGTTAATGATTGCCTCATTAAAAATTTAATCACATGTAACTATATATATTTACTGTTTCTTCCTGAGGTATCAACAAAATTAAACCCCAAAGAAATGATGAGACAAAGAATAAAGTAGATAATATTATCAGTGCAAAATTTGAAAATGTTTAATCTTCACAGAAAGTAATAGGAGAGCTCTCCTGAGTGCATGCACCACTTATTAAGATAAATGTCAACTTTGGAGACACTAGAGGCTTCCTTTTACCTCCTGTTGAACTTATGCATGTTTGATGTATGCAATCATTTCCCTTTCTGGTGTCTTGTTTACCACCATAAATCAAGATGCAGGTACTCTTGCTTTCAAGTACCAGACATCAGAGAGAAGTGATGGGTGGCCACCAGTAAAGGAAGACTGAAGTCCTCTTTGCTACCACTTAGTTATTCTATTGGCTGAAACTATGAACTCAGCAAGTACAAGTGCTACTTAGTTGACTCAAATGAGAAAAGCATAAACATTATCTTAATTTATTCATCAATTATTATTTGTCCCAATAGAATATTGTTAGAAGAAACACCCAAGACATACAATTTTAGACAAAGAGAATTGTTTCTTTGACATGAGTAAAGGAATGCCAGGACAAATTGTTGTGGGGAGCCCACTAGAGAGGACCAGTTAGACATAGTTTATAGCTAGTAGAAAGTCTTTATTTCACCTGACTGGAACTATATTCAGGTATTTGTGGCCCTAGGGTTGAATGTTTAGAGGAAGGGGATTTTTAAGGCCAAACCACATCCTGTTACCCTGCTCTGCAGCTGCAGATTGAGGTTTATGCAAGCAAGCAATTTAACAGAAACTAAAGATAATTAGCTAAGGTATCTTCACCTAGAGTTTGTAGAATAGAGTTGGGATTCCCCATCAAGCAGATCAAATTGAAGTTAAACCTAAAATGGCCTCAGCAAGACTATTAGATGGAGGAACCTCTGAACTGTCTTGCCTTGTCTGAAAATAGATATTTCGACTAATTACAGAGATGTTTCTTTAAAATATCTATTAAGCAGAGAATCTAGTGTGGAAAAGTTACTCAAAGTTTGGGTGTATTGTAGCTCTAGTTATCAGTATCTAGTTATCAATAATCTTTTACAACCTTGGTAAGAACAATGCATACATCCCATTGAACCTTCATGGTTTTCTGTATATAAGTTGGGAATAATAGACAATGCTGAAATTAGTATTCACCAAATAATTTGTAGCTAGACACAATCAATCTGTCTCATCTTTCATTTTTAACTGTTTCTCTCGTATCCCAACTTGGGATGCAGAAGGGATGAAAACTGAATACATTGTAATAAAGAAATAAAATAAATAATAATAATAATAGACAAAAAAGACACAGAATGCCCTGAAACAATTATGAGGAATTGTGCTTTAGGAACATGGATTCAGGCTGCTTTGAGCGAGAGATGTCTCAGTGGGTAAGAGCACTGTCTGTTCTTCTTGTGGTCCTGAGTTCAAGTCGCAGATACCACACGGTGGCTGACAACAATCTATACTGACACTCATATATTAAATAAATAAACAAAATCTTTAAGAAAGACAGAGATTATATGTCAAAAACTTGTATGATTTTTTTTCCTACTTTGGTGCATATTGCTACTTTGGACATATTGTTGACATGCAGGTGATTCAATGAGCCTGTACCAGGCGCACAGGATATAAGGGATGGCCCACCACCCCAGCTCACTCTCTCTGTCTTTCCGCTTCTCTCTCTCAGTCTTTGTCTGTCTCTCTCACACTCTGTCTGTCAGTCTCTCTGTCTCTTTGTCTCTTTCTGCCCTCATAGTTCAGTGAGGCTCCAATTCCTCTCCCCGTATTCTCCCCTCAAGTAAGCCTCCTTTATACCAGATATATTACATGTCATATCATTATTATAACACGTATGTCTCTCTTTGTGTGCATGTGGATGGATGTTTAAGTATCAAGAACTTCCTTGTGTCACAGCCTTCTACTTCCGCTCTCTTTGATACAAGTTCACCTATGTGTGGGTCAACCTATGTGTGGGTCAGGATAGGTGGCCTCCACTCTTCAAAGGAATCTCCCGACTCCTCCATTCTCTCTTTTTAGTAACAGAAAGGTTACGTTTTAGTAACAGAAGGGTTACTTCCATGGCAAGACTTACATAAGCTCTAGTGTTTAAATTCAAGTCATCTTTTTAAACATTTTATTTTTTAATTTTTTTATTTTTTACAGTTTATTCACTTTATAATCCAGTTGTAGCCCTCTCCCTCCTCTCCTCTCAGTCTCACCTTCCCTCACTCTTTCATCCCTATCCCTCTCCCCTAGTCCACTAATAGGGGGGGTCCTCTTCCCCTACTATCTGACCCTGGCCTATCAATGTACCCATCAGGACTACCTGGATCCTCTTCCTCTGTGGGCTGGCTAGGTTACCCCACCAGGGGGAAGGGATCAGAAAGTCACACATGGTATATACTCACTTACATTCAAGTCTTTAGGCGTAAACTTTACCCATTAAGAAATCTCTCCAACTTACAATGAACTTTCATTGTAACAGAAAAAAAAACATTCATAAATCAATGTATTTACCTAATACATTAGTATAGGTGATGGTAGGAGGGTCATGACAAAATGGGGACAGCCCTACTATCAGTTTTTTATGAGACCCGGTGGCATTCCTTGTTTTGGAGTTGGTAGCATCCAGTAGTAAATGGGTAGAAATGGCTATTAAAAGAACTAATGAAAATTTGGTGCCTTCAGTCTGCAATATTCTTACGCTAAAAACCACATAGTTCTAAATAAAATATTTCTTCAACAGAGGCATGCTTTAATTAAACTTTAGTTTACTATGTTTAAGCAATAATATGCATATAAAGATCATAACAACATCTGTTCTATGAACCTCCCATCACATTCCTCAGGAAACAATGCGTGATAGCCTTAGGCTCTAGAAATGAACATTTCTTCCACAATCACATGGAATAAAATATTAATAGAAAGTAGCAAAAAGAAGACATACAATAAAGATGAAGTTTAATCTTTTCTGTATTTACTTATTAACGATATTGGACATTTGAGTCACACCTGGTAAATATGGAGATAGTTACTTGTATATAATTAGAATGCTAGCTAATGGACCAATTTCATACAAAATTTATCTACTCTAAGTTTCGTATTTCACATTACATAATACAAATATATAAAATCATAAAGGTGTATATTTATACATATATAGGTGTATGTGACCAAAAGTATGTTCATAGTTTTTATGGACAAAGTAAAATACAACATCAAAAAGAAAGGAGAAAGATAATCAATTTAGAACTCGTATGTGACTCATTTTCAAAATTGTATGGTGCAATCATGATCACACAATGTGGTTCATCTTGTCACTGCCTCTCTTCTTCTTCCAGGAAGCTCTCTTTCTTCTTTTCTTTTTTCAATGTCCATTGTCAGAATTTTCTCATCTATCTTAACACTACTAAAAGGTATTTAGGAAGAATAGATTCATCCCGTATAACCTAAGGCACACAGTCTAACTGTTAAATAAAACAGAGACAGTGACTATTGGTTCCTGTAATTTGCATTTGCTCCTATAATAACCATGCATCATATCTCATGTTGTAAATTAATAAAAGGTTCAAATGTGTTACCTAGGCAAACAGCTAGGATGTTATAAAGCATATATTAATTATGTGCATTCAAAACCCCTCCATTCTTGTGTGTATCAAGACAAAATAGGGAAGGGTACAGGTTTGATTTCATATATATATCAATATAACTGACCTGGATAACATGAAATGATGATAAAAAATTTATTTAAGCCACTTCAACAAGGGAAACAGCTCAAAATTTAGTCATAACTCAACTCTATTTAAACAGAGAAAAATGAAATTTTAAGAACTGAGAGAAAGAACGGAAATTTGAGGGGGGGGTATGTCTCTGGGACAGGAGAAGCTCCAGGGAACTGGCTCATACTCCTAGCAGCTGGAATATGGAGACCAAAGTTGCCACCTCCTGTAGCCAGGTGGGACTTCTAGTGGAGGGAGGAGGACGCCATCTGACCCATAAAATCTTTGACCCAAAGTTTATTTTGCCTACAAGATCTGTAGGGATAAAGTTGGAGCAGAGATCGAGAGAATAGCAACAAATGACTGTCCCAACTTGAAACCCATCCCATGGGAGAGAGTCAACCCATGAGACTAATAATAATATTTTGCTATGCTTACAGATAGAAGTCTAGCATAGCATAACTGTCTTCTAAGGGGCTTCACCCAGCAGCTAATGGAAACAGCTGCAAGAGACCAACAGCCAAACTATAGGCTGAGTGAAGAGAATTTTGTAGAAGAGTGAGAGGAAAGATTGAGGGAGCTGGAGGGGTCAAGGATACCATAAGAAGACCTACAAAGCAAACTAACCGGGGCCCATGGGTATTCACAGAGACTGAAACACCAACCAAAGAATGTGCATGGGCTGGACCTAGGCCCTCTACACATATATAGCAAATGTGTAGCTGGATCATATTGTGGGTACCCTGCTAGCAGGAGTAGAGGCTGTCTCTGACTCTTGCTTGCCTCTGGATCTTTTTCCTTGATGTGCCAAGGTGGGTTGGTACACATGGGTGCCTCCCTTCCTCTGAAAAGAGAAAGGGAAAGGGAGAGGGCCACAGTCAGGAAGTGATGTGATTAAATAGTTATTAGAAGGGAATATACTTTTTTCTGAAGATTATTAGTTTACAATTTGTGGTAAGGTGTAGCTTGGAAACTGCACTCCTAGTTGCCCACAGAAGCTGAAAGCTAAGGGTATTAAGCTCTTTGAGAATCATATTTAAAGGTAATAGTTCACCAGTCCTTGACAAAGACACTTCTGGATAATAAAACTGGAAAGAGCCTTTTAAAAAGATCTATGTCCAAAAGGCAAGAGAAAGAATCTTCAATGGCATGTGTCCTCAAGTGAAGGCCCTAGGGAAAGTCCACAGACATAAAGCAGAAAGAACCCTATTCACAGTCATCCCTGGTACTCTCCGCTCATCTTCTCCAATGAGTAATGTCTATCTCTGGTTTCTACCTTTTCCCTATTGCCTGCTATGTCTTTCTCTAGATCCTTAACTTCTTCCTTGTCATCTCATCATTGATAAAAAGTCAGTAAATGAAATAATAGGAGACCAACACAAATATCACCATAATTGGTAGCTCACCATTAAAATAAATATTGTCTTCTGGTAATATTCTTAGCAATCACTCAAGCTTTCCAGCAGGATGATTTGCCTGTTTTGGCTGAAACCATTTTCTTTGAGAATTCTTCTGTTTTACCAAGATCTGTTTTGACAAGGTATTGCATAAATATTTGTTATTATTTACTCTTGTTCAGTGAAGCTCTTTTATTTTATTCTGCTTGTATGAATTGTGTATATAGAAGGATGTATGGATTTTCATTTATAAACATTTAAACAACTTTCATAGTATCCAGTCAGGTCTGCCTTGTCCAGGTCTTCTTCAGGTTTCTGTTAAAAACAGAAAAGTCAAAGGCAACTAGCGTCATTCGGAAGCATTTCACACACAGTAATGTTCCCTAAGTAAATAATGTCTATGTGTATGTTGTTATCATGAAAATGTGATCTTCGAAAATAGGTATTTGAAAAATGGGCCCCATTATATGAATATGATGGGTGAAGTTAACTTTAAATCTATCAAAATCTATCTTAGAGAAGAATAAATATATCAGTAGCAGGGATTTGAGGCTGATGTATATCAGGGGTGGAGACAGTCACTTACCACATGCTATGAACTGCAAGCATGGGAATACTCATGAGAAGGAAGCAGGACAAACTAGAGGCATGGAGTAAAGACAGCAATGCTGAAAGGGTCAAAGATTACATAAAATTGTTCTGGACGAGAAAAATGTCCACCTTCAAGTCTGTGTTTGTTTATTTATTTGCTTGATTGATTTTCCTATCATTGTATTCACTTACAAAGTAAAATGTCAGCATAAAACTTAGTTCATCAAAACTTTCTATGAGCGAGCTCCAAGATGGCAGAAACCGGAGCACATCATTTCTGAAAGGCAGAAGACTTGAAACTCCAAAACTGGTGAATAGATGGGCGACTGAAACCAGAGCATCAACTTTGAGGTTTCCTGAGCTAGAGGGGACAACCCATGAGCCAGGACAGATTGGATCCAAGTCATGTGTGGATGTTTCCAGGGCCTGAGAGTGGCAAGCTATCCACCCCCTGCATTCCCAGCTACACTTTCCCTTGCTGAGCTTGGCCCAGCGGCTCAGCAGTAGTAGTAGCAGCAGCAGCAGCAGCAGCAGCAGCAGCAGCAGCAGCAGCAGGGAGTGTATAACACCAGGTAATGGCTGCCTCCTTACTCTAAAACCCAAACAGGGACCTACATCTGAAAGTAGCAAACTGTGGGCTCTCTGAGCTTACCACATGTGCCTGCAGTTCACGGCGCACAGCGCTTTCCACACACAACTGCAGGTAAGTGCACAGGGGCACCCTGCACTTTCCAGACAATGCTGCAAGCGTGTGCTTCAGACAGAGTGCATACGGGGCTCCAGATCAGGTCCTGACTTACTAGCAGCCAGACAAAGGATCCCTCCCACCCACACCCCCACTGTGGGCAACACAGGGATCTCTGGGACAGCTTTCTTAACATTGAAACCCCTGTTCTGTGGGCTTCCCAGCTGAGTCCAGCCAAACAATTTCTAGAACCAAGAGGTACAGGTTAGGCAGATCTAGCAATTGGAGCACAATACCAAGATATGCCTGTGGGCTACTGAGCAATTCAGGGCACCTATGAATGCACACTGTGCCCACAAAACATGCCAGCACCTGCACCTGCCCTTAAACTCCTCCCTTACACTTCACCCACACAAGCAGACTTAAAGAAAGACATGTCCTTAAACATACAAGAGGCCTACAGAACACCAAATAGACTAGCCCAGAAAAGAAAATCTTCATGTCACATAATAGTCAAACACTAAATCTACAGAACAAAGAAAAAAATATTAAAAACAGCAAGGGAAAAAGGCCACGAAACATATAAAGGTAGACCTATCAGAATCACATCAGACAAACATGGGATATACTCACTTATATAGACCTATAAGATATGATAAACATAATGAAATCTATACACCTAAAAAAAATAATCAATTGAGCAGACATGGGGTAAGATGATCAATCCTCGTTTAGAAAGACAGATGGGATGTGCATTGAACGTATGACAGGAGTCTACTGAGCGCATCTGAAAGACTCTAACTAGCAGTGTTTTCAAAGCAAAGACTCATGACCAAACCTTTGGCAGAGTACAGGGAATCATAAGAAAGAAGGGGAGTTAGTCTGATGGGGAAAGGATAGGAGCTCCACAAGGACCAAATAGACAGAGGACTAATATCCAGTATATACAAATAGACAGAGGACTAATATCCAGTATATACAAAGAACTAAAGAAGCTGAAAAGCAGCAATCCAAGTAATCCAATTAAAAAATGGGGAACAGAGCTAAACAGAGAATTCTCGACAGAGGAATAGCGAATGGCAGAAAAACACTTAAAGAAATGCTCATCCTCATTAGCCATCAGGGAAATGCAAATCAAAACGACCCTGAGATATCACCTTACACCCATCAGAATGGCCAAGATGAAAAACTCAAGCCATAACACATGCTGGAGAGGTTGTGGAGAAAGGGGAACCCTCCTCCACTGCTGGTGGGAATGTAAACTGATACAACCACTCTGGAAAGCTATCTGGCGCTTTCTAAGACAAATAGGAATAGTGCTTCCTCCAGACCCAGCTATACCACTGCTAGGTATATACCCAAAGTTTGTTCAAGTACACAAAAAGGACACTTGCTCAACCATGTTTATAGCAGCTCTATTTGTAATAGCCAGAACCTGGAAACAACCCAGATGTCCATCAACGGTGGAATGGGTACAGAAATTGTGGTATTTTTATACAATGGAATACTACTCAGCAATCAAAAAGGAGGAAATCATGAAATTTGCAGGCAAATGGTGGGATCTAGAAAAGATCATTCTGAGTGAAATATCCCAGAAGGAGAAAGACAAACATGGGATATACTCACTTATATAGACCTATAAGATATGATAAACATAATGAAATCTATACACCTAAAAAAGATAATCAATTGAGCGGACATGGGGTAAGATGATCAATCCTCGTTTAGAAAGACAGATGGGATGTGCATTGAACGTATGACAGGAGTCTACTGAGCGCATCTGAAAGACTCTAACTAGCAGTGTTTTCAAAGCAAAGACTCATGACCAAACCTTTGGCAGAGTACAGGGAATCATAAGAAAGAAGGGGAGTTAGTCTGATGGGGAAAGGATAGGAGCTCCACAAGGACCAAATATATCTGGGCACAGGGTCTTTTCTGAGACTGACATTCAACCAAGGACCATGTATGGATATAACCTAGAACCTCCACTCAGATGTAGCCTGTGGTAGCTCAGTAACCAATTGGTTTCCCAAAGTGAGGGGAACAGGGACTATTTCTAACAGGAACTCAATGTCTGGCTCTTAGGTCTCCCCACCCCCGAAGGGAGGAGCAGTCCTGTTAGGCCACAGAGGAGGGCTTTACAGCCAGTCCTGAAGATACCTGATAAAACAGGATCAGATGAATGGGGAGGAGGTCCCCCCTATCAGTGGACTTGGAAAGGGGCATGGTGGAGATGAGGGAGGGAGGGAGGGACTGGGAGGGAATGAGGGATCGGGACATGGCTGGGATACAGAGTTAATAAAATGTAACTGATAAAAAAAATAAAAAATAAAAAAAAAAGAATCACATCAGACTTCTCAACAGAAATCATGAGAGTCACAAGGGCCTGGACAGATGTCATGAAGACCCTAAGATAGCATAGATATCAAACAGACCACTATACCCAGCAAAATTTTAATCAACATAGATGGAGAAAACAAAATAGTCTATTGCAAAATTAAATTTAAACAATATCTAAACAGCAACCCAGCCCTAGAGAAGATACTAAAAGGAAAACTCCAATCTAATGAAAACAACTACAGCCAAGAAAACACAGGACATAGATAACCTCACAACAAAAAATCAAAAGAAAACAAGCACACGAACACACTATCACCATCAACTCCACAATAAAAGGAACTAACATTCATTGGTCACTATTATCTATCAACATTAATTGACTCAACTCTCCAATAAAAAGACACAGACTAACAGATCGGTTGAGGAACAGGATCCAACATTCTGCTACATCCAAGAAACACACCTTTCCAACAAACAGTAGTTTCTGAATCACAGGGTGTTATTAAATTCATATGTACACACTTTCCTATAGCAAGATATGGGCTAATGGGCAGGGTTTTTTTCCCTTGTTTTCCTCATAACATTTAATCAGGACTGTGTTTATATTCATAATTAAAATACAAAAGAAAATAGTGATTGGAGTAAAATGTAGTATTTGTTTACACAGGAAGCTATGAAAGGGGTCTTCATACCAAAGTATAACTTTAAAGTTTCAGAAAATAACATTGTCATTAACATATTTGAACAAATATTTAAAAATCAAAAAAGCATCAAAATAAAGAAAAGAAACCAAAGCTTCTCTGGAAAATGAGATGCTGAGAATTGGCCGCAGTTTAAAGGTTTATGCTTGGAAAGCGTCTTTAAAGACTTTAAATTCTTTTGCACATTATCAAGACTCTATGTTTATTGCATTTAACATAATTTACAAATACATAATTGTTTGTACTTTTATTCATTGTCTCTGTAATCAAAAAAGTATTTTAATTAAAAATAGAAACAAAAAAGAATGAGTTAATAAAATTAATCTAAAGACATTATGATTAAATAGTGATATTAGTTGTAGTAGTTAAGCTTCCAAGAAAAACAGCCAATAATACAGTTGACATCTTTATTATCATGATTTATGAAAAAGACAATAAGTTATGCTTGAAATTATGAATTGCCTGCAATGTTAGTAATCCAAGTTGAACGTTTCCTTGATTATATAAAGGTGTGGAAGACGTTTAAGCTATTTTTCGATGGATGTGTTTGACTTTGTGCTCTGATATAGTACTAACTTGGCAATCTTCAGCAGCTTGTTCAATGACATATAATCTAGTTTCATAATGTTGAAGCTAGCTGTGAAACTATCCAATCTTTTGATAAAAACAACAACAACAACAAAAAACATTTAGGCCAGATGAGGAGGCTCACGTTTGTAATCCAGGCATTTAGGAGGATAATGTAATAGGACTGGCATGAGGTTGAAGCTGCCCAATGCTGCATAGTTAGTTCTAGGGCCAGTGTGGCCAGAGATTGAAACAAAACAAAAGCTCATTCACTTGGAGAGAGAGGGATGTGCATACTTTCTTATTTCTTTATATTCATATATGAAATTCTAATAGGTAATGAAAGTTTGTAAATACTGAAAACAAAACTATAATTTTATTTTGATGCCCACTGATTTCTTAAGTAGATTAAATCATGATACATACTGAGAATGTATTTGTCAGTAATCTGTATATAGTTTTGTAGGCTGCTGGTCTTTCACCTATTTTTCCTGTTATTCACTTAGGTCATTTCTCTATGTGTTGACAGAAATGGTCTGTGTGCTGACTGTTGCATGGTTTGCTGGTTGGTTTAATACACTTGCTCACACTAACACATGCCTTTCAGCTTCATTAATGTGCTGCTTATTGCTATACTTTCATGGTTGTCTCTTGTTTTGTTTCTGCCCTTTTTATAGAAATCAAGACACCTGTAAAATATTCCTACTGTTTCTGCCTATGTATTAGACTATTAAATCTATCTGAAGATTTCTTACAGGAAATTACAAATCTCAAACTTTTTCTCTTTCTACAAACTATAAAAAAATAAAAAAAAAGATGGGTATTTCATGTCTGGTTCTAAGCATATCCAACTTTAGTTTAGAATCTCATATTTTTAATGTACAAAGAAATCTTGAGAGGGCAAATGGTTATAGAGGTAAGAAAAAGAGGAAGAATAAAGAAAATAGATAAAGAAGATGGAACTTGCTGGAATTACTTTCCTACCCCTTTTGTCTATTGGCCATTTTACAGTTAGTTCATACGCCGCTTCCATCTCATTCCCAGCCCTCTAAATTTCAACTTTACCAAACAGCCAAGAAGACTAAAGAGGGTAGATAGAACTGTTGTGACTTGTTTACTCCGAGGAAAGCTCTATTTTAAAGATGAAATTAGGTCATACATCATGTCAGTGGTTGAGAAAAGGTACCCTGCCTCCTAGCCAGATTTCCAAGGAAATATGCAAGATGACTGATGTTCTGGCCCTGGGTGTGAGGGAAGGAATCTGCCGCCCTCGATTCCACTCAACATTTATAATCATTATGACTTCCTTCAGTCATTTCCCCCTGACTTTATGAGCTGCTAGCTTTCCAGAAGGACATGTTTGATTCCTACAAAGAATCTGGTACTCTGGCATTGTTTGCTGGCAATTCTTCAAATAACTCAGCTAAACAGGCTGAAAATGATTAAAATTGAGAGGGAAGTGACTTGCACTAAGATGGTTGGTTTATATTTCTTTTGGAGATTAAAGCTAACCACAAAGTTATATGATACTAGAGAAGGACTTCGGGTGTTCTATGCTGTTTTTCACTGATGCCTTATAAAGAAGCTATTATGAATTAAGACCTGGCCCTCTTTCTGAGAAGCTTGCCCATAAATGAAGACATCAAAAATGAAAGCATCATGCACTTAGATTAGAGTAACCACTCAAACAAGCACTTGCTAGTTCCAAGATCTACACATCTCAGCAAACTTTCATACCATTACACTGGCCATTCTAAAGCAAAGGAACTTCATATAAGGTTTTGCATTTTCACTCTCAATTACAGTTTTGTTCACAACAAACAATAAACTAAAATAGACTTCAGACCAGAAATCAGTTAGATTTATATCATCTTTCATGATCAATGTGTCCTTCTGCTTGCATTCTCTGCTTCCTCCTAATTCTTTGCTATCCTTTCTTAGACTCTGTATTAATTGCTTTACTGTTACAGTGTCAAAAATTCATGTACATGATAACTTACAGCAAGAAGGGTCTTTTGGGGTTGTGATTCCAAGTGAACAACAAGTCCATCATGGTGGGAAAACATGGAAGCAAGCAGAAGTTGAAGAAGAATGCTCATGCTCACATCTTCACCTACAAGCACAGAACACACACACACACACACACACACACACACACACACACAAAGAAAATGCACAGAGAATAGCATGTCTTTGAAACCACAAGGCTTACCCCCAGTAAAATACTTTCTCTAGAAAGGCCACACCTCCTAAAACTGTTGAAAGAGTAGCAATAACTGGGAACCAAGTATTCAAATGCATGAACTTTGGAGACTTCCTCAATCCTTTCTTCCTTCCTTCTATCTTTCTGTCCTGGTCCTTCCCCTCATATAAGAAATAGATGGTATCAATGGCCCAGTTAGCTTTAATTGGCAGGTTGGCACAGTCTAGATTTACCTGTAAGTAAAACCATGATTGTGGTATTGCCTAAAACAGACAGGCCTATATTCTGCCCACAGGTTATTATGACTATTAATTGATGTAAGAGTCCCTAGTCCGTGATGGTGTGGACAGCGCCAGTCCTTCATAGGTTGTCCTGAAATGTGTAGCAAAGGTAGCTAAGCATAAACCTATGAGTTAGCAAGCCAACAATAATACAGCAAACAATATCTCTCTATGGTGTCTGCCTCTGGTACTTACCTTGAGATTCTGCCCTGACTTTATCCAGCAATGGATTGTGACCTGCAAGTATAAGTAAAATAACCCCTTTCCTCTCTGAGTTATTTGTTGTTGTCACAGCAACAGAATAGAGCAGAATATTTGGAGACTTCTCTATATATGTACATATATTAATGAAATTCATTTTCAGGCCTGATATATGAATATATTACATTCAAAATTGTATGGACATACATATGCTGATACATACTTACACATATATATATATGTTTTGTATATGTGTATGTGTAAACATATATATTATATATATTTTGGCTACTACAAAAATTCCTTTTTTCACAACATAATATTTTTACTGATTATTTGAATTTTTATAGTTTTCACACCTGCTTCCCATTCCTCCCAGGTATATTCTCTCTCGCTTCTGACCTCCCACCACAAACGAAAAATACACCATGTCCAATTTGTGTTACCCACATAGTCAATGGAGCATGGTCAAGCTCCCAGTGTCAGCCCCTGAAAGAAAACCCTGTTCTTCCTCTCCTCCTGCTAGAAGCTATAAATTGTAAGGAGATAGACTTCAGCATCTTTTCTCAAAAATTTTAAGGACTCTCTTCAATATCTTCCTGTCTGGACTGTTTTTTTTTTTGTTTGTTTGTTTGTTTGTTTTGTTTTGTTTTGTTTGTGAGGTGTACTAAATGCTGCCTCAAAAGCATGCAATTGTCCTTCATTCTCAATTATGAGTCTGAAGCCATTGATATCATTGCAAAAGAAGCTTCCCTCCAATAACAGCCTGGAGCAGCACTGATCACAGACTCGTACATGGTTCCCAGGGGCAGCATGGCTTGATGGATATCCTCAAGGCCTCCGGTGGTTGCAGAGAATGTGAACCTCAACATGTTACCTGGGGTAAGTGTGGACCACAGAGGTCAACCTGGTCTCCAGTGACAGCACAGACCACGGACATCAACATGGCCTCAGGTGGCAGCACAGACCTTGGCCATGAGCATGGCATCTGACAGCACCATGGACCATGAGCATCAGCATGGTCTCCAGTGGCAGCAAGGACCACACACTTCAGCAGGGCCTCTGGCAGGAGCACTTATCATGGATATCCACATGGTCCTCAGATGCAGCATGGACCACAGTCATCAGATTGGCCTGCAGAGGCAACATGAACCACTGAGAGCTTACGAGGAAGCTTAATCCATGAAATGAACCATTCTTCATCTTGAAATGTCTCACTTTTTGTCAGAGCTAGAGTGACAGTGTGGCTGAGCAGCACTTTTTGGAGCAGAGCAACCTTGCCAGGCCAAAGTGGAAGACAACGCAACCAGTCCTGATGAAACCTGATAGGCTAGGGTCAGATAGAAGAGGAGGAAGACTTCACCTATCAGTGGAATAGGGTAGGGGCATAGGAGGAGAGAAGGGAGGGAGGGTGGGATTGGTAGGAGATAAGGGAGGGGGACACAGCCAGGATACAAGTTGAATTACAAGTTATTACAAGTTGAATAAATTGTAATAAATAATAATAATAATAATAATAATAATAATAATAATAGTGGTATTTATTTATTGTCTTTATTTTATTATTAAAAACAAAGAACAAATACTTGAATTCTAGGGTTATTCATAAATAAAAATAACAGATTTCTTTATTAACAACAATCTGAGTGTCACTTAACCCCAACTTAAAGGAAGGGATAAAGATTTCAGAATGAAAATAAAGATGTTGAGATAGAGATTCAGGTGTCAAAGACATTGGTAGATGGAGAGATATGATTTTGGTATTTGTGCCTCTAAACTGGAATTTAGAAAACTAAATCTAATCTATTATTAAAACTAATCCTAATCTATTGTTATTTTACTTCTACCCGACTATTACTCTCTCAAAAACATTATTTTGGGATTTTTTTTTTCATATGTATATCATATTGATTTTTCATCCAATTTTCCACTCTGCTTTTTTTTTTTAATTGCCTCACATTCTGCTCTTCTTCCTCTTCTTGTCTTCTGGAAGAAAACATTATGAATTCCTAAAGTTAAATAAAAATATTGTTTTATAATATTTGATTTAATGTGAATATATGACCTGAGCAAATAAGTTAAAATTGAGTAAGGAAAAAAAGTTAAAGGAAGCTGTACAACACCAATCTTGTAGCCAAAGCCTTTTCCTCTACCTGAGGTTACAATAAGCTGTTAATAGGCCAGATCACATCAGTTACACATCCTTACAGGAGGCAGAACGTCCACCAGACAGAATCCGGGCAGAAAAGCCATTGTGACTGAACCGCAGCACATACTGATTTCCACATCCACCATTTTCTCAGAACATTTCAAAATTTCCTTTTTGTCTCATTCAGTAAAATTCCATTGTATAAACATAACACACTTTCATTGTTAATTTGCTATTTTCATTACTTATTTTATTGTATTGATGGGCAACTAGGATGTGTACATTGCCTTGTTATTGTCAATAATGATACAATAATCATTTATGAGTAAGTTTTTGAAATATCCCTAAAGTATAAAAGGAAAAGAACCTACAAAATCATGCTATATACAATGTCTTCAGTATTAAATTGTTTTCCAAAGTAACAGCAGGCTGATATATTATTAGATAACTTGGCTTCCCCATCAGTGAATTATTGTTTCTGATTTTCAAGGCAACACAAAGGGAGTAATTATACCAGAGCCTTCTTTTCATTACATTTTGTTGTAAAAATGCTTGATCACTCCACATGTGTAACAACCACTTAGCAAAGTGCCCCGTGAACTCAGCGTTGGTAATTGAAAAGGAATCAACGAAGAACTCATGACCACTATTACTCATAAAATATGCAAAGAGTGTCTTTGAAAAGTATAGAAAAATAAAAAGAAAATATATGTTTCAAGAAGTAAAAATATTGCTGACATTTAAATAATAAAAGAACCTCAATCTATTTTGCATGTAAAAGAGTAGGCCTTTAATTTTGTTCAGGTTATTCGGTTAAGCTTTATGTTTCTAGTGAAATGAGTTCAAGGCATTTAAAAATGAAATAAGTGCTAAGGGTGCCTCCTTGTAACAACCCAGCAGCAAAACAAGAGATTCTACCTCAAGTATGGTAAGGATGAATCCTTGAGGAGATTTGATTTCACTTAAACATTCTGCACTCATACACCCAGATACATGCAGGCACATACCCACATTCACACACACACACACACACACACACACACACAATCAATCAATCAATCAATCAATCAGTATTTGTATGCTTATAGAAAGATAGCTCACCAATTGTTTATTTTTTGTATCCAGGTAAAATGTGAGAAATGTATAGGCATGGTCTATTCTTTTGTTTAGTCAAAATCTTTCACTTCTAGAAAGAAAATGGTAAGAACAAATGACAATCTTGCATGCACATAATTTCTACCCATCTGACTACACATAAAATTAAGGCTTCTGTTTCTGTTTCCTGACAGGATTGGTAAGACTTAACAATAAAGTTTAACTTCCTTTGCTCTGAAAGTGGATTTGACCTGACTTACTGTTATTAAATATAGTGTGAAAATGAAGGCATAACTAGAAAGAAGAACATAAGATTTTAAGAAATCACATGGATCTCACCTTAATCAAGAAATCAACACCAGTAATGAAATAGGTAGAAAATCTATTGGAAGGACTCAGAAGAAAAGCTGGAATAACTCCAGGGACCAAAGCTGGAGCAGCACTAGCAGAGGAGTGATATAAATTCATAGTTTTGTGTGTAATGTGTCATGAGATGCAAATATATGAGATCATTTTGTACTTCATGCTTTTTTTGTTCTAAGTAAATATCAATGAACTCCCTCTAGACATTAGATATCTTTAGCTAAAATTACATTGAAAAATTGTTAGAAATAACCCAAACTACCAAGGTCATGAGATATAAGGAAAACTATACAAAACAACATAAATTGAAAATTATACGATAATGATAACTAAATGCAACTTCACAGTTTGGATTCCCACTAGACTAGTAACACATCATCAATTATGTAAAATTAATGTACTATATATTATATATATTATATAATATAATATCTTAACATTAGAGGGATCTGGGGAAAGATATACAGGATTTTACTATGTGTGAAATTCTTTCTTATATTATCTATAATAATTTTTAAAACGATTCAGTGAAGACAGTGACCTTCCAAAGACAGCTTTTTCAAATTGTATAGTTAGTCCTGCATTAGTCTGTAGGAGAAGATGCAGGCGTGACCTGGCAGCCAGCCTACTTGGGACACTTCACTTCTAAGTAAGCACTGCACACCATGCTCCTGGAATCAGACCGCTGAATTCTGAAGTAGCCAAAAGCAGGCAACACACCTGTGGACAAGCCTACGCCGTCACATTTCCTTTAATGGGCTTCTTCTGCAGAGAGACCTTGGTGGTGTGAGTGCTCACCATCCTGTCTGAGGTAATGAACTAACCAATCACAGTCAATAGGCTTCCACTATGTATGTGGTTGATCATGGGCAATAAAGCAGATGCTGTCCCCTGAAACCATTTTCAGAGTGGTTTATCTTCATACCTTCTACCAACCCACAGCATGCTTGTCTTCTCAGGGGACACCCAGGTAATGAGGGCATTAGTATTTTCATTTGGGGGGAAGATCTTACTGTGATGGAGTCGTCTTTCTTTCTTTCTTTCTTTCTTTCTTTCTTTCTTTCTTTCTTTCTTTCTTTCCTTCCTTCCTTCCTTCCTTCCTTCCTTCCTTCCTTCCTTCCTTCCTTCTTTCTTTCTTTCTTTCTTTCTTTCTCACTCTTTCTTTTTGTAACTCTCAATCTTTTATTTTTATTTATTCCCTTTACAGTCCAATTATAGGCCTTTCCTCCTTTCTCCCGAGTCTCTCCTCCCTTTTTCTTTTCACTATTCCTTATTCCCCCTCCCATACCAACCCACAGGAGCACATCAAATACCATTACAACTGAGCTCCTCTTCTTCCTTTGTGGCCTGGCAAAGCAACCCCTTTAGAGGAAATGATTGAAAAGCAGAGTCCATGTCAGAGACAGCCCCCATCTCCTCTTTCTGGGGGAACCACATGATGGCCAAGCTACCCATCAGCTATTACAAGTAAGGGGCCTAGTTCGAGTTCAGGCATGGTCTTTGGTTGGTGCATCCGTCTCTTGGAGCACCCCTGGAACAATGCTGCTTGGCTCTGTTGGTCATCTTGTGGAGCTCCCATCCCTTTAGGATCCTTGTTTTCTTTCCCTCACTCTTCTACAAGACTCACTGTGGTCTGCCCAATGTTTGGCTGTGAGTCTAAGCATCTGTTACACTGCTTCTGGGTGGAGCCTCTCAGAAGACAGCATTGCGAGGCTCACATCGGCAAGCATAGCAGATATCAGAGGTTGCCTCTCTTCCATGGGATGAATCTTAGGTTTGGCCAGGCATTGACTAGACATTCCCTGAAAATCTGTTCTGTCTTTATTTCTGCCCATCTTGTGGGCAGGTAAATATTGGATCAAAGTTTCCACTAATACTTCTGTCTAGAGAGAGGATGGTCTCTTTAGCCTCTATGAGCCCTGCTACTAAGAGTCTCAGTTAGAGTCACCCATATCCTCCCAGAAGCCTACCCTGTCTTAGGTCTCCAGATTGTCACAAAGATGTTGCCTCACATGGGTTATCTTCTCTGTACAAGCCCTCGGTCCTTCTGCCCACCCCCCCTCCTCATGTCTGATCTCCACCCTCATTTCTCTCCAAGCTCCTTCTCCTACCCTGCTTGGTCTCTTCAAGTGCTCCAGCCATCCATCTTGTTTCCCCTTCTGAGTGAGATGTAAGTATCCTCCCTTGCATTCTCCTTGTTATGTATCTTCTTTGGGTCAGTGAATAGCAGTATGGTTATCCTGTATTATATGGCTAATATTTGCTTATAAGTGAGTACACACCATGTGTGTCTTTCTAGGTCCGGGTTACCTCACTCAAGATGATCTTTTCTAGTTTCATCCATTTGCCTGCAAACTTCATGGTTTTCTTGTTTTTAATAAGTGAGTAGTATTTAAATGTAATGTGTTGGTCCATTAAAACCAGTTTGGACATATTTCCTCTACTTCTAGTTTTCGAAAGAGTTAGGTAAGAAACCATTCTTCTTTAAGTAGTAATATATGCAAAGATAATCATGTGGTTCCATACTTACTATACAAATTTCTTAAAATATAGATTGTGTTATATAAATTTTATGCACTATTGACCTTCAGGGCCCTCCTGAGTCTTTGCTCTGGTATGCTACACTTCTAAACTGGATGTTGTTGTTCATTATCCTTTTTTCCCTACAGTTCTGAGAACTTAAAATGCCTCTAAGTATAGCCAAACTTCACATGAAAAGTAAAATTTTCCTACATTAAGGACAACTACTCAGGAATAATATGTAACATTGTACTGATTTTCATTATTACAAGAAGAAAATCAACTGAGGCTTGGGTAGTTTTTCAAAACTGAAAAATTATCCATGCAAGAACTATTGGCAAAGTAATGTATAATAGTGCAACTGTCTGCATTATAATTTTTATATTTCAGGGGCTTGTGCATAGTCAATGATCAAAGTATTCATTTCTGGATTTCAAATAAATAAATAAATAAGTTTCAAATAATGTATTATGTTGGTTGTGAATGATGTTTGGCAATCATCTTCATATTTTTTTCTGAGATATGTTCCATGAGAGGGAAAAAAATAGACCTTTTATATTTAGTATCTGAGTATACCCCAGATCTGTGAGTATAATTTGATTTGAAATAGTATCATTCAGAGTAACAAATGTTCTTATGATCTAGGTGGTTTTACTTTTATCTCAAATTAATTCTTGTTTCAATGGGGATAGAATTCTCTTATTCCTAGTTCACTGACTTAGAAGAGTGGATGTTGAAGAGTGGAAGTATTAATTATATAAGTTTATGAGTGAATACTTAGAAATGCTTTAAATCAACAAGCTCCATACTACTGCAGTTTTCTTGGAACTCAATAAAAGGTCTTGTGATAGTGAGCCAAGTATCAGAATTGAATGATATTTTAAGTTTCTGAGTTGTGATCATGATATTTTAGATATCCGTTTAAAGTGAGTGCTAATTTCCCTCATATTTACAGAGATTATTTTTATAAAATTTATACTACTATTTACATAGAAGTTCTCAAAAAAAGTATCTTTATACTATGTTAAAAAAAGAGTTTGTATTTTTATGCTGGGTCTCTGAGAGGAACTTGCTGGGACTGTGTGAAGGCATGGGGATCCATTCCCTGCATTCTCCTTCCTCATGTGCCTATTGACTGCTCTTCTGAAAACACATTTCTAAATGGGAGCTCTTACAAGATCCTAGGGAGGAATATGTTCCATAAGCAAAACTATAATCAATAAAATTTGAGCTACAAAATGTCTTTGTAATGTTGGCTCAATTAGCAAGCCAATGTCATGTGTTGCACCATGGTATTTTCTGCTTTGTGGGTGTGTTAAAAGTCCTCTCTGAACTCAAACCCTGCAGTTGTCTTCAGGCTCTCCAGCTCTGCCAGCATCTCCTCTGCAGACAAAAGACCAACAGCTGATACTCCTTTTTTATTTTTTCCTGGTGGAGATTCTGTTATGAAAGCAGTATTGCCTATCACCACAGAAGAGCATCTTGGTTTTAAAGTTAGCACCTGCTGAGGTTTTGTTGATCTTGTTGGAAATGATTGTGTGCCATTTGCATATTGTCCTCTTGACTTATTCATTCATGCACATATCGCTCTACAAAACATAACTTATTGTTTTTATTTTTCCCTAATTTAAAAATATCAGCTTTTTTGAGGACAAACAGGAACAACAATTGATAGAAAACTATGGTTGCAGCCTTTTAGAAAATCTGTAATGGAGAGGCCAGAGTCAGTTGTAAAGTTTGTGCTTTCTATTAAAACATGTGATGTCCATGCTTCTATTAAGACATGGAGATAAAAGTGCCACACTCTACCAGCATGTCCACCTGTCTATAGTACAAATGACCGGCATGTTGTCTGTAGTACAAGTGACCTTGTTCAAGTTTCTGATGTTTTGTGGCTTAGACTATTGCTGCTTTTGAGATTGCTGTACCCTGTTAAGTAAAATCCAAAACCTGCAGTTCCCTGTGTTTGTCTGCTAACAACCTGGCAAATTTCAGACTCAGGAGTGAGTCCACCCGAGGTAATCCAGGTGCCAGGCAATAAGCCCAGGTGAGTTCAGGAACTGCTCTACTGACACTTATGCCTACTAAATGCACATGTAACATGAACATGGCTGCTACATAGAAAACATAAGTGCTAAAGAAATGAAGTGCTACAGTAATAAAATTAGATCCACCTTACATTTATTTATCATGTGAAGGGGGGCATGTGCGTGTCAGGGCACACAAATGGAGGACAGAGGATAACTTGTTTGACTCAGGTCTTTCCTTGAGTCAGATCATGCATGTTTTGGGGAATGAGTTCAGCTCCTTCAACTCACTGGTAGGAATCTTTTTTTTTTTTTTTCAATGCAGTTTATTCAGGAACATTGAACAATCCTCGGACCCCGGGGAAGGCCAGCCCACAGCTTAAATAGCCTCTGGGTAGCCAACCCAGGCGTGCCACGGGGGCAATGCAGATAGGTCCACCTACATGGAAGCAAGCCAGATCCTCAGCCTTAGCCAAATGTGGAGTTGTTCGTGACAGAGAGCACTCACCATCGGGAAGGTGGAAGGCGGAAACCAGCTCCATCTTTAAGGTAGGAATCTTAACCCATTGAGTTATCTCAGTTCTAGATTTATATTTAACTCCTTTAATAAAAATAGGAAGAAAAAACCCTTGTTTTTCTCATTACTCTCTGTATCTCTCAATACATAGATTAGTGAATGAGAATTTACTCAATTTAGTGCCTTAAGCATGACACCGCTTTTGCTCCCCAACATTTCACCCTCCCTTAGATTTGTTCTCAGAGTCAGCGTTAGGGTCAAGTCAAAGAAGAGTGAGTGGTGCTGGAAGCTTGAATCTTGTTCTTATTAAACACTGTACAAGACATGAGAGCAAGCAGCTTCTCTCTCTCTCTCTTTCCCCTCTCTCTCCCAATTCTTCCTTCCCTCTGTCCCTCCCTCTCTCTCTCCCCTATCTCCCTGTCCATCACTTTCTTTTCTTTGACTAAAGCATCATTTAATGTGCAGTATGCCTTGCTCCAATCAACCTAACCATTCCAGATAGGCTTAGAATGACTGCTAGAAACTATATTAAAGTTTCTTTGTTTTAAATGAAGACAATGCTTTACTTAAAATGAAAATATATCAACAACACATATCACAGTCCTTTTTGTAGTTTTAAATAACTATTTCTGAAAAAGAACCCTATAGTGTCCATAACAGGGACTAAACTAATGAGCAATGGGTTGATTTTTGTGGTGGCCAAAGGAGAGTTAGGGGCACATGTATTATTTTCTTGATTAGGAAAGGAAAGCTAGAAACTCCTGTCCTAACACATACTCTGAAGGCAGCAGAAACCTTGCAATTTTTCCAATCTAAGACAACCCTGAGATAACATAGGAAACGTCAAAGTGAACTGAGGGCAAAAGAAGACAAACAAAGCTGATCCATTGTTCAAATCTAATCTATTGAACAAAGCTGACGACCTATTGTTCAAGTCTATTGAACAAAGCTGACCTATTGTTCAAGTCTATCGAACAAAGCTGACCCATTGTTCAAACCTACTGTCCAAAACAAGTGAAATGTTCTATATACTAACAAAATACCACATTTAACCAAGTTGGTAATCAGAGAGAACCAATTCATATTATAAATATAATAATTACATAAAAGAGATAAACCTACATGCTATTGCAAGTAATTAATATAGCACCATAAAGAAATTAAGTGAATGGGTCAAGTGGTCAATTTACACTATTTTCCAGTAATGTTGTTAGTTTCAAAATGCACTGATGTTTGCTAATCTTCTGATGGGTAAACACTATCCTGATGTCATATTTTCTGTATTTAGATTCTTAGGGCAGCAGGCATTAGATAGAAAGAGATTTTTAAATCAAACATTATGAAGTATCACTATAGAGTTACTCTAAGCCAATGAGTCTCAAACTTCCTATTCAACAATTTAATACACTTCTTCATGTTGTGGTGAACCTCAAACATAAAATATTTTCATGCAATTTTATGACTGTAATTTTTCTACTGTTATAAATTATAATGTAAATAGCTGTCTAAAATTGCAGTATGTCCACTTATAAGTGACTATATACCATGTGTGTTTTTCTGCTTCTGGGATGACTCTCTCAGGATGATCTTTTCTAGTTCCCACCATTTGCCTACAAATTTCATGATTTCCTTGTTTTTTTTTTTTTCATAGCAGAATAGTATTCCATTGTGTAATTGTATTTCTCTGATGATTAAGGACATTGAGCATTTCTTTAAGTGTTTCTTTGTCATTCAATAATCCTCTATCGAGTATTCTCTCTTCAGTTCTGTACCTCATTTTTAATTGGATCATTTGATTTGTTGTTTTTTTAACTTTTTTAATTTATTTATATTTTTATGAATTACAGTTTATTCACTTGGTATCCCTGCTGTAGACCCCTCCCCTATCCTCTCTTAATCCTGCCCTCCCTCCATCATCTCCTCCCATGCCCCTCCCTAAGTCCACTGATAGGGGAGATCCACCTCCCCTTCCTTTGGACCCTAGCCTATCAGGTCTCATCAAGACTGTATAGATCCTCTTTCTCTGTGGCTCAGTTAGGTCACCTCACTAGAGGGAGGAGATCAAAGTGCCAGCCACTGAGTTCATGTCAGAGACAGTTCCTGTTTCTATTACTAGGGAACCCACTTGGAGACTGAACTGCCATGGGCTGTATCTGTGCATGGTTTCTAGGTGTTCTAAGTTATCTCCATGCATGATCCTTTGTTGGAGCAGCAGTCTCAGAAAAGACCCCTATGATCAGAAATATTTGATCTGTTGCTCTCCTTGTGGATTTCCTTCCCCTCCAGGTTTTCCTATCCCGCCTTCTTTCATAAGATTCCCTGTCCTCTCCCCAAAGTTTGGATATGAGCCTCAGCATCTCCAATACCTTACTGGGTAAAGTCTTTCAGTAGCCCTCTGTGGTAGGCACCTGTCCTGTTGCCTGTTTTCTCCCTTTTCCAATGTTCATCCCATTTACCTTTCTGAATAAGGATTGATCATATCACAGAGAGTCTTCCTCCTTACGAGCTTTTTTAGGAGTACAGATTCTAGTATGTTTATCCTACATTATATGTCTAATATCTACTTATGAGTGAGTATATGCCCTGTGTGTCTTTCTGCTTCTGGGATACCTCACTCAGGATGATCTTTTCTAGTTCCCACATTTTGCCTGCAAATTTCATGATTTCTTTGTTTTTAATTGCTGAGTAGGATTCCATTGTGTTAATGTACCACAATTTCTGTATCCATTCCTCTATTGAGGGGCATCTGGGCTGTTTCCAGATTCTGGCTATAACAAATAAAGCTGCTACAAACATGGCTGAGCAAATGTCCTTGTTGTATAACTGAGCATGTTTTGGATATATGCCTAGGAGTGGTATAACGGGATCTTGAGGAAGTGCTATTCCTAATTGAGAAAGCACCAGATTGATATCCAAAGTGGTTGTACAAGTTTACATTCCCACCCACAATGGAGGAGGTTCCTCTTTCTCCACATCCTCTCCAGCATGTGTTCTCACTTGAGTTTTTGATCTTAGCCATTCTGATCTGTGAAAGGTGAAATCTCTGTTTTCATGCCTTGCACCATTTCCTTCATCTGTTTGAATTTAGATTCCCATCTCTCTATGATGGTCTCTATTTTTGTTCATTTCCTCTCTGTATGCCACTTGTGCCTCTATTTGTTTTACTATATTTGCCTATCAGAATGGCTAAAATCAAAAGGCTCTGGATAAGATGACCATTCCTTATTCAGAAAGGCAAACAGGATAGACATTGGAAGAGGGAGAAAACAGGGAACAGGACAGAAGCTTACCACAGAAGGCCTCTGAAAGACTCTACCTAGCAGGGTATCAAAGCAGATGCTGAGACTCATAGCCAAACTTTGGGAAGTTTGCAGGGACTCTTGTGAAAGAAGTGGGATATAGAAAGACATGGAAGGGACAGGAGCGCCACAAGAAAAGCAACAGAACCAAAATTTCTCGGCACAAGTGTCTTTTCTGAGACTGATACTTCAACCATGGACCATGCCTGGAGATAACCTAGAACCCCTGCAGAGATGTAGCCCATTGCAGCTCAGCCTTCAAGTGGGTTCACTAGTAAGAGAAACAGGGGCTGTCTCTGACATGAACTCAGTGGTTAGTTCTTGATCACCTCTTCATCAGGAGGGAGCAGCCTTACTAGACCACAGAGGAAGACAATGCAGCCAGTCTTGATGAGACCTGATAGGTTAAGGTCAGATGGAAGGGGAGGAGGACCTCCCTTATCAGTGGACTGACAGAGGGATATGGGTGGAGAAGAGGGAGGAAGAGTGGGATTGAAAGGGAGCCAGAGAGGGGGCTACAGCTAGGATACAAAGTGAATAGATTGTAAGAAATTAAATAAATAAATATATTTTTTAAATGCAGTATATCTGATATGTGGCCCCCAAAGAAGTCATGACACAGAAGTTGAGAACCACTGTTCTAGGCCTTTATCTAGCATGATAACTTATTGTACGGACTGATTGAAGTCTGATTACACATTCACCTACTAAAGGGCATCTTTTATTTCCAAATTCTAGTAATTATGAAGCAAACTACTTAATAAATTCAGGTATGAGAATTTTGTTTACATATTTTTTCATGTCATTTGAATAAATGTCAAAACTAAACTTTCATAAGTCACCCATTTGTCCTCCTCCCTGACTCATGAAAGAATGTAAAAGAAGAGAAGGAAAGAATGTAAGCACCAAACAATGGGGGGTGTGCAGAAAAGGGACTTCTGGATTCAACACACCTGATTAACCCATTAAGGAACTGCAGCAGTGGATCCCTGAAGAAGACCTGCATGGTATTATATTCTGCCATGTGTAATCCTGAGTGAGTGAGGGACACATGTCACCCACCCATCCAGAAGGAGTATTGGCAGGTAATGTGTGATAGGGGGTTGCATGTCATTTCTTCAGTGCTATAGCCATTGATAATTCGCTTATGCTCAGATTAAAAACTTTTGCCATCCATATCCCTGATAGAGCAAACTTGACAGTGTAGCATGCTTAATATTATAGGAGAACTATTGAATCACCTTTCAAAGTGGCTATACGATTGTGCATTCCCACCAACACCAAGTGAATATTCCTGTTACTGTGTAGTCTATATTTTCACCAGCATTTGATGTCAGTGTCTTGAGTCTGACTGATTGCAATAAGTGTTTAGTGGCACCTCATGGTTGTTTTAATTAAAGTTCTCCCATGAAAAGTGACAGTGAGAATCATTTAAAACATTTGTCTCTTGTAATGGAGGCATGTTCATTGTTTTGGGCTATTTTCAATTGTATTGTATTTTAATTCTTGTTGATGAATTTAAAGCATTTTCTCTGTGTTTTGAATCCTAATCTTTTATCATGTGTGCATTTTTAAAATATTTTCTTATATTTTTGTTCATTTGACTGGCCTTATTTAGTTATTTGTATATCTTTCAAATGCTCCTTTTCTCTTGTTAAACAGTAAAGACCTCTGGCATTAGTGGTGTAAATTCTTTGTTGTATCTTGATCATCCTGCATGAGGAGTACCAGTTTGTGGGTTATCTTCAAAGAATAGCTATTAGATTTATTGATTTCCTATGTAGTTTTCTCATGCCCCCCCAAGCCAAGCTTTATATTTTTTGTCCTTTTTGATTTTACCTTTAGTGTAATTTTTTTCTATTTTTTTAAGTAAATGATTAGTTATTGTTTTAATAGCTCTATTTTCATGTAAATATTGGGTGGTATAAATCCCCTTTCACTATCTAATTGGACTCCAGACCTCATCCTGCTAAGCAAGGGGCAATTGTGCTTGGTCCTGGAAATCTACCCAAATTTCTTAAGAAAGAATGCATGATTAGTGTACTCAGCAGCCAAATATCTAAGAAATATTCAAATATAAACATCTGCAATGCAAAGATCTGTAATGGGCTGGGAAATGCTTAAGTTGCAAATTGCAAGCTTGAGGATGTGTGCTCCAAGCCCTAAAACTCACATAAACATATGGGTGCTGCCCATTTGACCCTGATGGGGTAATTTGAAAAAAAAAAAAAAAAAAAAAAAAGAGCTTGGAGGAAGGCTCTAGCAATCCCAGTGCTTGACAGAAAGCAACAGTAGGATCCCAAATAGTCTAACCAGTGATGAGTTCCAGTTTTAGTGAGAAACATTCTATCAGAAAACAAGGAGGTGTAGAGAAAACACAAGACCCACCTTCTTGTCTCCAGATGCACATTCACAAACACTGTTACACATATGCAAAAACTTACAAATACCTAGATGTACACACACACACTTAGAGAGAGGAATGAAAAGAAGAGAGATAAGGAGAGAGAATGAGAGAGAGAGAAAGAAGAGATTAGATTCTGAGTAGACTTGGAGTAAGTTAATAAACAACTAATGAGTTTGACTTTAATGATATTTCAACAAAGAATTTTAAAAATTAATTATGTTACTTTAAGTTGAATATGGATTTTCTATTACTGGATTTTTTTTCCTTCCACTTATACTGATTTTTCCTTTTTGCCATCCCACAACTCCAATGGAAGATGTGTGCTCACCATTGTAATATGCCTCCATGGATTTACACCTGTAGCTTTACAAAATGCCCTTTCTTTCCTTACTGACAATGTTTTTTGGTTGAATTATGGCCACCCCAGATTCCATTGGTTGCTATAGAAGAAACTTAGTTTGTTTTCCAACTAGTCAATTTTTTCTTGGAGTTGAACGATGCTTCTAATATAATTTCTTTATATCCTGTTTTTATATTATTCAAACGTACATTTCTAAGTTCTATCCATTATGCTTGAAGTAATTAACAAAATGTGATTGTTGTCTACACATTTGCATTATTTGTTGTTCAGTTACCTTTCTTGTCAGTTTCTACCAAATAGATATTATTCAGAAAACCAGTTGAATCTCAGTTGTATATTGTAATATACTTAGGCTGTATTTTTAGTCTTTGTCTTATAATTTCAATTAATACATTAATTAAAATAATCAAGTTAATATTAATGCCAACTAAGTTTAAATAGTTTGGGTGAATGTTTACTACGTCAATATAACATTCACATACCTTTTTATAATATATATTACTTTCAATATACATTTATCATATATTTATAAAGATTCTTAGTCATATAACATAGGAAATGTTACAAAATACTTTTTCTAGGTCCATACTCCCCTAGATACTACTGTTTATTTGATGATATAGATTTAAATTATTAGGAAGTGTGAAAGCCCTCAGTCCTTATGTTTCTTGGAAAGTGCTGATGTCTTTCTGATTGAAAGCTGGGTTTGCTGAATGTAGAATCAGTCATCATTTTGAAATGATTTGTCTCCTCACCGTGCCGAATGTACCATCCCAAGCTGTTTGTCTTATTATGTAATTTATCAGAAGTTACCCTTTAATCTTACTGAGGGCTTTTATACTTGTCTTACTTATTTTGATAAGTTTCTTGGGTTCAAAGACATGCTTTTCATCACATATTAATGAATTGGCTATTAAAGGTTGCATTTTATTTCTCTTCTTTCTGTCATTCTCCCTCTCCCCATCTCCGTCAGCTCTTCCATCATGTGTATTGGTATTCTTGGCAGTGTTCCATAGAATTTGAGTTTATGTCTATTTCTTCTTTCATACTATCTAATCTTAAGTGTTCTGTATTCAAGCTTTTTGATTTCATTCATTGACTCAACTTGTCTAAGCTGTCTACTAAAATTTTCATTTCTAATAATGTATTTTAAAACACATTGTATTTTATTTGTATTGCATTGTATTTGTCTTTTTAATGTAATTACTATTTCTATACTTATTTTTTTCTTCTTGATAAGAAACTACCCCCAGGCTTTTAAAAATAGATAAGATTAAAAATTTATGAAATGTTTCAAATTTCTATCTCTGTTCTATTAGGAGTTACTGTTCAAATTTACTTCCTGGAGTCCTTTCTCTTCTGATGCTATGAAAAATGTTATAGTATCCTACTTTTGCATATTTTATACGTTTAATTATTTCCACCAAATTTCATGTTTCTATATTTACTTTTCATCTTTTGTTCTCACTATATAAATTTAGATATTCTAATAAACACTATGAATATAGTATTTTTTCTTTTAGTTCTTTAAAAAAATGTATCTAACATTTTGATTAAATTTTAATGATTTGCACATTATGGAGGTGGGGATCAGATGTGGGGAGAGTTAGGGAAATGGGAACACAGAGAGAGAGTAGTAATTGCTTTGGGGGACCTCACTGGGAGGAGGGAGGCTCCTGGGAGTCTTTGGGGGTCACCCTATCTGAGACTCCAAGCAGCAGTGGATATGGAGGATGAAGTGGCCACCTCCAGTAGCCAAGTGGAACTTGCGGGAGAGGGGGAAGGGCACCAACCCACCCATAAAACTTTTGATTCAAAATTTGTCTTTCCTAAAAATAAGTGTAGAATAAGAGTAGAGATTGAGGGCCAACCAATGATTGGCCCAATTTAAGATCCACCCCATGGAAGAGAACCCCTGACACTACTAATGATACTCTGCTGTGCTTGCAGACAGAAGCCTAGCATAACTGTCCCCTGAGAGGCTTCATCCAGCAGCTTATGGAAACAGTTGCAGAGACCCAGAGCTTACCAATAGGCTAAGCTAAGCGTTTCTTGTGGAAGCGTAGGAGGAAGGATTGAGAAAGCCAGAAGGGTCAAGGACACCACAAGAAGACCTACAGAGTCAGGTAACTTGTAGGACACAAAGAGTGAAACACCAAACAAAGAGTATGCCCAGGCTGGACCTACGCCCCTACACATATGTAGCAGATGTGCAGCTTGTTCTTCATGTGGGTCCCCTAACAATTAGAGCGGGATCTATCTCTGATTCTGTCGCCTGCCACTGAATACTTTTCACCAAAGCTGACTGTCTTATCTGGCTTCAGTGGAAGAGGATGCACTTGCTGTGACTTGAGACTTGATGTGCCAGCATGGGTTGGTACCCTTGGGGAGCCTTCCCTCCTTTGAAGAGAAGAGGAGGGGCCTGAAAGTATAAGGTGAGACTGGGAGGAGAGGAAAGTAGGGGCTGTGATCAAACTGTAAAGTGATTAAATAAATAAATTAATGAAAAGAAAAAAATCAACTGATATCATTTTGTGCTGTTTTGTCTGAAGTGTTTAGCTCATGCTCCTGTGTTTCTTTGTATGTTTTCAACTATTTTAATACATCTCTCTAAAGTCAGATTTAATTTTCAAAATTTGTTGATTCTATATATTAGTTTAACAGATATTCTGGACTAGTTTGGTAGAATTTGCAATACTTGTCATATGAAGCCACCAAGATCTTTTCTTCGTAAGCTTGTTGGTCAACTAATCATTGAGCAGAAGATTTCTTAAAGCACCGTTTCCCAACCTACTCCTTGTTTGCTCAGGGTCTGTGTGATATCTCACTAATCCAACATGCTGGGAATAGTTTGCTTCTCTACTATGGTGTGAAATTCTTTTTTGTGCAAACCCTCAAGATTGGCCAGAGGCAAAAATCTGTAAAGTATAGGCCTTCTCATGTTTTTCCCTGGAAAAGAGCCAGACTCTTCATCGGCCTCCTTGTCTTGATCTACAGAACTTTGTCAAACTCCCTTTATATCTCTTTCCCTACATCTTCCTTGCAAGTTCATTGTCTCACTTCTCTGTGACACAGCCTGGTCAGCCACTTGCTTTAGCTGTGGTATTAAGTAATCGCCACTCGTTATTTTCAACAAGCACACTGTGCATAGGGATTTCTGCCATTATCTGGACCAGAACAAACAAGACATGTCAAATATGACAAGCTATGCAAATGGAAAATTTTCAGGGATTTTCTAGGAAAGCCAAGCAAAGCACTGACAATTTCCTATGATGTCACTTTTATTAGAGGATGAGATACACTAACTAAGCCCATCTCACTTCCTCCCATCTATGTCATCATTTTGTTTGTAAGTCATTATTTGGTTTGATTTACAGCTATGGTTCTGTGGCATCTTATTTTCTGAGCTAAGAAAATAAGCTGAGAGAATGGAAATGACCCAGGTTAACATCACAAAGCCCATCATAATCCAGCATACTCATAAAGGTCTTGCTGTTATTTTCTTAGCTACTTAGAATTTTAAGCTAAAATATTTGATTGACAAATCTCTCCAATGTATCTATTATAGTTTCAGAAGACATGATTTTTATAGTCTTTAACTGTAAAATTCTGAACATGTTAATTTTAGTAGGTTTCAGTGTTTAGAATCTATAATTATATAGTATTTTAATATATGTTAAGCCAACCTTAAGAATATGTAGCATCATCCTCCACAAATTTATGTAAAATGGTGCTCTCTATGTATAGCACTAGTATAGGGAAATATCCCAAAATTAATGACTGCAAGAACCTCTTACTTACAAGGAGTTGGTTCCTTTTTACTTTGTTTTAACTGGGAATGTTTTATGTTGTTCAAAATGGGAAATGATAGCATAGGTAGCTTCTGGGTATTAACAAGTTAGCAACAACAAGTTGCTTATCAAAAGCCACAAATAAGCCCCTCCCTCCTCCCATCCCAATCCCACCCTCCCTCCTCCCTCTGCTTGCATGCCACTCCCCAAGTCCACTAATAGGGGAGGTTCTCCTCTCCTTTCTGATCTTAGTCTGTCAGTTCACATCAAAAGTGGCTGTATTGTCCTCTACTGTGGCCTGGTAAGGCTGCTCCCCCCGCCAGAGGGAGGTGATCAAAGAGCAGGCCAATCAGAGTATGTCAGAGGCAGTCCCTCTTCACATTACTATGTAACCCAATTGGACTCTGAACTGCCCTGGGCTACATCTGTGCAGGGGTTCTAGGTTATCTCCATGAATAGTCCTTGGTTGGAGTATGAGTCTCTGGGAAGTTCCCTATGTTCAAATTTTCTTGTTCTGTTGCTCTCCATGTGGAGACCCTGTCCTCTCCAGCTCTTACTATTTCCCAGTTCTTACCCAGGTCCCGCCTCTGAGAAAAAGGTATTGGACGGGTCTGATGCTCTTTGGGTGGATGACACCTAAATGAACATCTGTACAAAGTCCCAATTTATTTCTAATATCAGAGATCAGACCTCTACTCTTGCCTGATGCGTCTAAAACAAAAAGGGGGAACTGTAGAGAGCTGCGGAATGCTATGCCTTAAAGATGGAGCTGGTTTCCGCCTTCCACCTTCCCGATGGTGAGTGCTCTCTGTCACGAACAACTCCACATTTGGCTAAGGCCGAGGATCTGGCTTGCTTCCATGTATGTGGACCTATCTGCATTGCCCCCGTGGCACGCCTGGGTTGGCTACCCAGAGGCTATTTAAGCTGTGGGCTGGCTTTCCCCAGGGTCAGATGATTGTTCAATGTTCCTGAATAAACTGCATTGAAAAAAAAAAAGCCACAAATAATTAAACACAAACTTCAGCCTCATTCTCCCAAAAATGATCTTCTTACACCAAGTATAAGTGCTGCTCTTATGACAGAGGTTGCCTCAAGAAACAATCTACAGGCCTTCTCCATTCATCTTTACAAGTCTGGAAGGTCATGAAAGGTCCAATTTCACAATCATAGAAAAGGTATCTATCATCACTCCTACTAATTGGAAGGATGATTACATTGCTAAATATCATTAAAATTGTAATAAATTACAAAGGTTTAATTGGTATCTTAAATCTCATAAAGAGGACAGTGATAATGAACACTCACAGGATTGCCTATATTGCTAAAAGGCGATTAATATTTGTTAATTATGGCCAATCATTAATTAGACTAATATTTATATAACACCTACTATGTTATGGACAATGCACTTTTGATTTTACTTCATAATGTAAAGATTAATATTTTAAGGAGGGGCCTCCTTTGCTTAAATAATGAAGATTTTCAAGGTGGCAGCAGGAATTGAAGTTTGGATGTCTGGCAAGAGACAAGAGCATGTCCCCACATACTGTTTTTCAGGTAAGACACAGATATAAGATAAAGTGAACTTTGTTATTCTCTTTTTTTAGTCATTTAAACCTCAAAATAATGGGAAAATTACATGACTTTATGTCAGTAGATTTTGGGGTGAAAATCTGGGTCATTAGCTTCATACACTACCACTCTAAACCTTCAATTATTTAATTTACCTTTCAAGACGATTTAACAAATTGTGTAAAGTTAGAAAAAATAGATTTTTAAAGTAGTGTTTTGGAAAACATGATGCAGCTGGGTATGATGGGACAAGCCTTGCTCTCAGCCTTTAGGATTCTGAGGCATGAGGATTGCAAATTGAAGTCTTCCTTACGCCACAAAGTGAGTTCAGGTGGAGTCTGCACAATTCAGCATCTCAAGATCTGAAATAATGTGCCTGGGGAGCTAGCTCATGTGTAAAGTACTTGCCACTCAAGCATGAAGACATGAGTTCACGTCCTGAGAACACACACAAGGCTGGATATGGTAGCACGTAGTTGTAATTTCTGTAATCCTTGATTTCCTACGGTGAATGGGAGGTACAGACAGGAAAGCCCTGGGTCCTCCCGGGCCAGCAAGTCTCATATACACAGTAGTGAACAATAAGAGCCCCTGTCTCAAACAAGGTGGAAGGTGACAACCAACACCTGATTTTGACTTCTCCCCTCTCTGTGTGCCACAGCACACACATCCACTTTCACAAAAGGTTGCTCATATGCACACATACATATACAAATCATACTTAATAAACATACAAATATTTAAATATATAGATTGAGGAATCAGTAAATGCCTGAAGAGATAGCATTGATGATTTAACATTTATTTCACCATGCAAGAAGACATGGAACAATCATTCATGTTGATATGAAAAAAAGAATAGACAAAAAATGCTATGTAGTGAATCACAAAGATGTGCCATTATTCTTTATCTATCACAGAAGTATTACAGTGATTTTTTTTTTAAATTGCATAAAGTAGAACAGGGAACTGAAAAACTATCTTCACTCAGTGACAATTAACTGTCTCTATATCAGCAGTTCTCAACACATGGGTCATGACTCCTTTGGGCATCAAAAAGCATGAAAAAGCAACAAAAATAATGTTATGGTTGGAGTTACCACAACATGAGGAACTGTACTAAAATATCACAGTGTTACAAAGGTTGAGAACCACTATATTACAGACTCCTATGTATCAGAGACAAAATGCTCTATGTATGCATTTATGGATAGTATCTCAGATCTCTTATGCTTCAACAAGGCTTATTATTCTACTTCTAGTACTTTTTTCTAGTACTGAGTTATTTAAATAACTCAGAATTTTTCCTAATTTGTGAAGCCAGTAAGCATTGCAGCTAAAACAAAGACACAGTGTTTCTTCAGAAACTTAAGGAACATCACAGGAAAAGCAGTGGAAATAATGTAAGAGCTGGAGTGTGGAGGGCTTGCAGCAAAACGGTGACTCCTGGACATGACAAATTATTGCACTCATGACTCAGAGTAAGTGTGGATTTCTTCACAAGAATTGTACAAAATTCACCCCATTGAAATTTCATCATTTGTTAGAGAGGGGATATTGGCATATAGGATCATACATTGATCCTGTAAATGTCCTGACAATAGACCACACACAGTGAGAAGACAGGAAGTAGCTGGGGAACTTGGTAAAAAGAAGCCTGCCAGCATGAGTGGAAGGATAAGGCATGAGAACAAGGGTGAAAATAACTAAAATTCATTGTATAAATGTAATTGTCAACTATTGATTAAAAACAAGACAAAGCCTCAGGGGGAGTGGAAAATTCTCTTTAGCCACACTCTTAACACACATGTCTAAAAAACAAACTTCTAAATGAAATAAGATTAAGAATAGCGACCTGCAATGGCACTGAGAAGTAAATGAGCTCTTTCACAGGATTTAGGCAAACTACTGATAAAGAAAGCAGGACTGAAGGAAGTTATTACTGGGGTACAGATGGAGGAAATTTCTTATACTGAAACTATGGGTGGCTTGCAAACTTTTCAGCAAGAGTATATTGTAAACTTTGAAATATGCTCAGTAATTAAGTACTAGATGAGAATAATTTAGGTAGGACAAAGACATTGCTATCTACCCTTACCGAGCGACAAACATGTAAGATGTACCAGCATATACACAATGAATGCACATATTTATTATATAAAAATGAATTGAATTATGCATCATATGTAGATAATATATATATAGATATATGGAGATTTCAAATTTTAGGGTAAATCTAAAGTATTCATGTAGGATAAATCAGCCAGGAATTAAGTAATAGAACTTATTTTCATGTATAAATTCTTCAAGAAAATAAAGTAACTAAAAATCAGGACTCCCGGGAAGTGACATGTAAAGAAGAGAGAATCCCACATCGTCTCACAGCTACAGGAAGACCTCAGTGGCTGCTGAGAGGACGGAGCGTCCCCATAGAGATGAGCTCACATGTAAGTGTTTTATTTAGCTGAGATCAGGTGTGTACATACAAGCAAAACTAAAGAGAATAGGCAGGTTTTCTACATATATATGTATTCTCACATATTTGCATATGTGCCTATGTATATACATGAAAGTTTCAATAACACCTAAGGAAGAAAGCATGGATAAAGGAAGAGGGACACAGTGCACATGGGAGTTGGAATGGGAGAAGAAGGTTTGTGACTGATGTTGATTTAGTGCTTATGTATGAAGGCTTCAAAAATTATTAAACAATCCCCCAACAACCTTGACAGTAAGGTTTAACCCAGTTTAAGATTTCCTTAATGTCTGTACTCACACAGAAAGGGGCGTTAACTTCATGTTCCCCAATCTACCACAACACCCCTGTTGAAGACAAGGTCTGTAAAACATTCTCCAACAAAGATTAAATATACACAAGAGGAAACTGCCAAAATGAAGCACCTTGCCGACCATTTTAGCAATTAAGTGAATCTACAGGAGAAAGTGTCACTATCCTGACTATTGAGGAAAAAAGTGCCAACCAGTTCATGGCATTATGAGTTAAAAGTTCTGAACACATGTATAGATAAACTCTGGAAGATAAATGTAAAATATTAGCAATAGTTCCATGAAAACATACAATTTTATTTTATTTCTTTTTACAGTTTCTAGAATTCCTACTTCTTTCTTGTATAGTGAATATTAACTTTATTTACTATTAAAATTGTGTCACTAAATTAGCTCCCTATCTCCATGCCCACGACACAGCAAATGCTGTAAATATTTCATGGGCTTGTCTTACATGATGACGCTGGGGATTTGGAAAATTAAACCTTATAGAACATGGAAGCACACATGTGAACATGTCTGAGAAAGCAGAAACATTCCTGCTGTTCCCCGGTACCAGCATGTGGCTTCTCAGTGGGATAACTAAAACAGGGAAACACCAAACGGCAAAGTGAGTCATATTTACTTAGTGACAATGTGGTTGGGACTGTAAACCCTCACCTCTGAGTGAGACAGTGGCCAGACTGGCTCATGCTTTGACCTCTGTGAGACACCTTTGTTCTCTTGCTTACCTTGGTGCTTATTCCTTGTTCATACGGTTTTCCTCAGCAAACACTAGTGAGGGAATAGTTTTGGTTACAATTAAATCTATTGTCTGATGTATTATTTTAATTATTCCTGTAAGATACTAATAAAGAGATTCAATATTATTGGCATGACAAAATGAAAACTATTAATATGGAGAAGGAGACCATCACAGTCATTAGATACGAGTGTACTGGGAAGAAACAGTCTGTCAGAGGTTTACAAAGTCATTCAAGTTCTACATTTTTTTGAGAGTAATTAGTATAAATAATTCTGAGTGGTTCTAAAAATCATGGGTACTAAAAAACATAAAAGAGTAGATGATGGGAAGCAGATGGATCATTTCATTTCTTTCTCAATTACTATTGACACATTGGGCACAAAATTCTGCAAGTCTTCTATTTCATTATGGTCTCTTTTGCAGCTGTGTTTATTGTCACAATAAATACATTATCTCATTAATGAAGCATTGCATAATTTTTATTACAAATATTTTACCCATACAAAAAGCCTATTTCCAGCAAAACTCAAATATGGAAGCATCTTCATCTGACAAGGGGCAGCAGATTACCTTAATTATAGTTCATGGATGGTAGTTCTAGAAAATGGAAGCTTGTCACATCAGAACATGATGTTACCACCTAGATAGGCTGTTTTTGACAGACTCTCCGAAACAGAGTCAAACCAGGAAATCCATATGCCTTTCCCAGCAAACATGCATAGCATCTGACATGCAGATGGTAATTAAGTTTATTCTTTTCTATTCTACATGCTCTGAAAGTAAAATGCCAAGAAGATTTTAAGAAATCAAAGGGCAACCTTTAGGATATATTTAAGGTCATAAACATAACATGAATTGGATTAGGAGTGAGGTATTTCTTTATTCTGATGTGAACAATTAAATATCCATATTCTAAGGGTATATCTGTTAAAGCAGAGCAGTTGGTAGGCAGGGATGTGGACGGGGTGGCTGCAAAAGTTTAAATCTAAAAGTCACAAATCATGTAAGTATTGATAATGCAGTTTTTCAGGAAGATTCAGGATTCACTTAGTCTACGAGTCTCCAAAGTTGGCAAGAATTTAAGAAAGTGAATTGTATTAACTTCAAAAATATGTACTGGCTTTGTCTGAGTCAGTGCTTCATGTATTTATTCCACAAATTGTTCACTATTAATGATCTTTATTATTGAATAACAGCTTCAATATTTAGCGGGAAAAGGGAGTAAAGAAGTAGATCCAGCTGCTGGCTTGTGACCCAACAGACTTTTTTTTTTTTTTTTTGAGGGCAATTCTTCAGTGAGGGACTGTGGCCCAAATCATGTTTGTATTCTTCTTTTTCCACAGCTTATATATCCCAGAAAAATCTTTAAAGCAGTATGAAAATCACAATGTGGTTACATTCTATTTTTCCTTAAGCCAGAGATTGCAGTGAGTAGACTTAAGAAGAACATGTTCCCCAATACCCTCACATAATAGAATGTATTATGTATAATGGGTGAAAAACAAGTTATTCCCAAGAACCCACACACACCTATAACTAAGCCACTTACTATAAATTAACAAGGTGAGCATGCACTGTAATTCCCACCCAGCTTTGTTTATTTTTTTAATAATTAATTTTTAACTAATTACACTTTATTCACTTTGTATCCCAGTTGTAGCTCCCTCCCTCATCCCTTCCCAATCCCACCCAAGACCCCCTTTCTCCTCCCATGCTCTTCCCCAAGGACACTGATATGGGAAGTCCTCCTCCCCTTCCATCTGACCCTAGCCTATTAGGTCTCATCAGGACTGTGTGCACTGTCTTTCTCTGTGGCCAGGCAAGGCTGCTCCCCCATTAGGGGGAGGTGATCAAAGATCCAGCCACTGAGTACATGTCAGAGACAGGCCCTGTTCCGCTTACTAGGGTACCCACTTGGAGACTGAGCTGCCATGGGCTACATCTGTGCAGGGGTTCTAGGTTATCTCCATGCATGGTCCTTGGTGGGAGTATCAGTCTCAGACAAGAAACTTTGTGCCCAGGTTTTTTGGTTCTGTTGCTCTCCTTGTGGAGCTCCTGTCCTCTCCAGGTCTTTCATCTCACTCTTCTTTCTTAATATTCCCTGCACTCTGCCCAAAGTTTGGCTATAAGTCTCAGCATCTGCTTTGATACTCTGCTGGGTAGTGTCTTTCAGAGGCCCTTTGTGGTAGGCTCCTGTCCTGTTGTGTTTTCTCCCTCTTCCGAGTTTCATGTCATTTGCCTTTCTGAATGAGGATTTAGCATTTTACCCAGGATCCTCCTTCTTGATTAGCTTCTTTAGGTGTACAGATTTTAGTAAGTTGATCTTATATGTCTAATATCCACTTAAAAGTGAGTGTATACCTGTGTTTCTTTCTGCTTCTGGAATACCTTATTCAGGATGATCTTTTCTAATTCCCACCATATGCCTGCAAATGGTTTTCTTGTTTTTAATTGCTGAGTAGTATTTCATTGTATAAATGTACAATCATTTCTGTATTAATTCTTCAGTTGAGGGACATTTGGGTTGTTTCCAGATTCTGATTATTATTAATAAAGCTGCTGTGAACATGGTATGTCCTTGTTGTATACTTGAGCATATTTTGGATATATGCCTAGGAGGGTATAGCTGAAATTTGAGGTAACACTATTCCAATTTTCTGAAAAAGCACCAGATTGATTTCCAAAGTGTTTACATTTACACCAGCAATGTAAGAGGGTTGCCCTTTCTCCACATCCCCTCTAGAATGTGTTCTCACTAATTTTTTTATCTCAGCCATTCTGAATGGTTTAAGGTGAAATCTCAGGGTCATTTTGATTTGCATTTCCCTGATGACTAAGGAGTTCAGCATTTCTTTAGGGGTTTCTCTGCCATTCTATATTCTTCTACAGAGAATTCTCTGTTTAGCTCTGTACCCCATTTATTGATTTATTGTTTTTCAACTTCTTTAGTTCTTTATATATTCTGGATATCAGCCCTTTGTCAGATATAGGGTTGGTGAAGATACTTTCCCAGTCTGTAGGCTGTTGTTTTGTTCTGGCAACAGCATCTTTTGCTTTACAGAAGCTTTTCAGTGTCATGAGGTCGAATTTATTGATTGTTGATCTTAGAGCCTGTGTTGTTGGTGTTCTGTTCAGGAAGTTGTCACCTGTGCCAATGAGTTCTAGGCTTTACCCCACTTTTTCTTCTAACAGTTTAGTGTATCTGGTTTTATGTTGAGGTCTTTGATCCACTTAGTTTTAGTTTTGTGTAGGGTGATAATTATGGATCTATTTTCATTTTTCTGTATGTAGACATCCAGTTTGACCAGCACCATTTGTTGAAGATGCTGTCTTTTTTCCATTGAATGGCTTTGGCTTCTTTCTCAAAAATCAAGTATCCATAGGTGTGTGGGTTTATTTCTGGATCTTCTACTTGGTTCCATTGATCCACTATTCTGTTTCTATGCCAATACCATGTGGTTTTTATTACTATTGCTCTGTAGTACAGCTTGAGATCAGGGATGGAGATTACTACAGACGATCTGTTGTTGTATAAAATCATTTTGGACAGAATGGCAGAGAAACACTTAAAGAAATGCTCAATGTCCTTAGCCATCAGAGAGATGCAAACCAAAACGATCCTGAGATTTCACCTGACTCATCAGAATGGTTAAGATCAAAAACTCATGTTACAACACATGCTGGAGAGATTGTGGAGAAAGGGGAACCCTCCTCCATTGCTGGTGGGAATGCAAACTTTTAAAACCACTTTGGAAATCAATCTCGTGCTTTTTCAGACAATTACGAATAGTGCTTCCTCAAGATCCAGCTATACCACTCCTAGGCATATATCCAAAACATGCTCAAGTACACAGCAAGGACATTTGCTCAACCATGTTTTTAGCAGCTTTATTAGTAATAGATAGAACCTGAAAACAACCCAGATGTCCCTCAGTTGAGGAATGGATACAGAAATTGTGGTACTTTTACACAATGGAATACTACTCAGCAATTAAAAACAAGGACATCATGAAATTTGTAGAAAAATGGTAGAATCTAGAAAAGATCATCCTGAGTGAGGTATCCCAGAAGCAGAAAGACACACATGTTGTATATTCACTTATAAGTGGATACTAGACCTATAAGATAAGATAAACATACTGAAATCTATACACCTAAAGAAGATTAACAAGAAAGAGGACCCAGGGTAAGATGATCAATCCTCACTTAGAATGGCAAATGGAATGGCCATTGGATATAGGAAAAAACAAGCAACAAGACAGCCTACCACAGAGGGCCTCTGAAAGACTCTACTTGCAGTGTATCAAAGCAGATATTAAGACTCACAACCAAACGTTCCGCAGAGTGCTGGGAATTATAAGAAAGAAGGGGGAGTTAATATGACCTGGAGAGGATAGGAGCTCCAGAAGGACCAAATATATCTGGGCACAGGGATCTTTTATGAGACCGTTTCTCCAACCAAGGACCATGTATGGCTATAACCTAGAATCTGTGCTTGGTTGTAGCCCATGGTAGCTGAGTATCCAAGTGAGTACCATATTAAGGGAAACAGGGACTATTTCTGACATAAACTCTTTGACCTCTCCCCACCCCGAGGGAGGGGCAACCCTACTAGGCCACAGAGGAGGACTTTGCAGCCAGTCCTGAAGATACCTAATAAACCAGGGTCAGATGAAAGGGAAGGCAGTTCCCCCCATCAGTGGACTTGGACGGGGACAGGGAGGAGATGAAGGAGGAAGGATAGGATTGGGAGGGAATGAGGGAGCAGGATACAGCTGGGATACAAAGTTAATAAACTGTAACTAATATTAAAAAAAAAAGAAGAAGTGAAAGTCAATCTAAAAGCATGGCTAGAGGTGGGTATACTTGATTGTCTGGAACCTCCAGAATCATGACCTCTAAACTCACATGCTATAATAAATAGAGAGATACTCCTAGCCACAACCAAAACAGAGCTAGCTGAGAGGGTTTGGGGGAGGAGAACCTGGTAGCTGTTCAGCTCCACATAACATGTGGCTGCAGGCATATCTTGCTAAGTCTAACTGGTGTTGACTACTACGCTCGCTGGAAAGCTCTTCAAAGTGAAATGTATGTAACGACAGTGAAATAAAAAGAGTCTATGAATGTGAAATAGAACAAGAAGTGTAGGGAGGAGGGAAATTCAGGGAGTAAAGGGAGGGAGAAATAAAGTAATTATAATCGCAAAGAATGTATTTGAAGAGAGAGAAATGTGGTCACCAGAGAAGATAGTTGGTCAGGATTCTTAGTAGTAAAAAATTTAAAATGTGCAGTTTTAGCCTGAATCACAAACAAAGAGAGTTAAATAAATTCTGAAGCTGTGGACTCCACAGTGTGTGATCAGCACTTCAGGCAGTTTTCTTCCCTATTAAAGGGTCTGAAGCTCCAGCAACCACCTGAATCGCACTATATAATTTTCAAGGCATTTACAGAGGATATTGCAAGTGTACATACATGTATGCTCTCCGTATGGTGGTGGAGTAGAGATTCTGCTGGGTTCTAAGCACCCACGAGGAAGATGGTTAGTGGCCTTCTCAAGGGCTCCATCACAGGGGAAGCCTGACTCTGTCCAATACTGAGAAAGGCCCCAAGTCTCCTCAGAAGAACTGCCTGAAAAAGTTCTGGGCTTTCCACCTTTGGAAACTCAATTTCCTGCGCCTTCTGGTGAACAAGCTTGGAAGATTATTGGTTCCTTGATCTCGGCTGTGTGGGGGTGGTGTGCATATAAGGGTGACAGCTTCAGACAGCAGTCCTGGAGAACAATTGTGAGAAAGCAGGGGTGGCTAAGAGTGGTTTTCAGAGTGTGAAGGGGTGTGTGGGTTCCTTTAAGATGCATGCCAATTCCCAGGTCTTAGTAGGCTGAAGGTAGAAGGGTAAGTGAGGATATATATATATATATATATATATATATATATATATATATATATTTCCAGCTTATCTAAGAATTGCAATAAATGTCTGTGACAGGTGGTTGTAATTTCAATACCAGGATTTTAAATGCAAACGATTGCATAATTGACCATTGGATGCCAAGAAGGTGCTGCTCTGCACGTTTGACACTCCCTTCTCCCACACATGCTTTCTCATATCTCTAATGAGAGCTGGGATGGAATTTCAGTTTGCAAGCGGCTAACGAATCGGGTCCTGAAGACAGTATTAGAAACACTTGGGTCATAGCACGTGGTCATCATGCCTTATATCACTCACCACAAATGATCACTCAAGCCCAGCAAAGTATAAGACAGCACAGTTTTCCAGTGCTGCTTCCTATGGGCAGAGTAATTAAGTTTGAGGACCAAAGTAAAAAGTATTCACTACTATAGATACACAGCTAGTTTTTCGTGCTTTCTCGGAAGGTTAATTCAAGTAAATTTTGGATGCTGTAATTCTTGATTTTATTAGATTTCATGCAAAAGAGGCTTCAGTAGAGTGCTCAGCCTGAATTTGAGCCTGTGTGTACAAGACTAGACTTTTTTTTTATTTTCCTTTTGGTATGTTAGCAAGTGGTTTTTCTTCCCTGCTTGCAAAAGAGCTTCTGCTAATCTTGCCTCAGTAAGCGTTCCAGGCAGCAAAACAGTAGCCAAGAAGAAATGGCATTCCTTGTATGTATGTAAGCTAAGTATTATCAGGAATCCTTAGCAGATATTACCTTATATTTCATCAGCAGGGCTATGCCATTTCACTTCTTCAAGTCCACCATGAAAATCAATAATTATATTTTGATGAGAGCATCACTGACAAGAATAAAGTTTATATTTTTAAGAACAACAGTGGAAAAGATCTTGGGAAGGCAACCATCCATGTCTGTCACACTGATGGGGGTTTTATTCAGATGAGGAACTGCTACAGAGGATTCAGACCATGAACCAGCAGTGATAATTAATTAATACATCCTCTTATTCATTGAAAAAGTACATTAAGAATGGCTCAAAAGTTGGGGAAATATTACTTCATCTCTCAAGTATCTTTACAGTGCAGCAACACATAGATGGTAGCAATTTGTTATGTCGACTCCACACCAGTTAACATCATTTGAGTCATAGAACCTCCATAAAGTCCATCTATAGGTAAGCTTATAGGCTATTTTCTCAATTAGTGAGGGGAACAGTTAGTGTAGATGGTGCCCCCCAAGGCTATAAGAGGGCAGACCAGCAAGCAGTCCTCTTTCATGGCCTCTGAATCAGATTTATCTTCCATTTCCAGCCCTTCTTCAGTTCTTGCCCTGTCTTCAACCTTAGTTGATGAAATGTGCTATGGAAGCATAAACAAAACAAACCCTTTCCATCCCACGTTGCTTTTGTGCTTATCACAACAGTAGTAAACCTAACTGCATCAAAATATGTGCGATACTTGCTGGAAAAGAAGAGCCACACTATCTCAAGCCACGTGCACCCAAGGAAACAGACTAAGAAGACATCTTGGATGAAGATTTTTCTTTATTATTATTATTACTATTATTATTATTTAAAACTTATTCACTTTGTACCCTGCTGTAGCTCCCTCCCTCATCTCCTCCTAATCCATCCTGCCTCCCTTTTCCCTCCCCACCATGTCCCTCTTCTAGTCTACTGATGGGAGAGGTCCTCCTCCCCTAGTCTCTTACCTTAGCCTATCAGGTCTCATCAGGACTGTCTGGATCCTCTTTCTCTGTGGACTAGTAAAACCACCTTGCCAGGGAGAGGTGATGAAAGAGCAGACAACCAACTTCATGACAGTGACTTCCCCTGTTCCCCTCACTAGGGATTCCCCTTGGAGAATGAGCTGCCTATGGTCTACATCTGAGCAGGGGTCTAGGTACTCTCCATGTATGGTCTTTGGTTGATACATCAGTTTCCGCAGGCCTGGATTTAAAATTAAATTTTATACCATTTTTTTTAAAGTATATACTGGCAGAAGTCCGACACTACTGAAGGTAATGTTTTTAATTCCTCTGATGGGGAGATGAGATGAAAGCCGTACCCAAGCTTTACTAATACATGGCTTGGGCTGAGCCCAGAGCATTTCTATCTAAATATCTCTTGGCTGAGGCCTGGAAGCTTCTAGCCTCTGTACAATCTAATATTCTGCAAGCTCAGACCTTGACAGCTTCAGCTTCCAGGTCTGCTAACTTAGAAGAGTATGTTTTCCATCTCTGAGACTTGCTGCTGAATAAGCTCACCCTTTCTAGCTCTTTCTGAAATCTGGATGGCTGGTTAAACTCAGTTGTTCTGACTCAAACTCCTCTCTAAACTGACTGCTTCAAACTTGTTTCTCTTGACTTCTGAATAAATTGCTCTGCTAAGAAAAAAAAAAAATGGCTCTGAGCTCTATTAATTGAACTGTGCCAAACTGCTGGCACTGAATTTAACTGAACTGTGCTGAATTGTACTGTATTAAAAACACCAACTCTACTGAATTCATGTACTGTACTCTCCTGCACCACACTCTCTCAGCACTGCTCTTAAGTAGCCTTGCTTTCCTGTCTGTTCTCATGAGAGATGGGCATATCCTATCTTGGACTCATTCTGGCAAATCTTTCTCTGATTCCTCATTTCATCTTTTAATTAGAAGTTGTTGTTTGGGGTAAAACGTTGTGTACTAAATATGTGTCTGTATTCTACCCAGAGGGATTAAAGGTGTTATATTAAGGATTCTTCTGTATTCCAGCTGGATCACACAGACCTGGGTCTTTGGATGTAATCCCTTGCCAGAGTAGCCATGTTGCTGGACTAAAATTCCTCTACTACTGAATCCACAGAACATGGAATTAGAAAGCCATCACATCAAAATGCAAGTACAGGGGAGGGAGGCAGCCTGGTCACTGTTGAGATCATCAGATGTTAAGGGAGAAATGGAGAACAACAAGATTAGAGTGACTCTTCTCTGTTTCTCATTTACCATCCCCTGATCTCTACTGCTTAACTAAATATCTCTACAACTATTTTCATTCCATTTGGATAACAATGAATTATCACTTATTGAAGAGTTGGTGTTTGTTATCTTGCTCCTGTAGATTTCTCTGGCCTTTCTGCTCACAGATCAGCCAAGCAGACCCTCTGACACATGCGTCTCGACAGAGAACTTATTCTCTGTGAATTCCAGTTGTGCTACAGTATCTTGGAGCCTCTATTTACTGCCCTCAACTTACAATATTCAAAACAGAGCAAACGATCCTAGTACAGCAATATTCTTTCTCTGAGATGTATATTTAAAGTTTACTTACAGAACAGAATTTCAAATGTCAATCAACAAATACTGGCATTCTCTTATATAAACACCAAAATGTTAGTCTCAAAAAGGCCCCAAAATAGTATCGTTTCCATGGTGGATTGACAGCTTTCCAGGGTTGTCAAGACGCCTATGCAAAACTGGCAAAGTGGCATATAAAGTAGAGCTTCAGTAAATAAATGGAGAAGCATTCCATATCATTCCATGTCGTCCACTGACTCAACCAATACTTACGATTTTCCACCTAGGAAACTGCTAAATCTTCAAACACAACTGATGACCTAAAACAGTGGTTTTCAGCCTTCCTAATCCTGTGACCTTTAAAACAGTTCCTCAGTAATAAAATAATCTAGCTACTACTCCATAACTGTAATTTTGCTACTATTATGAATAATAATGTAAGTATTTTTAAAGATAGAGTTTTGCTGGAAAGGAGTCATGAAAGAGATAAACAACATATAATGCACTATCAAGTTCTTTAAAAATTAATTATTATTGCTAACGTGGAAGTTCTTGTAACTATTATTGGTTATCAACCTCTTTACACCTTAAATTAATAAAAACCCATGCATCTGGGCACTTTGACCAAAAAAATTTTGATTGAATCATTTGAGGTGCGAAGACCCACCATAGATCTGGTACTTTTGAGGTGGAAAGTTCCACCTTAAATCTGGAGTACATTATCTGCTGTCAGTCTATATAGAGGAAACAGAAGAGTTATTTGCTCTTTGCGTGCTTGTCTTTGCATGCTTGCCTTTCCTCCTTTCAAGCTCATTCCTTCCCTAGAATTATGGCCAATATCGTCAGGATTCTAGCATATATGGAAGACCAACTGAGAAATCCAAATCATTGAAATAATAACTGTTGGGTTCTTAAACTGTGGACGGGGAGATAGTCGTTGTTGAATAATTGGGCCATCCTGTAAGCCACTCTAATAAACCCCATATATGTATATGATATCCAGATCCATATAGCATATACACACATACTCTTTCTATCAGTTCTATTTTTCTAGAGTATCCAAACCAACACAGAAGTGAATAGTATATGATCTTAATTTATATTGTATTTAAGTAAATTCTAACTGAATGCATGAAGTATTTTTAAAGAAAGAAAATAAATAAAGTGGGTATGAGAGAAGGCAGGTCTAGAATTAACCAGTTTGAAACCAAGGTAAAATTCAAGAAACACAACAAAGACTGATAGGACTAACTTGTGCTCCAAGACAAAGATAAGGTAGATACAAGGAGAGAGAAGACAGAATTTACATCCAGACATATATCTACAGAAGGGATTATTTTTTAAATTTATTTATTGTTTTATTAATTACAGTTTATTCACTTTGTATTCCCTCCTTCGTTCCCTCCCAATTCTACCCCCTCCCTCATCTGCTCCCAAGCCCCTCCCCCAGTTCTCTGATAGGGAAGGTCCTCCTCCCCTTCCTTCTGATCCTAGTCAATTAGGTCTCAGCAGGACTGGCTGCATTATCTTCCTCTGTGGCCTGGTAAGGCTGCTCCCTCCTCAGGGGGAGGTGCTCAAAGAGCAGGCCACTGAGTTCATGTCAGAGACAGTCCCTGTTCCCATTACTATGGAACCCACTTGGACACTGAGCTGCCATGGGCTACATCCGTGCAGGGGTTCTAGGTTGTCAAGTACGAATGAGCTAATAATTTAAATGTAACTTTCAGATATAGCTTTCCCAATACTTTCATAACTGTTATTACTCTTTATAGCTCATTATAAATAAATAAAGTCCATATGAAAAAATAATGAACAAATAATGTCATTTACCATATCCCTGAATCAGCCTAGGTGGATTCTAAACTAAATCGAAAATAGGTAAAAACCAATATTCTCCCTTACTAACTGTACATACACTGACATATATACATAGATCACTAGTTGTAGGCAAAGATTGTGTGTGTGCCTGTGTGTGTGTGTGAGTTAGATAAAAATGACACAAACCAAATATAGTTTCAGCTATGTTACCCCAGCTCCCACTGGAACTGGCACTCGAAAGTAATCACTCCCACCAGAGAAACACATGGTTCTCACCGCAGGAAAACGCTCCCACTCATGAAGACATTCCCAACTGTGAATACTACTTTGAGGTATTCAAAGCATCTTCAAAGAGAAGAGGAACCATAGTTATCATTTTCTTAAAATATATAAGGTGTCATGGAATTAGTTAAGCTCTTTTCAATCACTAAATATTTAAAGTCACCCTGCAACCATTATATATGCATGCTTATGCGTATATATGCAAATCAGACATTACAAAACTTGAAACAGGACCCTTATAGAATCTAAGCCAGCACTACTACAAAGCAGAAGTTTTAAAACATTTAAGACATACATTGTAATGGTTAGAGAAACATCCATAGGTTCGGAACCAGGAGGAATAAGCTTCAGTCCAAACTCCAAGTCATTATGTGCCTTTAACTCCTTAAAGAAGTTTACTGCTCTAATGAAACATAAGCAGGATTTATGATAAGTATGCATTGTTTTTCTTACATCAAAGCAAAACATGAACTTTATAATTACTTTGAAATGAAGGTATAATGGTTGCTCATGTGTCGCTGCTTGTCAGTAGTATATAGTACAGTTAATCTGCAGTTCTACATCCATCTACCCTGAAGTTACTGGGTGAGTTCGCCTCTGTAGAGACTGACTCTGTCACTCAGCAATAATGAATTTATCAGTGGAATTTCATATATGTATACGCATTGGTATGAAATAATAGCCTGAAAAATTGAATTTACTGATTACTTGAAGTCTTTTAGTAATATTCTATTACTTTGTCTCTGAGGGAAGTATGTGCTTGTGGCGTGCTTTACTGTGACACATTTATTACAGACAAATAAATCCTCTCATTGCCTGTGATTCTAGAGTACATTTCATTATATTGTGGACCACTTGAATTATTTCCCCAGTAGGAAGCAGGCATCCCACCTCCCATGCTAACCACCTTTCTTGGATGATCAAAGTAAAAGTTATATGTGGCTGATTACCATCCAGTTTCATATATGATTAATGTCTCCAGCCAGACCGTGTACACACTTAGGACACATGCTCTGTGAGCAGACCTATGTGGAATGAAGTTAATTGAAAAGCCTCTAAGGCCAGAAGCTCTTAGTTTCAAATCTATTTTTAAGTATCAAGTGTCAAGTCAGTGTGCTCTGAACTTCAGACTTCATTTCTGGGAACATAAGTGCTACATTTAAATATGATTCTCCTTCCTGGATGATATTCAATGAGTCTATGAAAGCTTATGTAAAAATGCTCATGAGTAATCTCCAGAAATGAATAACTCTCAGACTCTAAGATACTTCTCAAGTCTTTGTGAAAGCAAAGGAAGATTAAAAATAAATCCATAGTAATCAGGATCAAACTAGAAAACTTTGGAAACAAAACTTCTGACTTTGAAAGAAGTAAATATTTTTTTTTATTTTTTCAGATTAAAAAGTATCTACTTCAATGACTATTTTTTTTTTCCTGGCCAAATGTTCAACTGAGAACATTTAAATGCCAAAGCTCGAAGTTTCGTTCATGATAAATCATATATGACAGCAACAGTACTTAGACCTGGGTTTAGTAACTCATACTGAGCAGACACACAGATTTTTCCCTACTTGTTAAAGCACCGTTCAGTGCCCGGCTTCACACATGGCTTCTCAAGCAGAGGAGATAGTTGGATTTGGTCATTGCTCCAGCTGCTCTGCCTGCCACAGGGCTCTTGCATGGGCAGTCCTTGGTAAAATCATGTTGTGCAGAGGAACCCTCACATCCTTCTACCTCACAGCCTTCTACCTCAGCATGTGCACAGGACCCTCTTCATAAACTTCTGCAGTTTTAAAGGTTGCAAGTCAATGACTGTATCATTGAAACTAAGATATACTTTTGGGTTTTGCCTCTTTTAGCTTACTTTGGGGTTAGCTGAAACCTGCTAAGCTAAACAGACAAGGATGAAAGAAAACAAGGGAGCTAAATTATGAAAGATTGTAAGAGGACACAGTAGGACTGGAATTTGCCAGAGAAGGAAAGAGAATGCAATCTCTTTCCTACCTTGAGTATGGGAAGGTGGTATCAAATCGTGGCAGTCAGCCCTGATCTGCAGAGAACACACTTGAAGAATGATGCCATCACAATTACTGCAGAAAAGAAGAGTGGTAGAAATATTTAGGTCATCATGAAGCCATTGTGATGCTTAATAAATAAACATAGCACATCCTACAACATCCTTGTTGGCTCTGGTGCACACTTACTCTAGGCCAATGTAACTGAGAAATTGCTTTGATTATCCTCCACATACCCCTCAGTGTGTGCATGCATATGGTTTTGGTGTACACTTTGCCCTTTGTTCCACATTTTAGTTAAGAAACAAAGTAGAAGGGAGGAGATAGAGTCCCCTTAATTTCTAAGGGTTACAAGGAATTTTAAACCTGTTTAATGATATGCACTGAGAGGAGCAGAGTATTTCTTTGCAGAGCTGGTTTATTCCTCAGCTATATAAAACCACCTAAAATTTGGCTAAATGGAAATAAAACCGTGGAAATGACAAGCCCTTAAAGAAGCTGTGCAGGAAACCACCATGCCCTAATGCTAAAAAACACAAGCACACTCTGCTATAAAGTAATATGTTACATTACAAGCAAGCCTGGTCAGTGACACAGTGTCTCATTGAACTCTGACATTTCAGGCAGGTAGGCTGTAAGCCTTCAGTTAGTATGCTCAGGGTACCGGGTTGATGTAAATGCAGTTAGATCAGGCTGTGCACTTGTAATGCCATACTAGCACGTAATCTCTGAAAAGCATGAAGAGCAACATTAAGGCAGCTACAGCTACACACCTGAACTTTGGGTGCTGTCTCACTTTAGTTTTCTGTGTAGCCCCAATACATCTTGTAGATGGTATACTAATTAACTGAAAATGATAGTGCCTTTCTCCAATTCTTTGTTTCTTCCTTAGTGTAAGCACATAGTCATTTTCAGTTATTTGAAAGTTATGGCCTCAACAATTAGAAATATTACACACAATTTATGAGTCTGAACATTTGAATGCCAGCTGTTGGTGATGTTTTGGAAGACTGTGAAACTTTCAGACACGGAAACACAGTAGCAGATAAAGGGCCATGAAGACTGATCCAGAGGATTGTGGAGTTCTGGCTTCCCATGTAATTCTCTGGTTCCGGATTCATCAGTGTAACAGACTGGGGGGAGGGAGGCTCTCTGAGGATAGGCAGCTCTCCAGGATCTCCAGCCACCATGCTTTTTTCTCAGTGACACATTACAGATCCTAAAAGCAGGAGATAAAATAAGCCCCTTCTGCCTCAAGTCGCTTCTCTCAGGTATGTTGACATAGCAAGGAGGAAAGCAACTGGGCAGTGAATGCAGAGAATTAAAAGCTGCACATCTTTTGTCACTTGATGTTTTATTAACAATAGAGATTTTGATATTTATTTTGTCAGAATATTTGGAGGCATGTTTGTCTCATACTGGCTGAACTAGGAGAGCCCTGCTATTCTCCCTTCATTTGATCTGAGAAAGAAAGGGGGGGATGTAGAGAGGAGTTGCCTATCATTGGATTAACATTTTAAAGTAGATTTTACTCCTGAGAATATGATCTGGTTCTGCAGAAATTACGGAAATCGTGGTGAGTGAATTGTTGGGCACACGTACACTATATCCCCTGAGCTGGCTGCTTTCTATGTGGTAAATATCATTGCTTAATTGCTTTCATCAGCACATTGGAGCTGGGTAAGAAAGTAAACAGTGAAGTCCAAAGTGTCTTCTTTCAAATTAATAATGACAGACTAATTTGCTTCAATCCAAGGCCACGTCAGGACTTGACAATCTTTTTTCCTTAAAATGTTAAAGGAAGAAGATCACTAAATCAGAGGATGGAAATGTATGTCCTTGTCCATTTTAATAAATAGGATTTCATAACTTAGTGAGTGAGCTGATAAAGGCATGAACGTTTGTTAGCTGACATGATCCTTATAATGTCATTAATGGATTATAAAAAAATTCATACCAAGAGCTGAAACCATTTCACAGCAATCAAATGAATTGACTCTCTCTCAGGAAAAAGTGTGAAGTGTGAAGTGTCAGTGAGAGGAAGAGGTAAGGACATTTTATTTAACAAACATTTGCTGGGCATTCCACTGTATTTGTAAGAACAATGCTTCCTGCTTTCACCCTACCCAAGTCAAACAGCTGCAAAACCAAGAACAGAGGAAGCTCCCACTCAGGAGTGAAATGCTTGCTGCTGACTAGGGGCTCTGGGCCCAACGCTGAAAGCCTCTCAGACTAGACTACTCTGTACCGGACACTAACTGCTGCTTCACACCCTTCAGGAATGAGCACCAAAGCATGGGCTCTGAATTCAAGATTCAAATATGAGGTAGTTTGTTATTTTCCAACTACATGAAACTAAATTCTATCCCTCTTTCACACACACACACATATGTATGCATGTATAGACACATACATACACATATACACATTGTACACACATATATGCGACAAAAGGAAAATTCCTGACATGCTAATATTAACTTCCACGAAGGAAAAGGCATTTTCTTGTGTTCTATACTTTTGCTTTGACATGCCAGGGATTAAACCTGGGACCTCAGACATGATAGGTGTATGCTATAGCACTAGGCTGTACTTCCAACCATAAGAAATACGTTTGAGTTGGCAAACTTAATGAAACCGAAAGCAGTAGGTCAGCCATTAATTTTTTTCCATCAAGTTCTCAGCAGTTTTGGCCACAAGGGGCAATCGTGAAAAAGGATTGCAAATTTCAAGTTCCAAGAATGTGTAGTATACTTAGCATGCTATTGGAAATCTCTTAAAATTGAATTGAATGAATCCAGTATAGACAAGACCAAACCACAATCCTATAGATTTTTTTCAATAATTTTCACATACTTTAAAAATACATGAAATCTCCATAAACACATCCTTTTCATATGTATGATTATTTTCCTAATTATTTTTAGATTAATACAACCAAGACAAGAAATCAAGCATGCCTGTGATGGTAAACATAATTTTCAGCTGGGCACAGAAAACCTAGAATCATCTGGGAAAAGACTCTTTGAAGAGGTATTTGGCTATCAGTTTGCCCGGTGGACATGTCTATGAAGATTATTTTAATAAGTTAATATATGTGTGGAGTCCCCTCACATTGTAAGCAGCACCATTCCCTAGGTACAGTGTCTTGTAGAAGACTGGAGAACTCTGGCTAAGTGTGAGCAAGGAGGGAGAACTGGGCATTCACTTCTCCATACTCTTGACTTTGAATGTGATGACTGATTGTAGCTTAGAGCTATAAACAGAAATAAGCCCTTGTCTACCAATGCTGTATTTTGTCAGTGTTTTATCACAGCAACAGAAATTAAACTAGAAAAAAAGCCCATCTTAAGGGCTTAAAAAACAAACAAATGAACAAACAAAAAAGAAAACTCATCTCCTCCCAATCCCAACCCCTCTCCATCTTCTCCTCCTATGCCTCTGCCCCAGTCAACTGATAGAACAGACCTCCACCCTTTTTATCTGACCTTAGCCTATCAGGTCTCATCAGGACAAGCTGCAACATCTTTCTCTGTGGCCTGGCAAGGCTGCACCACCCAGTGGGACGTGATCAGAAAGCTTGTAACTGAGTTCATGCCAGAGAAAGCCCTAGCTCCCCTTAGTAGGGAAGCAACCCACTTGGACACTGAGTCTATGGGCTACATCTGAGGCCGGGGTTTAGGTCCGTCCATGCATTGTCCTTGGTTGGGGTATCATTCTCTTCAGAGCTCTCCTTTTGGAACTCCTGGCCTCTCCAGGTCTTTTTGTCTCTCACTTCTTTCATAAGATTCCCTGCACTCTGCCCAAAGATGGCTATGAGTCTCAGCATCTGCTTTGATACCTAGAGGGGTACAGTCTTTCAAAGGCCTTCTGTGATAGGCTCCTGTCCTGTTCCCTGTCTTCTTTTGCTTCAGATGTCTATCCTGTTTGCTTTTCTGGATGGGCACGGAAAGAAATTGTTGTTATCTCTTAAATCTTTTTCTAATGAGAAACAAAAAGGGGGTGGATCTGGACGGGGAGAAGTGGGGAGGAACTAGGAGTAGAAGGAGAGGAAATGTAATCAGGATATATTGTATCAGAAAATAATCTATTTTTAATAAAAGGTGAAAAAGAATAAACTTCATGTCAGAGACAGTCCCTGTTCCTATTACAATGGAACCCACTTGGATAATGAACTGCCATGGGCTACACCTGTGCAGGGGTCTTAGGATATCTCCATGCATGGTTCTTGGTTGGAGAATCAGTCTCCAACCAAGGAAAGACCCCTGTGCTCAGATTTTTTTGGTTCTGTTGCTCTCCTTTTGGAGTTCCTGTCCTCTCCAGATATTACTGTTTCCCACTTCTTTCCTAAGATTCCCTGCACTTTGCCCAAAGGTTGCCCATAAATCTCAGCATCTGCATTAATAGTCTGTAGGGCAGAGCTTTTCAGAGGTCCTCTGTGTCAGGCTGCTGACTTGTTCCCTCTTTTCTCTTTCGTCTGATGTCCATCCTCTTTGGCTTTCTGGATAGGAATTGAGCATTTAGCAAGAGTCCTCCATTTTGATTAGTTTCTTTAGGTGTACAGATTTTAATGATTGGCCTGCTCTTTAATTACCTTCCCCTGAGGGGGAAGCAGCATTACCAGGCCACAGAAGAAGACAATGCACCCACTCCTGATGAGACCTAATTGAGTAGGATCAGAAGGAAAGAAAAGAATTCCTCCCCTATCAGTGGACTTGGGGAGGGGCATGCATGCAGAGGCTGGAGGAAGGGAGGGATTGGGATAGGAGGAGGGAGGGAACCACAGGAAAGATACAAAGTGAATAAAGTGTAATTAATAAAGAATTTTTTAAAAAAGAATAAACTTCAAAACATTCCTTGAAATAAAATAAAAAATACTATAAGCATACACAGAATACTTGCTGCTTAATATTTTGTTCAAAAAGAACTTTTTACTTAACAATTTGTAACATGCAGTATATATTTTTGTTATATTTTTCTCCTTCCCAATATTAATAATAGTATAAAGATTGTTTGGGAAATTATATTAGCATATACATTAAATTATATTATAAAGATAGTTATAGGAGGGATAATTAATCAGCACCTGTATAATACTGAGGAGAGCATAGGTGCTAACTAAATATTTGCAAAATAATTAGGACAGTGGTGCATAAAAACAATTTCTTAGAGTATATAACATTTACTTTAGTATAAAATTTCATTGGACACTGACAATAATCTTAGTACTTCCATCTTGATATTTTTACTTTAGATACCAAATCTAAAGTAACATTTCCATAAAAAGTAAAATTTCTGCATATAAATCTTATGATAAAATTATAATTCTTTCCCTGAATGGGACATTTATGGCAACCCATTCCCACCAAAGGCTCAAAGAGCATGTGATAGAGGAGGTGGAAAGAATATTAAGAATTGAAAGATTGGGGAAGTGCCGTCCTTGGACATGACAAAGCTATCATGCCCATAAGCCTGCAGCATCTGCAACAACCTGCACAAGACTCACAGAAGACCAAGCCAATCAGATGTCAATGGTCCACTGAGTAATGCTCCCAGTCCTTCCTGAGGAGCTCTTGACAGTTGTTGGGGAGGGGAGGGGAGGCTCACTCTGTCCTGAGAATGTGGTTATCAGTAAAATACCCTTCCTCTAACAGATGCCCTACACCAAGCAAACAGTAATGAGTTATTTAGAACAAAACCAAAATAAAAAAGACATGACATTGCGAGGTGGATGTATTAAGGAGGACAGGGTAGAAGGTAGAGGCAGAGAAAGCAGAAGGATTTGCTCATATTTCATTATATGTAAATGTATATAACTATATATGATATATATGACATATATGTGAAATTCTCAAGAATAAATAAAAATTGAAAAAATAATGACATAAAATAATGTAAAATATCTTCAGCAATTTCTTCATTTTACTATAATTTTGAATAAATGGTCACCTGGAGATTTTTTATGAGTAATTTCTAGGGCCTATTCCTTATGGATGCTATATATAATAACAAAGAAATGCCTTTCTTGCTTCGAAATGTTTGTTAGATTGTTCATTTTATAAAATTATTTTATTAAAAATTATTTCTTACTTCTATGATCCCAACGAGAATAATTTTTTATAAAAATCTGAAGTTCTCCAAGTGAAAAATAATCTTAAATTGAATGTTGCAATACTCTGCTTTTATTAACACTGATTTTAAAATTAACAAAAAGAAAGGAAGCTTCCATGGGAGTAATTCAGAATAAATTTCATTTTAGTAATACCTGCACAGCAACTTGCATAAAAGAAATTAGTCTTGTTTGTGGCAACAGGCAGTACATAACAGAAACCAAGTTAAGATTGATTTTGAAGTAATATAGTATGTTTGCTTACACAGCAAAATAACAGAAGAAAATATTCAGCTCGTATTTGCTCATTTATTAATCTGGTTCCTCTTCATACAATCACTAATATCCATGGCAGACATATGGGTGGGGATGCCATAATTTAGTCTGGTCAACAGGCTGATTGAATAATAAAATTATCCATAATTCAAATATATTGTATTTGTATTTGGCTGGCTAGAGTCCACATAAAAGATATATTTCCCATGGTTAGCAATTATGTACAAATATTTAACAAATATTTACTTAACATTTTTCTTCAGTGTTCGCAAATATATTTCTGGAAAATAAACTTAAAATATGTTTCATGCACAGTGATAATGAAAATAGATGTTTTATGTGGTAAGAATTAAAGATGTAGCAGCTCCAAGTCCAGGAGCAACCAGGTTACCTAATAAAGAATGAAATGATGTAGAAAGCAAGGTCTGAGAAGATGGCTTAGTGGATAAGAGTGCTTGCTCTTCAAGCATAAGAACCAGAGGACCGGAGTTTGAATCCCTATAACCCATGTAAGAAACTTGGCACGCCTGCATATAACACCAGCATTTGAGGTAGGCTACAGGTAGATAACCAGAGCTCACTGGCCAGCCAGCTTAGCTAAAGGAGTGAGCTTCCTGTCCAGTGATAGACCCTGTCTCAAAATCATAATGCAGAGCCCAGTAAAGAAAGATACCTAAGTCTTCTGTGGTGGACTCCGAACACATATGCACCAAGGCACTCATATGCTTGAAATACACATGTGCACATGCATACACACACACACACACACACACCACAACAAAAGAAATTAAAGTGAGCCTGTCCTCTGAGGGAATCTGCACCCTTTCTAGAACACTCTCCTGCACATTCTTGTGTCCGGATAATGATTGCACACATGGAATTGAGTATTTCGTTTTCAGTTTTTCTCTAGAAGGTCATGTGGGTCATAGAATTTTTCTCAATAGTAAAAAATGTAAGTGTCTTTTTTTCTGGATTTTACACTTAGGGGAATATAATGCCGCTTTATAAATAAAGACACCTAAGGCCTTTGTGGTGGAGTCTGAACACAAATGCAACAAGGCATTAGCATAGATGAATCACACGTACACACACTTAGTTTAGTACATGTTAATGTATGTGTTGTGTTAATGTTCACCCTGTTCTACAACACAGCTCTTATATGAACACATATCCGGTCTTAAAAACATTTCTAAACTCAAGTAAGTCACAGACTGCATGTGCCTCAAAGAAGAGCTTGAGCCATATCAACACAGACTTCCTACTGAATACATCTTACTAGTGCATGTCCACACTGGCACACATTACATATTAGTGGACACCGTTTTTTGTGTGCACACACTGAAGTATCTCAGATACACAGAGCTGATCCAATTTTTATGCATTGGCGTCTGCAACTCTTCTTTTCCTATCTCCCTCACACTTGATTTGGGGATCACACCCGGGCCCTGGCAAGCAATGGTGCATACGTGTTCTGGCAGTGAGAACACTGCATCCCAAGTCCTCCCTTGTGCATTCATTTTGCCTTCTTTGGTGAATTTTTCTAAGTGACTCTTCCTCGTTATTTTTCAAAGTCTACCACAATCCACCTTTCATGCCTACTGTCTGTTAGGCCGAAGCCATCAAAAGAGCTACAGAAGCAAAAACCTTCTACATGTCTGACTTGTGTCTTATTTCTCAGATCACACATATTCATCACTTGCCTATTGCTGTGACAAAGCACAATGAGCAAAGCAACATATGGAAAGAAGCCCGTATTTCAACATGAGGTTCTGGGGTGATGAGAGTCTGCCATGAAGGGAAAGCCATGGTCATGGAGGCTGGAATTAGAGGTCTCTCCTCTTGACCCATAGTCAGAAAGCAGAGAGCAACGATGAGTCTAAGCTCTCAAGGTTTGCTTCCAGTGACACATTTCCTCCAGCAAGTCCATATGTCCCATGCCTCCCAGCTAGCCTCATCAACTGGGGGACAGACATTCACATGTAAAACTATGGGGAACATCTTCAAACCATGGTGAACAAGCAGAGTAATTTGAGGCTGTGCCTTTTGTGGACTCTGCAGTAGGGAGAAGTAAGGGAAACTGGTATGAAATGGAGATCTTATCACCAAAGTACAGCTTGTGAGACACGTACCACTAGCTTCACAGTGTATTAATAAGAGTTATCCTTAAAATATTTGGGAAGTTTGGCAGATGTGGGATATTTTCTTTTTTTTTCTTTTTCTTTTTTTTTCTTGCTTTGTTCTATAGTCTTTTCCCTTTGTATCGAAATGTTTTTTTTTTTCCTCACAAATATATTCTGATAACAGTTTTTCTTCCCTCTACTCCTCTCAGTTCCTCCTCACCTCCTCTCCCATCCAATCTACTGTGTTTCTGTCTATGATTAGAAAACAATCAGGCTTCTTAGGGACAAAAATAAAATATAAAAATATAAAAAAACGAGTAACACTTTGGAATTAGATGAAAACAAACAGAAAGAAAAGAGGGCAAGAGAAGGCACAAGAATCAGAGACCCACTCGGTGTGTGCAGTAATCCAATAAAAACACTAAATGTGAAGCCACAATAGATACACAGAAGACCTGGCACAGACCCATGCAGGTCCTGTGCTTGCTGCTTCAGTCTCTGTGAGAAGACCCACAGAGAAAAGAACAAAAAGAATGCTGAAAGCCATAAGGGATGGAGGACACCAAGGAAACAAGGACCTCTAAATCATCATGATATTTTCTTTTTTAAAAAATAACTTCTATTTATTGATTATTCAGCATGCATGATGTGTGTGTGTGTGTGTGTGTGTGTGTGTGTGTGTGTGTGTGTATAAATGCATGCACATAGGCCTGACACAAAATATAGTGGTCAGAGGACAACTTGCAAGAGTTGGTTTTCTCTTTCCATCCTGTAGTCCTACAGATCGAATTCATATCATTAGGCTTGGTGACAAGTGCCTTAAAATGATGAGCCATCACAGCAGTCCTGTTTTCTTTTCTTTTTGTTTTCTAGAAATTATTTTATGTGTGCACATATTAATGCTTTAATCATTTCATGTAAATTTGCATTGTTACTCCAAGTGTTATTTCCTTGCATTTAAATTTAATTTCTCTAAATTTTTTCATACAGACATGTATTGTACACTGAACATCTCTTACTAGCACATTTGCCATTGTGCCTTTGCTGCCTTTGTTCCCCTAGACATTCTTTTTTTTAATTTTTTTACTATTAATTACATTTATTCATTTTGTATTCCCCCATAAGCCCCTCTCTCCTCCCCTCCTGATCCCACCTTCCCTCCCCCTTCTTCATGCATGCCCCTCCCCAAGTCCACTGATAGGGGAGGTCCTCTTCTCCTTCCTTCTGATCTTAGTCTATCAGATCACATCAGGAGTGACTACATTCATTCTTTCGTCTACCATTTAATATATTTCCTCCCTTCTAAGTAGGACAGATGATATGATTAATAAATCTGTATCTAAGAATCCTAACCAGTTTTCAAAGTATCTGCAAATAGTTTTTAATTATGGCACTGACCAAATAGAGATATTTGATAAAGACTGTGGTTTTTTTTATGGTATCCAACCATGCTTGGGGAGAATGTCCTGCTTTCAGGATGCGGGGCTAAGCACTGCACTCAGGGTCAGCCGCTTTGGACCCAGAGAAGAGCATGTCTGATTGCATGCGGGTTGATGCCCCAGGTCCCGCCTCTGAGAAAAAGGTATCAGACGGGTCTGATGCTCTTTGGGTGGATGACACCTAAATGAACATCAGTACAAAGTCCCAATTTATTTCTAATATCAGAGATCAGACCTCTACTCTTGCCTGATGCGTCTAAAACAAAAAGGGGGAACTGTAGAGAGCTGCGGAATGCTATGCCTTAAAGATGGAGCTGGTTTCCGCCTTCCACCTTCCCGATGGTGAGTGCTCTCTGTCACGAACAACTCCACATTTGGCTAAGGCCGAGGATCTGGCTTGCTTCCATGTATGTGGACCTATCTGCATTGCCCCCGTGGCACGCCTGGGTTGGCTACCCAGAGGCTATTTAAGCTGTGGGCTGGCTTTCCCCGGGGTCCGAGGATTGTTCAATGTTCCTGAATAAACTGCATTGAAAAAAAAAAAAAAAAAAAAAAAGACTGTGGTTTTGTTTGCTTCCTTTCTAATTTGTTTATTTTATTTCATTATACTTCTTTGGATCTAAAGGCTAACTCAGCCAGTTTGGTAAATGTCATTTCAGCTAACACCTTGAACTGTGCATGTTTTAGTCCTTTTCTGGTTTTCTGACATCTACCTTCTTTTGTGATTTTTATGCAATAGAACCAAGTGTTCTACTCTGAACAAAGGCAGCATCTTTCACCTGTGTGGGCACTCAGGTGGGTATCAGCGAGGGAGAAGGCATCTCTGTTTTTTTAGTGAAGCAGCTTGGCACAGCTCTACCCCAACATTAAAGGTGCGGCCTGTTCATAATCATCACCCAGCCATGCACTGGTGTGACTTCAAGGAATGATTGCAGTCCTTGGCACTCTCAAGCTGCCTGCTCCCCCCTCCAGCTTCCCTTGTCTTGTACACTTGTATGTGAGGACTTTGATTAAAGTGGCTTCCTTCTGCTCTCTCACGACTAATGTCACTGTCAGCAACCATTTGAGGGCACAGAAAAGGACGACTGCAGGGTTTTATCTGCTGGCTTTGACCTCTGGGATTTGAGAGTTTTCTCATGTCAATGACAAAATGGAAAACTCTGCTTAGTCTTTAGAGGAGCAAGGATAATGTGGGGAAAACATTATTGGGAAAGGTGAATGAATATTAAGTTCATTAAATAACTTAAATGGTGAATAAATAGTGAATAAATTAAGCTGTGATGAGACTTATTTTTGATGGATAAATCTCAAGTTAAGCATGGAGACCAGAAGCAGACTGCTTCATGCCATGTAAACCTGTGGATAAGAATAAGTTGAGATAATCAAGGTGCTGGCAAAGTCAGCTGGCCTGCAGACTCTTTAACAGCCATTCTTCCTGTCTCTCCCTCTGAGCCTACAATTATATTTTGCTTATTTTCCAAACCTGTAGTTCAAAGAGACCATGGGCAAGAGGAATGTGCATTTTCAGATCCCACAGGCAGAACTTAGAGGCTGTGGAACAATACTTGTGAGGAACACACTGGAAGGTGTCCACACAAAGGGAGCAGGAGCTGATGAGAGGCACAGAGGGTGAGCAAGCTTAGCTCCTGGCTTGCATTTCTGCTAGAATACATGGACTGTGGGGCTCCTTTCCTCATCCCCAAACTGAAGGAAAAACATCTACCCTGTAGAGTTCTTGTGAGGACTGAATGGACTAAGATAATGTTTACAAAGGACACACAGTAATATTCATAGACTACAGCAATTATCAAAACAATCCAAATGTGTCAACAAGCACCATGGCTGTAACCTGCTGTGTTGTATGATGCTCACACGGCAGCCTGTGTGATTTTAATTGTGTTCCTCATTTTCCACAAAGACTTCTCCGTGCTGAGGGTGGAAGCATTTACTGTATGCCTGCATGCTGGGAGCTTTCTCTCTGCAATGAATGATGGTCATGTAGACATTTCTTGGGACTCACACTTTTTTGGTAGTTTTCATTAATTATTCCACAAAGAATATTTTCATTGCTGAATCTTGCCTTTTACCCTTCTTCACCACCTTTTTCTCCTTTGATGTTTGTTGTAGGATTTTAGAATAGTTACTTTATAATTATTGAATTGCATCATTAGTTGTCATAATAAACCATGAAAATATTTCCACATTAGACTTGCCAAGCTTCACTGATAGCCTGTGGTGCCTAATTCTTCTTCTTGGGATCTTTTGCTTTTATTCCACAGAGAAAGCTTTGAATTCATAAGTGGTCTGAAATCCTTCCTGGGAGTAACCCTAAACACCTTACAACGTCTTTCAGAGCCTCTTTTGCACACAGCTTTGTCTGCACAGACAGAGAGACAAGCTCAAAATATTTGTTTGCATGTTAGTCACAACAGAAGCGACCAGCTCAGACACATCATGCTATTTTGGGACCTCATCAGGATGGGTACTTACCTGGTGTCAGATTCCATGTTATTTTTTTTCTCTATGTTAACTTTATTGCATATATCTTCTTAGCTGTGTGTACCAAAATGAGAAAATGTCTTTTAATTTTGTTTTTCAAGGAAATTTCTGTTTTATCTTCAACCAAATGTTATAATCTAAGTCATTCCATCATTATTGGTCTCTATGTTTGTCCTCTGTAAAATCTTATAATCCAGTGGGATAACAGTAAAATTCTACCCTCACTTCTCTAGCATACATACATTTAATTATATATGTTACACACACACATATTCATACACACACACACACACACACACACACACACACACACACAGCCAGATATAGTCGTTCAGAGTATAATCATATACTAATTGCTTATATGTTAAAATAATACCATCAATTACTTTTATGCTGATGGGAACATTATCATTTTTGCTAAAAAGGAAATGTGTGTCTATGAAGTTGTGCAATTTAATGAATACTCCTCTGAAGTAATTTGTCACACAGCAAGAGAGTAACTTAAGCCAGATCAAGCTCAAAAGGAGAAAGCAGTTGAGTAATATTTGCTCCCAATAAATGAAACACTTACAAGTAATGAGCCTATATAAAAAACTCCTATTAACACTTGACAGGGATGACAGGACAAGATGATATCCGTGTGACTAAAACATCAGTTAAAGGGTTTAAATTTTATGAAAAAGTCACCGATGCACTAATGTAAGTCGTGGTCAGTGAACATTGTTCTAGAACAGGGACATACGCAGGGTTCACCTGGAGTGTTGCAGGACAGATTTTGAAGTAGTTCAAGACAATGGTGGGTTTCTGTGAGAATGTAGCAATAGTCACCAATAACAGACCAAAGAAACGATTGCCTCCAAGTTTCGTTTTGTGAAGCAGCTACATTTATTGAAGCTGCTTTTGTCAGTGTGTATGACTCAGAAGCAGCTGCTTACAGAAACCGCGTCACTGGCACTACCTGTTCAACTTGCAGAAGGTTCCCTGAAGGGTCTCCTCTGCTTCAGCAAATGGTCCCTACCCATAATGCTGTAGAGACAATCCATGTGAATTTAGGAACCTTCTGAGCTTCCTCAGCCTCTAAGTTCCTGTGCCTTAGAAATGTCCTTAGAGTCTGAAGCTGTATTAGTGTATCTCTACCTTCTAGGAAAGACAGAACGCTTCAGTTTGGAGAAATAAATAAATATAATAAACTGCCCGTTTACAGGACAATTGCTATATTTCCCAATACACTGGCCACTTTAAGCTGTCCTGTCTGAGACGTACTTACATTATATTTCTATTGGTATTATCATGGGGTTGTTGGAAGCTTGGTTCCTTTGTTTCATGTTGTTTCACCTTGACAAAGCTAAACAGTTCAGTTGTAATTAAAGCATTTAAAATTACTTTTTTTTCTTTAATTTCACAAGAACTTTCCCTTCTAGAGCTTGCATTGTCCACTGGGTGACTTGATCATTTGTCCTCTTTCACACTCATCACTCCCCAAACCTTGTCTCTTATTTTTATTGAATTATCCTTCTTATTATGCATGCATTCATCCTCAGGAACAATTAACTGTGAAGAGGATTTTCAGAAAAAAGACAACAAATGAGGCCGTAATAAGATTCAAAATCTCTTTGTTCTAGGTCTGCACTTACTTGGGATTTTGGCGGAATGTGTAATTACATTTTGAATTATTTTACTTATTATGTTATCAGAAATATAAACTTTTTTATCACCTTGAGATATTATTCAGAAATCTGATAACATCTCCATAGTTTTTAACCACTGATAAACAACTTCAATCTTAGCTGTAACCATAGTATTGTGAAATATTCCCAAATATTTTTTTATGATTTTGGAACTGTGTTTATTCATTATATTAATGAGTTAATAATGACATGTTTCACCATAGAGGCTAGTTCTATTTAGCTTTATATGTTGGCACACCATGGCAATACTCCTGATTACTCTTGTATTCCTACGAAATAAATGTCTATGAATTCACACTGGCCCTTGTGTCTTTGAGGTTCTCAATACACTTGTTGACATAACTTCTGAATGAATTTATTGTCATTCTTCTTCAGTACATATGAAGATCAATTAAAAATAATGCGTTTAGTTTTCAAATCTTCTTCAATTTTGCTTATACTCATCCAATTCCTATTAGTCACCACAGCTGAGCTCGTAACGCAGGGGAGAGCATCTTTGCAGCTTTTTCATGTTAGTGTCTCATACAGGCACTCGCTGTCAGTACTAGTAGCTTATACAGCATAGAAATGGACATAAAGAAGTACATTTTTCAGCTTTTCTGCATTTGCTACGTTCAAATGCCACCTTCCACCAGTTTGTCTCTGTCTCGGTCTCTGACTTTCTCTTTTTCCACTTCCTTTTCTTCCTCCCTCTCTTCCCATTTTCACGTTATTCTCATTAGACTTTAAATATCAGGAAACTAATAATTTAGTGGTATTGTTAATAATCATAACAATATGATTATATAGAGTATTGAGAGTATTATAGAGTATTAGTTTTCAAATCCTTTAGCTTGAAATCTTTCTTTGATGTTTTATTTCCAGTATAAAATCTACAAGAATCTTTTCAGGATAAGTCAAAAACTTCTGTAAGCAATGAAAAATTAAGCCTAGAAAACCAAACTTTGATTTCTAATGATGATTCAGATGAAGGTATGGGAAGGAACTGAGATGAAGTTTGTTCTCATTAACTTTGTTATTGTCCCTCTAGCACAGTCTATATGCTTTAAACCACATCTAAGCAGACAGAAGACTTCACTTCTATTGGATGTTTTTAGTCAAATAAACTGTAGGATTTGCTTTTCTATTTTATGAGTACATTTTAATTTAAATTATCTTTACTCAAACCTAAGAGCCTTCATCTCCTCATTAAGGTGCAATAATTCCTGAACAACGGCTTTAATTTCATTCTCTTGCTCGAAGTGCCTGTTGCATGCGTACTCTCTTTAATGTATGTTACTGATTATAATTATAGATTTTTAAATTTTATTCATTTTTTTACAGTTCACTCATTATATATCTTGACTGAAGCCCCCTCCCTAAAGTCCCCCCAGTCCCTGTCTCCTTCCTTCTTATTCCTATCTCCTTCCCCTAGTTCACTGAAACAGGGAGTTCCCCTCTTCTGCCATCTGCCCATAGTTTAACAAGTCTCATCAGAACTGCCTGAATCCTCTTTCTCTGTGGCCTGGCAGGACCACAATTACCATGTGCAAGTGATCAAAGAGCAGGCAACTAACTTCATGCAAAGGCAGCCCCTCCCCTTACTCAGGAGCCCACATGGAGACCAAGCTGCCAATTGGCTACTTCTGAGAAGGGGGTCTAGGTCATCTCTGCGCATGGTCCTTGGTTGATTCAACAGAGCCTGCAAGACCACCAGGGCTCAGACTTCTTAGCTTTGTTCATCTACTATGAGACTCCTAGAAAATATCATCCTGAGTGATGCAACCCAGAAGCAGAAAGAGACACGTGGTATACACTCACTTACAAGTAGATATTAGACATATAATATAGGATAAACATACTAAATCTACAGACCTAAAGAAGCTAAACACTGAAGAGAACCCTAGGTAGGATGCTTATATCTCATTCAGATTGGCAAGCAGGATAGACACCATAAACAGTGGAAGAAAGGAAACAGGATGGGAGCCTATTATAATGGATCCTCTGAAAGGCTCCACCCAACGGGGGCTTGAAGCAGATTCTGAAACTCACAGCCAAACTTTGGGCAGAGCACAGGGAGTCTTATGGAAGAAGGGTGGGTGGATCTAATTATATTTTAATAATAAAATTCACTATGTTAGTGCAAACTGCTCAGGTTGTATTTTCAGGCACGTTGTTAGAAGAATCTGTGAAATAATGGAGTTTACAATTTGCAAAATACCTCATGGAGGCACAGATGAAATGCTAGAAGAAACAAATTTATGAAGGCACATTTACACCAAGGTAACCTAAAACACAGGAGAATGGGATAAGAAATAGAAAACAAAATACATTATAATTTAACAACAGTATTCTGTAGGATAGATGATTTGCTACCTATTATCTATCAATTTATGTATCCATCAATCATCTATCATAAATATCACATATAAGATATCATCTATCACTGTATGTATTAGGTACCTATCCTCTGTCATGCATCTATCATCCATCTATTTAACTACCTTCTATCTATCATCTATCTCTATTACTTATCTGATAGGTGGTAGGTTTAGTAGCCTGATAAATAAGTAAATGAGAGATAAATGATAGATCCCTCATAGCTAAATAGATAAATGACATGTAGAAGAGTGATATTCAATGCACATCATGAGGAAGTCACACAGATATATATTTTTTAAGCATGGATGCCTTTGAAGTGAAGTTCTGTCATTTTCCCCATCACGTGTCTAATATCTGCTATAGAACTTTGGACTTAATAGGCCCTCATTGTCTCTTGATAATAAAAGAACAGGTGAGTGAAAGGAGAGGATGACAGAGAAATTACCTCACATGTGGAAATAGCTAATATCAGAACTCCTGTTTCATTCAGTTGAATATTTGAGAAAAAAATACATAATTAAGCAAAAGTAATATGAAGACCTCAAACAAAACTTCACAGAAGCTTTTCTTTGCAGCAAAAGAGGAAGCCACAGCATTGTGCCATTTTTAGTAAGAATCCCAGGATCAGGAGTGGACACTCTCTCCAGCCACCATGTTTCTTCCACTGTGTCATGCCTTCAGTGCTGGTCAAGAGGCAAAACATGTTAACGGAATGATATTTTAGTAGGACGAGATTTTTTGTTTTGTTTTGAATTGAATTGATTTTAATTTAATCAGGTAGGGTACAGTTTTAGATGTGTTTTAATGGTTTAAGAGATGTTCAAATGATTTTAATTGATTTAATTTGTTTTTGTGAAAGAACATTTGATACTAACCAATGTCTTTTCTTGGGCCACCAAGCCTAATTTGGAGTACAAGTTCTCATAATTTTAATACCGTTCTCATCACGGAGATCAAGCCAATGGCTTCTGTCCTGTTGTGAACTGACCAAAGTGAAGTTATCAGTTCTACACTTGAAGCTGATGACAGCCTATGGCATTATCAGTCATGTCCACGACAGTCAACATTTCCATTACATGAACATACACACTCACACATATACATATGCTCAAACACACATACATTGACAAACACATAAACATGCTCACACATACACATACAAATGCTTACACATACACACACATGCTCATACACACAAACTCAGACACATACACACTCACAAACTCAAGGCACACATATTGGTAAAATAAATTGTGTTTTTCCTCCAGAAAATAGTTTCTCTTTACTCTTCCCAGTGTTTCCACAGAAGCGTTGCTCACGGCTGTTGTTAATAATAGTCCCAGGCCTCTGATACACGAGGTGTCTGTGAACAACGGACTGACCATAATATTTCAAGGAATAGGATTTTCAGAAACTTTAGTAAAACTGGATTAAACCAAAGCACTCCAGTTGCCACTAGAAACATCCTCATCAGCACTATCTCTCTCCATCCTCAGTCTCTCTGCACATTCATTTAATCCTCAGGCAGAGAAATCGGGGTATCAAAATAGTATTCAGGAAGGCTAGATCCAATATTTTCCAACTAGCGATTATGAGAGAAAAGCACAGAGAATGCAAGAGCCTGACTGAGTCACACCCAGCTGATTAACCTTGGAGAACCATCTCCATTTCTGAATATTAGAACTTCAGAAAAAATAATTAAAATGTTAATAGCATATTTAAGTTGAAATATTTTACTTTCTAAACTAAAAGAAAACAGGCTAGTAAAAATGATAAATGTGCCTGAGTGGTATGTAGTGATAATGAAATTATTTGTATATCCTCTGCAGAAATTGTTTACAGTGTGAAAATCCACACAGAGGACAACAGAAAGCTCCATTTTTTTAAATTGTTGCATCCTCGTTCTACCACAACCAAAAATATATGGAAAGCAAAAACAACACCCATTTCACTAAAATTAGTGTTGTCATTGTCCACTAGGGATCTATGCTGTTATATTTGCCCAAAGTACAAACATTTTTTTTTTCATTTAAAATGTTGGGGTAACAAATTAGCCCCAAATTCTGTTGCTTAAAGTCACATTTTTTCTTGTGCCTATGAATGCTGCATCGGAAATGTGCTTTGGTGGGCTTTAAGTTATGCTACCTTTTCATGCTGCCTGTGTCCCAAAGATGGAAGCTGCTGTGAGACAGAATTATTGAAGAAGCAATGTAGTTACGTATGTGGACATGAGTGGAATGACTCAAAGACTGTTGTTGTCAGGATTGAATTTGCATTTTTTGAAGCATGTATATTCTTGGTAGTTTGATGCTTTATAGGTTTTCTAGCGTCATAAGTGATCAAAGGCAAGGGTTTTCTTTATGCAATTCTGTTCTTATTCCTTGGATCTGAGATCATATATTAAAGAAATATGTTATTTATCTTCTCATTATAGTACATGCTTGAAAAGCAGATGTGGAAAGCCTGTCTGTAACCTTCCATTTAAAAACGGTGCTAACGGACGGCCTCCACCTCTCACTGATGAGCAGCATCCTAAAATGCAGCAGATCACATGCTAATGTCTTCTGCATCTCTCCTACTCTCTGTGCTTTCCTCGAATATCCCAGGTAAGTATGTGGATGACAAAGACTAGAAAGACATTCTCCCTGTTCATGAGGAACTCAGAACCTACATCAGAGATGGGGCTGTGCAAATCTCAGTGAGCAATCTTAAACACACAAGATAATGATTGTGATACTGTCTTGTTTGAATTTGTTTTCTCTGCCAGTTAAAGAATGAAAAGGCAGAAAAAAAAAATCTGAAGCAACAGATAGCAGCATAAAACACCCCCAGCACCACAGATATTTAAGGAAAAAAGGCAGCAGTTGAAGAAAGGCATTTTGGGGGATGATGAAATACACACAGAGAAAAATACTATCTGCAAAGCAGAGGAGAAAGGTGGAAAACAAAAAAGAAAGGAAGGAAGAAAGAAAGAAAGAAAGAAAGAAAGAAAGAACCCATTCTCTTTTTGAGAGCTGTTTTTTTTTAAATGATAAATATGCCAAATGTTTTATTTAGTTTTATACAATGTATAAGTATGTCAAAACATACTAAACATAAGCAAAGGAATTAAATAAAACTAAAAATATGAATATTAAATATTGATTTGGCTAAGGACATTATTTTTTTCACTTTACATATTTTTTTTAATTTTAATTTTTATTAATTACACTTTACTCACTTTGTAATCCCCCATAAACCCTTCCCTCCTCTCCTCCCAATCCCACCTTCCCTCTCCCTTCTCCACGAATGCCCCTCCCCAAGTCCTCTGACAGGGGAGGTCTTCCTCCCCTTCCTTCTGATCCTAGTCTAGGGTCTTTCCTGAGACTGATACTCCAACCAAGGACCATGCATGGAGATAACCTAGAACCCCTGCATGGATGTAGCCCCTGGCAGTTCAGTGTCCAAGAAAGCTGGGGTTTTAAAGCCACTAAAGACTTTTCCTGCATTGGGCAAAAAAGCAAGTAACATTACCACAATTACTTGGCTCTATCTGGCTAATAATGAATAAAAATGGGGGATATAGACAAACAGGTGTGGGCTTATAGGAAATATTATGAGAAGCCTTAACCCCTCGTTGGAACATCCTGCGTCAGTTCTAGAACTAGCAGTGGTGGTGTCCGAGGTCTGAGTAGGTTCAGGAGACCATTGCCCCCAGGGGCGAGACGTGCTCCATGCCAATTGACTAACTCCATGTTTTCCTCCAATTTTGAAAGTCATTTAAGGTTCTTAAATTATTTTTTTCCCTTTTTTTTTTAAATTTTTCATGGGTTACTCGCATGCCTCACTGGGTGCCTGTGCCCATTGATGCCCCTCATGCTATGACTCTCTTCAGACAGAAAAGGGATCTTGGAACTACAGCCACCATTGTTACTACCATTTCATTGGCGGCTGTTGGAGCTACCACCAGGGCATTAGCCATGAGTCATACTGGGCAGACTGCTCAGACCCTGAATAATCATTTAGCCAATGTAGCTCATGCCTTAGTTGTACATAAAGGAATTAATGCTCAACTAAAAGGAAGCTTGAAGGTGGTCAATCAGAGGATTGACCTCTTGCAGGAGCAAATTGATACCCTATGGCAAATCGCTCAACCTGGCTGTCAATGAAAGTATGCTGGACTTTGTGTCACTAGCATACAACATGAGAATTTTTCCTGTGCTGCAAATCTGTCTAAACAATTGTTGAGCTATATTTTAGGTAATTGGACTGGAGAATTCGATACTACGATGGAGCAGCTGAGAGTGGCCATTGTCACAGTAAATTCTACCAGAGTGGACGCAGGACTAGCCACAGGATTATCAACATGGAGTGCTGCAGCCTTGAATCATCTGAAGGAATGGGCGGGCATGGGAGCATTAGCAGGCCTTCTGGTGTTGGTCTCCTTGGTTTGCCTGTGGTATATATGCAAGATTAGAGTCTCACAACAGTGTGATGTAGCCATGATCATTCAGGCCTTTACAGCCATTGAAACAGGACATTCTCCCCAAGCATGGTTCGATACCATAAAAAGCTAAAATGATATGCTCAGAATGCGAGGCTAAGCACTGCACTCAGGGTCAGCAGCTTGCGACCCAGAGAAGAGCATGTCTGATTGCATGCGGGTTGATGCCCCAGGTCCCGCCTCTGAGAAAAAGGTATCAGACGGGTCTGATGCTCTTTGGGTGGATGACACCTAAATGAACATCAGTACAAAGTCTCAATTTATTTCTAATATCAGAGATCAGACCTCTACTCTTGCCTGATGCGTC